>NC_059159.1:103087096-103689388 GCF_019923935.1 Bubalus bubalis | reverse complement strand
ACCTGCATCCCTGTAACCTATAAAAGCGATGAGAGATATCTATTGTGATTGTGTTACATGGCACAATTGTTAAAATTCAGACTGACTTAGCCTCAAACTACCGCACAATTGCACTCATCTCACACGCTAGCAAAGTAATGCTCAAAATTCTCTAAGCCAGGCTTCAGTACGTCAAGGCTGTATTTTGTCACTCTGCTTATTTAACTTACATGCAAGGTACACATGCAAAATGCTGGGCTGGATGATGCACAAGCTGGAATCAAGATTGCTGGGAGAAATATCAATAACCTCAGTTATGCAGATGACACCACCCTTATGGCAGAAAACGAAGAGGAACTAAAAAGCCTCTTGATGAAAGTGAAAGAGCAGAGTGAAAAAACTGGCTTAAAACTCAACATTCAAAAAACTAAGACCATGTCATCTGATCCTATCACTTCATGGCAAATAGATGGGGAAACAATGGAAACAGTGACAGATTTTATTTTCTTGAGCTCCAAAATCACTGCAGATGGTGACTGCAGCCATGAAATTAAAAGATGCTTGCTCCTTGGAAGAAAAGTTATGACCACTCTAGATAGCATATTAAAAAGCAGAGACATTACTTTGCCAACAAAGTCCGTCTAGTCAAAGCGATGGATTTGCCAGGAGTCATGTATGGATCTGAGAGTTGGACTATAAAGAAAGCTGATCACCGAAGAATTGATGCTTTTGAACTGTGGTGTTGGAGAAGACTCTTGAGAGTCCCTTGAACTGCAAGGATATCCAACCAGTCAATCCTAAAGGAATTTAGTCCTGACTATTCTTTGGAAGGACTGATGCTGACTTGAAACTTCAATACTTTGGCCACCTGATGTGAAGAACTGACTCATTTGAAAAGACCCTGATGCTGGGAAAGATTGAAGGCGGGAGGAGAAGGGGACGATGGAGGACATGATGGTTGGATGGCATCACCGACTCAGTGGACATGAGTTTGAGTGAACTCCAGGAGTTGGTGATGGGCAAGGAAGCATGTCGTGCTGCAGTCCATGGGGTCACAAAGAGTCGGGCACGACTGAGCTACTGAAGTGAAGTGAACTGAACAACCTGAATGAGTTTGAAAATGAATGAATCCTAGGACCACTACATAAAACTGTGGTGTGACAGACACCCTAATTTCCGTCCTCTGAGACCTAAAACAGAGAACCCAGTTGCATCCACTCAAACTTCTGACTTACAGTAATTATGAGATAATAAATGGGTGTTGTTTCAAGCCACTAAGTTAGTTGTAATTTGTTATACAGCAGTAGGAAACTAATCCAGATAGACTCCAAAGCAATTGTTATTACTACTTTCCACCTCCATAAGGTTTCAGGATTCCCGGGGAAACGAAAATACATTCAGAATCACTTCTCCCTTCCTCCCCTGTAGTTCCACTAATACTCCTTAATTAAGTCATATATGCCAATCAAAATCTTCAATTTCCTGTTAAATGTTAAGTTTTGGGGAGTAAAATGCTATCTCTTCCTGAAAAAGTTTGAATATTTAAGGTACAATGTAAATTGAAAACACAAATAGAAAAGAACATAAACCCTAAAAATCATTGGGTAAATCACCTAATGAAAAGTAGGAGCGTATTAACTGGTATCAAATACTAGAATCCAAAATCTATTTCACAAGAGGCCAGGATATATACAATAGCCAAGGTTCTTTCAGTAATTTATCTATAATGACTACAATGTTTAAAAACAAATACAGTATATTGGTAAAATAATAATCAACATTCTTGATTCCACTGAATAAATTATTGCACTATTTACCTTTTCCTTTAATTAAAAATGCAATTGATTACATAGTATGTTAAATTTATAAAACTCTTCATGGTCTAGAAATATTAAATAATTCATACTTTGAAATCAGTTTATAGAATTTTGAGCTGATGCACGGCTGAATTATGTAATTTTTTTAAAGATATGATAAAAGAAAACTTACAATGGTACTCAGTGACAAGACTGACAATAAAATAAGCTTCACTTATTTTGTCAGCATGCTTCCATACTATTTGAATCCTTTTTAACAAAGCATGTTACTTATAGCTCTTGGGTAAAAATTTTAAAAAGAAGGAATAAATAAAGCAAGAAAAAAGTTTAGTGAATATGAAAGATAATGATTTTAATTCTCATGGAACTGAGACAGTTTTGGAATCAGAAAACAAATTAAACGAAAGGAAAAATAGAGAAGAAAGAAATGAAAGCAAATAACATAACATGGAACAATGATTAGATATTTGTTAGAACTATCAAAACAATGTTATGAGTTAATTAAAAAGAAAATCCATCCATTGTCTAAAATTTTAAAGTTTATTTTCTTATTAAAAGTGATTTTTAAAATTATTGACCTGTCCTGCTCTCCTCAAAATACCAATTTCCATGATATACAAATAAGAGGAATTGTAGTGGTAAACCTAGGAACCAATATCCTTCTCAAAATTTTAACAGGTGGTCTTATCAGGATGATAGACAGGGATCTTATTTCCTTAATTGATTTTCTTTGATGTCTCTACGGCTTTTCACTCAGTAAACAAAAGGTATTATTTACCAAGTTGCCCCTGCCTGTTGGTAAGGCAGATTGCAGTCAATTTAACAGTTGCTGGGAAAGCACATCTAAATCTACTTTCCACTTGCCTGACAATTTTGCATGGGACCTCACAAGGGAGAACGATCCCTCTGATCTAATAATGCTTGCCTATTCCTAAGCACTGTAGTTTATAATTTAAATGTCATTATTTTGTCATCCATTTACATCTTAGTACAAGATGTACTTTCCCTGCAAAGACAAGGCTAGTTCTGATGTAGAGGAAAGAGGGAGAATTGTGTTTTGTATGTAAGTCCCATGAAGGGAGGAACAATATCTGTTTCTTCTTTATCCTCTATCACAATGACTGGCACATAGTAAATTCTCAGTAAGGATTTGATGAAGTAAAAGTTAAAATTAAAGTTATTCAGTCATGTCCGGCTCTTTGCAACCCCATGGACTGTAGTCTACCAGGCTCCTCTGTCCATGGAATTCTCCAAGCAAGAATACTGGAGTGGGTAGGCATTCCCTTCCTTCTCTATGGGATGTTCCCAACCAAGGGATTGAACCCAGGTCTCCCACTGGCAAATTCTTTACCATCTGAGTCACCAGGGAAGCCCAAGAATACCGGAGTGGGTAGCCTATCCCTTCTTCAAGAGATATTCCTGACCCAGGAATCAAATCAAGGTCTCCTGAATTGCAGGTGGTTTCTTTACCAGCTGAGCTACAAAGGTGAGCACAAACTAAAATTCAATAGCGCTGAGTTGCCAACGAACAAGAACAAAAAATGACACAGGCAAATGGCACATTAGGGAAGAAAGAAAACATAAAGAGAAGAAGGTGATAGTCAAAGGAACAAGAAAGTTCAGTTTTCATACCATTCCTAAATAAAGGCATTCTGTTTTTTCTTCACAACTTTCTCAGTTAAGTAGTTCCACCCATATGCTATTTTAAAGAATAAAATTCATTGGAATGGTAGGGGAAAAAACAGTTTACCATGTAAGACTTCTTCCAAAGAGATAAAGACATGGGGCCCAGTAAGCACTAATAGCATATTAGATTAGATAACTATTTAGGTAAAGAATACTTTTACATTAGCAAAGCAAAAAATATTTTAAAGCCAAAGATGAATGTAAAGATATGGGTCACAAAAATGGCTCATGACTAATTTGGAGTTGAATCAATGGTTTTATAGACAGGTTTGCATTTTTGTTTTTAAAGATGGACAGTTTAGGGATCTCCAGAAAATTATCCAATAAATACATGTAAACTACATGTGGGACTCAATTTCATATGTGGGACTCAATTCTACTTTAATCCCTATTATACAATACTTACAAAGTCAGAAAGTCAGAAGATTAAAAATCACTCTTAAAAATTACAGTACATATTTTTCCATTACTGGTAACTGGTCTGTTCATATTATCTATTTCTCCCTACTTCAGTCTTGGGAGATTGTTCATTTCTAGAAATTTGTCTACTTCTTCTTGGTTGCCCAATTTATTGGCATATAGCTGTTAGTGGTAGTCTCTTGTGATCCTTTGTATTTCTGTGGTATCAGCTCTAACTTCTTTTTCACTTCTGATTTTATTGACTTGAGTCCTCTTCTTTTTTTCTTAATACCTTGACTAAAGGTTTATAACTTTGCTTATCTTTTTTTGCCTATTTTTTAAAATTTATTTGTTTTTTATTGAAGGATAATTGCTTTACAAAATTTTGTTGCTTTCTGTCAAACCTCAACATGAATCAGCCGCAGGTATACAATATACCCCCCTTTTGAACCTCCCTCCCATCTCCCTCTCCATCCCATCTCTCTAGGTTGATACAGAGCCCCTGTTTGAGTTTCCTGAGCCATGCAGCAAATTCCTGTTGGCTATCTATTTTACATATGGTAATGTAAGTTTCCATGTTATTCTTTCCATACATCTCACCCTCTCCTCCCCTCTCCCCATGTCCATAAGTCTATTCTCTATGTCTGTTTCTCCACTTCTGCCCTGCAAATAAATTCTTCAGTACCATTTTTCTAGATTCTGTATATATGCATTAGAAAATGACATTTACCTTTCTCTTTCAACTTACTTCATTTTGTATAATAGGTTCTAGGTTCACTTACCTCATTACTAGATTCAAAATATGTTCCTTTTTATGGCTGAGTAATATTCCACTGTGTATGTGCATGTACCACAACTTCTTTATCCAATCATCTGTCGATGGGCATCTAGGTTGCTTCCATGTTCTAGCTATTGTAAATAGTGCAGCAGTGAACAATGGAATACATGAGCCTTTTTCAGTTTTGGTTTCCTCAGGGTATACACCTAGGAGTGGGATTGCTGGGTCATATTGTGGTTTTATTCCTAGTTTTTAAAGGAATCTCCATACTGTCTTCCGCAGTGGCTGTATCAATTTACATTCCCACCAACAGAGTGTTCCCTTTTCTCCACACCCTCTCCAGCATTTATTGTTTGTAGGCATTTTGATGGTGGCCATTCTGACCAGTTTGAGGTGATATCTCATTGTAGTTTTGATTTGCATTTCTCTAATAATGAGCGATGTTGAGTATCTTTTTATGTGTTTGTTAGCCATCAGTAAGTCTTCTTGGAGAAATGTCTGTTTAGGTCTTTTTTTCCACTTTTTGATGAGATTGTTTTTCTGGTATTGAGTTATATGAGCTGCTTGTATATTTTGGAAATTAATCCTTTGTCAGTTATTTCATTTGCTATTATTTTCTTCCATTCTGAGGGTTGTCTTTTCACCTTGCTTATAGTTTCCTTTGCTGAGCAAAAGCTTTTATGTTTAATTAGGTCCCAGTTGTTTACTTTTGTTTTTATTTCCTTTACTCTAGGAGGTGGGTCATACAGGATATTGCTTTGATTTACGTCACTGAGTGTTCTGCCTATGTTTTCCTCTAAGAGTTTGATAGTTTCTGGTCTTACATTTAGGTCTTTTTTTTTCCTTTACAATATTGTATTGGTTTTGCCATACATCAACATGAATCTGCCATGGGTGTGGGAAACTGGACAGCTACATGCAAAAGAATGAACTTAGAACACTTCCTAACACCATACACAAAGATAAAACTCAAAATGGATTAAAGACCTAAATGTATAGGATAGGGAACATGTGTACATTTAGGTATTTAATCCATTTTGAGTTTATCTTTGTGTATGGTGTTAGGAAGTGCTCTGCTGCTGCTGCTGCTAAGTCGCTTCAGTCATGTCTGACTCTATGCGACCCCATAGACAGCAGCCCACCAGGCTCCCCCGTCCCTGGGATTCTCCAGGCAAGAACACTGGAGTGGGTTGCCATTTGCTTCTTCAATGCATGAAAGTGAAAAGGGAAAGTGAAGTCGCTCAGTCGTGTCCAACTCCTAGCGACCCCATGGACTGCAGCCTACCAGGCTCCTCTGTCCATGGGATTTTTCCAGGCAAGAGTACTGGAGTGGGGTGCCATTGCCTTCTCCAGGAAGTGCTCTAAGTTCATTCTTTTACATGTAGCTGTCCAGTTTTCCCAGCACCATTTATTGAAGAGGCTGTCTTTGCCCCATTGTATATTCTTGCCTCCTTCGTCAAAAATAAGGTACCCATAGGTGCGTGGGTTATTTCTGGGCATACTGTTTTGTTCCATTGGTCTATATTTCTGTTTTTGTGCCTAGTACCATACTGTCTTGATGACTGTAGCCTTGTAGTATAATTTTAAGTTAGGAAAGTTGATTCCTCCAGCTCCATTCTTCTTTAACAAGACTTCTTTGGCTATTCAGGGTCTTTTGTGACAATTCCATATGAATCTTTTGTCACAATTCCATATGAATTGTGAAATTGTTTGTTCTAGTTCTGTGAAAAATGCCATTAGTAATTTGATGGGGATCACACTGAATCTGTAGATTGCATTTGGTAGCATAGTCATTTTCACAATATTTATTCTTCCTACCCAAGAACATGGAATATCTCTCCATTTTTTTATGTCATCTTTTAATTTCTTTCATTCAGTTCAGTTCAGTTCGGTTGCTCAGTCATGTTTGTCTCTTTGCAACCCCATGAATCACAGCACTCCAGGCGTCCCTTGTCCAACACCAAATCCCAGAGTTCACCCAAACTCAGGTGCAACAAGTCAGTGATGCCATCCAGCCATCTCATCCTCTGTCGTCCCCTTCTCCTCATGCCCACAAGCCTTCCCAGTATCACGGTCTTTTCCAATGAGTCAACTCTTTGCGTGAGGTGGCCAAAGTATTGGAGTTTCAGCCTCAGCATCAGTCCTCCCAATGAAAACCCAGGACTGGTCTCCTTTAGGATGGACTGGTTGGATCTCCTTGCAGTCCAAGGGACTCTCAAAAGTCTTCTCCAACACCACAGTTTAAAGAATCAATTCTTCAGCGCTCAGCTTTCTTCACAGTCCAACTCTCACATCCATACATGACCACTGGAAAAACCACAGCCTTGACTAGACGGACCTTTGTTGGCAAAGTAATATCTCTGCTTTTGAATATGCTATTTAGGTTGGTCATAATTTTCCTTCCAAGGAGTAAGCGTCTTTTAATTTCATGGCTGCAATCACCATCTGCAGTGATTTTGGAGCCCAAAATAATCAAGTCTGACACTGTTTCCACTGTTTCCCCATCTATTTCCCATGAAGTGGTGGGACCGGATGCCATGATCTTCGTTTTCTGAATGTTGAGCTTTAAGCCAACTTTTTCACTCTCCACTTTCACTTTCATCAAGAGGCTTTTGAGTTCCTCTTCACTTTCTGCCATAAGGGTGGTGTCATCTGCATATCTGAGATTATTGATATTTCTCCCAGCAATCTTGATTCCAGGTTGTGCTTCATCCAGCGCAGCGTTTCTCATGATGTACTCTGCAGATAAGTTAAATAAGCAGGGTGACAATATACAGCCTTGACTTACTCCTTTTCCTATTTGGAACCAGTCTGTTGTTCCATGTCCTGTTCTAACTATTGCTTCCTGACCTGCATACAGGCTTCTCAAGAGGCTGGTCAGGTGGTCTGGTATTCCCATCTTTTGAAGAATTTTCCACAGTTTATTGTGATCCACACAGTCAAAGGCTTTGTCAAGTCAATAAAGCAGAAATACATGTTTTTCTGGAACTCTCTTGCTTTTTCTATGATCCAGCAGATGTTGGCAATTTGGTCTCTGGTTCCTCTGCCTTTCCTAAAACCAGCTTGAACATCTGGAAGTTCACGGTTCACGTATTGCTGAAGCCTGGCTTGGAGAATTTTGAGCATTACTTTACTAGCATGTGAGATAATTGCACTTGTGTGGTAGTTTGAGCATTCTCTGGCATTGCCTTTCTTTGGGATTGGAATGAAAACTGACCTTTTCCAGCCCTGTGGCCACTGCTGAGATTTCCAAATTTGCTGGCATATTGAGGGCAGCACTTTCACAGCATCATCTTTCAGGATTTGAAATAGCTCAACTGGAATTCCATCACCTCCAACTAGCTTTGTTCGTAGTAATGCTTTCTTTTTCTTTAATTTTTTTAAATTTAATTTTTTTATTTTTATTTTATTTTATTTTTTAACTTTACAATGTAGTAATGCTTTCTAAGGCCTACTTGACTTCACATTCCAGGAATCTGGCTCTAGGTGAGTGATCACACCATCGTGATTATCTGGGTTGTGAAGATCTTTTTTGTATAGTTCTTCTGTGTATTCTTGCCACCTCTTCTTAATATCTTCTGCTTCTGTTAGGTCCATACCATTTCTGTCCTTTATCAAGCCCATCTTTGCATGAAATGTACCCTTGGTATCTCTAATTTTCTTGAAGAGATCTCTAGTCCTTCCCATTCTGTTGTTTTCCTCTACTTCTTTGCACTGATCTCTGAGGAAGGCTTTCTTATCTCTCCTTGCTATTCTTTGAAACTCTGCATTCAAATGGGAATATCTTTCCTTTTCTCCTTTGCTTTTCGCTTCTCTTCTTTTCACAGCTATTTGTAAGGCCTCCTCAGACAGCCATTTTGCTTTTTTGCATTTCTTTTCCATGGGGATGGTCTTGATCCCTGTCTCCTGTACAATATTACAAACCTCCGTCCATAGTTCATCAGGTACTCTGTCTATCAGATCTAGTCGCTTAAATCTATTTCTCACTTCCACTGTATAATCATAAGGGATTTAATTTAGGTCATACCTGAAGTGTCTTATATTTTCTGTATGCAGTTCTTTTGTCTCCTTAGGTAGGTTTATTCCTAGATATTTAATTCTTTTTGTTGCAATGGCAAATGGGATTGATTCCTTAATTATCTTTCTGGCTTTTTCATTGGTAGTATATAGAAATGCAAGTGATTTCTGCGTATTGATTTTGTATCCTGCAACTTTGCTAAATTCACTGATTAGCTCTAATAATTTGCTGATATTATTTTAGGGTTTTCTATGTACAGTATCATGTCATCTGTAAACGGTGAGGGCTTTACTTCTTTTCTGATCTGGATTCCTTGTATTTCTTTTTCTTCTCTGATGGTTGTAGCTAGGACTTTCAGAACTATGTTGAATAACAGTGGTGAAAGTGGACACCCTTGTCTTGTTCTTGATCTTAGGGGGAATGCTTTCAGTTTTTCACTACTAAGAATAACGCTTGTATAGTTTTATCATATACTATGTTGAGGTAGGTTCCTTCCATGCCCATTTTTTGAAGAGTTTTTATCATAAATGGGTGCTGAATTTTGTCAAAGGCTTTTTCTGCATTTATTGAGATGATTGCATGGTTTTTATCTTTCAATTTGTTAATATGGTGTATCACATTAATGATTTGCATATATTGAAGAATCCTTTCATCCCTTGGAATAAACCCAATTTGATCATGGTGTATGAGCTTTTTGATGTGTTGCTTAATTCTGTTTGCTAAAATTTTGTTGAGGATTTTTGCGTCTATGTTCATCAGTGATATTGGCCTGTAGTTTTCTTTTTTAGAGTTGTCTTTGTCTGGTTTTGGTATCAGGGTGGTGGTGGCCTCATAGAATTAGTATGGAAGTTTGGAACAACTGCGATTTTTTGAAAGAGTTTTAGAAGGATAGGCATTAGCTCTTCTCTAAATGTTTGATAGAATTCTCCTGTGAAGGCATCTGGTTCTGAGCTTTTGTTTTTTGGGAGATTTTTGATCACAGCTTTCATTTCAGTGCTTGTAATTGGATTGTTCATAATTTCTATTTCTTCCTGGTTCAGTCGTAGAAGGTTGAACTTATTGAAGAATCTGTCCATTTCTTCCAGGTTATCCATTTTATTACTCTAAAGTTTTCTATAATAGTCTCTTATAATCCTTGGTGTTTCTGCATTGTTTGTTGTCTTGTTGTAACCTCTCCTTTTTCATTTCTAATTTCCTTGATTCGATTCTTCTTTTTTTCTTGATGAGTCTGCCTAAAGGTTTGTCAATTTTGTTTATCTTCTCAAAGAACCAGTTTTTAGTTTTACTAATCTTTACTAATGTTTCTTTTTTCAGTTATTTCTGCTTGGATCTTTATGATTTCTTTCCTTCTGCTAACTTTGGGTTTCTTTTCTTCTTTTTCCAGTTGTTTTAGGTATAAAGTTAGGTTGCCTATTCGATGTTTTTCTTTTTTCTTGAGGTAGGGTTGTATTGCTATAAACTTCCCTCTTAGAACTGCTTTTGCTGCATCCCATAGGTTTTTATTGCCATGTTTTCATTGTCATTTTTTCCAGAAAAGTTTTGATTTCCCTTTTGATTTCTTCAGTAACCTGTTGGTTATTTAGAAACATGTTGTTTAATCTCCACGTGTTTGTGTTTCTTACAGCTTTTTTCTTGAAATTGATATCTAGTTTCATAGCACTGTGGTTGGAGAAGATGCTTGATACAATTTAGATTTTCTTAAATTTACTAAATTCTGAATTGTGACCCAAGATGTGGTCAATCCTGAAGAATGTTCCATGTGCACTTTAGAAGAAGGTATTTACCTTCTTCTCAGTCCAATCTTCTGCATTTGTATGGAATGTCCTGAAGATATCAATGAGATCCATCTGATCTAATTTATCATTTAAGACTTGTGTTTCCTTATTAAGTTTCTGTTTTGATGAACTGTCCATTGGTTGAGTGGGGTGTTAAAGTCTCCTACTATTATTGTGCTACTGTCAATTTCTCCTTTTAGGTCTGATATTGTTTGTCTTATGTATTGAGGTGCTCCTATGTTGAGTCTATAGATACTTAGAATTGTTGTGTCTTTCTCTTGGATTGATCACTTGATCATTATGTAGTATCCTTCCTTATCTCTTGTAATCTTCTATTTGATGTCTGTCTTGTCTGATATGAGGATTTCTACTCCAGCTGTCTTTTGCTTCCCATTTGCATGGAATATATTTTTCCATCCTCTTACTTTCAGTCTATATGTGTCTTTAGGTCTGAAGTGGGTTTCTTTTAGACAGCATATTTATGGGTCTTTTTTTTTTTAATCCATTCAGCCAATCTATGTCTTTTGGTTAGTACATTTAATCCATTTACATTTAAAGTATTTATTGGTATATATGTTCCTACTGGAATTTTCTTAATTGTTTGGAGTTGATTTTGTAGATCTTTTTTCTTCTCTTGTATTTCTTGACTATATAAGTCCTTTTAACATTTGTTGTAAAACTGGTGTGTGTGATGGTACTGAATTTTCTTAACTTTTGCTTGTCTGAAAGCTTTTTATTTCTCCATCAATTTTGAAGGAGATCCTTGCTGGGTACTGTAATCTTGGTTGTAGATCTTTCCCTTTCAGTACTTTAAATATATCCTGCCATTCCCTTCTGGCCTGCAGAGTTTCTCCTGAAAGGTCAGCTGTTAAGCATATGGGGCTTCCCTTGTATGTTACTTCTTGCTTATCCCTTGCTGCTTTTAATATTCTTTCTTTGTGTTTAGTCTTTGTTAGTTTGATTAGTATGTCTTGGTGTGTTTCTCCTTGGGTATATCCTGTATGGGACTCTTTGTACCTCTTGGGCTTGATTGACTATTTCATTTTCCATGTTGGGGAAATTTTCAACTATAATCTCTTCAAAACTTTTATTATACCCTTTCTTTTTCTGTTCTTCTTCTGGGACCCCTATAATTTGAATATTGGAGCATTTGATATGGTCTCAGAGGTCTCTGAGACTGTCCTCAGTTCTTTTCACTCTTTTTACTTTATTCTGCTTTTCAGAAGTTATTTCTATTATTTTATCTTCCAGCTCACTGATTCATTCTTCTGCTTCACCTATTCTGCTAATGATTCCTTCTACAGTATTTTTAATTTCAGTAATTGTGTTGTTTGCCTCTGTATGTTTATTCTTTAATTTTTCTAGGTCTTTGTTAATTGATTTTTGCATTTTCTCCATTTTATTTTCAAGGTTTTTGATCATCTTTATTATCATTATTCTGAATTCTTTTTCAGGTAGTTTGCCTATTTCCTCTTCATTTATTTGGCCTTCTGTGTTTCTAGTTTGTTCCTTTATTTGTGTAGTATTTCCCTGCCTTTTCATTATTTTTTTTTAAACTTATTGTGTTTGAGGTCTCCTTTGCCTAGGCTTCAAGGAAAGTTGAATTCTTTCCTTGAAGAAGGTTGAATTCTTTCTTCCTTTTGGTTTCTGCCCTCCTAAGGTTGGTCCAGTGGTTTCTGTAAGCTTCTTATAGGGTAAGATTTGTGCTCAGTTTTTGTTTGCTTGTTTTTCCTCTGATGGGCAAGGCTGAGTGAGGTGGTAGTTCTATCTGCTGATGACTGGGTCTGCATTTTTGTTTTGTTTGTTGTTTACATGAGGTGTCCTGCACATGGTGCTACTGGTGGTTGGGTGATATTGGGTCTTGTATTCAAGTGGTTTTGTTTGTGTGTGTGTTCTTACTATTTGATGCTCCCTAG
Organism: Bubalus bubalis; assembly: GCF_019923935.1. Lineage (NCBI taxonomy): Eukaryota > Metazoa > Chordata > Mammalia > Artiodactyla > Bovidae > Bubalus > Bubalus bubalis. The sequence continues at coordinate 103,677,020 of NC_059159.1, read as the reverse complement.
GGTTAGTTCTCTGGTAGTCTTAGAGTCAGTGGTTCCACTCCAACGGCTCAGAGCTTGATCTCTGGTCAGGAACAGAGATTCCACAAGTGGTATGTTATGGCATTAAGTGAGATTAAAACAAATATCCAAAAATGAGAAACCATAGATGAACCCCAGACAAATGGCAGTTACAAACTAAGGCAAATAATAATTAAACTAATGGAATATACATATATACATTTACACCCATGAGCAAAGTCAAAACAGTCCAACAAAAATAAAGTACAATAGATTGAGCCGACAAACAAGGGAAATAAAAAATTATATTTACCAGTTAAGAACAAAACTAACTAAAGCACAAACTGGAAAACAAAACTAAAGCAAGGTGTCAAGTGGGTAATAAAGCAATGAAAACAAATCTAACAAATATGTTGAGAGGAAAGGAAAGAAAGAACAGAGAAAGAAAGAAAGAACAGATATGCAAAGTTAAATAGAGGCAGATGGAGAAGATTTATATACATTAAAGAGTAACTGCAAGGGGAGAAGAACAGCGAGAAAGGCAAACAAAGGAATAAATGTAGATAAAACAATAGATTGAAAAAATTAAAAATTAAAATTAAAAAAAGAAAAAACGAAAACCGCACAGAACTATAAACATCCAATGTAAAGGCAGAGGTTTGTAACAACAATAAAAAATGTGACTGAGGAAAAAAAAAGTTCAAAAGCTTAATTGGATTTCATAGAGCAATAAAACCGACAACTACAACAGAGGAGAAAAAAAAAAGGAAAAAAGAAAAAAAAATCCCAAAGATTCTACAGAACAAGTCAAAAATAAGAATTATAAATGTTGTTCTTGAGTCACTGCTGTCAAGAGTCCTCTCCCTTGCTGGGAGTCACAGTCCACCTTACCTGCCTAGGATGCCCTCCAACACTGTGCTCATCTCTGGACCTGCTGTGGGGCCAGCTCAGATTCTAATCTGGTCCTACTCCTGTGTTTTCTTGCCTCCAATGTCCATCCACAGTTACCAAAACTAGTGCGTTTTCTTTTGTGGGTGCTCTCAATGACCTTTTATATATTCCATAGACACAGAGTCTGCCAAGTTGATTGTATGGATTTAATCTGCAGCTTGTACAGTTGGTGGAAAGGTTTTGGGTCTTCTTCCTTAGCCACACTGCCCCCTAGGTTTCAATTGTGGTTTTATTTCCACCTCTGCATGTGGCTCATCTGCTGGGGTTTGCTCCTGCGGCTGCCCTGGAGGACTTGGGTTTGCCCCTGTAAGGGCCAGGTGTGGAGGTGTGCAGCTGCTTGGGTCACAGGGGTTCTGGCAGCACCAGGTACTCAGGGGAGTTGGCGGCTAGGGCAGCAGGAAATATAGTGCTCTAGATGGGTATGGCAACCAGTATTGGCCAGTATGCTCCAGTACTGCCTGGAGAACACCCTCCCTGACACAGAAGCCTGACAGGCCACAGTCTACAGGGTCACAAAGAGTTGGACACGACTGAAGTGACCCTGCATGCATAGACACAAGACTTTTTTTGCCTGTGGCAGCTCTGCCACAGTGAGAGTTGAGAGTAAAGGTGGCACAGCTGTTTGGCTTATGGGGACCCTGTTGGTGCCAACTGGGCAGGGATACCCTCTGCCAAAGGAGTTATGGCCCTATTAGAGTCTTTTTCCAAGCCTCTCGTAGCTGGTGATCAGAAGGGCTCTTTGGCCAGTCTTTCCCTGTTAGCTCTGCCCATTCAGGCACTTAGAAGGTTCCCTTGTCTGAGGTCCTTCTCTGTTGTTCCCTGCGTCAGGCACATAGAGAGGACTCCCTGGCTGGGGCCCTACTCTGTAGATCGGTGCATCAGGGACTTAAAGGGGCACCCTGAGTGGGATCCTACTCTGTAGTTTGGGGCATCAGTCACTTCAAGGAGCACCCTGGGTGTGGTCCTGCTCTGTAGTTCAGTGAGGCAGCATTTGATGGGCCAACCTCTCTACTGTTCAGCTGCCAATGCTGGTGTCTGGGGAGAGAGGCAATGGTGATGGCTCCACCCCCTATGTGTGGCTCAGCAATATGGCCTTGCTTCCATGGCTGCCAGGCTTTCCTCCACTGGCATTTCCCCCCACAATCTCCTCCCTCACATCCCCTCAGATCTCTCTCTCCACAATCAACAGCAGCCCTCGCCCTGGGATTGCTCCACAATCCCTAAACTCCACCTCCCAGCCACTGCGCCTTCTAGGGTACCAGCGTTCCTGTCCGGAAGATGTATGGCTGCAGCAAGGACTGTCTGATTCTCATTCTATTTAGGCTGCCACAGAAAAGCTGTTTCACTCTCAGCCTTAAATGTTTCTCCTCTGACTCAGATAATTGCCTGGATGTGGGGAACTGTGCTTCAGTTCCCCGCCCCCCGAGGGCAGGTCCATTCCTACTAACACTCCTGTTCCCCCCCTAGTTCCTTTATCATACCGAGTTTTGTGTGGTTCTCTATATATTTTTTCCACTTGTCATGTACTCCTGTCTGCTCTCAACTGGTGTTCTGCATGCACTTCTGTGTCTGAATGTATCCTGATGTATCCGTGGAGAGAGATGTACTCCACATCCACCTACTCCTCTGCCATCTTGTTCTCTCCTTGTTTATCTTTTTAAAGAACTAAGTCTGAGTTTCATTGATCTTTTCTACTGATTTTTATTCTGTATTCATTTAAACCTGCTGTGATAATGATTCCTTCTCTCCCACTAACTTTGGTTTTGTTTGTTCTTATTTTTCTAGCTCCTTTAGGTGTTATGTGGTTAGGTTATTTATTTGAGATTTTTGTTTGTTTCCTACATTAAGTTTGTATTTTATAAACTCCCCTCTTAGTACTGCTTTTGCTGCATCCCATGTTTTTTTTTTCTATTTAATTGGAGTATAGTTGCTTTACACTGATCTCCCAATTCATCCCGCCCCTTCCCCTTGCTATCCATGTTTGTTCTCTATGTCTGTGTCCCTATTTCTGTTTTGCAAATAAGATCATCTATGTTATTTTTCTTCCCTGGGGATTCAGTCGGTTAACAGTCTGCCTGCAATGCACGAGACCTGGGTTCAATCCCTGTGTCAGGAAGATCCCCTGGAGAAAGAAATGGCAAACCACTCCAGTATTCTTGCCTGTATAATTCCGTGGACAGAAGAGCCTGGTGGGCTACAATCCATGGGGTCACAAAGAGTAGGACACAACTGAGTGACTAACACTTTCATACCATTTTTCTAGATTCCACATATATGTGTTAATATATGTTTTTCTCCTTCTGACTTACTTCACTTCATATGATAGTCTCTATGTCCATCTATATCTTTGCAAATGACACAATTTCATTCCTTTTAATGACTAAGTAACAGTCATTGTATATATGTACTACATTTTCTTTATCCATTCCTCTGTTGATAGTCATTTAGGTTGCTTCCATGTCTTGGTTATTGTGAATAGTGCTGTAATGAACATAAGGATGCATGCATCTTTTTTTCTATTTTTATTCATTTACTTTTGGCTTTGCTGGGTCTTCGATGCTCCTCTGGCTTTTCTCTAGTTGTGGTGAGGTGGGGGGCTCTTCCTGAGTTGCTGTGTGCATGCCTTGCAACATGGTGGCCTCTCTTCTTGTGGAGCATTAGCTCTAGGGCTTGTGAACTTCAGTAATTGCAGCACATAGTCTCAACAGTTTCAGCTCATGGGCTCTAGAGCACAGGCTCAAAATAGTTGTGACACATGGGCTTAACTGCTCCACAGCATGTGGGATCCTCCTGGACCAGGGACTGAACCCGAGTCTCATGCACTGGCAGGCAGATTCTTTACCACTGAGATACCAGGGAAGCCCAGGTTGCATGTATCTTTTTGAATTATGGCTTTCATTGGGTATATGCCTGGGAGTGGGATTGCTGGGTCACATGATAGCTCTATTTTCAGTTTTTTTAAGGAGCCTCCTCCATACTGTTCTCTGGGATTCCCAGGTGGCACTATGGTAAAGAATCCACCTACCAATGCAAGAGGCCCAAGAAACACAGGTTCGATCCTTGGGTCAGGAAGATCCTAAGGAGGAAATGGCAACTCATTCTAGTATTCTTTCCTGGAAAATTCCATGGACAGAGGAGCCTGGCAAGCTATAGTCCATGGGGTCACAAGGAGTTGGACATGACAGAGCACCTGTACACTGAATACTGTTCTCTATATGGCTGTATCAATTCACATTCCCACCAATAGTGTAAGAGAGTTCCCCTTTTTTACACCCTTTCCAGCATTTATTGTTTGTAAATTTTTTGATGATGGCCACTGTGACCAGTGTGAAGTGATACTTCATTGTAGTTTTGATTTGCATCTTTCTAATAATTAGTGATGCTGAGCATCTTTTCACATTTTTGTTGGCCATCTGTATGTCTTCTTTAGAGAAATGTCTATTTAGGTCTTCGTTGCATCCCATAGGTTCTGGATCATTGTGTTTTCACTTTCATTTGTTTCCAGATATTTTTAAATTTCCACTTTCTGCAGTGATCCATTGGTTGTAGTAACATATTGCTTAGCCTCTACCTGTTAGTGTTTTCGCAGTTTCTCTTTTGTAGTTGATTTCTATTCCCATAGCATTATGGTAAGAAAAGAAGCTTGATATAATTTCAGTTTTCTTAAATTTACTGAGGCTTGTTTCGTGGCCTAGCATGTGATCTATCTTAGAGATTTTTAAAATCATAACATAAATATTCAATCCTTAATCAGTAGTTCAAAAGAGTATTCAATAAATTTCAACTCTTTAACTTCAAATTCTTCTGTGAGGATACACGGCTATTCAAAAATGAAATAAAATTATATCTATATAAATTTATATTATTTATTATATACAAATTATACACATAAACTATTTATATATCATAAATAAGAAGGGCTTGCTTCTCAGATTGAGTTGACAGGACAGGAAGGCAGAGATCAACTGGGAAGAGGCAGAGAAAACTTTTGGGCATGACAAAATGTCCTATATCCTGAACAAGGTGTGGGATATAGGGATAAAAACACTTCTCTCAGCATACTGAATTGTGTCACCTAAGATCCATGTCTTTCACTATAAATAAATTGCAGCTAACAAAGAAATAAAAGGCAGAAAAAAGAGTATGTAAAATATTTCTTTTCTTGACTATAATGAAAATACAATTACAGATCACATCAGATCAGTCACTTAGTCATGTCCGACTCTTTGCGACCCCATGAATCGCAGCACGCCAGGCCTCCCTGTCCATCACCAACTCCCGGAGTTCACTCAGACTCACGTCCATCGAGTCAGTGATGCCTTCCAGCCATCTCATCCTCTGTCATCCCCTTCTCCTCCTGCCCCCAATCCCTGCCAGCATCAGAGTCTTTTCCAATGAGTCAACTCTTCACACGAGGTGGCCAAAGTACTGGAGTCTCAGCCTTAGCATCATTTCTTCAAAAGAAATCCCAGGGCTGATCTCCTTCAGAATGGACTGGTTGGATTTCCTTGCAGTCCAAGGGATTCTCAAGAGTCTTCTCCAACACCACAGTTCAAAAGCATCAATTCTTCGGCGCTCAGCCTTCTTCACAGTCCAACTCTCACATCCATACATGACCACTGGAAAAACCACAGCCTTGACTAGACGAACCTTTGTTGGCAAAGTAATGTCTCTGCTTTTGAATATGCTGTCTAGGTTGGTCATAACTTTCCTTCCAAGGAGTAAGCGTCTTTTAATTTCATGGCTGCAGTCACCATCTGCAGTGATTTTGGAGCCCCCAAAAATAAAGTCTGACACTGTTTCCACTGTTTCCCCATCTATTTCCCATGAAGTGATAGGACCGGATGCCATGATCTTAGTTTTGTGAATGTTGAGCTTTAAGCCAACTTTTTCACTCTCCACTTTCACTTTCATCAAGAGGCTTTTGAGTTCCTCTTCACTTTCTGCCATAAGGGTGGTGTCATCTGCATATCTGAGATTATTGATATTTCTCCCGGCAATCTTGATTCCAGCTTGTGTTTCTTCCAGTCCAGCGTTTCTCATGATGTACTCTGCATAGAAGTTAAATAAACAGGGTGACAATATATAGCCTTGACGTACTCCTTTTCCTATTTGTAACCAGTCTATTGTTCCATGTCCAGTTCTAACTGTTGCTTCCTGACCTGCATACAGATTTCTTGAAAAGGCAGATCAGGTGGTCTGGTATTCCCATCTCTTGAAGAATTTTCCACAGTTTATTGTGATCCACACAGTCAAAGGCTTTGGCATAGTCAATAATGCAGAAATACATATTTTTCTGGTACTCTCTTGCTGTTTTGATGATCCAGCGGATGTTGGCAATTTGATCTCTGGTTCCTCTGCCTTTCCTAAAACCAGCTTGAACATCAGGAAGTTCATGGTTCACATATTGCTGAAGCCTGGCTTGGAGAATTTTGAGTATGACTTTACAAGCGTGTGAGATGAGTACAATTGTGCGGTAGTTTGAGCATTCTTTGGCATTGCCTTTCTTTGGGATTGGAATGAAAACTGACCTTTTCCAGTCCTGTGGCCACTGCTGAGTTTTCCAGATTTGCTGGCATATTGAGTGCAGCACTTTCTCAGCATCATCTTTCAGGATTTGGAATAGCTCAACTGGAATTCCATCACCACCACTAGCTTTGTTTGTAGTGATGCTTTCTAAGACCCACTTGACTTCACATTCCAGGATGTCTGGCTTTAGGTGAGTGATCACACCATCAGGATTATCTGGGTCGTGAAGATCTTTTTTGTACAGTTCTTCTGTGTATTCTTGCCACCTCTTCTTAATATCTTTGGCTTCTGTTAGGTCCATCCCATTTCTGTCCTTTATCGAGCCCATCTTTGCATGAAATGTTCGTTTGGTATCTCTGATTTTCTTGAAGAGATCTCTAGTCTTTCCCATTCTGTTGTTTTCCTCTATTTCTTTGCATTGATCGCTGAAGAAGGCTTTCTTATCTCTTCTTGCTATTCTTTGGAACTCTGCATTCAGATGTTTATATCCTTCCTTTTCTCCTTTGCTTTTCACTTCTCTTCTTTTCACAGCTATTTGTAAGGCCTCCCCAGACAGCCATTTTGCTTTTTTGCATTTCTTTTCCATGGGGATGGTCTTGATCCCTGTCTCCTGTACAGTGTCAGGAACCTCATTCCATAGCTCATCAGGCACTCTATCTATCAGATCTAGGCCCTTAAATCTATTTCTCACTTCCACTGTATAATCATAAGGGATTTGATTTAGGTCATACCTGAATGGTCTAGTGGTTTTCCCTACTTTCTTCAATTTAAGTCTGAATTTGGCAATAAGGAGTTCATGGTCTGAGCCACAGTCAGCTCCTGGTCTTGTTTTTGCTGACTGTATAGAGCTTTTCCATCTTTGGCTGCTAAGAATACAAGCAATCTGATTTCAGTGTTGACCATATGGTGATGTCCCTGTATAGAGTCTTCTCTTGTGTTGTTGGAAGAGGGTGTTTGTTATGACCAGTGCATTTTCTTGGCAAAACTCTATTAGTCTTTGCCCTGCTTCATTGCGTATTCCAAGACCAAATTTGCCTGTTACTCCAGGTGTTTCTTGACTTCCTACTTTTGCATTCCAGTTTCCTAAAATGAAAAGGACATCTTTCTTGGGTGTTAGTTTTAAAAGGTCTTTTATGTCTTCATAGAAGCATTCAACTTCAGCAAATACAATTACAGAATATAATTAATTCAATACTGAAAATAGATGCTGGTGTGTGTGTGGAGGGGGAAAGTGGGTGTTTCCTCCCAAAAATGAAGCAGTAATTTAGTAACTTTTCATAATGATATGTGGCCACAATAGCATCATAAAACACCTGTGGGAGTAATGACCAAGAACATAATTAAACAAAGATTCTTCAAATTCTTGTGTATTAACATAAAATAAATCCCTTTTTAAATGAAGCAAAGTAATCATTTGACTCTTCATAAGATAAATACTTAATTGAAGGAAAGTAATTCAATTTATTTGCTATTGTATATATATCACTTATGGAAGATATTACTAGTTGCTATCAAGTGTAAGCCCTCTAAGCATCAGAGTTGTGTATTTATAATCTACTGTGGCTTTTATTTTTCAGATGTTTCTATTTATATTGTCAGTATTGTTTTTTTCTTTTTTTTTCTTCTGCCAATAGAGGTAAGACAAAGCAAATGAATTTAGATACTTACAAAATAATGTAATCAATTCAATTTCTTTTGCAGCATAGTTAATTCCTTTTGCTTAATTTTAACTTTATATCATTTTAAATCAGTGTTTCCACTTCAGTTCAATTCAGGCACTCAGTCGTGTTGGACTCTTTGCGACTCCATGGACTGCAGCACACCAGGCCTCCCTATCCATCATCAACTTCCGAAGTTTACTCAAACTCATGTCCATTGAATCAGTGATGCCATCTAACCATCTCATTATCCATTGTCCCCTTCTCCTCCTGCCTTCAATCCTACCCAGCATCAGGGTCTTTTCAAATGAGTCAGTTCTTAGCATTAGGTGGCCAAAGTACTGGAGTTTCAGCTTCAGCATCAGCACTTCCAATGAACAGTCAGGACTGACTTCTTTAGGATGGATTGGTTGGATCTCCTTGCTGTCCAAGCAACTTTCAAGAGTTTTCTCCAATACTACAGTTCAAAAGCATCAATTCTTTAGAGCTCAGTTTTCTTTTTTTTTTTTTTTTTAATTTAATTTTATTTTTTAACGTTACATAATTGTATTAGTTTTGCCAACATGACTACTGGAAAAACCACAGCTTTGACTAGACGCACCTTTGTTGGCAAAGTAATGTCTCTGCTTTTTAATATGCTGTCTAGGTTGGTCATAACTTTTCTTCCAAGGAGCAAGCGTCTTTTAATTTCATGGCTGCAGTCACCATCAGCTGTGATTTGGGAGCCCTAAAAAAATAAAGTCTCTCACTGTTTCCATTGTTTCCCCATCTATTTGCCATGAAGTGATGGGACCAGACACCATGATCTTAGTTTTCTGAATGTTGAGTTTTAAGCCAACTTTTTTACTCTCCTCTTTCACTTTCATCAAGAGGCTCTTTAGTTCTTCTTCGCATTCAGCCATAAGGGTGGCGTCATCTGCATATATCAGGTTATGGATATTTCTCCTGGCAATCTTGATTCCAACATGTGCTTCATCTACTCCAGCATTTCTCATGATGTACTCTGTATATAAGTTAAATAAGCAGGGTGACAATATACAGCCTTGACGTACTCCTTTCCCGAATGGAACCAGTCTGTTTTTCCATGTCCAGTTCTAACTGTTGCTCCTTGTTTCCATTATAATAACTTATGATAACATTATAATAACTATCAAATAATTGATATAGATATGCTATAACTTTGGGGATAATTTCAGTAATGTGCATAACTAAAATTTAAATTACCATTCAAATGATGATAAATTATTAATAAACTATGAAGTTTTACACGTGGCCAGAAATTTAAATTATATAAGACTTTGATAAATGTGTTTTCTTGAAAAAGCAGTTACGGAAAATAGGCTCATCAACTTAAAATGAGAGAAGTTGCAGAAAGTCCAGGAACAAGTAATATAAATTACTAAATGACTTAACAAAGAAAGCCTAAAATAATGTGGGTTAGTAGGGAACAAAAGACTGGTGTGGGAACTAATAACAGTCTTTATTCAACTAGATAAAATAATATACAAATAGAACTCCAGTATTCTGCCCACTGAGAAAAGGATAAGAAGATAAACGTAAGTAGGAACTAGAAGGGCTATGTTGAATATGAAAAAAAGTTTCCTTTTCAGTTTCAAGACATTTTCTCTGAAAATGTTCAGTCACAATAGAAATTACCAAAGGTAGCTATTCTTCTAATGCACATGTAGCAAAAGTTGTATACCCCAAGGCCATACACACTCCAATGTACACTTGTCTAGCTTTACATTACAGCATCTGAGAGATTTTATCAGAACTTTAGCACCCTATTTGCCCACTTGCACATCAGCCATAAATGTCAGGAAGTTAACCCTTACCTGTGACTGGCCAATGAAGAACAGGAGTCTATATAAATACCCTAGGCTTCCTTTGCCCTCAGGTGAAGTAACTCTTGAGATGTGACATAACACTGGTTCCCAGACTGTCCCAGTGTGATCATCTCTAATTACCTACAGTTGTAACTTGTATAATAATATCTGTTAGATAAAATCCCTTCACTGTCTCATTTTCCCAATAACCTGCTGGCATTTCCAGGGATCACCCATGAAATAAATGACTTGCACTGAAATCTTCATATTCAAGTTTGTTTCTTTAGTACCCAAACCAAGATAACATATATGCCATTTTATTGTACCACCTGTCTTTCAAATACTCAACAGTTTCTTTAAATTCCCCACTTGTAAAATTTCTTGAAAAACTGTTTTAAACACAAGAACTAGAATACTAATACCTTCCAACGTTCATTATTACAATACACTAAAAGTAAATGATATTAAAAGAGTCATTTAATACAAGCCAGCTACTGCTGCCTATTATCTTTGAGTCTGAATCCTGCTCTTTTTTCAAAAGTATGTACATGGGAGTGGAGAAAGATCAGCAAATGTTTGTGAAGTATTACAGGTATCCTGCACCCAACTGACCTTGCTGATTACAACTGAGTGACAGACAATGGAAGAGGGAATAACCCCCTCACTCTGTGATTCAATGTTTTCTTAAATCTGTTTCTTATAACCACTTGAAGTCCATTTTATCATCTTGGACCATTTAAAAGCTCAATAGAATATACATTCTACACTTCAGAAAATTTTATGCTACAGAATAGATAAACCTGAGAAAGATAATTCACAATCTTACTCAGAAAAAAATTATCAGAGATCTCTCAATATTTCTTTGATCTCTATAGCTTCAGAAACTATTAAAAGAGGATTAGGAATTCTAGTCTTAATTTTCTGTGTAGCTGAGGCCAAGTCACTTCATTTCTCTGGACCTCAGTTTCCTCAAACTTAAAATAAAAATGTGAAACAGATCAATGTCTTATCTTTTCCGTTCTCCTCCTTGCCACTTCAGGAAGAAGTGGAGCGAGCAAAGATGAAGCTGTAGGTTTCCCAGTCCCATTCCTTCAAAGCAGTTCTATGAAGAGCAGTTTTACATACAGACCTATTTGCTAGGAAGAAGAGGAAACAGGAGAGAGAAAGAAAGTAAGGAGTAAGTGAAGAGGAAAGAAGGGCAGGGAGGAAGACTAGGAGAAGAAAGAGAAAGGAAAATGACTTTTAAATATACAGGTAAACACCTTCTACTTTTTAGAATATGCACTACTGAAAAAATGAGAAAATAACAAGTGTTGATGAGGATGTGGAGAACTAGGGCCTTTGTGTACTGTTGGAAGAAGTGTAAAATAGTACAGCCAGCGTGGAAAACGGTATGTCAGTTCCTCAAAAAAAATAAAAGTAGAAAAAAAATAAAATAAAATAAAAGTAGAATGTACCACATGATCCTGCAATTCCACTCCTGGGTATATACCTAAAAGGGATTAAAAGCAGTGTCTCAAAGAAACACTTGCATACTCACGTTTATAGCAGCACTATTCACAACCAGTCAAAAAATGGAAGCAACTCAAATGTCTCAACAGATGAATGGATAAACAAAATGAGATGTATACATCAATGGAGTATTAGTCTTACAAAGGAAGGAATTCTGATTAATGCCACAACATAGACGAACCTGGAGGACATCATGCTAAGTGAAATAAGCCAATCACAAAAAGGCAAATACTGTATGATTCCTCTTATATGAAATGCCTAGAGTAGTCAAAATCAGAGACAAAAAGTAAAATAGAGGTAACCAGGGGAAGAGTTTCAGTTTTTGCAAGATGAAAAGAGTTCTTGAGACTGGTTGTACAACAATGTGAATCTACTTAACACTACTGAACTGTACACTTAAAATGATTATGATGGTAAATTTAATGTTATGTTTATTTTGTCATGAATTAAATTTTTTAAAGATACAGATTAAAAATAAAACCCACAGGACTATATAATATTTAAGATCTCTTTCAGCTCCACAATCTTCAAATTAGCATTAACAACAATTATGTAATTTATCATGGTCATGATTCAAGGTTCATAAACAAAATTAAAACAAAAAAGTTATCCATCCCATAAATATTATCCACAATATTTACAGTACGTGTGTTAGAACCATTATCAGTCCTTAATATTCATTGCAAGGACTGATGCTGAAGTTGAAGCTCTGATACTTTGGCCACCTGATGCGAAGAACTGACTCATTGGAAAAGACTCTGATGCTGGCAAAGATTGAAGGCAGAAGGAGATGACAGAGGATGAGACTGTTGGATGGCATCACTGACTCAATGGACTGAGTTTGAGCAAGCTCCAGGAGTTGGTGATGGACAGGGAAGCCTGGCGTGCTGCAGTCCATGGGGTCACAAAGAGTTGGACACGACTGAGCGACTGAACTGAACTGATGAGAACCACTAATCTCTATGATAAAAGCAATGAGCCTTGGTGACTAATACTTATTTATGCTCTCTATGGAGAGTCACTAAAATACTACCTGAATGTTAAAAATCTTATGTCCAAATAGAAAGTTCTGAAAATTAAGGTTACTATTAATCTCTATTGAAAGCTGTCACTTGCACTTTGAAGGCATTATATGCCAGTCAAGATCAAAGAGCAGTCAGTTTCTTCTGTGCTCCCACAAAACATAACATTATTACACTTTCACGGTCAATCCTGTGTCTGCCGTTCTACCTTGATTCTGAGCCCCAGTGAGTAAGACCTCACCGTACAGTAGCTTATTGATCTTCTCTAGCTCTGCCCATAGTACACTGCAACCACACAGTATTATTACAATTAGCATACCATCTACTCGTAAGTTCTCACATTTCTTAATATGAGCTGATAAGAGGATATCTAAAATTAAATAAAACATCTCATGTCTTTTTATTTTTGTATAATTCTATTTATTTCTTACTGAAAACATAAACTTGACCTAAGTTAATTTATCATTATTAAATTTTCTCTTTTCTTAATAAGTTAGGCTTTAACTTAAAATTAAAAAAAATTACTTGAACTCATCTAAGTGTATTTTAAAAATCTATTAGACACAGATGAGGTACTTACCGATTTAAATAAAAGTATAAATGGAAGAAAATTAAACTACCCATAGTTAATAAACTATTAAGATATATATAGTTGCCAATAAGCACAAAAGATGTTCAACATTATTATCAGAGAAATGCAAACTAAAACTATAGTGAAATACCACTTTATAACTCACTGATACGCCTAACACTGAAACCACTGATAACTCTTTGGTAAGGATGTCAAGCGACTAGAACTCACACACTGCTGGTGGGCATATTAACATTTTGGAAAACAGTAGGGCAGTTGCTTATAAGGTTAAACAAACACATACTGTATGACCCAACAAATCCACTTCTAGGTATTCACACAAGAAAAATAAAAACACATGTTCAAACAAAAGCAATGTACGAATGTTCAAAACAGAAAACAAACCAAATGCTCAAAGTAGGTAAGTGAATAAACAAGCGTAATATATTGTTATGATAGAATGTTATTCATGAATGAAAAAGAATGAAGCACTGAGAGACGAAAAATCATGGATGAACCTCCAAAACATTACATTGAGTAAAAGAAACACAAAATAAAGGAGTATATGTTGTGAAGTTTTATTTGAAATTCTAGAAAAGACAAAACAATCTAAATAATAGCAGATCAGTACTTTTCTGAAACTGGAAATGGGCGAGGAAAACAACTGAGAGCAAACAGGAAAGATGGAACTATATGGGGTGATGAAATGTTCTATATTTTGAGTGCAATAGTGTTTATACAAAAATACATGTTTGGCGAAAGTCATTAAACTGTACATTTAAATGGATTTTATTGTGTGTAAATAGAACCTTCTTCACAGAAAGTGTTAGCATGGTAAGTAAGATATTAGTTCAGTAGTTTGCAAACTTTTAAAATCATGTTCCTCTTTTACTTAAAAAATTACTTGTAAATTACATACATGTTTAGAAGTATATACTTTACAAAAATACAGAAAAATAGGAATTATAAAATAAAAAACTAAAGATCAAATAATGAAGTGTCCTGTTAATTGAAGCACTTCATTAGCTAATCAAATGGCATATGTACTTAGGTGAGGTGTTCATCACTAAAGATAATGGACATAAATCTGTATATCAAAAATATTCTCAGTATGTAGAATTTGATAGTGCCTTTCTAAACAGACATTCTTTACATGACTGTCAAAGAATCAGAGGAGCACTTATTCTGCCATCTTGATTCTGCTTGCAGTATTAGTACTATCTTCAATCCATAGGCTGTGTATTAGAAAACTTTTAAGCTGCCTTTCCACATTATAAAGTGAGTTTAATTAAAACTAAACGATATAATCTATTAATTCACCTTACTGGAAACAGAAAATGCAAAAGTAACTGAAGGGGAGAGATGGGAGAGGTGGTGGAGTAGGAAGATCCTGGGTTTGTCTCTTTCCATGGATACTATATTTAGAAACTTAAGCAGAAAGGCCAAAAGACTCAACCAATAAACATTTGGAACTAGGTTCATTTTTATGTATCAATAATTCTTTTTCTGATAGATTCTTAAAACTGCATCAAAAAGAATAAAATATCTAAAAACAAACATAAGCAAGACAGTGAAAGACGACTCTGAAAACTCTAAGACACTGATGAGAGAAACTGAAGATACAAAGAAATGAAAGGATATACTAATGAAATGGAAGAATCAGTATTGTTAAAATATTCATACCACTCAAATCAATCTACAGATTCAATGGACTCACCAAAATGCCAAAGGTATTCATAAAAATAGAATAAAATTCTCCAATCCAGGCTTTATCAATACATGAACTGTGAAATTCCAGATGTTCAAGCTGGTTTTAGAAAAGGCAGAGGGACCAGAGATCAAATTGCCAACATCCGCTGGATCATCAAAAAAGGAAGAGAGTACCAGAGAAATATTTATTTCTGCTTTATTGACTATGCCAAAGCCTTTGGCTGTGTGGATCACAATAAACTGGAAAATTCTTCAAGAGATGGGAATACCAGACCACCGGACCTGCCTCTTGAGAAACCTATATGCAGGTCAGGAAGCAACAGTTAGAACTAGACATGGAACAACAGACTGGTTCCAAAAAGGAAAAGGAGTACGTCAAAGGCTGTACATTGTCACCCTGCTTATTTAACTTATATGCAGAGTACATTATGAGAAACCCTGGGCTGGAGGAAGCACAACCTGGAATCAAGATTGCTGGGAGAAATATCAATAACCTCAGATATGCAGATGATACCACCCTTAAGGCAGAAAGTGAAGAATAACTAAAGAGCCTCTTGATGAAAGTAAAAGAGGAGAGTGAAAAAGTTGGCTTAAAGCTCAACATTCAGAAAACCAAGGTCATGGCATCCAGTCCCACCACTTCATGGCAAATAGATGGGGAAACAGTGGCTGATTTCATTTTTCTGGGCTCCAAAATCACTGCAGATAGTGATTGCGCCATGAAATTAAAAGACGCTTGCTCCTTGGAAGGAAAGTTATGACCAACCTAGACAGCATTTTAAAAAGCAGAGACATTACTTTGTCAACACAGGTCTGCCTAGTCAAGGTTATGGTTTTTCCAGTGGTCATGTATGGATGTGAGACTTGGACTATAAGGAAAGCTGAGCGCTAAAGAATTGATGCTTTTGAACTATGGTGTTGGAGAAGAGTCTTGGGAGTTCCTTGGACTACAAGGAGATCCAACCAGTCCATTCTAAAGGAGATCAGTCCTGGGTGTTCATTGAAAATACTGACGTTGAAGCTGAAACTCCAATACTTTGGCCACCTGATGTGAAGAGCTGGCTCATTGGAAAAGACCCTGATGCTGGGAAAGACTAAGGGAAGGAGGAGGAGGGGACAACAGAGGATAAGATGGTTGGATGGCATCAACGACTCAATGGACATGGGTTTGGGTGGACTCTTGGAGTTGGTGATGGACAGGGAGGCCTGGCGTGCTGTGGTTCATGGGGTCTCAAAGAGTCAGACACAGATGAGCGACAGAAAAATACAACAAATAATATTAACTTTTGTATGAACCACAAAAGACCCAGAATAGACAAATCAATCTTGAGAAAGACAATAAAGCTGGAGGAATCATGCTCCTTGATGCAAATCTATACTATAAAGCTACAGCAATCAAAACAGACTAGTACTGGCACAGAAACAGACATACAGACCAATGAGACAGAGTTCAGGGATAAATCCATGCTTATATGGTCACCCAAGCCTTGACAAGAGCACTAAGAATACACAATGGGGAAAGAATAATCTGTTCAATAAATGGTGTTGGGAAAACTGGAAAACTACATGCAAAAGAATTCTCTCATACCACATATAATAATAAACTCAAAATAAATTAAAGACTTAAATGTACGACATGAAACTACAAAACTTCTAGAAGAATATACAAACAGTACACTATCTGACATCAGTCTTAGTAATATTTTTCTGATTTGTCTCCTCAGGCAAGGGCAACAAAAGCAAAGTAAAACAAATGGGGTTATGTCAAACAAAAAAGCTTTTGCAGTGAAGGAAACCATCAATAAAATGAAAAGGCAACATACTGAATGGGCAAAGGTGTTTTCAAATGATGCATCTGCTAAAGGGTCAACATCCAAAATATATAAAGAACTCTTACAACTCAGTTTCAGAAAAAAATAAATAAATAATGCAATTTAAAAAAGGGTCAGAGGGTCTGAATAGACTTATTTCCAAAGAAACCATACCGATGGCCAAGAGACACATAAAAGGATACTCAACATCACTAATTATCAGGGGAATACAAATTATCAAAAACACAACCAATACAAATACCGGTGAGGATGTGGATAAAGGGAACAGGTGTGCACTGTCGCTGGGAATGTACACTGGTGCAGCCACCACGGAAAACACTATGGATGGTCTTCAGATAGTTAAAAACAGAACCACCATATGATCTAGCAATTCTACTTCTGGGTATTTATATGAGGAAAACAAAAACCCCTTATGCTAACTACAGCATTATTTACAATAGCCAAGATATGGAAGCAATCTAATTGTCCACTGATGAGTGAATAAAAGAAGATGGGGTATATATATATATGTTATGTGTGTATGTAAGGATTATTATTCAGCCATAAAACAAACGAATTCTTGCCATTTGCAATAACATAAATAGATCTCTAGAGTATTATGCTAAATGAAATAAGTCAAGCAAAGACAAATACTGTATGACTTCACTTATATGTGGAGCCTAAAACACAAAGCAAATAAAACAGATATAGACTCACAGATACAGAGGAAAAAACAATGGCTGCAAAAGGGGGAAAAGAGGTGAATAGAAGGGTGAAATAGGTGAAGGAGATTAAGAGGGGAAAATTTAAGATTACAAAATAAATACAGCATGGGGATGTAACATACAGCTTAGTGAATACGGTCACTAATATTGTAATAACCTTTTATGTTGACAGATGTTTACCAGACTTACTGTGGTGATCATTTTGTGATGAATTTAAATGTCAGATCCCTATGGTATATACTTGAAACTATAATATTGTACATCAACTATATTTCAAGAAAAATAAATAAATAAAATATTTTTCAAAAGATGGGGGGCTACCATTACCCCCTCCTCTTCCTTTAGGATGCCTCATTTATACATGTGGTAGATGTAAGTAATTACTAATTTGCTATATTTCCTATTTTTAGTAAAAAATATAAGCAGCTATTGTAACATATCTTTCTCTTACTCTAATAAATCTTGTACAAATACAGGGTGTAGAAGTTCTGCTTTGGATACATCTGAGACAGACCATTTATACTATTCAAAAAATTATAGTGTTTAAAAACTAGAGTATGTGTGTGTGCACACTTAACTCTGAACATGTAATTAAGTATCTTCAGCCACTTAGTTTAGAATGCACTTCAGTATTACCTAGTTCACTAATTAATTCAATAAACATTTATTGAGTACTTATTATGTGTCAGGCAGATAAGGTATGCTAGGTTGTACTATAGTGGGAGCATTATGTAAAGTTTAAAAATAAAATTAAATTAAAAAAAAAGAAGATATGGTGTCTGGATCATCAACTTAAGATACAGTTTTGGGGAAAGACACTAATCACATAAATCAGTTAAAATGAAAATCATTTCACAGCAATGAAATGATCTGTGAGGGGAAGGTACAAGGGTCTAGGAGAGTGTAGAACAGAAAGCCTTAATTTTGGTTTGGGGACTAACCATGCTTCCTGGGGATGATGATTACAGACTTCAAGTGTTCAATAAAATATTATTAAAACATATAAACATAAACCAAGGCATAAACAATGATAGCCGTGGGGCCAAATATTATGATAAACCTTCTTTTGCATTCAATCTATCTTGTAGTATCATTTATCCTTGATCATTTTCATATTAAGGTTGATTCTATTCCTCATTAGTCTCAAAAATTATAGCAATCCAATCTCCTGGCACCAAAGAATTTTAAATACATATGAAAACACACTGAAATTGAAAGGCATTTTCAGTTATAATGCATAAATTAAGATAATCTTGACTACATTCACACTTTTATTACAAACATTATCTAAATGAACACATATACACAGAATGGATTCCTAAGAAATTATCCATATATCACACTTTCAGGAGTACTGCTCTTTATAATCATTTTCTAACCTCCAGTTCTTAGCAGCGTCTGGTAAATGAACCAGTAATTTGTCCTCATATCTGCAAAATGCTTTGCAGTTTATAAAGCCACATCACAAAGATTTTCTCATTTGATTCTAATAACAACTCTGGGTGAATTATCTATTTTAAAATAAGCAAACTAAGGCTGGGTGATATTTTCTTCAAGAAGTTTCCCACAATTGCCCCCTCGCATCAACTGATTGACCTCCAAATTATATTATGTGTTTGTTTCTTTGTTTTTCCTATAGCTCTCTCTATAAACTTCAGCCATCACCGTTCTCTATGTCATCTTCTGGTCAACTGTCCATCTCTTTGACCTAACTTTAAAGTTTTTTATATGCCAGTAGAACGTTACAGATGTTCAATCAATATTTGTCCAGTGAGGTTTTATGATACAGCCATGGAGACTAAACCATAGGGTGGTTAAAATGAGCTCAATACCATGTAGCTTATTGTGGCAGAACTAGAATTCTGACTTACTCACACCTTCTAAGATCAAATTCTAGTCGCTGTTCCTTCAGTCTATATCTCTAATATTTGAGGCAGTATTATTGCTTTATAGGGGCTTCCACAATGGCTCAGCAGGTAAAAAATCTGCCTGCAATGCAGGAGACAAGGGAAACATGGGTTCAATCCCTAGGTCAGGAAGATCCCCTGGAGAAGGAAATGGTAACACACTCCAGTATCCTTGTCTGGGAAATCCCATGAACAGAGGAGTCTGGTGGACTTTAATCCACCAAGATTCAAGAGGTGGCCATGACTTAGCAACTAAACCACCACCACCATTGCTTTATTGAAGTGTAACAACAAAAACTGCATTCCTTCAATACTAATTTCAAGTATTACGAACCAAAACAAAGGTATGAATCTAATTGAAGCTCAAAATTCAAAAACATTTTCCACGTGTGAAATAAACTGTCTACTGAGATCAATTAGCACTTTCAGGACTCTATTTTCATACTGACAAAAGAGTATGGGTTTTGTTTATTACACTAGCTTCTGTAGATCATATTTTTTTTTCCCTAGATAGTGTTCCCTGATGGTCTTTTGCTTTGTTATTTTTAATATCTAACTAAAATAAATAACTAAAGAAATACAATCTCTGAAACCTCTATGAAATGATTGGAAAATAAGTTTTAAGTGTATAAATATCTACCACATCAATGAAACAAACACCTTAGTGAACCACAATGTCGGAACAAAGCCTTGAAAATCAGCACAATAACAGAAAAGCTAGTAATAAAAAGGTTTGGCATAGAATAATTATGTTACCAACAGTCATAAACAGAGGATTGTAATCAATGGCCTACTCAGTCTCATCAGAAACTCAGAAAATAATGATTCAGTTCAGTTCAGTTCAGTCGCTCAGTTGTGTCCGACTCTTTGTGACCCCATGAATCACAGCACTCCAGGCTTCCCTCTCCATCACCAACTCCCGGAGTTCACTCAAACTCACGTCCATCGGGTCGTTGATGCGATCCAGCCATCGCATCCTCTGGCGTCCCCTTCTCCTCCTGCCCCTAATCCCTCCAGCATCAGAGTCTTTTCCAATGAGTCAACTCTTCGCATGAGGTGGCCAAAGTACTGGAGTTTCAGCTTTAGCATCATTCCTTCCAAAGAACACCCAGGACTGATCTCCTTTAGAATGGACTGGTTGGATCTCCTTGCAGTCCAAGGGACTCGCAAGAGTCTTCTCCAACACCACAGTTCAAAAGCATCAATTCTTCAGCACTCAGCTTTTTTCACAGTCCAACTCTCACATCCATACATGACCACTGGAAAAACCATAGCCTTGACTAGACGGACCTTTGTTGGCAAAGGTCCAAAAAAGGTTGTCTCTGCTTTTGAATATGCTATCTAGGTTGGTTATAACTTTTCTTTCAAGGAGTAAGAGTCTTTTAATTTCATGGCTGCAGTCACCATCTGCAGTGATTTTGGAGCCCAAAAAACAAAGTCTGACATTGTTTTCCTATTTATTTCCCATGAAGTGAAGGGACCAGATGCCATGATCTTTGTTTTCTGAATGTTGAGCTTTAAGCCAACTTTTTTACTCTCTTCTTTCACTTTCATCAAGAGGCTTTTTAGTTCCTCTTCACTTTCTGCCATAAGGGTGGTGTCATCTGCATATCTGAGGTTATTGACATTTCTCCCAGCAATCTTGATTCCAGCTTGTGCTTCCTCCAGCCCAGCATTTCTCATGATGTACTCTGCATATAAGTTAAATAAGCAGGGTGACAATATACAGCCTTGACATACTCCTTTTCCTATCTGGAACCAGTATGTTGTTCCATGTCCAGTTCTAACTGTTGCTTCCTGACCTGCATATAGGTTTCTCAAGAGGCAGGTCAGGTGGTCTGGTATTCCCATCTCTTGAAGAATTTTCCACAGTTTCTTGTGATCCACAGAGTCAAAGGCTTTGGCATAGTCAATAAAGCAGAAATACATATTTTTCTGGTACTCTCTTGCTGTTTTGATGATCCAGCGGATGTTGGCAATTTGATCTCTGGTTCCTCTGCCTTTTCTAAAACCAGCTTGAACATCTGGAAGTTCACGGTTCACGTATTGCTGAAGCCTGGCTTGGAGAATTTTGAGCATTACTTTTCTAGCGTGTGAGATGAGTACAATTGTGTGGTAGTTTGATCATTCTTTGGCATTGCCTTTCTTTGGGATTAGAATGAAAACTGACCTTTTCCAGTCCTGTGGCCACTGCTGAGTTTTCCAAATTTACTGGCATATTGAGTGCAGCACTTTCACAGCATCATCTTCCAGGATTTGAATAGCTCAACTGGAGTTCCATCACCTCCACTAGCTTTGTTCGTAGTGATGCTTTCTAAGGCCCACTTGACTTCACATTCCAGGATGTCAAGTGCAGGCGGCTGCGACGGCGCACAAGTGTGGCCGAGAGGAGCTACCCCACATCTGAGGCCAGGGGCTGTGGCTGGGAGGAGCTACCCCGTGTCTGAGGTCAGGGGCGGCGGCCAAGAGGAGCTACCCCTCGTTCGAGGTCAGAGGCGGTGGCAAAGAGGGGCTACGCCACGTCCTAGGTCAGGGGCAGCAGTGGGAGGATCTATCCACGCCCCCCCACCCCCAGGCAAGGGGCGGCAGCCGGGAGGAGCTAGCCCACGCCTCAGGTCAGGGGCGGCAGCTGAGAGGAGCAACCCCATGTCCAAGAAGCGGTGGCTGCGTAGGGGAGGGCTGAGAGGAGCTACTTCACGTTCAAGGTCAGGAGGGGCGCGGTGAGGAGATAGCCCTAGTCCAAGGTAAGGAGCAGCGGCTGCGCTTTGCTGGAGCAGCCGTGAAGAGATACCCCACGTCCAAGGTAAGAGAAACCCAAGTAAGACGGTAGGAGTTGCAAGAGGGCATCAGAGGGCAGACACACTGAAACCATACTCACAGAAAACTAGTCAATCTAATCACACTAGGACCACAGCCTTGTCTAACTTAATGAAACTAAGCCATGCCCTGTGGGGCCACCCAAGATGGGCGGGTCATGGTGGACAGGTCTGACAGAATGTGGTCCACTGGAGAAGGGAATGGCAAACCACTTCAGTATTCTTGCCTTGAGAACCCCATGAACAGTATGAAAAGGCAAAATGATAGGATACTGAAAGAGGAACTCCCCAGGTCAGTAGGTGCCCAATATGCTACTGGAGATCAGTGGAGAAATAACTCCAGAATGAATGAAGGGATGGAGCCAAAGCAAAAACAATACCCAGTTGTGGATGTGACTGGTGATGGAAGCAAGGTCTGATGCTGTAAAGAGCAATACTGCATAGGAACCTGGAATGTTAGGTCCATGAATCAAGGCAAATTGCAAGTGGTCAAAAGATGGCAAGAGTGAATGTCAACAATCTAGGAATCAGCGAACTAAAATGGACTGGAATGGGTGAATTTAACTCAGATGACCATTGTATCTACTACCGCAGGCAGGAATCCTTGAGAAGAAATGGAGTAGCCATCATGGTCAACAAAAGAGTCTGAAATGCAGTACTTGGATGCAATCTCAAAAACGACAGAATGATCTCTGTTCGTTTCCAGGGCAAACCATTCAGTATCACGGTAATCCAAATCTATGCCCCAACCAGTAACGCTGAAGAAGCTGAAGTTGGAACGGTTCTATGAAGACCAACAAGACTTTTAGAACTAACACCCAAAAAAGATGTCCTTTTCATCATAGGGGACTGGAATGCAAAAGTAGGAAGTCAAGAAACACCTGGAGTAATAGGCAAATTTGGCCTTGGAGTACAGAATGAAGCAGGGCAAAGACTAATAGAGTTTTGCCAAGAGAACGCACTGGTCATAGCAAGCACCCTCTTCCAACTAATGTTTAGGTTCACTCAAAGTAAAATTAACTTGCTTACTATCACTTTTCCAAAAGTTCAGAAATAATTTTTCTCAGTTATTCCATTTATAGTTACATTTACAAAAAAAAAAAGAAGAAGCACAAAGCCTCATGGTAGTCTGTATTATAGTTTATCTCTGCTAGCAATAAGATAAAAAGCTACTCTGAGATGTATAAATGGGACAGTGCCTCTTTAAACCTGATTATATAATACTGACAAGCATTTTTATTTAAGAATCATGTTTCTTCTTATATTTCAAGTGATCTCTTTTCTAATGTGTAACTTTTCTCATTCCTTTTCTCTTCTTTAATCCTACTATTTTTAAAATGTTGAGATTGCTAATAATGAGGAAGCACAGATCTAACAGAACCCAAAGCTATCAATACTTAACAACCCAGGAACACCAAGTACTAAAGGGCAACAGGGGGGAAAAAAAATCATAGCTTTGGTTAGTTATAGAGATTTCTGAGAAACAGCTTGACCAAGCTGTAAACCAAAAGTAAAAAGTTCCACATATTATTATTTTCAGTATTGACGCCTTTCTTTTTGTCACTCATTAAAACTGTACCTTACAGATATAAGACAACCTTGTAAACAATCTTTAAATATTACATTATAAGATAAAAAACTGTACCTCTTTATTGAATAAAAATCTATATTCTACCTCTTCTTCTATTCAATAATTAATGTATCAACTGTAGTATAAATTTGGGTGAGTTTAATTTTTTTAAAAGGCTGCTAATCAATTGATTTGTTCATTGGAAGGACTGATGCTGAGGCTGAAACTCCAATACTTTGGCCACTTCATGCTAAGAGTTGACCATTGGAAAAGACCCTGATGCTGGGAACGATTAGGGGCAGGAGGAGAAGGGGACGACAGAGGATGAGATGGCTGGATGGCATCACCAACTCGATGCACATGAGTCTGGGTGAACTCCAGGAGTTGGTGATGGACAGGGAGGCCTGGCGTGCTGCGGTTCATGGGGTCACAAAGAGTCGGACACGAACTGAACTGAACCCATGTTTACTGAACACAATATTATGATTAGTAGCTCAAACGATCACTTAACAAACCTTACCTCAAATTAGCACACTTATTAAAAATTTTTTAATGTACCTGCAGATTAGAAAAGGTGCAAGAGTCATGAGTCATATAAAATATTCCCAAGTTATTCTTTCTCCAGATTTTCTAAATGACAACATTTTACTACATCTATTTTTATCATATTTTCCCTCTTTTTGTTGAAAGTTCTCTATTTACTGATGTTGGTACTTAGAATCTGAGTTTAGAGAGGGCTTTTAGCAAGCTTAAGGTTTATAATTTTTTTATTTGATATTTACTTTGCTTAAGCAGCCCTTTATACCCCAGATGCACCTGCTTCACTAGTTTTACTTGTGG
The DNA here is from genome assembly GCF_019923935.1 of Bubalus bubalis. Lineage (NCBI taxonomy): Eukaryota > Metazoa > Chordata > Mammalia > Artiodactyla > Bovidae > Bubalus > Bubalus bubalis. The sequence continues at coordinate 103,652,575 of NC_059159.1, read as the reverse complement.
GATCTTCAAAAATGCATTGTGATTGATTCATAGAACTAAAATTGATCCTTCTTGATATAAAATATATCATGTTCTTCACCATGAGACTGTCCAGCTATGTCAGTAGGCTTATACCATATCTTATTATACATTATATGACTGCTTTATTTCTATAGGGTGTGGCTTAGGAGCTCAGGTCCTGAAGACAGGTATCTTGGGTTTGATGGTGATCTGAAAGAATCATGGCTGAAGGAAGGTATATTAGTTAAACATCAGGTTGAGGATTTAGCACTGAACTACCAATCAGCCAGGATAAAGAGGTGGCTGTGATTTCCACTCAGGAGTAAGTCTATTAGTTTGTAAGGGCTGTAAGAAAAATGAAACCTCAGTGTCCCAGCAGAAATGGCTTTGACTGATATCAACACAAGCTTTTAAATAAAATAAAGAGCCATTCAATGTGCGTCTATTTCTAAAGTCAGCCCTGGATAAAAGAAAGAGCAGAATGATCATTTTTCATGAACGGAAATGTTATGTTACTTATGCCATGGGATAAACCTTATGATATGCTGGTTTAATACAGGTATTAAACTTGAAGAATTTTAATGGATCATTCATTTGGCTATAAAACAGTCCAGAGGAGGAGATGATTCTCAGCTTGTATACTATATATCCCTAGAGGCTCCACTTCCCTGATAGCTCAGTTGGTAAAGAATCAACCTGCAATGCAGGAAACCCTGTTTTGATTCCTGGGTCGGGAAGATCCACTGGAGAAGGGAAAGGCTACCCACTCCAGGACTCTGGCCTGGAGAATTCCATAGGTGAAAAGCATCTTGGGAGCTGTTAACAGGGGCAGAAGAAGTGGACAAGACCCAAGTCCTTTCCCCTCCACACACACAAGGATTGAGTCTGAAGAGCTCAAGCTATTGTATGATTTAGTATACTCCATCAATACAAACTGAGTATCTACTTGCTCAGCATTTATGAGTCCCATGAAAGAAGACTTTCAAAAAAATTATTTGTCAAATAACAATACAAATATAATCCCATTCTTGAAAGAAATATAACATCAATCCCACATACATACATTTTGTAATTACTATCTAAAAGTATACTTCTCAAATGTTAAGCACAGGCTGTCAAGGCCAAATGACTGTAATCCAAAGTATGTTATTTAAATTCTTTGATCCTCAGTTTCCTCACCTGCAATAATACCACCTACCCTTGTGGAACTGTTTTAAGCTTTAGAAATAAAGAGCTGAGCATTAAGCACAGGAAATGGCACGCAATAGGTGCTCAGTAGGTGGCAGCTACTATTATTATTATTCATTGCTGTATCTGGATTTCTGACAAAGCAGAATGGTAGATGACTTCAAAATAAGAATTATTATTGAAAACCTAAATAGCTTATAGAGCTCGACCAGTAGTCACGGAGCACTCCACCTCACCTCTCACTACTCAGGTCTCCTATCCACTCCTCCAGGCACTTTAACCCTGCTTCAGTTCCATCAACCCATGTTCTCCCTCACATCAGGTCTTCACAAACACCCTACTCTCAGAAGACTCTTCCTTTTATTCCCTCCCTGGTCACCTATATTCTTTAAATCTTAGCTTAAACATCACTTCCTCTGGGAAGACTTCTTTACAAGCTATTACTACAAATAACAACTTTTATTGCTTCTTCTCTTTCAAATACTGATGTCAAGGAGGCTCAGCTATATATATATATATATTGAGGTCTATATTGACAATGTATTTCTAGCACACATAAAGAATTCCTCTGATTTACTTTGGCAAAGAGGGCAGGTGCTCTGTTTAAGTTGTGTTCCAATTTCTTCAAATTATATGTAAACAGAAGTGCCAGTTATTATAGTTTTCTATTTTCTACTTATAGGAAAAATTTTACAGGACAAACTGAACTTTTCAAACAAACAAAAAGTACTGATGTTGAAACTGACAGTTTGATAAGTAAATTTGATGATTCATATGAAACATTACATGTCTCTAAGAACAAAATTATGGAATTGACTAAAGTAAGTAGATAAAACTAAGTGATTATTGAAAAAGAAAATTTTCTGCAGTTCAGCTTTGGGAGGTCCTTTGGAATAGCTATATTAAATGAAAAGTGTAAGCCTCTTCTAATTAGAAAACTGAATTCCAGGTCAAAGTAGCTATAGAATATTAATATATTATTCTCATTTTAATTTCTTAAGGTCATATCATACCACACCACCAAACTTGGTTCAAAATTATATTTTATGAACTGAGTAAAAACTGGAGGTGTTCTTGAATTCTACTGAAAAAATTGGCATTTCTCTAATCACTATGGTGACTACACTGGGTGACAGACCATCCAGGGTGAAGGACACCAGTGCTGACCTTGCCTCAGACCAAGTTGGTATCCACTCTGACCTAGAGCCTGAGTTTCAATAACTCACAATCCAGAGCAATACAAGGAAGAACCAGAGGTTTTTAGTAAATAAAATGGAAGCAGCTGGCTTTAAGACTAATGTAATTGCAGAAGATAAGTTACTTGACAATGAGGGCAAAGACAGAGAGTCAAAGACCAACTCTTCTAGAAAAGGAGGTCAAATCCCACCCCCTCCAATTTTTCATTAGACAAGTCTGATAATATTACCAGTACTACTGATAGTGATAAGAATGAAAATAATAATAGCAAAAAGAGAACTTTTATCAAACGTTTATTATATATCAGGAACTATTCTAAATTATTTAATAAATAGGTTATTTAATACTTTATCTAAATATGTAAGACATAATTATTTTTATACAGTAGGGTATTCAGTCTTAGAAAATAAATTGTTTCTTAAAAGTCATATAACTAAAAAGAGCAAGAGTCAGGATTTAAATCCATGCTTTTGACTATGAATCTCACTCTCTTAATCTGTACGAAACCTGATTTATTGATGAAATATCTATCAAAGAAATAAAAGGGGAAAATCAAAATCCATGCAAAAAAAGAAATACATAACAGTCAAGAGAATCTAATGTTAAAGAAATATCTAGAAAGACCCTAGAGAAAAGTACTGGATTTGGCTCTGTCCAAGATAATCACCATGGCGTGATCACTCACCTAGAGCCAGATTCCTGGAATGTGAAGTCAAGTGGGCCTTAGAAAGCATCACTACGAACAAAGCTAGTGGAGGTGATGGATTTCCAGTTAAGCTATTTCAAATCCTGAAAGATGATGCTGTGAAAGTGCTGCACTCAATATGCCAGCAAATTTGGAAAACTCAGCAGTGGCCACAGGACTGGAAAAAGTCCGTTTTCATTCCAATCCCAAAGAAAGGCAATGTCAAAGAATGCTCAAACTACCGCACAATTGCACTCATCTCACATGCTAGTCAAGTAATGCTCAAAATTCTCCAAGCCAGGCTTCAGCAATATGTGAACTGTGAACTTCCTGATGTTCAAGCTGGTTTTAGAAAAGGCAGAGGAACCACAGATCAAATGGCCAACATCCTCTGGATCATCGAAAAAGCAAGAGAGTTCCAGAAAAACATCTATTTCTGCTTTATTGACTATGCCAAAGCCTTTGACTGTGTGGATCACAATAAACTGTGGAGAATTCTGAAAGAGATGGAAATACCAGACCACCTGACCTGGCTCTTGAGAAACCTGTATGCAGGTCAGGAAGCAACAGTTAGAACTGGACATGGAACAACAAAGTGGTTCCAAATAGGAAAAGGAGTTCGTCAAGGCTGTATATTGTCACCCTGCTTATTTAATTTATATGCAGAGTACATCATGAGAAACGCTGGGCTGGATGAAGCACAAGCTGGAATCAAGATTGCCGGGAGAAATATCAATAACCTCAGATATGCAGATGACAGCACCCTTATGGCAGAAAATGAAAAGGACTAAAGAGCGTCTTGATGAAAGTGAAAGAAGAGAGTGAAAAAGTTGGCTTAAAGCTCAACATTCAGAAAATGAAGATCATGGCATCTGGTCCCATCACTTCATGGTAAATAGATGGGGAAACAGTGTCAGACTTTATTTTTTTGGGCTCCAAAATCACTGCAGATGGTGATTGCAGCCATGAAATTAAAAGACTCTTACTCCTTGGAAGGAAAGGTATGACCAATCTAGATAGCATATTAAAAAGCAGAGACATTACTTTGTCAACAAAGGTTCGTCTAGTTAAGGCTATGGTTTTTCCAGTGGTCATGTATGGATGTGAGAGTTGGACTGTGAAGAAAGCTGAGTGCCGAAGAATTGATACTTTTGAACTGTGGTGTTGGAAAAGACTCTTGAGAGTCCCTTGGACTGCAAGGAGATCCAACCAGTCCATACTGAAGGAGATCAGCCCTGGGATTTCTTTGGAAGGAATGATGCTAAGGCTGCAACTCCAGTACTTTTGGCCACCTCATGCGAAGAGTTGACTCATTGGAAAAGACTCTGAGGCTGGGAGGGATTAGGGGCAGGAGGAGAAGGGGACGACAGAGGATGAGATGGCTGGATGGCATCAACGACTCGATGGACGTGAGTCTGAGTGAACTCCGGGAGTTGGTGATGGACAGGGAGGCCTGGCGTGCTGCGATTCATGGGGTCACAAAGAATCGGACACGACTGAGCAACTGAACTGAACTGATAGTGCACAGTCCAATTTTCTTGCCTGGAGAATTCCATGGACAGAGGAGCCTGGCAGACAGTAATCCTTGGGGTCACAGAGAGTAGGACATAATTAGTGACTAACATTTTCACTTTCTAAGTGCACAGTATCCATTGCATGGGTAGCACCCAAATTTCATAGGATTTAAAGTCATTAGACAAAAGGGAAATGTAATAGATAACTGTGATGTCTACATGCAGGAAAACAGCAATGAGGGAATACCTAAAGAAACATGTCAACTGAAGAGGGAAAATACTAGGGAGGAGATACATGTAAAGATACCATACTCAAGCTCCCACAAGAGGTTCTTACGCAACATTGTTCCACAGCCCTCACTCCCAGTCCCCTTACCTCCTTTTACAACTCCTTGATTTCACCTGAGCTCTTCAATATTTCTATGAAGAAATGCCCTTTTCCAGTTTGTTTTTCTTGTGAACGCCAATTTTTCCTTCAGCACACCGTTCAAAGGTCACATCCTTGAAGACATCACTGACCCTCATTTCCAAAACAATGTTCATTTTTACTCCTAAGGAACTTTGTATCTAATTCTATAACAAATCCATCTCCATTAAAAGTTGGTTTCCAAGGCTTCCCTGGTGGCTCAGTAGTAAAGAGCCAATGCAGGAGACACGGGTTGGATCCATGGTCTGGGACTATCCCAAGTGCCAAGGAGCAACTGGGCTCATGGGCCACAACTATTGAGCCTGTGCCCTAAGCTTGTGAGCTGCAACTATATGGCTAGCGTGCAGCACTGCTGAGACCCATATGCCCTAGAGCTTGTGCTCTGCAACAAGAGAGGCTACTGCAATGACAAGTCCACGCATTGCAACTAGAGAGTAGCCCCCGCCTGCTGCAACTAGAGAAAAGCCAACACAGCAACAAAGACACAGCACAGCCACAAATAAATAAATAAGATCACTGGTTTCCTGAAATCAGGTACCAAACTGAATTACCTTTGAAACCCCAGCATTTACACAGTGCCTGGCATATTATTCTTAAAATATACTATCCAGAACTGTTAATTTTTTAATAATTTTTAACTCTAGATGAGAAAATATTCTAAAGATCACTTAGAATCAAAGACTATAACTACCCAACTATTTAAATAGTAGTTCTTATTTTTACAAATATTCAGTACAGTTGGTCAACTAAAGAATCTTCTTATTGGGTTCGCACAGTAAAATTTATAGTAGTTCTTATTTTTACAAATATTCAGTACAGTTGGTCAACTAAAGAATCTTCTTATTGGGTTCGCACAGTAAAATTTATTTTGATTATAAATCAGCATGTCCCTTCAAAGCACTTTACTTTTTTATATTGGATACTAAAAATTAGCAGCTCTGATTCCAAAAATAAATATGTTCCTCAAGAACTAAAATTAATGTCTTTAAAAAATTATTTTTACAAAAGACTTTCAATTGAAATTCATTTAAAAATATAACCCCACCTTTTAGGATGTCTGCCACAGCCTTAATTATGAAAACACTATGCCCTTAGGGGACTAAGCCAACGAGAATCAAGTCCCAAGTAAGAGCAAATGAGAGAAAAACATCTTTGTTTCTGTTGATTATATCAAATAATGGTCTGAAATTAAAAGAATTCTGTTCATGCCCATTGAAGCTAGGATGAACAAGAAGCAAACCTCTTGACCCAGAAGAGAGGAAAGATAGAGAAGGAAGATGGATGCATTACCTGGGGCTTAGTTCTCCAAGCTAACACAGGGTTCCATCCACAATATTACTGATCAAATTTTAATCCAATAGAACATTCTGTTTTGGACTCAATATTTTATAGGCAATAATTTTTTCTTCTTAATCACTGTTGACTACTTCCATTAGAAGAACTTTCTCATGGGTATACTGCTAATTACATGGCTTCCTTCTGATTGTGATGATTTACTACACACAGGAACATGGAGAAGAGAAGTGAGAACAGAAATAATCCATTAAGCTGTGGCCTAAAGTGGGAAGTCAGGAGCATTGATACCTAACATGAATCCCTAAAATCCATCTTCTAAGGGTTGTGGCACCATTTTAAAGATATCTATAAACCTAACCTTCTTGAAGATTGTCCTTTGCCTAACTGACAGTTCTGGCTGGATTTGTTTCCTACACGAAATGTCTTTTTGACCACATGATAATACGCTCACTCTCCAGGATGTACCATAACTTAAGTGGAAATGCTAAATGGGTGATAAACTGATACTAGACAAAAGGAAACAATATAGCCACACAGCTATTACATCCATTCTGTGAATTCAAATTATAAACAAAAAGTCAGTGCCTAAATAGCTGATTTATTTATACATATATTTAAAAATATATTTGTAAGAATATGTGTGTGTGTGTGTGTGTATATATATATATCTTTAACTGAATATAATCTTGAAATGAGCTTTTATCACATGAAAAGAAGTTTCAATGCTGCAGTTTCAATGTTGAGTTCCCTGAGTCATTTACCCTGGATTTTTAATTCAGGTCCAGGGCAAGTAGGGTTAGAGGACCTCTCAAAATTAGGCATAAAATGACCAACTTGAAGATGTATCTACAAGAAACTCTGACAAATCCCTCAAGGAAGGGATAGGGGAAGGGAGATTAGCACATTTCTAGTCATATTCGATAGAGACCTATTAGTTCAAAAGGGCTTTTTACAAATATGATAAGGATAAATAATATCAAGTTTGTAGCTTCTAATCAAGATACTGAACTTGAATGTTCTTATGTATTTTATTTAAATGGGCAACAATGTCTGCATTTTTAAGCTGAGACTCTATGGCATTTTATGAATAATGAAATATTGGAAAAAATAGAAAATTTGATAATTATATAGCAATACCTCAAAATATCTTCTTAGAATTCTCCATTCCTAAATCAGATTGTCCAAGGAAAGCGAAAAACTGATTCTTAACATCATACAGAATAAATTAAAAATAACTGAAATATTTTTAGAATAAACGTTTTGCTTGGTACTTACTACACAGTGAAATTAGAACCCTTAGGGCTTTGGAGAAATAAAACTATATATTAAGATTTTAAAATGTTCTGGTTTCTCAAAATTCCAATACATTTAATATTACATTGTCTCAAAATTTAAAGATTCAGCTATGGGCTTTCTCTTTACACCAAATGGCCAAAGCAAGGAAAGCTAGAACACAATGAAAAGTTAAATCAATAGAAGCAACTACCTTTGACATCAATGCTATGATTTCAACATCCATCATGGGTCAGTGACAAGACTTGGAATATTTTAAAGGCATCCTACCACAGTTTGCACTCATCTCACACGCTAGTAAAGTAATGCTCAAAATTCTCCAAGCCAGGCTTCAGCAATATGTGAACTGTGAACTTCCTGATGTTCAAGCTGGTTTTAGGAAAGGCAGAGGAACCAGAGATCAAATTGCCAACATCCGCTGGATCATCGAAAAAGCAAGAGAGTTCCAGAAAAACATCTATTTCTGCTTTATTGACTATGCCAAAGCCTTTGACTGTGTAGATCACAATAAACTGTGGAGAATTCTGAAAGCGATGGGAATACCAGACCACCTGACCTGCCTCTTGAGAAACCTGTATGCAGGTCAGGAAGCAACAGTTAGAACTGGACATGGAACAACAGACTGGTTCCAAATAGGAAAAGTTCGTCAAGGCTGTATATTGTCACCCTGTTTATTTAACTTATATGCAGAGTACATCATGAGAAACGCTGGACTGGAAGAAGCACAAGCTGGAATCAAGATTGCCGGGAGAAATATCAATAACCTCAGATATGCAGATGACACCACCCTTATGGCAGAAAGTGAAGAGGAACTCAAAAGCCTCTTGATGAAGGTGAAAGAGGAGAGTGAAAAAGTTGGCTTAAAGCTCAACATTCAGAAAACAAAGATCATGGCATCTGGTCCCACCACTTCATGGGAAATAGATGGGGAAACAGTGGAAACAGTGTCAGACTTTATTTTTCTGGGCTCCAAAATCACTGCAGATGGTGACTGCAGCCATGAAATTAAAAGACGCTTACTCCTTGGAAGGAAAGTTATGACCAACCTAGACAGCATATTCAAAAGCAGAGACATTATTTTGCCAACAAAGGTTCATCTAGTCAAGGCTATGGTTTTTCCTGTGGTCATGTATGGATGTGAGAGTTGGACTGTGAAGAAGGCTGAGCGCCGAAGAATTGATGCTTTTGAACTGTGGTGTTGGAGAAGACTCTTGAGAGTCCCTTGGACTACAAGGAGATCCAACCAGTCCATTCTGAAGGAGATCAGCCCTGGGATTTCTTTGGAAGGAACGATGCTTAAGCTGAAACTCCAGTACTTTGGCCACCTCATGCGAAGAGTTGACTCACTGGAAAAGACCCTGATGCTGGGAGGGATTGGGGGCAGGAGGAGTAGGGGACCACAGAGGATGAGATGGCTGGATGGCATCACTGACTCGATGGATGTGAATGTGGGTGAACTCCAGGAGTTGGTGATGGACAGGGAGGCCTGGAGTGCTGCGATTCATGGGGTCGCAAAGAGTTGGACACGACTGAGCGACTGATCTGATCTGATCTGACCACAGTTTGAAAACTTAAGATGACATCAGCATATTAACAATACAAAGATGTCAGAATAATAAGAAATTATAGCACCTATCTTATCAGTTATAGACAATCTATATTCACAGAAACACTCTTAGAATGCACTGGGGATCTTCAAGTATGTCACTGTTCTAGAAGAGAGGAAAGGAAAGGAGAGGAGAGGAGAGAGGAGGGAGGGGAGAGGAGGAGAAGGGAGGAGAGATGAGAAAGGGAGGAAAAGGGAGGTGAGGAAGAAGAAAGAAAGGAAGGGAGGAATGGAGACAGGAAGGGAGGAAGGAAGGAAAGGACAGAGTAGACAAAATCTTTCCCAATAAGATAAGCCTGAAAGGAAAATATAACAAGCATTTCCAGGCATATATCACAAGAACCCATTATGTGAAATAAAGTACTTTGTTGACAAAAAGAAAATGAAAGCTCTCAAATTCTTTGCTTGGTGTAAGGGGACCAGGTTGTCACCTGCCTTGAATGTCCTAGAGGAAAGAACTTGAGGGACTGAAAAATATGCCTGTTGGGAAAGAGCCATGTGGCATAACCATAAAGTTTTCTATACTGTGTTCCATACGTACATGAGATTATTTTTTTATAAGGATATGAACAAAGTGTGCGTGTATATGTGTAATTTTCTATTTATAGCTGGTGATATTGATTTTCTACTTCTGTTAAGAACTTAATTTTTTTTTATATTTAATATAAAAAGTGATTCTATTTAAGAAGCAATCAGATCTCCTCTATCAACTCTGTGCAATGAGGTGACTGGCCTTCCCTAACTATGGTGAAAGTCTGAACATTTATTCTTTGGTTTAACCTCTGCACTGAGGAAACCAAGTACAGGTGAAACCATATTGAAATGAAGGATTCAGTGAATTAGCACAAGAAATATCCAACTATCTTTCCTTTTTCAGCTCCCCAGGCTACTAAGCATTCACCCCGCCAGGCAAGAAGTTGAAGTCGTCTTTAAAAATATGACCACCTCAAGAGGAAAAGAAGTACTGAACATCAGAAGGTCCCCAGTTAAAAAGCCCAGTCAAGTGACTCTATACTGAAGTCAACAAAGTCACTGATGCATTCAAATCAGGCTTTTATCCCCACATTTTAAAATATGAATAAACCCTCAAAGATTATCAGGTATTTCAGAAAAGTTTCTAATACAAAAGACAGGCCAGAAAAAAATTATTCTACATGAAAGAAAGAGACTATATGAGAAGAAAATTTCACAAACTTGAAAAATTAATACCTTGAGAGAGAGAAAAAAAGATACTATAAACAGGAAATAAAGCATGATGTTATAAAAAGGGCCATATAAGGAATTTTTTAAAGCTCTTAAAAATTAAAATTATGGTAACAGAAATGAAAAGCAATAGATGGGATGAAAGATGAAACTAAAAACAGAACCAAAAAGTCCAAAAAGTGAAAAAGGAGAAAAAAGAGGGGAGGTAATCATAAATGAAAAAAAAAAGAATAAAAACTCCCAGTACTGGAGAACATGAGTGTCCATGAGATTGAACAGGCTCATCAAGGTTCCAGCACAATGTATGGGAATAGGCCCATATCAAGAAATGAAATTTTAAGAAGCTGGGATTTAAAACATGAGAGAAAAAAACATATAGGTTGCATACAATGGATCAGGAATCAGAACAGACTTTCACTTTTCCATAGCAATTCTGAAAACTGGAAGACATTGGAACAATTCCCTCAGGATTCTGAAGAAAAAGATATCCAACCCCCAATTCTGTACCCATCCAACAACTAAACTGTGAAATAAATTCCCTCTCAGACACAAAAGAGTGCAAAATACACCATTTCTTAGGATGCTACTGCAAGTCGTGCTTTAGCAAATAAAGAAAGAGTTTAAGACACTGATTTAGGAAACAGGAAAGCCAACATAACAGAGAAAAGGGAAATCCCAGGATGATGGCAAAGGGATTGCCCAGGATGGGGCTGAGCAAAGAGCATCCATTCCAGACTAGAGCAGGTCAGAATGCTCTGAGACTTATTCAACTGGACACATAATCGTTAAATGCAAGGAAATTAAATGAGTTTTACAAAAAAGAAAAGTAATCACAGCTCACTAGATAGATCTGAATAGTTTTTATATGTCATGAGAATATAAACATTAATGATCTATCAAAATTACAGCATAACTATTAGGTTGAAACGTATGAAATTGCTGTTTTTGTAGATCAAAAATTGCACATAGTTCAACCTAGTGTATCAGGAGCCTCTGGGACGGAAAAAGTGTGTGTACGCATGCACACAAGCATATGTTAAGGACTAACTAGAAAGAAAAGTGTGATACAAAAATGTTTAAAACTAAAAAAATCAAGAAACAGTAAAATAAACACTGCTTGCCTCTGAGAAGGAATAGAGGGAGGGTGAGGACTGCTTTTTTTTAAAATAACAAACTTGCTAAACTATTTTGACCTGTAGCAAACATCTGGTAACACTAAATTTAATTTTTTAAAAATGTTCCTTGAAAAGGAAGGAAGGAAAAAAGGAAGAAAAGGGAAAGGAGAAAGAGAGAAAGAAATGATAGTCCAGGAGTGAAGGCCAGGTGCACTTATCACACACACTTCAAGTTCTCAAGGGAGCACCTTCTGGAGAAAAGAGCAGGCTCTCCACTGCACTGCCATTAGAGACAGGAATGCTCAAGGCCATTCTTCTTCCACGAAGAAGACAAACAACAAACCAGTGAGTGTAACTGCTCAATATGTACTTAATATTGGTAGGCTGTTGAACTATCTTCTTAAAATTATATATAACATTGTTCCAATAGTTCTCTACCTGCTCTTTGGATGATATGCCATAAGCTACTCTCTTCTGAATAATGTTCAGAGTCTTGAAATTGGTGATGACATCAATACCATTGTATTATACAGAACAGAGAGAAGAGTGTGCTGAGATTTAAGTATAAAAGAAATAATTGTGACAGATGTCTTCATTTACACTGGGAGTCCAAGACCCTTCTCCATGATTCTGGCACTCCCCCTGCCCATCCCACTTCTATCTCCTGAGAAGAACATAACCTTGAGTCCTTCTGTCTATAATTTAAGAAAAGTTATCCCTCTACCCAAAGACTTATTTATATTGCAATTTCAAAAGCACATTTGCTAAAGATTTTCTTTGATACTGAGAAATTACAGGAAAATTATCTTTCTCACATATTTTCTCACCATTCTTTAGAAGAAATGACAGGCCAATGTATTCACAATCCAAAGAACTATTAACTGGCACAAAATAACACCATTTTGTCAGTAGCTTTCCAAAACAAGCTCAGTGTCCCAAGTATGAATAAGCCTTGTAGTAAACATGTGATGATGAATTCATTCTCAATTTTTTAAGTGGCATGACTCAGACTTTCAGACCTTTAAGATAATTTAATTTTCATTAAACAGTATCAGTCACCATAACACCCAGGCACCTTCCAAAATATCACAAAGGCAAAATCCCTTCCTGTAGGGTACAAACATCCTCTCCTTTATCAAATACTACCATAAGCCAATTACATAAAAATATGAGTGCCAACATTTCAATAAGAAAGAAATAGGAAGATGTGATAAAAAATAAGGAGGGGTGAAGAGGAGGAGAAAACCCAGTTAGAGTGGTCAAGTCAGAAACAAATGCTCTGTTTAGGACTTAAGAGGCTCTTTTGGAAGACGGATTATAGTTTGAGTGTTTATCTTTGTATCCCTACAGCCTATCTCAGAAAGAACTTGGCACACCAGAAAATGCTCAAGGAACATTTGCTGACTTTATCTAAGAACTGAACGAGGTCTGTTTTGGCACCCATTGTGCCAGAAAGTATTATGCGAATCATTTCTTCAACACAGCTGTGTTGGAGGGGCAGCACAAGGAGATGCACAGCATCTTCTCTGGGAACAGCAGCTCCTTACCTGTTGTTGGACCGGTACTTGCTGTACCACCTGTGTAGGCACTGCTGCTTGACTAGCCACAGATGTCTGTAAAGTCACTGTCGAACCTGTGTCCGACCCGGTCTCTGATGTCTGCATGATGGTCTCTGAAATTTATTAAAACAGAAAGAAAGTTTAAAATGCTCTTCTTATATGACTAGATACATCACATTGTTCTTAACATCGTACACTGAGACTAACTTTCTACTCCCAGAATATCTCTAACTCCACCCAACATGCTCTCTAGATATTCCATGCATGGTTATAGTCATGTTGACCACTTTTAAAATCAATATAGAAAATTTCTAATCTACATTTTAAAAATCTCCAGAAATACCTCTTATTTTGAGGCTATAAAGGTTGAACTTCAATGAGGTCTCATCTGTTATAAGCTGTTTCAAGCACACTATAAACTAGTCCTATCGTAAATTATGTGAAGACTTAATTCTCATAACACAAACCTTAACTGGATGCAAATGTCATAAATTGTACTTTCTCAACACTTTTATAAACTATAGGATGTCACTGGAAGTGTACAATTTAGAATAAATTATTTCTGAGGTCCAACTTTCGAACTCAATATTCACTGACTTTTAAAAATTAATGTGTATATAAAAACTAACTGATATATCCTAAACTTAGCCACAGGATCAAGCTGACTTTCTTGCCTGTGGGATGATATGGTGCTAAAATTACAGTTAAATTATATTCTTACACAAAGATAGCCAGACAACAATAATGTTGGATATTTTGAAAGATAAGGAGGATCACTATTATCTAGTGACATTTGCAAACAAAGACACGAAATTTTACCATCTCTCATTCACAGCTCAACATGGCATATTTTTCAGTTCTCATGTGCCTTCCTTACTAAATTAAGGATTTAATAACTCAATCAGGATTAAATTTTGCAGTGTACATTCAACAAGTATGGTTTCTTAGACCCTGATATTCCCTTTTGTTACTTTTACAGTCAATAGAAAACATATTAATTTCTTTGCTATTGAGCAGGGACCAGAATTCTAGTTTTCTTTCCTAGGGGAAAAAACAATATTTAATTGGTAGCTTAAGAAAAATACTGCATTATGGTTTAAATCCATGAACAGTATGATGAACATTAATTTTCCCAAAGAAAATTCTGAAAGAGCATTCAGTTCTTTCAGTAGAAAATTAACCCCTCTCAGCATCTTTTGTCACAGAATGACCTCTTCCAATTTTTCCCCAAACCTTTTCTATCATCTCATTCAATTTCAGAAACGGACCTCTGAAGATATCTAATCTAAACTTATTTCGTAAAAGAGAAAACTAAAGCCAGAGAGGTTAAGAGACTTGCTCAAGGTCACAGGGAGTAGAGACAGGACTAGGCCTTTTCACTTAGAAGCTCTGCTTAGTTTTCTTTCTAGACCTTGATAATGGTATAACTTTAGGTGTTTGACTATTCTTATTCCACTGTTAGTCAAACCTCTAAAGCAGAACAATAAACCTTAATGCATACAACAAGATACAGCAGTAAAGCTAACACTGACAGAGTATTTAACACATGCTATGTTTTCTTCTAAGTACTTTACATGTTAATTCATAAACAACTCCACGTGAAAACCCAATGTGGTTGGTATGATTGTAATCTCCATTTACAGATGAGGAACGTTATGCCCATACAGTGAAGGCAGAGAGGGGCTACAGAAGGAAAGTGATGGTGACAGTGGCTACCACTCCATTTGTTTGGGCCAGCTTATGTTCAGCTCACTGAAACTGAATTTATGGGAAAGCAAAACTAGTTGTCAGTTTCTCCAGTTTTCCAAAAGAAGACTTTTTTATGTGAAATAGCTAAAGATTGTGGCTAATTAATAAAAAATGTAACACTGATCTCCAAACACACACACAGCCTTTTTTCTTCACTAGTATTAAGACCACGAATATGCCTGACAATATTTGAGAATGACAGTATTCACTACATAAAACTCTTGCCTAATTAAGATCACCTGGGGACTGCTGCTGCTGCTAAATCGCTTCAGTCGTGTCCGACTCTGTGCGACCCCATAGACAGCAGCCCACCAGGCTCCCCCATCCCTGGGATTCTCCAGGCAAGAACACTGGAGCGGGTTGCCATTTCCTTCTCCTGGGGATTAGTGGTTCCCAAAATTGGGAGAGGGGATACACAAATTCAGAACTCTATCTGTACCTCTTCTTTATTCCATTGTAGAGGGAAGAAATACCCTCCCCCAAAAGAAAACACATGCCAATTTCCTTCAATTCATTACACACTTTTGGGCAACTGATGCCACTTGCACTAGAGCAGAGGGCTATTAGTGAGAGCGAGGTGACACCTTTCTGTAGGGAATGAGGAATGAACCAGACTGATATCATCTTCAGTGAGTTTTTCTTAGATTCTCTTCCCAACTCCAAGCGAGGCATTGGTCAATTTAGTACACAAATGAGGAACACAGTTGCCAGTTATGTTTTTGTGTTTAAGCTATTCAATCAAGGGTTGGATGAGATTCTTACAATGAAGTCACTCAAAGTAAAACCCTCTCCTGTTCATTCCAGTCTTGGCTAGGAACTTCACTGAGGCACTTTCGTGTGTCCAGGGGTCTGTACGGAAGATCACCCTACACACTCTTTTTTGGTATATGACTCATAATTTGACAACCACTGTTTTAGACAAATATACGTTAAGACTATAAATAATGAAGATCTTTAAAAAATTAAATGCACTTTGAAAGTAATTCCTCAGTAAATCACCTGAGAGAGCTTATCAGAAGATAAAAGACACAGATTTGAAAACTGGGTGCCTATGGACCATATTAGACTCCTTAGATAGGCTTTGGCATTGACTATCTACAAATTAAAATTTTTAATTGTCAGCCTTTAAAAACCAGAAAATTCTGTGTTAAAAGCCAAATTTCTAAATTCTCTTGAAAAATCTGAATATCTAGAAAAGGTAAGCCCATATTATGCGTTTTATACTCAAATTATTTATATGGCAATACATATGCTTGGCCTTTATAGGCATTTGAGGCATAACTGATGTATAGAACAGTCTTATGGACTCTGTGAGAGAGGGAGAGGGTGGGAAGATTTGGGAGAATGGCATTGAAACATGTAAAATATCATGTATGAAATGAGTTGCCAGTCCAGGTTCGATGCACGATACTGGATGCTTGGGGCTGGTGCACTGGGACGACCCAGAGGGATGGAATGGGGAGGGAGGAGGGAGGAGGGTTCAGGATGGGGAACACATGTATACCTGTGGTGGATTCATTTTGATATTTGGCAAAACTAATACAGTTATGTAAAGTTTAAAAATAAAATAAAATTTAAAAAAAATTAAGAAAAAAAAAATAATAAAATGGAAAAAACAAAACAAAACAAAAAAAACACCCAAGCTTTGACTACTTTACTAATAGGAATGTTTAACTTTTAGATGATTGGAACTAAAATCTTTATCACTTAACTTCATCTCTGGGTCAGCTGAGGCCCAGAGATGTTAAGTCACTGAACCGAGACCAAATAGCTGTTGGAAGTAAAAAAAGAGGGTATGGACATCACACTGAAGCTCATGCACTGAACTACTAACAAACTAGAAGTCCTGAGTTTCATAATTGACCCTGAATAGACCAGAAGTGAAGGGAATTTAAAAAAGCAAATTGGTAAACTTTTAGAATGAGAAAGAAGGAAAAAGATCCCAATTATTTAATAGGAGCAACCTTTACAGAATACAATGGGGAAAATAAGATGGAGAGAAAATGATGGCCTATATACCTTAAAGTTAGACAGTCATGAAGAAATTTCCATCCAGCTTCTTGCTCTAGAATATACCACATCAAAAGCAACACAGAAAGACCAATCCAGAACATTCAATAACTTCCCAGAATATCTACTGTTTACTCCCAAGTTACTGCTCATCATCTAATCTCCTTGGCTCCTGAATTACAGGGTCATGCCAATTGATGAGAACTTAGTCTCTCAGTTTGGTCTCTACCCTTCCTTAATAGACACAACTTAATTATCCTCTGATTTCATTTTCTTCCTCAAGTTTGCAGAAGAGGTTCTCTCCACCAAAGCCTCAGGCCTTCAAAGGATCTTAGTCACATCCCTCCCAGAGACTGGCTCAAAAAGTTATAACAAAAAAACACTCACAATCCCATAGTTAGGTCTCTCATTAACTAGTCTTTTCCAGGTGCCACACAATATGCTAGCAGCTTGAAATATATCTTCTCATTTAATCCTCAAAAGACCCCTATAATGGTAATGCTATTATTTCCCATTAAAAGATGAGAAAACTGAAGCACAAATTGATTAAAAACTTGCTGAAAGTCACACAGTTGGTAAGAGTAAGTGTCTAAATTCAAATCCAGATTTGCTTTACTCTAAAGCCCGTGTTATCATATACCACACACATGTCATAATGTACATTACTGAATACTTTGCAAAATCACAATCAAAGGCTTCCAAATGAAAAGCTAGAGATAACTGGTCTGAACAGAAAATCTTTGGGATTCTCAATCTATCCTATTTGATATATAACAGTGAGACATCTCTTCTCTCTCTGACATTGAACACAGGAAGCATTCTCTTTCTACTGAGACATAATACAACTGAACTGAGCTATCAGAGAAGCCTCGTTGCCCATTTGGTAAAGAATCCGCCTGCAATGCAGGAGACCCTGGTTCGATTCCTGGGTCAGGACAATCCCCTGGAGAAGGGATGGCTACCCACTCCAGTATTCTTGGGCATCCCTTGTAGCTCAGTTGGTAAAGAATCTGCCTGCAATACAGGAGACCTGGGTTCGACCCCTGGGTTGAGAAGATCCCCTGGAGAAGGGAAAGGCTACCCACTCCAATATTTTGGCCTAGAGAATTCCATGGACTGTACAGTCCATGGGGTCACAAAGAGTCAGACACAACTAAGCGACCTTCACTTTCACTTTCAATAAAACCCAACTAGTGTTTTTCCAGAGGCATTTTAACTGATTAATTCTGAAGACCTGACTTAATAGCAGATCAATTTGAATGTTAAAGCATGCTGAGAAGTGTAAGCTTCCCGCCAAATTCTCCTAAACAGATCATTTAAACCCACTGACACATGCAGAGTATTTTGGTAGCTTTCCAACATTACTTGAAAGCACAGACCATCACATGAGGGTACTGTCTTAGCATGCTTCATTTGTAGGTTTTGTTTTAGATCCAGTATAAAGGACTGTGTGTACATCTGAGGTGTTCCCATTCATCTAATGGTGGTTTCTGATGTTTTGTTTATGTTTGGGAGTAATTTGGTTAGTTTAGTTCCTTCATAGCCCCCTTTCAAGTGATATTTGTTTATCAGCCACAAATGCTGTCACATTAATCCATTTTGATAAGCTAAATAAACCCCTGCCGTTTGTCCATGATGCAGTCCATATGTAAATAAGTTGTATATTCTTGCAGGAGAGAAATGCACAATTTCAGTCTAGTCATCCTTGTCTAATGTGGCTGTCAGGTGTGTCAAGAGCAACAGATGCTTGTTTGACAAAGGACCTTTTTATTCTGGCTAATTAAGCAGTTGGACACACCCGCCTGTTAACGGTTTTTGCTTTGTATGGCCAGCTCTGGCTGAATCATGCGAATCTACAGCTAAATAGGCCACATTTTGAAAGAAGGCTAATTAACCCTTGGAAAAAGGAAAAGAATATTGCAAAAACCCAGCTGCTGAATGCAGCAAGATTACCATTCTGCAACCTGATGGGCAAAACCCAGGCAAAGCAAATGTGTTTGGAACAAACACACATTATTGCAAGTTTCAAGGCATTCAAGTGTTCTTTGTGAAACTTCCTGAAGATTATTTAATACACTCAAATTCACAGCTGGATTTCTTTCATCACACACAATGTACATGCCAGATTAAATGGTTTAATAGTCTGACCTAATCAATTACTTATCAAACAGAACTATATAACTGGGCTAGCTTAAAAGCACATAGTATCATCTAATTTTTTGGGTTTTTTTATCCTGAAATAATTTGCTTTCCAAAAAAAAAGGCAAAGTCTGCAAAGCTTGGTCCCAGTATACTGACTGTATTGTCGTTACACACCAAGGAATGTAACAAGTTTTAATTCAGTTCAGTTCAAAATAAAAACCTGTAATTTTGAATACAACAGAGAATTATCTTCCTTTATCCTTAGTATAGAAAAGCAAAAGATGGTAATTCCAATTTCTATTTCAACCAAATTAACCAATATTATTATGATAGTTAGTTATTGGTATAGTAAAAATAAATCACACCTAAAATGTGACATTAAAGAATAAATTACTTAGAAACCTGGTTCAACATAAGACCATAGGAATGCTATTTACAGAACAAAAAGTCATGATTTAAAATTATTACTTTTATAATACAGAATAAGGAGTTTAACATCAGTGTGCTTTCAGAGAAACATCCAAAATCACAACAAAACTTTTTCAGTATGAGATTATTACTAATACTCTGATTAAGCATCAGTATTCTTGAATAAATGTTAGAAAATAAATAAGAGTATATATAACACCCATAGCATTGAAAACCTCTACTTATTAAAATTAGATAACTGAGTTATGATTTTGGGAAACAAAATAGCTGATACATACTTTCCTGAACACAAAACCAGTATGAAATATACATTTCTGACTATTCTGAAGTAGATGATGAAAATATTAAGATCATTCCAATTCTTCAGGAAAAAACTAAGAATATTAAGCTTTTTTCAAAGTTGACAATATAATGAAAAATAATGAGGTACATTAGAAATTATATATAGGGTTAAAATAATGTGGTTTTCTTTTTTGAAACTGACAAAACTTTATTGGGCTGAATAATATACCTACAAATGTAAAATACTATGTCTTGGTTTTTTGTTTTTTTTTTTCCACTTCACTAGCACAAATGAAAACAAACTGGTTAAGCTACAAACTAACAGTCAGCTCTTTTTACTTGAAATATACCTCTGTGAAAAGTTTACTCATTGTAAATAAAGCACAGGGCTTTCTCAAATCAGTAAATCAAGTAACTAAAGAGATGTAAAACAAAAATTTCTAATTTTCTATATTATAAAAGCTCTGCTTCTTCTTTATATTTGATGCTATAATCCTCCTGTGTATATTTAATCTTTTGTACTAAATTGATCTGTAGAAAAATGATGGAATGATAATAGTGTAGACTGCTTGGCAGTCATCTTCCTGTGATAACTGATAACAGAGATTAATCTTGGCAATGATTAATCAGCACACTGGTAACATATACAATTTGCCTGGGTAACTTTTTTCACTTTTCAAGCAAAAGTTTTCTCTTTGATTCAGAAATAGATTATGAAAAACTGTTCTTTGGATAAAACAAATCAAATTAAATAACTTTAACACTTTTTTATCTTAATGGACTAATTAAAAAATGAAACAACCTATTAACACATTACTGAAACCAAACTGCTGAAATGATGTAAGAATTTTGTTATTTGTTTCTAGTTATCAAGAGAGACTATTATCAGTTACAGAGGTAATTCCTGGGAAAAGAGACCTACGTGCTTGTCCAGTCTACTGCTGAGGCCATCCTGCCTGGCATTTTCTCGCACTCACTTTGACAAATTAAAAGGCCAATCAGTCTTACCTAGGTAACATATGCTAAAAAAAAAAAAAAAAAAAAAAGGAGCACTCAGATAACAGCTAAAAGAAAAGAAAACCAATGAACAAAAATTTCTGAATATCCTATACTTTTTCTTACTAGAAGAGGAGTCTGAGAACAAAATGATGCAACATACAGAAAGATTCTTACCAAAATCTATTAGACAAATCTATAAATGTTTCTTATTATTGGTCAATTCAATCCTGACAGGGACTAGAACCTATTAAACAGAGTATTTAATGATGACAGCACTTAATAATTCTATCATAAATCAATCATTTTCATTACTAGAGAGAGTAATAAGAATAGCTAACATATGTTGAGCATTTCCTATGTGATAGATACCTTGCATCTTTGCATACATTGAACCTTAATTTCAACCATGAAGTAGATATTCTCATTTTATAGGAGAGAAAAGCCTTCAGTTCAGTTCAGTTCAGTCGCTCAGTCGTGTCTGACTCTTTGCGACCCCATGAATTGCAGCACGCCAGGCCTCCCTGTCCATCACCAACTCCCGGAGTTCACTCAAACTCAGAACTATGTAATTTGCTGACAGTCACAGAACTATTAAGAGATAAAGAAAGGATTCAAGTTCAGGTCTGTCTCACTCCAATAATGGCACTGGATCCCAGGCAGCAACATAAACAGCTAGACAGGTGAGGCTATTTTAGTGAAATCATCAAAATAAAGTATTCTATGGAGACTTTGGGTGCTAAGAAAGAATTCTAAATTTGAACAAATGGACACAAATATCACATGAACTGTAAGTATGTACTATGCCTAGTATTTGATCACTATGTAATCAAAGTTATGTTTATGACATAGAAAAGCATATCATGGGTTAAAAGAGATATGTACTAACCTTGTGTTCAGAAAATATTTTATAGATGGAAGAGGAAATAATATGAGACTTGTTTCCTTTTAAGAATTTAAATTTGTCTTAAAAAAACAGTCAAATGGACACATTTAGGCTAGTATCTCTATATAATAATATATATAATATTATCTATAATAATATATATTATACTATTATAATATAATAATATACACAAATACAAAGATGTTCACTCAAGTATTATTTATGACAGTCAATAATAACTGAAATGTCTGTAATGGAGGAACTAATAAATTCTTCTACTCTATATTCCTATAATGGAACACTCTATAGATCTATAAAAGTCAGCATGGAAAGATGTTCATAATACTTAAATATAAGAAGCAGGATGCCAAATAATATGCAGCCCATGGTATAATTTTATTCACAGATATAAAATGGCATGCTGCTGCTGCTGCTGCTAAGTCGCTTCAGTCGTGTCTGACTCTGGCCGATCTCATAGACAGAAGCCCACCAGGCTCCCCTGTCCCTGGGATTCTCCAGGCAAGAACACTGGAGTGGGTTGCCATTTCCTTCTCCAATGCATGAAAGTGAAAAGTGAAAGTGAAGTCGCTCAGTTGCGTCTGACTCTGAGTGACCCCATGGACTGCAGCCCACCAGGCTCCTCCGTCCATGGGATTTTCCAGGCAAGAGTGCTGGAGTGGGGTGCCACTGCCTTGTCCATAAAATGGCATGGTTTGGTAAAATTCTTGAGGGTATACAGTGACAACAGTGTAACTCCTAAGGACTCCTGAATACAAGGTTTCCCAAACCAATGATCTTAACTTTGGGTGGCCTCAAGCTAACCATAGGCTTGCTGGTCAAAAGCAACATGAGCTCCAGAGACTCATCCTACCCTGGAGCCATCCCAAAAAGTCAGTTTTGTATTCTGTAAAATAGCCCTTATAATCCCCAAAATACCTGTATAGTATTTGATCCCAAAATACCTGTATAGTATTTGATCCTTTCAGTTAGTAAAAGTTCTGTCTGCCTTCCTACTAAGTGGCTCAAAATTCCCAAAGTGCTCTAAAAACCAACATTTTCAATATTTCTAATGGAACAGGCTACATGCAAAACAATGAAATTAGATAATTCTTTAACACCATACACAAAAATAAGCTCAAAATGGATTACAGACCTAAATGTAAGACTATACACTATAAAATTCCTAGAGGAAAACATAGGCAGAACACTCTGACATAAATTGCAGCAGTATCTTTTTTGATCAATCTCCCAGGATAATGTAAATAAAAACAAAAATATACAAATGGGACTGACTTAAACTCAAAAGCTTTTGCACAGCAAAGGAAACAATAAACAAGATGAAAAGACAACCCACAGATGGGGAGAAAATATTTGCAAATGATGTGGCCTACAAGGGATTAGTATCCAAAATTTATAACCAGCTCATGATGCTTAACAGCATCAAAACAAACAACTAAGTCATCAAATGGGCAGAAGACTTAAATAGGTACTTCTCCAAAGAAGACATACAGATGGCCAAGAGGCATATAAAAAGATGTTCAACATAACTAATTATTAGAGAAATGAAAAACAAAACTACAATGAGCTGTCACCTCACACTAGCCAGAATGGCTATCATCAAAAAGTCCACAAAGAATAAATGCTGGAGATAGTGTGAGGAGAAAGGAACCCTCCTACACTGTTGGTGGGAATGTAAATTGGTACAGCTACTATGGAGAACAGTATGGAGGTTCCGTAAAGAACTGAAAATAAGAGCTATCATATAACCCTACAATCCCACTTCTGGGTATATACCCAGAGAAAAACATGATCTGAAAGGATACACACACCCCAGTGTTCACTGGGGTGTGGACAATACCCAAGACATGGAAGCAACATGTGCATCAACAGAGGAACAGATAAAATGTGGTACATATATACAATGGACTACTACTCAGTCCATTGTATCTATGTACACATACTTATTTAAAAAGAATTAAATAATGCCATTTGCAGCAACATGGGTAGACCGAGAGATTGTCATACTGAGTGATATGATATCCCTTCTATGTAGAAGCTATAAGAAATGACACAGATGAATTTACTTACAAAACAGAAACAGACACACAGACTTTAACGAACTTATGGTTGCCGGTGGAAGGGATGGGTGGAAGGAATAGTTAGGGAGTTTGGGATGGACATATATACTCTGCTATATTTAAAATGGATAACCAACCAGGATCTACTGTATAGCACATGGAATTCCACTCAACTGTTATGCAGCAGCCTGGATGGGAGGAGAGTTTGATGGAGAACTGATACCTGTACTTGTATGGCTGAGTCAGTCCCCTTGCTGTTCCCCCCAAACTATCACAACATTGTTAACTGGTTATATTCTGTGCTATGCTTAAGCCCTCAGTCATGTCCAACTCTTTGCAACTCCATGGACTGTAGCCCGCCAGGCTCCTCTGTCCATGAGGATTCTCCAGGCAAGAATACTGGAGTGGGATGCCATGCCCTTCTCCAGGGGATCTTCCCAACCCAGGAATCGAACTGGGGTCTCCTGCCTTGCAGGTAGATTCTTTACCAGTTGAGCTACCAGGGAAGCCCAACTGGCTATACCCCAATACAAAATAAGAAGTTAAAAAAAATTATCTGGAGATTATATCTACAGGTCCATTCATTGCTAGTGCCATGAACTTGGTCATATTTCTGCTGAAAGAAGGAAATCAATGGTAATACACATTCCCAAATGTCAAATATGATCCCTTCCTTATGACACTGCCTAGTACTTATTGTCCAATCCAGAATAAAGACATGAATTTCAATTCTGTTCCCACATACTGAAACTCATAAAAGCAGTGGTGCCCTTTCCATAGATTTCAAACTGAGAAGGGGATATAGGTGGGGAATTTAGGTGTTTAGTGTCTCTTAAAACAAGCCTAGTGACATCTGGTTTCTTCTTCCTACACACCCTAAACTTTATTAAAAAGTTTTATTTTTTCCCCTATACTCAGTAGTGGGGTTTATCCACACACATGAAATTATTCACTTTCAGCCTTATGATTTGTGTTGATAAACAAAAATATGGTTGCCAGCTGGGGCTTCCAAATAAATGGTCTTACTTTAGATGGGATGAGAGCAAAGAGAGAGGAAACATTGGCTTAAAAGGTAGCCTACTTAAAGAACCACAAAAGAAAGCAAACAGGTAATGCTGTTTCCAAACAGGATTTCCTTTGGATTTAACATGGAGTGAAGTAAAACACGAATTCTTAATTTTCTTCACACCAAAAAAGGCTTCAATAACAACTTTTTCTTGGATTCTCTTTCCCACGCAAGAAATTTTTCTATTTTTTTCTACCTCTTATTTCTTTTTCTTTTTATAAAAGTAAAGAATAGAGCCTTTTGCAGTTCCTAACTATTGCAATGACAGGCTCAAAGAGATCAACACATCTAAAAGGGGATATAATACTGTATAATAACATTGCTAATAATGGAAATAATATACTCCATTAAATGTACAATATCTTAAAAGAACTAAATTCATTACTGCCATTTTTTGGTGAATGTAGTGAACATGGGAGAGAGGGTGGACTTCAAAAAAATCTATATATTCATACATACATAAATACTGGAAATAACTGCTCTAAAACATAATACTATTATTAATCAAGTGAAATAGTTACACTGACTTTCATTATAAAATGCATATGTACACACTTAGAAAAAAAGGCTTGGATAAAAGATGAAAATTAAAATAGATTGAAGATTCTACCCAATTCTGTTCGCCCTCAAACTTAACGAGAAAATTACTTCTAAAAATGAATAATACTTGAAATAAGTCAATAATACTGAACTAAAGACACTTCCTTCAGAGCTTCTTTTTTGGAATTGGTGATGCTCCTTTCAATTCACTCTAAAGCATTTTCATGGCTTCAAACACAAGAGTTCCTTCTAAAGCCTTAGGCCTTAGGCTATCTCATAAATCTATGGTTAAGACCCCTTAACTGGGGATATTAATATGCAATTCACCTGTAAATTCTCTATTATTAAAAGCTATTGTCATTATGTAATGTTTTATATAATTGTAAAATTTTACAAGATGCATTTTATTTCTACCCTCCCTCCTCTTCTTACACGTTGGGGATCTTCCCAGGGGACTAAAACAGAACTCTTCCTTTAACCCTTAAAATACCTTCAACAGTAACTGTTCTATCATTTCTTTTATCACCAAACTTTTCTCTCTCAATCCCCAAATCTAATCAATTACGGAGGCCAATGATTCTGCTTCTTTGTCTCTCAAAATTTACTCACATTATCTTCATCTCTTCAGCTCCAGAGTGGAGGTCAGTCCCTGCAATAGGTTCCCAGTGCCCTTAGGATGAACAGCAAAGCCCTCAACAAGGGTTTGTAAGAAAGACTCTTTAGAATATAGCTCCCGCCTACCATCTCCAGAAAGTACTAAATACAAGCTGCTGCTGCTAAGTCGCTTCAGTCGTGACCGACTATGCGACCCTATGGACAGCAGCCCACCAGGCTCCTCCATCCACAGGATTCTCTAGGCAAGAATACTGGAGTGGGTTGCCATTTCCTTCTCCAAAATACAAGCTAGCCATATGGAACTACTCTCAGCTTCCTGATCCCAGGGCTTTTGCACAGGAAGTTCTCTTTGACTCAAATGTGCCTTCCCACCTCTTCACTTTATCTTTCAGATCTCAGAATACCTTCCACTTCCCCCAGACACTCTACCAAACCCCATCACTATTCCCTCTCCCTGACCCCTCTGCTTCCAAATAAGTCTGGATCTGGTATTTGAGTGTTCCTATAGCATCTTACTTTTACTCAGCTAGCAACAATATTAGATGCAGTTAACTGTCTCTCCAGATGATTATAAAAACCATGAGCACATGGACTATGCTTATCTTTTTTACCTACAAATATGTAACACTGCCTAACACACAGAGGATCTTCAATTTGTTGAATGAACAGATGAATCTACAAGGAGGATGAGTTTAAGACCCTGCAGAAACAGTACTATTAGAGCACACTATACCAGGTGCATTTAATACTTAAAAATTGTGAAAAAATATAGTTTTCTCAGTCCTGGGTGTTCATTGGAAGGACTGATGCTGAAGCTGAAACTCCAATATTTATGTAAGGATTTTGCACCTCACGTGAACAGTTGACTCATTGGAAAACACCCTGATGCTGGGAGGGATTGCAGGCAGGAGAAGAAGGGGATGACAGAGGATGAGATGGCTGGATGGCATCACCGACTTGATGGACATGAGTTTGAGTGAACTCCGGGACTTGGTGATGGACAGGGAGGCCTGGCGTGCTGCAATTCATGGGGATGCAAAGAGTCGGACACAACTGAGTGACTGAACTGAACTGAGAGCCATTTACAACCAAGTTATTTATTAGGAATATTTTCTCTTAATTTTCTAATGTGACTTCACTTTCAATTCCCATTATGGCAGAATTTTATAACTCCCATATTCTAATATTTGTATGCCTTAACAGATTTTGTGTATAGTTTTTTTTTCAATAAAGAAACAAAATAAGGATTAAATAAACTCAAATGAGCAAATTAAGTTTGCAATTATTGCTTTGAATCTCCTGACACATCATTTACTATTTTAATAAGTACACCTGATTCACTGAATTGTGGTTTAAGAACCAATGCTCTAATCATATCATCTGAGAAAATGTAGCCTGGTATGCCTCCTTTGTTTTCAAGAGACAGAAGCACTCAGAGATCTTTAATTTTCATAGCTGAAAAGCTAAGAATAAGTAATTCGCCTAATAGTAATTATTCTAACTTCATCATTAATTAACCATTTGAAATTTATTTGAGCTTGGCAATATTCAACTGACATTCTTCTATGTTCTCTTAACAATCATTGAAACTTCACAAAAAAAAATAATAGAAGGGTATTTCAAGAAACCTCTAGTTATAAATTAGTTAACACATTTATGTAAGGATTTTGCATGCATTATTTAATCTGTCCAGAAATCCTGTGAGGTAAGTACTATTATTATCCCATTTTATGGATAAGAAAACTTAGGCCCAAAGCTTAAATGATTCTATAATCTCCAAGGTCACATAGTTAGAAATGGACAGAGTGAGGACATAAATATACCATACCATGTATTAGGTACCAGGAGCAAAAACTGTGGGCTTTTTTTCTTTTTTTTACCCTAGCTATATGCTGTATTGGGCTTATGATACAATGATTTAAATGTTGTACAGACTAACTACTAAGTCAGTTCAGTTCAGTTCAGTCGCTCAGTCGTGTCCGACTCTTTGAGACCCCATGAATCGCAGCACGCCAGGCCTCCCTGTCCATCACCAACTCCGGGAGTTCACTCAGACTTGCTTCCATTGAGTCAGTGATGCCATCCAGCCATCTTATCCTCTGTCGTCCCCTTCTCCTCCCGCCCCCAATCCCTTCCAGCATCAGAGTCTTTTCCAATGAGTCAACTCTTCACATGAGGTGGCCAAAATACTGGAGTTTCAGCTTTAGCATCATTCCTTCCAAAGAAATCCCAGGGCTGATCTCCTTCAGAATGGACTGGTTGGAACTCCTTGCAGTCCAAGAGACTCTCAAGAGTTTTCTCCAATACCACAGTTCAAAAGCATCAATTCTTTGGTGCTCAGCCTTCTTCACATTTCAAATCTCACATCCATACACGACCAAAGGAAAAACCATAGCCTTGACTAGACAGACCTTTGTTGGCAAAGTAATGTCTCTGCTTTTGAATATGCTATCTATGTAGTCCTGTCTAAATAGTAGTCTTTTCTATATTTTTAATCTTCTGCAACAGAAATTAGACATGCTGTAATTTTTTAACCAAGCTACTAATCCTCTGTTGTGGTAGCCATGGCGCATGTGCATGCACACACCCACAGACATACACAAAATGGATATTTAGCATCAACAGTTATGCTGTACATGTAGTAAGTATACAACACACATGCAAATACACACAGAGGCAGACCTTCCAGATGGTTCCAACTTTGGCTATAGGCAAAGGTGAGGAAAAACACTCTAATTCTAAAGGCAGTAGTACTCTTCCATTACAGCTTCACTGTCCCTCACTCCTGGTAGAGATGCTGATGGGTATATGATAACACTAAGACCACTCTGTCAAAAATCAACTTGCTAGATAAGAACCACTGTTGACAAATTGACCAGTTCACTCAAAATTCGTTTCTTTTAACCATTTACTCTATGACACAATTTGTATTGAATAAAAGTTTTAAAGGGCCTTTGAGGATTTCTTTGATCCTTCTATTGATGAGTTCAAGATTTTAACTTACCTGAAATTTTGCTACAAGTTAGCACACTATAGGCTACCTATAACTATATTCTGGAATTTCACCATTTTCTGAGCCAATGACTTTTGAAAATTCATATTAATTTTAAATTAAAGGAATGTGCATGTCTTGAATATCATGGAGTTTATAAATGAGAACAGGGAAGGTGTATTTCTTTTAATACACTTTTCACCTATTGAATACATTCTATACTTATCCTAATTTAACAAATTTGTTAACTACTACAAACAGATAGGGAGAAGGCATTGGCACCCCACTCCAGTACTTTGCCTGGAAAACCCCATGGATGGAGGAGCCTGGTGGGCTGCAGTCCATGGGGTCGCTAAGAGTTGGACACGACTGAGCGATTTCACTGTCACTTTTCATTTTCATGCACTGGAGAGGGAAATGGCAACCCACTCCAGTGTTCTTGCCTGGAGAATCCCAGGGATGGGGGAGCCTGGTGGCTGCCGTCTATGGGGTCACACAGAGTCAGACACGACTGAAGTGACTTAGCAGCAGCAACAAATAGATAAATATATTGTTTTGGTTTTAAGCAACTGAAAGGTATTTCATATATAAAGTGTCAACAATACATTTGGCATTCAATTGGGCTGTACTGATAAATATTTGTTGACAAATATCCGTGGTGAAGCTGCTGTGGAAAAATTAAAACTAATTAATGTGTGTGCTTAGTCGCTCGGTCATGTTCGACTCCTTGCAATCCCATGGACTATATAGCCTGCCAGGCTCCTCTGTCCATGGGGATTCTCCAGGAAAGAATACTGGAGTGGGTTGCCATGCTTCTCCAGGGGAATCTTCCTCACTCGGGAATCGAACCAAGGTCTCCCACACTGCAGGCAGATTGTTTACCATCTGAGCCACCAGGGAAGCCCACGAATACTGGACTGGGTAGCCTATCGCTTCTCCAGGGTATGTTCCCAACCCAGGAATCGAACCAGGGTCTCCCACACTGCAGGTGGATTCTTTACCATCTGAGCCACCAGGGAAGCCCATGAATACTGGAGTGGGTAGCCTATCCTTCTCCAGGGGATCTTCCCAACCCAGGAATCGAACCAGGGTCTCCTGCATTGGAGGCAGATTCTTTACTAGCTGAGCTACCAGGAAAGCCTAATTAATCAGATCAGATCAGATCAGATCAGTCACTCAGTCGTGTCCGACTCTTTGTGACCCCATGAACTGCAGGACGCCAGGCCTCCCTGTCCATCACCAACTCCTGGAGTCTACCCAAACCCATGTCCATCAAGTCGGTGATGCCATCCAGCCATCTCATCCTCTGTCGTCCCCTTCTCCTCCTGCCCCCAATCCTTCTGAGCATTAGGGTCTTTTCCAATGAGTCAACTCTTCGCATGAGGTGGCCAAAGTATTGGAGTTTCACCTTCAACATCAGTCCTTCCAATGAACACCCAGGACTGATCTCCTTTAGGATGGACTGGTTGGATCTCCTTGCAGTCTAAGGGACTCTCAAGAGCCTTCTCCAACACCCCAGTTCAAAAGCATCAATTCTTCAGTGCTCAGCCTTCTTCACAGTCCAACTCTCACATCCATACATGACCACAGGAAAAACCATAGCCTTGACTAGATAAACCTTTGTTGGCAAAGTAATGTCTCTGCTTTTGAATATGCTATCTAGGTTGGTCATAACTTTCCTTCCAAGGAGTAAGCGTATTTAATTTCATGGCTGCAGTCACCATCTGCAGTGATTTTGGAGCCCAGAAAAATAAAGTCTGACACTGTTTCCACTGTTTCCCCATCTATTTCCCATGAAGTGATGGGACCGGATGCCATGATCTTAGTTTTCTGAATGTTGAGCTTTAAGCCAACTTTTTCACTCTCCACTTTCACTTTCATCAAGAGGCTCTCTAGTTCCTCTTCACTTTCTGCCATAAGAGTGGTGTCATCTGCATATCTGAGGTTATTGATATTTCTCCTGGCAATCTTGATTCCAGCTTGTGTTTCTTCCAGTCCAGTGTTTCTCATGATGTACTCTGCATATAAGTTAAATAAGCAGGGTGACAATACACAGCCTTGACATACTCCTTTTCCTATTTGGAACCAGTCTATTGTTCCATGTCCAGTTCTAACTGTTGCTTCCTGACCTGCATACATATTTCTCAAGAGGCAGATCAGGTGGTCTGGTATTTCCATCTCTTTCAGAATTTTCCACAGTTTATTGTGATCCACACAATCAAAGGCTTTGGCATAGTCAATAAAGCAGAAATAGATGTTTTTCTGGAACTCTCTTGCTTTTTCGATGATCCAGAGGATGTTGGCCTTTTGATCTCTGATTCCTCTGCCTTTTCTAAAACCAGCTTGAACATCAGGAAGTTCACGGTTCACGTATTGCTGAAGCCTGGCTTGGAGAATTTTGAGCATTACTTTACTAGCATGTGAGATGAGTGCAATTGTGCAGTAGTTTGAGCATTCTTTGGCATTGCCTTTCTTTGGGATTGGAATGAAAACTGACCTTTTCCCGTCCTGTGGCCACTGCTGAGTTTTCCAGATTTGCTGGCATATTGAGTGCAGCACTTTCACAGCATCATCTTTCAAGATTTGGAATAGCTCAACTGGAATTCTATCACCTCCACTAGCTTTGTTCGTAGTGATGATGCTTGCCTAATTAATACTTCTTACCAAAATTTCAAAAGCTTTTGTGACTATTTAGTGCAGTGTAATTTGTGATAAATTTTATATGTAATTAATACAAACATATTTCAGGCAGATGATAATTTGGAAAACTGGTTCTTAGCTAACTAATAAATCAGAGTACTTGGAGAACTTAAAATTGCCACCCAATGAATTTCATGTTTCAGCAAACTGCTCTTAGAAGAAATATCCATTCAGTAAATTGATCACTCAGTTAAAAAAAAAAAAAAAAAAACCCTGGAGAAGAGGGTATATAATAGATTTTCAGATAAATGCTCTACTTCTCAAAATCACAGCATTTAAGGCTAAAAAGTATCCACAAGGTCATATGGTTCAGGTCCCCATTTCACAGGGAATCTGAGACCAATAAACCAAATGGATCCATCAGTTAGTAGCAGAGTTGGCATTAGAACTCAGAATTCCCAATTCCCAGTCAATAGCTCTTTCTAACAAACTATGGTGCATAAGGGAAGAAAGAAGGAATGCATGCAAAAAGAAGTAGGAAGGCCTGTCAAAAGCTCAAACTGCTTCTTACACAATGAAAGAAATGCACATAACATGGAGAATGAAACTCTAAAATAAGTGAGTCTCTTAGACATTTTCAAGTTTCTTTCTCACATAAATGATTAAGGTATTCTTTGAAGATGTTTAACAAGATTTCAAGTACGGCAAACGTGTGTGTGTATGGAGATGCTAACTAAAATGGGTCACTGGATTTTATATTCTGTAGAGATTCTGAATCCTCTTGCAAAATTGTCTTTTGTCTTTTGTGTCTTCATGTGTCTATTCCTCATATACATGAAGCATCTAAGTGACCTAGGTTCAGTATTTTATTATTACATGGAATATCAGAGTGTTTCAGGTTCGACTTTCATTATTACATTATCTCTGTCTGTAGCCTATAGCACACAAACTGACTGTGTTTATACTGAAATAAACAAATCAAAAAGGCTAATTTCTAGTTTTCCAGGAAGAAGGGGGAGAAGCAAAATTCAACACCATGATAACTGCCACCAAAATAAACAAGGAACAAATTCTGAATTTTCACTTGCAGCAAATAAGTGTAATTTTGGGGTGTGAGATGGAAACCTTTTAAATGTAATGGTTTGTGTAACAGCTTTTACAAGGTGTACTTTTCACTATCGAACAGCATGAAATGCTCATAAGAGTAATCAGTTTTAGATGGCAGGTTTACAAGCTTTCCACAACTTGCACTATTCATTCATGTTAAAATGTTATGCAATTACTTCTTTTACATATTATGATCACTCCTCCTTTTAAAATTTTTTAAATTATTTTGTACAAATGTAATTCCCAAACCAACCATATTGCATAACTTCTTTATGCACGTGATGCATACTGTTGGGTTTTTATTGCCTCATAAGTCATCTACAACTAATTTACATAGTTCTGTAGTAGTTCTATCGTAGTTCTGTAATATTGAAGGACATTAAAGCCAGGTGAAAGCAAACACCTCCCAATATAACTACTCAAAACTTGTATTTTCTATGTCACCTTTCTTATGAAGGTAATATAAATGCTTTTTCTTGTTGTACCAAGACATGCATATATTATATTCAAAACCAGATACAAATATGGGCTGATTACTTCTCTCTGCGGGGTCCTTTTTTATACAAACCAGATTTACAAGGGCTTCTCCTTCCAATGCAGGACATTCAAGAGACATGGGTTTGATCCCTGGGTTGGGAAGATCATCTAGAGTAGGAAATGGCACCCCACTCCAGTATTCTTGCTTGGAAAATTCCATGCGCAGAGGAGCCTGGCAGGCTGCAGTCCATGGGGCCGCAAAGAGCTGGACACAACTGAGCCCTGATTTACAAGGGTGGTTTTTTCCCTCAGAGCAAAAAAGGTTGTTTACAATGAAAATTCTCTTTGTTAACAAGGTTTATTCAACATTGACTGATACATTCTGTTTCATTAAGACAACAGAATGTTTTTTAATGTAAGCTAATGAATCAATCATTCTTCCTCCCTGAGTCCCTTTCTCTTTCTTTTCTCCCATACCTCCTTCCCTTTTACTCATCCTGCTCCACTTTCCCAAATATAAGCACCTGCTGCTGCTGCTGCTAAGTCACTTCAAGTCATGTCCGACTCTGTGCAACCCCATAGACGGCAGCCCATCAGGCTCCCCCATCCCTGGGATTCTCCAGGCAAGAACACTGGAGTGGGTTGCCATTTCCCTCTCCAATGCATGAAAGTGAAAAGTGAAAGTGAAGTCGCTCAGTCGTGTCCGACTCTTGGTGACCCCATGGACTGCAGCCTACCAGGCTCCTCCGTCCATGGGACTTTCCAGGCAAGAGTACTGGAGTGGGTTGCCACTGCCTTCTCCAATATAAGCACCTAGTTAGGCCCATAGTTAACTAGTAGCCACACAACAGCTCCTCCAAATTGCTCTAAGTACATAGGCTGAGTCAGCAATGTAGCTTAATTATGTCAATCATTTTTTCTTTAAAATTGTTCTCATACATTTTAACAACTAATTTTGACATTTTGAGGTTTGGTAGAGTCACACCATTTCAATCATTATAGACATAAAAAATAATAGCTAAATTGTTTTTCAAAACTTACAGATAAGCCACATGTCCAAAGTATCTGGTGTCTCAAAACAAAGGTTACTGTGAAATTAGATCAACAGCACTGAATATTCCTTCCTTATACTTACCAGACTACAGTAGAACCACTTTATAATAAGACCACTAACAGTCAACACTAGTCATATTACTCTATGTGATTATGTTTAGAGCAATGTAGGCTCAGAGCACTTCAAGGTAAGATCCTGTGTCATAGTTTAGGCTGTGATCTGCCTGTTTGATCTCTGCAATGAAGCTCTACCATACTACTTGACAAGGGATAACTTAGCTCTTAACATGACTTCAAGGTAACTCCACTATATTTTTGTTTTTAAGTAGGTAAATAATAATTAACAGTAGAAAGGGAAAAGAAACAAAGGCTTCCAACAAGATTATCAGGAAAAATTATTAAAGAAAGATTATTAATTCATTTTACTTTTTGTCTTCCTGAGAAAATTCTAAAAACCATACATTTTTCCTAGAGCAAATATATTGAGTAAAAAGTCATAAAATAAAGGTGCAAAGGATGAAGCTGACATTTCTGAAGTTCACCAGCTGTTGCTCCAAACCCATTGTCAGTGAAACCTAAGTCCCCAGGGCAGCTTCCAGAGATGCAACAACGCCTGCAAGAAAAGCTATCACCTGGTTCCAAAATATAGGAAGCATGTTTTTACTCAAAGTTATTTTAAAAATGGGGAAATTTATGCCTATCTTTGAACTTCCAGGAAAAAAATTACAAACTTCTTATTTTTAAAATCATCATTGCTGGCAATTCTAGTATTAAATTCATTTTTCTTTCAAATTGGGTATTAATAAAGCAACCACCAAGCTGAAAATCTATGTATGTTTTAATATGAGAATCAACAAAGATAACAGAGTAATCACAAAATAAGATTCCAATGTGTATTATACTGAAGAATCTAAAAATGGGACATCTTAAGTTGGTTCTTAAAGCACAGGCTTTATACACATGAAAATTTATCTCAGTTTAACAAGAAAAACCAAAATATCCAAAAGCCTTTCCCTTGAGAAATACACAGACTATACAAATTTCTACAAACTGACACTTTATAGTAACATCTAATTTTTTTTCAATAACAGCCTTTTCTCCTAAAGAAAACTTATCCAATATCTACATAGTCTTAGAGAATTATGAAAATATTTGTTAAAGCATAACATAACACAAAGCAATTAAAACTTTTAAAATGTATTCAATTTACCCAAAAATTATTTTGTTAAATATCATGAATAAGGCTCAACAAAAATTAACAATTCATAATTTAAGTGATGATGCTGAAGCTGAAACTCCAATATTTTAGCTACCTGATGCAAAGAACTGACTCACTTTAGAAAAGACCCTGATGCTGGAAAAGATTGCAGGTAGGAGGAGAAGGGGACAACAGAGGATGAGATGGTTGGATGGCATCACTGACTCGATGGACATGAGTTTGAGTAAGCTCCGGGAGCTGGTGATGGAAAGGGAAGCCTGGCATGCTGCAGTCCATGGGGTCACAAAGAGTCAGACACGACTGAGCGAGTGAACTGAACTGAATTTAAGTGATTTATGTTCCTTCCCAATAATGTGTAATTAAGTTCTTTTTACACAAGTATTAAATTGGGATACTTTATTATAGTTTACAATTTGTTCAATTTGTTGAGGACTGAATTCTCCTTTTATTTTATTTTTAAAAGGCCCACCTTCAGTATTTAGATTAAGCTTTTTCTTCATGTATAGCTTTCACTTGAGGGAGAAAAAAAGGCACATCAATAGTAAAAGGTACCTACTGATAACTTATTATCTACTGCACATCCTGGACACTACTTTTTGAAGAATTCATGCCTTCTTCCTTTCTTGCTTTGAAGGCAATAAATCAGTGCTTCCTGAATGTAGAATTTAACCTAAGAGTTCACTGCTTTAACACCTTTACAGTCAAAATATTTGGAGCAAATATAAGTTAAATTCTGTAATATAGCAGTTCTCCTGGCCAACGGTGAGTCTGCAAGCGAAAAACCTTTTAAGCTTTTTTGTATGGCATCTCAGCATGGAAAGATGAATACTAAGCAATAACTCAGGAAACAGAAAAAAAAAAAGTCATGCCCTCCACCTAAATAACATTAAGAAAGTTAAGGCTGCTGTTTGGTACCCAAAAGATTCTACCAATAAATAAGAAATTTTTTCCATCCTCAGCTCTTCAGTTATATTCAATTCTTTTAAAGCTGATGTTTATTACTGAGTTCCTACCACTAAATTTAATACTTTAATTCTCATGACAACTTTGAAAAAATGTATGTTGTTTTCTACTTTATAAAAATGAACACTGAGGTCCAGAAATATTTTTTCAAAGTTTTACTTCTAGTAAAAGACAACACCAAGACCGACATGGAACTTGATCTGACTATAAAATCTATGTTCTTGCCATACTCCCCCCTGCTTGAAATTTTTTGCTTGTTTTGCTTGTTTTTCATAGTTCCAAGTTAACAGAAACAAAATTTGCATTTCACACTTGAAATTTTCACTGAGAATGGCACTCTTAATTGAATAAATTCATGGTCCTGCAATGTCAGCAAAAAGTTGAAAAACATCATGGTCCTTAAGTGTTCATTACACACATCAGTTTGAAAGACTCCCAGAAATATTTCGAGTTTAACCAAAAAAGCACATCACATTACATATCATTTTAATAGATACAATAATAAACTAATAAATTAAGCTCACAGCCTATGTGCATCAAAGTTCAAAATTCACTTGTAGAATGCAAGTCACTGCATTTAGAGGCTGAAGAAAATGGAAGGATTAGGGAAGCATTAACTTTCCTGGCTGCCTCCTCTTTAATTCTCTAACAAAGACTATTCCCTGAAGATACATGCTTGTCCTTCTGTGTTCCACTATGTACACACTGCCCGTTGACTAATAGTGCAGCCTTAATG
Source organism: Bubalus bubalis (assembly GCF_019923935.1). Taxonomy (NCBI): domain Eukaryota; kingdom Metazoa; phylum Chordata; class Mammalia; order Artiodactyla; family Bovidae; genus Bubalus; species Bubalus bubalis. Next base: position 103,615,512 of record NC_059159.1, on the reverse strand, counting down.
TTCACTTGTATATTATGATGACTTTCAAATCTACTGTTGTTCTTCTCATTGACCTAGATTCTAACAGAAACTGTCTCTGCAAATGCCATACAATCAGATGAAGATGATATTCTCTCTCATAGCACATGAGTACTGACCCCTCAGTCTCTCTCTGTCCATTGCTAGAATTTAGAGGCCAGTATCTCTGACTGCCCCAACCTCTGGTCTTCTTGGAATTGATTCACAACTTAGATCTCCCCTGAACTCTGAACCTATGTGATTACCATACCCATTCATGGTAACCCCACCCACAATAACTTATCTTCCCTACACACATACAAATGTTTCCAGGTCAAAAGGACAGAATAAAGTTTGTAAAGATAATTGACTGTGAGAAAAAACTAAAAGCATTTACTTCGGCATCAGGCAATAACTTACATGATCTTTATATGGCAAGTATATCTGAAGCCCTACAATGTACCAAGCAATCTGATTAACTAGGTATTTTATAAATATTTTATTCCATTTAATTTTGACAATCAAGATAGAAAAAAACATTATATAAGCACACAGGACAACAACTCCTTGAAGTGATTATGATCTATATATTAGGGCATAAAATTGTAGTATTTAAATAACTCATCCAGGGTCATATATCTAGCAAGCAGTAGTTCTAGAATTCAAACCTAGGTTCAGCTGACTTTACGATCACTATTCCTTACATTATGCTATGTTGGGCCTATTTTGCCATTTATTACAGTCACTTTAAACTGAGCCTCAGTTTGTTCATCCACAAAAAGAAAGGATGTTATCAGTGTTCCTATGGGAGGAACAACAAGCCCAAGGAGGGTATCTGAAGCAAGGAGCTTTTCAAAGTGCCCACATATACACCAAACATGATTCCAGTATGGGTGTCCAATCCACTGCCCCAACTGCTGCTGAGAGCCACTGGCTTTTCCTGTACTAGACAGGAGATTACATGATGGTGTAACACGGCAAATTAAAGAAACAAACTGCAAACCATACAGTAACAACTTAAAATATAAAACCAAGGTATAACAATAAACCAATAAAGATGATGGAATCACAAAATTACTCAAGTGATACAAAATAAAGCAGGAATAGAGGGAAAAGGAACCAAAGGTTAGGAAAGACAAATAGAAAACAAATAGTAACATAGTAGATTCAAACCTAACCTATCAATAATCACATAAGATGTACTTTAAACACACCAATGGAAAAGTAGAGATTATCATTTAATAAGCAAAAACCAAGCTAAATGTTCTTTATAAGAAATTCATTTTAAATACAATGTCACAAATAGATTAAAAGTAAGGACTGAAAAAGATACACAATGCTATATCAATACTAGACAAGTAGATTTCAAAGCAGGAAATATTGCCAGGAATAAACAGGAACACTTCTGAATGATAAATGAATCTACTCATCAAGAGAATTTACAATTCTAAATGTTCATGTACCTACTATCAGAACATCAAAACATATAAATCAAAACATGACCAAACTGAAAAATGAGAAAGAGTAAAATGCATTATTATAGATGGAGATTTTAATACTCATCTTTCAATAGTTGATATAACAAGTAGATAGAAAATCAGTAAGGATATAGAAAACAACACCATTAAGCAACTTGACCTAACTGACATGCAATACTCCACTCAACAGCAGAATCCACATCCTTCTCAAATACATACAGAACACCTAAGAGAGACCATACTCCGATCACAAAACAAGTCTCAATATATTTCAAAGGATTCAAATCTTAGAAGGTTAAGTTGTCTGATCAGAATAGAATTAGAATCAATAACAAAAATATCAGGAAAAATACCAAACACTTGGAAACTAAATAATATATTTCTGAATAATCCATGGGAAAATGGCTGAGTTGCTTTGCTGCACACTTGAAAGTATCATAACATTGTTAATCAGCTATGCTCCGACATAAAATAAAAAGTTAAAACAAGAACAAAACACACTCACAACAAACAAAAATATAACTCGTGTCCAAAGAATAAAAATCAAATTAGAAGTGTTTTGAACTGAATGAAAATTGACATACAATTATGAGATGCCTTGCGTGTTCGAGCACAGTTGCTCAGTCATGTCCCATTCTTTGCAACTCAATGTCCTGCAGCCCTCCCGTCTCCTCTGTCCATGGGATTCTCCAGGCAAGCATATTGGAGTGGGTTGCCATTTCCTCCTCCAAGGGATCTTCCTGACCCAGGGATCAAACCCATGTTTCCCATGTCTCCTGCATGGGCAGGTGGATTCTTTACCACTGTGCCACCTGGGGGGCTTCCCTGGTTGCTCAGCTGGTAAAGAATCCGCCTGCAATGTGGGAGACCTTGGTTCAATCCCTGGGTTGGGACGATCCCCTGGAGAAGCGCATGGCAACCCATTCCAGTATTCTTGCCTGGAAAATACCCATGGACAGAAGAGCCTGGTGGGCTACAGTCCATGGGACATGACTGAGTGTCTAAGACAGTCGGACATGACTGAATGTCTAAGCACAGCACAGTGCCACCTGGGAAGCCCCTGAGATGCCTTATTCCCTTGGTAAATGAGTGAAGGAACAGATAGTTATATGAATCAATCGATAGATTTTTCAAGTAAGCAAAATCAGGAATTAATAATGAAAGAAAGAGGATCACAAATTCATAAAATATTGAAACCGGAAGGATTCTAGAAATCTTTCTAAAACTTAAAAACTCACAAAATTTATAGAGGAAACAGTTCCAGGAAGAACATATGACTTGCTTAATGGGGTTTATAATAGTAAACATTTTAAAATGTGCAGTCTCTGCTAGTAGCTACATTATACAATTGTCTGAATACTTTAAATGCCTATTTGCATCTAATAAAAGCAGAAAAAGGTTTTATAAAACAGATGTACACATTTCTTTGCCTATGCCTGACTAATGTATTTTGTGCTTTACTTGTATGTTTTCCATATGTGCACACATAGTATAATAATTAAGAATACTGAAGTCTTGGTCTACATTGCCTGAATTCATACTCTGGTTTTATCACAACTATTAATAATAACCATGATATTAGGCCAGTTATCAGTTATCTAACCACCAATGTCTCAGTTTTTTCAATTGTAAAGCAGGAATAAACCATAAAATGAGAATAAGTAGTTTCTACCCCCTAAAGCAATAATAAGGATTCAGTAAGTTTACAACAGTGTTTGATGCATAGTAAGAGCTCAATAAATGACAACTATTATTACATATCATTCATTTATAATTACTTGAGGCTTATTAGTCAAGACAATGATTTTAATTATTTTTAATTAGGTGACATCAATTAAAACAGGATATCAGCACAGGAAAACGGGTTGCTTCCAATTCTTAAGTGTTAACAAAATTGCTCAGAATTTCTTTGAAAGCCAATGTCAAAACAAAGCTGAGGCAATTTCTCTTCAAAGCAGGAGACAATGATCCAATGAAAAATGATTATATAGAGTGTTTCTGGATCAACCAACAAATTTAATACTGTCATATATGATAGAATATTAAAGTTACACATCAGGGCTATACTGCTGCCTTCATCTATTCCTCCTAAGTGCTTCATTCAACTAGACTTTATGGATTTAAATATTATAATTTAAAAATGACAAAACATTCATTTCTAAATTTGTTTTTAAATGGATAAGAGGCAGCATTCAGCAGTATATCATTTAAGCAAATTCCACTTGGTGAACACAAAATAAACGTGGAACATATTTCACATTTATTTTATGCAACTTCAATGCTTTCAACACTGCATATATTACTAAAAGTACAAAAATAGATGCTGTACTATCAAATTGTAAAGAATACCAAATTGATATAATTATACTTTATAATTTCTTACAAATTTCAAAAGGACAAGTTTTTTTTTTTAATTGATTTCATGTGTCTCTTATGTGCTCTAAAGAATCAGGTAAAACATATATTTTTACTAAGTAGCTCCAAATTTTCATGTTTTAATAAATACTACTTTTTATAATGAAATGGGAGCTTCAGCTATTTGACAATGACACTAAAGACTCTTCAGCTGGACTGAATGAGCATGTGCCTGAATCAATATGGTAATAGGATACCAAAACAAGTTTGACTTACTCTATTTTACTGTTTCTGAAGTAGGTGAGAAGATTTTCTATACTTTTAATAACGTAACTAAAATTTCATCCCTAATGTTAGCCATTTGCAAACCACCTTTCTCCTCTCCTCATACTACACAGGCACTTTTTCTTCACACTCAAATTATAAGGAAGCTGGTCACAATGGCACAGAAGAGCAGTGTGAGTAAGCCTAGCTGGACAGAAAGCAGAAAGGAGGCAGAAAGCACGTAGATGTCTACAGCTCTGCTTGTCCTCTGAGCGGCCTCTCAGCCTCCACCCACCCGTCAGCCAGCCAGATGTAGATTAAAGCTCTCAGCACGTGGGCTGTCTTTCTCAAGCTTTTTGTAACTCTACCAACCAGCAGCTTTCACCACTGGGAGAAGGACTGAGGCCAGGAAAACACTCATGCACAAGCAGAGTATTAATGAAACAGTCTATGGTTCACTGAGCATAATGTCTACCAAGAAGATAACAGAAACCTGAAAACAGAAGCCCAGAGCAAAAAAAGAAATCTAAGATAGCTCTGAAGACTGAGCAAGGTCATCAATTATCATCATCTTCAAATATTTACCTAAGCTTTACCACTTACAAGATATGCATTATTTTATTTGATTCTCACAACAGTCTAATGAGAATATAGTGCAGATATTTTTATTAATCACTATATTTTGCAGGTGAAAAAACTGAAGAAACCCAACTGAGACTTTCTTAAGATCACTTTAATTAGTAAGTGAGCAGGAACTCCACTTCTATTTCTCCAAAACTAATGGCAAATTTCAGTCTTCCAGATACATTGCTGTAGCCCATATAGAAAAAGGAAGAGGGGTAAATTGAAAGAAGCAGATTCCATACTGAACAAAATGAGCAATTATTCTTATAAACCACTGTATTTTTCCCTACCTACCTTTAATTATCAGTCCCACTCCTTTTATTCCTTACCTCCCTTCATTCCTAGTTCTTTCATTCCGATGACCCAATGGCCAGAAACCATTTTGTCCATTTAAATCCCTTAGATACAGATCTTCACAACCAAAAATAACCCTAAGGCAAAGCTGAAACCAGCAACTGTGGACCCTTCTCTTCTGTTAAGATCTCTGGCTATATGAGAAACTGACCTAAGGAGTGATGAAATTTGTGTAAATTTCAGAGGCAAAATTTTTTTTCAACCATAAACCAAAAAAGCAGGCAGGCAATAAATTATCAATATAGTATCTCCCATTCCCTGCAGGCTGGACTCATTCAATGACTGACCTAGACAAACCACTGAGAATGATAAGTCACAATAAGTGACAAAATAGGATATTAACCTCTCAAGTGGGGTTCCCCTGGTGGCTCAGTGGTAAAGAATCCACCTGCAAATGTAGGACATGCAGGTTCAATCCCTGGGTCGGGAAGATCCCCTGGTTGAAGTGGCAACCCACTCCAGTATTCTTGCCTGGGAAATCCCATGGATGGAGGAGCCTGGCGGGCTATAGTCCACGGGGTCACAAAAGAGTCTGACACAACTTAGCAACTAAACAACAACAAACCTCTGAAGAACTACCTAGATTACTATATTACGTGTTTACAGTCTTTCCGAACTCAAAGCTCACGAGGTCTTGAGGAGTATGTCAAAACGAACTAAGTGGAAGATGCTAGCAAAAATAATGGAAAGGAACCTCTACTGATTAAATGCAATTGCTAAAGAGCTGAATATCTGTCTTTCATCTAAAACTTAAAATGAATTTTAATATAAAAAAAAGGAATATTTAAATTTACATACATTTAACTCTACAGAAATAACTACTGTTAACATTCTTCTAGTCTATTTTATGAAAATATATGACAGGAGGAGTGTGTATTTTTAAAACAAATACTATCTAGTACTTATCACTGTACAGGATAGCAGTTGATTAAAACTCTTAGCATTCCAAGTCCTTCCCCTATATGAAATCTGATCATCCCACTAACCCAATGACAGAGGAATAAGAGATAGCATCCTTATTTCACAGGTGAGGAAATCAAGGCATGTATTTGTTTACAGTAGTTGTAGATAAGCTATATGACATAAATGAAATATAAAAAGCAATCCTGATAGAATGATGCTGTCTTCTTTACACATTTCCTCCCATACAGTTTCTCTTTCTCTGCCTCTCTGTTCTTCTCTCCCCAACACAATGTACATGAAAGATTATCATGTTAACTCCAGCAGGGAAATGGAGTCCACCAACAGGGTCTGTAGTCCTGTTGAGGGAAACCATGCACTCCAAAACAAAAAAATACTGTCGTTTGTTAGAAGTGAACTTTCAGGTAAGAAAAAAAAAAAAAATGGTAGGGGAGAAGGTATTTGGGAAAAGAGCTGATTTGTTCTTTAGAATAGAAAAGGTACCTAAGAAAGGACAGGAGTGGCTACAGAAAAGACCAGTGAAACAGGAATATGGAAAACAAAAGTCCATCTGTGGCAATTACTCCAGGTGAAAGATCTTTAGTTAAACCATTCTGATGTATATACCTCTCACGTGAGAGGACTTGGTCTTGTTTTAGACCAATAAACTTTCCCCTACATTACCAAATTGATCCCGAAGCAAATGTGGGTTTTCTTCGTTTTTTGTTGGTGGTGGTGGCGGCGCATGTGTGTTTGTTTTTAAAAAAGAAATGATCTAAAGGCAAAGGCAAAAACGCTACGATACTTCTGCCGTGGTATGGAGTGGATCTGCCCCAGCTTATAGATTTAGGGTTTGCAATATAAATTAATTTTGAATTGTTAGACAACAAAGGAGAAACCCACTACTGCCTTAGAAGCACCTTCTCTCTACTGTTTGATACTACTGGGAATAAAAGATCTTCAAATTGATTTACAGATCAAATTCAACAACTTGAATCACTTATTATGCTAGTTAAGGAGATTCCATAAAAAGTCAGATTTATTTACAGTTCTACCCAATTTGTCTACTTGCTTAGGAGGCAAATAATAGGTATTATGGAGTAAAAACATGGTTTTTAAGAAATAAGAAGACATTGACTGAGCACCTGCTGTGGGTAAGGGTCTGCTACATACAAGGCACATTGAGAGGCAAGGAGTTTTATAAACTTGAAGAGCTTCAAAAGGAGAAATGTATTTCAGAAACATGATTTCTGTATGATTTTAGTGTAATGCCTGACCAGACTGTCACAATGGAGTTATATTTTTAAAAGTACAGAAAAAGAAGCTTTATAAAAATAGTATTTTTTTCAGAAAGCTAAAGATTTGCAAGAAAACTGACAATCTTGAGAGGATAAAAGATGAAAACAAGTTATTTCCTAACTTTAGGACTATAATACAGACCGCTGCTGCTGCTAAGTCGCTTCAGTCGTGTCCAGCTCTGTGCGACCCCATAGACGGCAGCCCACCAGGCTCCCCCGTCCCTGGTCTTTTCCAGGCAAGAATGCTGGAGTGGGTTGCCATTTCCTTCTCCAATGCATGAAAGTGAAAAGTGAAAGTGAAGTCGCTCAGTCGTGTCAGACCCTCAGCGACCCCATGGACTGCAGCCCACCAGGCTCCTCCGTCCATGGGATTTTACAGGCAAGAGTACTGGAGTGGGGTGCCATTGCCTTCTCCGATAATACAGACTACTCAAAGTAAATGGAAACTCTGGATAACCGCAGACCACTTTTGTAATATCAATCTACTACTATCCAAACATATGCTAAGAATTCTACTCAGCTTTAAAACAATGAGTGGATGTGTATGAACTGGAGCTATTATTACATTGACATTGGGAATGTAAAATGGTGCAGTCACTTCAGAAAGTTCTTTGAAAGCTTCTTCTAAAGTCAAACATGCACTAAGCATTCAGTTCAGTTCAGTCGTGTCTGACTCTTTGTGACCCCATGAATCACAGCACGCCAGGCCTCCCTGTCCAACACCAACTCCCGGAGTTCACTCAAACTCACGTCCATCGAGTCGGTGATGCCATCCAGCCATCTCATCCTCTGTCATCCACTTCTCCTCCTGCCCCCAATCCCTCCCAGCATCAGAGTCTTTCCCAATGAGTCAACTCTTCACATGAGGTGGCCAAAGTACTGGAGTTTCAGCTTTAGCATCATTCCTTCCAAAGAACACCAAGGACTGATCTCCTTTAGAATGGACTGGTTAGATCTCCTTGCAGTCCGAGGGACTCTCAAGAGTCTTCTTCAACACCACAGTTCAAAAGCATCAATTCTTTGGCACTCAGGTTTCTTCACAGTCCAACTCTCACATCCATACATGACCACAGGAAAAACCATAGCCTTGACTAGATGGGCCTTTGTTGGCAAAGTAATGTCTCTGCTTTTTAATATGCTGTCTAGGTTGGTCATAACTTTCCTTCCAAGGAGTAAGCGTCTTTTAATTTCATGGCTACAATCACCATCTGCAGTGATTTTGGACCCCAAACAAATGGGCATATGACCCAACAATTCTACTCACAAACAAGTATTCATTCAAGAAAAAAGAAAACATTTGTCTAAACAAAGACTTGAACACAAAATTCCATACCAGTTTTGTTAACTATAGCCAATAACTTGTGTTGTGGTATGGTCATTACATGGAATATTAATCAGCAGTAAAAAGAAAAGAACTATTAATATCATGACAATATGGATGAATCGCAACATTATGCTGAGCAAAACAAGCCAGACAAAAAAGAGTGCACATTGTACAATTCCATTTCCTATGTTAGGATTCTAGAAAGCAGATCAGTGTTTGTCTGAGTCTGGGTGTCAGATGTGGGTACGACATTGAGTAAGGGCACAGGACGTTTTTGGAGGGGTATAGAAATGTTCTGTAACTTAACTGTGGAGGTCATGGTTACATGGATATAAAATTTTAAAAAATTCAACTGAACACTTTTAAGTAGTACATTTTAATATATGTATTGTGCATTTTATAATGCATGTACGTCGACTAAAGCAAATTTAAAAGATTTTGGAAGTAACACAATTAGAACAAGGAAATAAATATCCCCACTATATGAACTGCACTGTTCATATCATATCAAGGTAATAGTGTCTACTTATGTGAATATCTTAAAGCAAACTAAAAATTAAAGAAATTTAAGAGGAAGGTAAGTTGAACGGTGAGTGTGTGGACAATGCTATCATGTATGAGAAATAACTGAATGTCTTCTTTAGTGACAAGATGAAATAGGGAGACATGTTGCCCAAATACATATGAAGCACTTCTGTCTAGTGGAAAGAAAGAGACACCTACCGGGTGGAAGTTGTTATAAACACACGAATTTTCCCCTCAATAAATGGAAGACAATAACTGCTTTAATAAGTGCTCAAATTAAAAATCAAATCATATTTGAATATTCACTATATCCTATATAAAATGGAATGTGAACCTTCTAAGAAAGTAGTTACTGAGTTCTCATTGCTAAACTCTTCCTGTCAGGCTCACTGGAAAGGGAATTAGATAGGGTGACAGATTAGATGCACTCTAAGAGTTTTTTCTTAGGGTATATTAATATTTTATTCCCTTTTATACAACTTGAACTAAATTTTACAATTTCAAATTACTGAACTTTATACTTGCTACAGGTACCATGTCTTTCATATATTGGTGTTTAATAATTTTTTAAAAATTGTGCTCTGCTTTTTAAAATATATGGCTGTTCATCACTAACATACTTAATGCAGAGTTCCTGGCTGGTATAAGCCACCTAATGGTAAAATTCTACAGTATGGGAAAATAAAATATACTTCAGAATGACTCACATGATCCTAAAACTGTTGACACAGGAAAAAAATAACAAGCTGTTTGTCCTAGTGATAGAAAACAACTGACCAGGAAAATTGTGCTTTTCCTACTTTTCAGAGGAAAACAATAAGTCCCCTATGTTAGAAATAAAAGAAAGTTTAGTCTTTAAGTATGTCTTAAAGGTGAGGTGGCTGTAAAGGATGATGGCATATGTGATGAACATTAATCACGTCCCTTCACATTTACTCTCCCCCCTTTTCTCTTCCCAGAAGATAACATTTTAACTTGGGGATCCAAGGATGTTAACTCCACCCTTTACTTCAGGAATGGATCACACAATCCAGCATGATTCAACAATTACGACTTTCAACTATCATGGCCATGGTGATTAGTTCTGAGGTGAAGTATGACCTAAACTGCTTGAATCAGAATAGATACCAAGACTTTGTTGGAAATACTGAGGCCAATACGCCTTTGTCCAGGGGAGATAAATACGGAAATGGTCAGTCTTAGGATCTACTAGAAGCCAAATCAGAATCAAGACAGCGGAATCAGAATGAAGCCAACATCAGGAAACCAGAATAAAGAAAGGAAGTCACAAAGCCAAGGGTTCATTCCCAAAGTAGCCCCATTTTGGACTCTGGGGTTACATTAGTTAATGTATTTCATTTAAGGCTAAAATTTATTTCATATTTTAAGAAAAAAATTTTTATTACTTGCAATAAAAACTGAGAAGGCAGGAACTTCATGCCAAGGGAAAACAGACTAGAATGCACAAGTTGTGTATCAGACTTTTGATTTTGTAATTTATTGGCAAATTCACTATTAAAGTAATTCTGGTGTTAAACAGAGACATAATCTAAGTTCCCATTCGTTGGACATCTTTTATTTGTCCTATGTTGATATTTCATATAAGCACTTATTTTAAAACTTGTAAATGGTTTTAGATCTATTCTAACTTACTCCTCCACAGGAGCTCCAGACTTAAAGGGTCTGGGCCACATTTCTTGAATTGGTGAGGTGAAAACAAGATGGTGCCATCTCTATTTTCAAGCTGCCACAATCAATTAGAAATTGGGTGAAAGAACCTTCAATCTCTAGAGTTCAGCTCTAACTGATAAGTGAAATGTGGACATGTAGGTAGCCTCTGCTCTACAAAGTTTCTCACTATTCCTCTTGAATCCTGTTCCAATTCCCAAATATATCAGAGCCCTGAGAACACAGATATAGAACTTTTAATAACCAGACTACAAAGCTACGAGACAATAAAGTTGTTTAAAAAAAGTTACTGTTAAAAGCAAAGGACCCCAGTATTAATGTGACTCATCATTTAAAATATTTCGTTTAAGAATTATATAGAAAAAAAAATTAAATACTGGTAAGAAAATATAATAATTGGCCTCACCACTTTGGAATTTTGAGAACCATTGAAGATTCCTGTCTAAGTTCCTCTGATAAAAAATATCTATAAGAAATAGGACGTTGTCTTTGGTGATCTTCAGGTAAAAATCAATTTCATTTTGTCTACATATCACTTAATTGAGAAAAAATTCTTAAATATTCATAGTGTCTATAGAAAAATTTTAGCAGGACAATATTTTACCCAAAATGAGGGAGGAGAAAGAAATATCAGTTACACAGTTGAATGTCTTATTAATTTTATAAAAAATGTATTCAGGCTTCCTAATATAGAAATTGTAAGCAATTTCCATGGTCTATAATTCTGTGTATAATTTCTCATCCACAATTGGTTTATGACTAACTAGAGATCAGAATTTAGGCAATATTTTGAAATATGTCTTAAATAAAAACATTTTGTATTTTTTAATGGTTTCCCACTAATTGACAAAAAAAATTAAAAAAAAAAAAAGGAAACATAGTAGAATAAAAGGCCAAAAGCCATTTGATCATGGGCAATTCATATTCTATTTCTATATTATCATATATTTCCTCCAATGAGCCTGCATTATGTTTGTAATCTGAAAAGCAAAATCCTATATTTTAAAATGAATCTAGGCATGTAGAATATGATTCCATATATATAAACCAGTCCTACCTTCCATATTTTTCCCCATGTGGGATTAAAGTTAACTGCTCTTTCCAAAATGGTAGTGGAATACTTAAAGCCACTTGACAGTTTCTTTACCACCACCTTATTGACGACTGGCTATTTCAGCAGCTTAACTATAATGTGCCCAGGTGCTTGGGGTTGGTTGAGCTTCTTGGATGTGTAAATTCACATTTTATTAAATACAGAAAATTTCAACCACTATATCTGAAATAATTTTTATGCCCTTTCTCATGCTTTCCTTTTGTGACTCCAGATAACCAAATGTGAAATTCTTTAGGTCCCTGAATCTCTGGTTCATTTTTCTTAGCTTTTTTCTTTCTAGGTTCTTCATATCAAATAAATTTCATTAGTATGCTTCAAGTTCAGTTATTTTTCTATTATCACCAATAAACTGTTCAGATCAGATCAGATTTAGGCTCAACCAATAAAATTTCAATTATTTCCAGTTCTAGAATTTCCATTTAGTTCTTTTTGTATAGTTTTCATTTTTTTGCCAAGATTTCCTATCTGTTCATACATAAAGACCACAGAATTTTTTTTTTTTTTTTGAAGTCCTGATTTGGGTGTGCATACTTAAGTCTTTGTCAACTAAATCCAACAGTTAGGCCACTGCAAGGTCTCTTTTTATTTTTTTCTTCTTCACTAGGGAATAAAATTTTTCCTGGGTTATTCTGTAAATTTGTTTTTTGCATGTCTAATAATTTTCATTGTATACTGAACACTGTGGTAATAAGATGTAAAAGTGACCATATATTTGGTCATGTGACAGTAGATTTGCAGTGTGAGGATAAGACATATAGATATAAAGCAAACATGCAAGGTGAGGAAAATATTACTAGTAGCTAGGCTGCTCATGGCTTTACTGACAAAGACTTCCAGTTTCTTGTGAGGCCAGGCTATTCTTTGGGATTTCAAGAGCTATGCCAATATCCAATGTATGTCAAAACTATATAAGGAAAAGGTATTAAATTGAGGAATAACTCAAATAAATAAAACTAAGAAATAACTCAACTAAAAAGAAAGTTTTCAAAATCCAGACCCCAGTAATCAAAGATATGAATAATATTATTAAACATATTTTTAGTGAAAAGATAAATGCTTTCAAAAGATAAGAGCATTTATATAAAGATTAATATATCCTAAAACAAATATTTTTCAGTAATTCCTCCAGGGAAAAATCTGCTGTCACTGGACCTTTAGTTCCAAAATTATTCAAAATACTTCATTCCCAGTGACTGGTTCTAACTACCTTTTTTTTAAGCAAAAAATTAACCATTATTGGAATAAACTTATTAAGACAACAAATATATTTAATCTAAAAAAAAAGAACAGAGAGAAATTCTAAGTCACATGTGAAGTAGAAATCAACTTCTGAAGGGAGAAAGGATAGGAAATTATAACACCAAACTGGAATTCTATTATTCAGACATGTGAAAAAGGAGATGTAAAAGGCAATGAGTCCAAGCCATAAACTCCCTAAGAATCAAGCCAGTTACCTCAAAATATGACTCAATTCTGATCACCCATGAAGCCAACTATTCCTATTTAGTTAAAAAAAATTAGTTCCTAATTGAGTAATCCACATTAAGAAGTTTAAATAAAAATGACAAAATCTTAGCAGTTTTCTTTATAGTATTATTCAAAGTATCCATTTTTTTCCAAGCAGCAAGTGAGAATGTCAAAAACATTCTTGCTGTAGATATTTAGTTGTTTTCTGCCAAATTAATGAAAGGAAAATATTGCACTTTGAATTGGTTAATTACCATGAATCCTTCTGCAAAGGGCTCCTGCTTGCAGAATTAAGCCAGCTCTAGTTGGCACACTGCCCTAATATTCATGGAGACCAGACTATAGGCTCCACTGTACTTGAGAGATATTCAGTTTTTGGCACCCATTCATCAGCTTACAAATCATCAGTTCTAACCACTATAGACACTCAACTGTCTGAAGCAAACAGGGCAGAAAGCACCTGCATTTAATAGGGATGTACCACATTCTGCTTCTTTGAAATTTTAAGAGCTAGACTTAGAATACAGAATGAACAAGAATACCCTGATTTACGTATCTTCTAGAAACTAGAGCTACTTCAACAAAAATCCTCTAGTGACAAAGCTATTTCAAGGAAAACCACTAGGAACAAGGCAAATTCAGGAAAGGAGGAATTTGGAGAAGTTCTTTTTCTCAGTTCAAGGCCAGGGTGAATGGCCTTACACAGGCCTCTTGAGAACCTACATACAGAGCTCATATTTTGCCACTTCCTAGAATCCAAGACAGATAGGTGCTGATCTGGCAATTTCCAAACCTGATAAAATAACCATACCATCACTCAAACTTAAGCTCATGTCTCCTTTCTCTGTCATGCCATTCCCTTCTCTACTGAAATTATAAGACATGAAATGCCTTCTCCATGTTGGATGACATACTGATGTACTTCTTTATAGGAATATGTTGTTCATTATTTGAAACATGTACTACATCAGTCCTTTATTTGGGAAAGAAAGAGTAGACTGATATAGAAAATAACTATTAATTTATCTCTCTTCTTTTTCTCCTCTTTCTAAATAAAATGGGGGGTGGAAAATGATCCTGAATCAAGACAGATAAATAGTAATTAACCTAGGAATGCAAGATGGCTTCTCTAAGATCCACTTCATCTGGTCCTCAGGAGTAAAAACCCTCAGGCTCCAAATATCTCACCTTCTCATACAGAGTCTTGCATCAAGGAATGAAAAGAACACAGAAGCCAATAGTTGATCCTAAAAAGGGTTATTTAACACCAACTGCAACACTGGTTTACATTAACATCTAAGTATTAAAGCCACGGAGAAGGAAATGGCAACCCACTCCAGTGTTATTGCCTGGAGAATCCTAGGGACTGGAGAGCCTGGCAGGCTACCATATATGGGGTCGCACAGAGTTGGACACAACTGAAGCGACTTAGCAGCAGCAGCATTAAAGCCATAAGCAATTTTTCAGGATTAAGAAAAAAACCTTAATTTCCTAGTCAAAAACATTTAGAGAACATTAAACATACAAGCTTTGAGAATCTGACATGATAAATCTACACAATCTTCCAAAAAACTGAAGCTAACCCAAATGACAACCAAGATGCTTAAAGCGTTTAGAAATCACCACAGAAACAGCATACAAATAAACAAAAGAGGCCAGGAAAAGAGAAAAAGGGAACAAAGAACAGATGGGACAGAGAACAAACAGTAAGATGACAGACTTACAATGAACCATGTCAACAACCATGGTAAATGTAAATGATCCAAACACTCCAATTAAAAGACACATATCATCACATTCCTAAAAAAAGCAAGACCCTACAATATGTTGTCTCTGAAAAAGGTACATTAAATATAGACACACACAGGGTAAAAGGAAAAGGACAGAAAGACATACCACACTGACACTAATCAAAAGAAACCTAGAGTGACTATACTAATATCAGAAAAAGTTGATGTCAGGATAGAACAGTTACAAGGAATACAGAGGATAACTTCATAATAATAAAGTAGTCAATTCATCAAGAGAACATAATAATTCTAAATGTTTATGTATCTGAAAAAGAGCTTTAAAATACATGAAAAAGATAAGAAAGATATGGATAAGAAAGCTGTGGTACATATACATAATGAAATATTACTCAGCCATTAAAAAGAATACATTTCAATCAGTTCTAAAGAGGTGGATGAAACTGGAGCCTATTATACAGAGTGAAGTAAGCCAGAAAGAAAAACACCAATACAGTATACTAATGCATATATATGGAATTTAGAAAGATGGTAACAATAACCCTATATGCGAGACAGCAAAAGAGACACAGATGTTAAGAACAGTCTTCGGGACTCTGTGGGAGAAGGCGAGGGTGGGATGATTTGACAGCATTGAAACGTGTATATTATCATATGAGAAACAGATCGCCAGTCTAGGTTCGATGCATAAGACACGGTGCTCAAAGCTGGTGCACTGAGATGATCCAGAGGGATGGGATGGGGAGGGAGGTGGGAGGGGGGTTCAGGATGGGGAACACGTGTACACCCATGGCTGATTCATGTCAATGTATGGCAAAACCACTACAATATTGTAAAGTAATTAGCCTCCAATTAAAATAAATAAATTAAAATTAAAAAAAAATAAAGTCTATGTATTGGTCAATGCATAGACTGCTGAAGTAGTTTTTAGTTAAACAAATACAGACACCAAGCCTCAAAAAAATAAATAAAATAAAATACATGAAACAAAAACTGACTGGAAATCAAGGTATAGAATATTCTGGTCATAAAACAAGTCTCAAATTTAAAAGGATTCAAGTCATACAAAGTATATTCTCTGCTCACAACTGAACTAAATTAGAAAACAATAACAGAAAGATCTCTGGAAAGCTCCCAAATATTAACTAAATTAGACACTTCTTAATAACCAGAGTCAAAGAAGAAACAAAAAGAGGAGGTAGAAAGTATGTAATGGAAAAAAAATGTAAACACACCATATTAAACTTTGTGCAATGCTGCTAAAATAGTAATTACAGGGAAATCTATAATAGACAACATCTGTATTAGAAAAATATAAAGGTCTCAACTCATTGACTTCACCTTCCACTCTACGACCAGAAAAAGAAGGGTAAATCTTCTGCAAATTAAGGGCAAAAATTCTGCAAATTAAGCAGAAGAGAGTAAATAAATAATAAAGATCACAGCAGAATTCAATGAGGTAGAAAACAGTAAAATAAGAAAAGTAAATGAAATAGAAAGCTTATTCTTTAAAATGGTCAACAAATTGATAGCTGTCTAGATAGATGTGTCTGATCAGAAAGAAAAAGATATCAAGAATGAGAAACACGACATCACTACAGAATATACAGATCATATGGGAATATTATAATAACTTTATACCAGTAAGGTTGACAGCTTTGAAAAAATAATCAGTTCCTTGAAAAATACAAATTACCAAAGTTTACACAGAAAATAGATAATGAAAGTAAACTTTTAATACAGAAATTGAATTTGTAGTTAAAAACCTTCCCACAAGAAAAATCCATCCCCGGGTAGTTTCACTGGAGAAATAAGTCTAAAAATTTCCCCCCAAATTACAGAGGAATGAATACTTTCCAATTTATACTATGAGACCAGCATTGCTCTTGATAACAAAAACAGACATAGATATTTTAAAAGGAAATCATATTAGACCAATATTCCCCCATTAAATATAAAAATTCTAAAAAGCTGAATCCAACAATATCCATAAAATATAATGTATCAAAACCAAGTAGAGTCAATTATGGGTTTCAAAACTGAAAGGGACAGTGAATTAAATGTAATTCACCATGTCAAGAAACTAAAAACAGAGAATCTTATGATCACCTAAACAGGTACCAAAAAAGTACTCAATAAAATCCAACAGTCACTTCTGATAAAACCCTCAGCAAACAAGATAAAAAAAGAACATTTCTTTAGCTTGATAAAGTGCATCTATGACAAACCTACAGTTAACATCATACTTAATGGGGAAAGACTGAATGCTTCGTTTCTCTATGATCAGGAACAAGTTAGAAATAGTTGCTCCCATCACTTCTCTGTTGCAGTTGAGCAAGAAAAGGAAATGAAAAGGCATCGAGAAAGGAAGATATAAAATTTTCTTTATTCACAAACAACATGATCTTCTATGTAGAAAATCAGACAGAATCTATAAAATAGATACAAGAACTAGTAAGTTTTATAAGGTTTCAAGACACTAAGGCTCCTTTAAGAACTGCTAATCTAAGGCTGGGACATTGAAAATATAAGATGAGCCTTAGGTATCTTATAGTGTCAATAAAAAAGAAAGTGCTGGGAAAAGGGAAAAAAAAAAAAAAAAGATGTAAGTCCAAGGGACACAAAACCCAACCAAACAGAGCTCCCAATGGCCAGAACTAGAGTAAGTTGAATAACAAACAATATTAAAAAAATCAATCATATGTCTATTTACTAATAACTAATCATTGGAAGTTGCTATTAAAAGCCAATACCATTTACAGTAGCATCAATACACATAAAATGCTCAGGAATAAACCTGACAAAAGATGTTTAAGACTATAAGTTGACAACTACAAAACCCTCCTGAAAGACGTTAAAGACATATGTAAATGGAGAGGTATTATATAGTCATGAGAGATATGACTCAATATTGTTAAGATGTCAGTTCTCTCCAAATTAATCAAAAGATTCAATGCAATTCAAATCCAAATCCCACTAGTCTTTTTTGGTAGAAACTGACAAACTGATCCTAAAATTCATATAAAAATGCAATGGATAAGAAAGCTGTGGTACATATACACAATGGAGTAGTACTCAGCCATTAAAAAGAATACATTTGAATCAGTTCTAATGAGGTGGATGAAACTGGAGCCTATTATACAGAATGAAGTAAGCCAAAAAGAAAAACACCAATACAGTATACTAACGCATATATATGGAATTTAAAAAGATGGTAACAATAACCCTGTGTACGAGACAGCAAAAGAGACACTGATGTATAGAACAGTCTTTTGGACTCTGTGGGAGAGGGAGAGGGTGGGATGATTTGGGAGAATGGCATTGAAATATGTATAATATCATATATGGAACGAGTCGCCAGTCCAGGTTCGATGCACGATACTGGATGCTTGGGGCTGGTGCACTGGGACAACCCAGAAGGATGGTATGGGGAGGGAGGAGGGAGGAGGGTTCAGGATGGGGAACACATGTATACCTGTGGCGGATTCATTTCGATATTTGGCAAAACCAATACAATATTCTAAAGTTTAAAAATAAAATAAAATTTTAAAAAAATGCAATGACATAGAATAGCCAAACAACTTTGAAAAAGAGGGCTAATAGCATTACCTGATTTCAAGATTTACAATGAAGCTACAATAATCAACAGTTATTAGAATGAAGAAAGACAAACAAACCAACAAATGGAACAGAGAGTTCCAAAACTGACCAATATATAAATGGAAAATCAGTTTTTAACAAAGATGCAAAGGCATTTAGTGAAGAAAGGATAGCCTTTTAAACAAATATTTTTGGAACAGTTGAATGTTCACATTTTAAAAAAATGAACCCTCATCCATCTCATACCATATACAAAAACTAACTCAAAATGGATTGCAGGGTACAGGTTAATGACTCTGAAACTGCTTTACATGTATACTGTGGTTGAACAAATAAACATGGTGTGAATCATGCTTCTCACTGATGGAGAGACACCTTATGAATAAACATTATTCATTACAGAAGAGTCAGCAATATCAGTATGAATTCAGAATTAGACTAATATAGATAAAAATGGTCAGATGCAGAAGTAATTTTAGATGTGTATACCATAGGTTAGCATGCATACATATATTTCCTGGTTGTGCTTGCTAAAGGAACCAAGACACAGTGACACCCCACTAGCAGAAACCAGCATATCCAATGCCCACATCTTGGTTTCTACTAAATAACATATGCCCCCAAATGTATCTAGGGCTCCTTTGAGAACTGGCTGATTCTAAGGCTGGGGCACTGAAAATAAACATCTTGTAGTGGCAGAAAACAAAGAAGTACTAAAGGGGAAAGAAAGGCAGGAAAAAAAAAAAAAGAAAAGTTAAGTCCAAGGGATACAGGAATCAACCTGAAAGAGTTGGAATGGCAAAAACTGGGGCAAACTGAGCAGCAAAATTAAAACACAGTATTTTATTATAACCAAAAGTATAAAATTAATATACATGAGTTCATATTGGTATAATAAATTATTGAAGAAATAAATAAGAGGGGGAAAAGAGAAAAATAATACCATTTATAGTACTGATCTTTCAAAATAATTTCAAACAATTTAAGTAGATACTCATTTCCTGGAAGCATAAATCCTCCCCCTGAACCCACCTCACCCCGCTACCCTCTGCCTCCCTGGAGAAAAGCTATACTTAGTAACTTGCTTCCAAAGAATAATGCATGGAAAGGGTGAGAAAAAGATTAACTTTACAATGGAAAAACCTGTCAAATATCATCTGGGTGGGGTAATCAAGGTTAAGGAGTACCAGTGATAAAACATGTTGACACCATGTGTCTACTTATCTCTGCTTCTCCCCAAAATTATCCCAGTCAAAATAAGAGAAACATCAGACAACCTCAAATTGAGGGACATTCTACAAAGAATCTGACCAGTACTGCTGAAGACTGTCATAGTCATTAAAAACAAACAAGGAAAGACTAAGAAACTGTCAAGGATCAGAGGTGACTAAGGGGCTATAAGGCCTAAACACTATATAAAATCCTGGATTGAATTCTAGAATAGAAAACAGATAGTTTAAAAAAAAAAAAAAAAAGGTGAAATCTAAATAAAGTCTGAAATGTAGTTAACAGTAATGTAACAACACTGATTACTTAGTTTTGACAAATTTACCATGTTACATAAGATGTTATTAAGAGAAAGTGATTAATAAACTCCTTTACTGCCTTTGTAACTTTTCTGCAAGTTGAAAATTATTTCAAACCAAAAACTTTATTATGAAAGTAGACTGTAGACACAAATGTCAAAAGTAAAACCATAAAACTTATAAAAGAGAATATGTGATGAAATAGTTTAGATTTTGAGTTAGGTAAAGACTTTTTTTTTACTTCCCTAGTGGCTCAGACAGTAAAGCGTCTGCCTGCAACGCAGGAGACCTGGGTTCAATCCCTGGGTTGGGAAGATCCCCTGGAGAAGGAAATGGCAACCCACTCCAGTAGTCTTGCCTGGAAAATCCCATGGACAGAGGAGCCTGGTACGCTACAGTCCATGGGGTTGAAAAGAGTCGGACATGACTGAGCAACTTCACTTTCTTCCTTTCAAAGACTTTTTTAGAAAGATGCTACCACTAAAATCCATCAAAGATAAAATTGATAAATTAGACATTATCAAAATTAAATCTTCAGCTATTTGAAAGACACTGTGTTTGGGAATGAAAGGACAAGCTGACCAGGAGAAAATATCTGCAAATCATATATCCAGTACAAGACTTTTATCAATAATGTATAATGAACTCTTAAAATTCATTATGGACCATAATGAAAGCTGAGCACCAAAGAACTGATGCTTTCCAACTGTGGTGCTAGAGAAGACTGTTGAGATACCCTTAGACAGCAAGGAGATCAAACCAGGTCAAAACTAAATGAAATCAACTCTGAATATTCACTGAAGGATTGATGCTGAAGCTGAAGCTCCAATACTTTGGCCAACTGATGCAAAAAGCTGACTCGCTGGAAAAGACCCTGATGTTGGGAAAGGCTGAGGGCAGGAGGAGAAGTGGGTGAGAGAGAATGAGATGACTGAATGGCAGCTTTGGCTCCATGGACACGAGTTTGGGCAAACTCTGGGAGATAGTGAAGGACAGGGAAGCCTGGCGTGCTGCAGTCCGTGGAGTCGCAGAGTCAGACATGACTGAGTGACTATACAACAAAAAAATTCAATAACAACAACTTGATTTTTTTTAATGGATGAAAGAGTTGAACAGTGAAGATATAAAGATGATAAATATGCACATGTTCAAAATCATTAACCTTAGGATGATGCAAATTAATACCATAAGGAGAAACAACTACACATACAGTAGGATGAATTCTATTATACCAAGTGTTGGTAAGGATGCAGAGGAACTAGAACTCTCATACTATGCTGGTAGAAATATAAAAAGGTACCATTAGTTTGAAAAGTTTGGAATTTTTCCTAAAAATTTAAACATATACCTATCATGTATACCAACTATTCTACTCCTAGGTATTTATCATCCTTTCCTCAAAAGAAAACCTAAGTCCATACAAAGTCTTATAATATCAATGATCATAATTACTTTAATCATAATATTTAATAACAGGACATAATCCAATTGTCCATAAACAGGTGAATGAACAAACTAATTGTGGAATATCCTTATGATGAAACACTACTCATCTATAAAAGGAAATAAAATATCATTATCTGTAACAATATGGATATATCTCAAAATAATTATGCTGAATGAAAGAAGCCAGGCCAAAAAAAGAATGCATATTGTATGATTTCATTTTCATAAAGTTCAGGAAATGTAAACTAATCCATATCAACAATAACAGAGCAGTGATTGTAGGGGTTGGAAGGGTGGGATCTGGCTTGGTGGGACAGGGAGTGATGGAACAAAGGAAATATAAAGAGACACAAGGAAACCATTGGGTAAATGCATATCCACTATTTTGACTGCTGTTATGGTTTCACAAATATGTGCATATATCAAAGTTGTATACTTAACATATGTGTGTAGTTTATATCAAATATATGTCAACAAACCTGTTCCTTAAACAAATCAACAACCACAAAACCTGGAAAACCTGAAAATATAGTAAACCTGGAAATGAGAAGCCTGAAAAAAGACAGGATGGCTTTTGACAAACAGTAGATGGCACAGCAAGTGAAAACTGATTAGATTTGGTCTATTTGATTTGGGGAGAGAACTAGTACCCAAGCAGTAGAAATTAAAACTAAGCTGCATAAAATACATGAGAAAAATATCCTACAATTCCAGTTTGAGCTGAATGTGGAATAGACTTCTCTGTAGGGTAAAGGACCCTCACAAAGGAGTTCAAGCAGAAATTTAATCACCTGTTGAGGGGGATCCTAGAAGAAATTCCCACTTGAGATAGGAGACAGTATTTCTTGGTCTTTAAATGCACTGATTATAAAAACAGAACAGTTTCCAATTGGGGAGAAATTTATTTAATCATATTTATCAGACCATAAACCCATCAACACCAAATATTCTGAATGATTTAAAGTATTTGGGAATATATGAGCAAGGTTAATGAACTCATTTGTCAATCTTCAACTGAGTTATCCACACAGAGAAAGCAATAAGGGAGATTTCAAAAATAAATAGTTTAAAAAATATGTATTTATCTTGTTCATTTGTTTTAGCATATATTAAATTATTATAAATTTCTTGAGGGAAAGGAGCACTTATAATGTTTACCATGTAATTCTAAGTACTTACAGGACAATAACTAATAATAATAGCTACCATTTATTGAATATGTATTATAAGCCTACAAATTTAAGCAAAGAATTTAGAGCTCTTGAACTTTACCATACTTCAAGACAGCTATTATCTCCATTTTACAAATGAAGAATCTTAGGCTGAAAGAAGTTAAGGGAACCTTCTTCATATCTAGGATCTGAAGTCAAGTCTGTCTGGCTCCAAAACCCAATGATATAAGATTGCTTTCTAATTCACTAGGCCATCTGATGCTCACTATGTAATCTCTTTCTTCCCTATCCAAATATTTCCTATAATTCTAGCCAATTTATTTTTCAAAAGTACAAAATAATCTCATGTTACTTATCCAGCTTTATTTCCCTCAATGCCTTGTAACTCCCTACAAGTAGAGCCTAAAGTCATCAATGTGCTGAATGAGAGACATCCCTGCCTACTTTTCCAACACCATTTCCAATTATTTCTGCTGTATATTCCAAATAGATACTGGCAATTCTTTAAGAAATGCAATGCATCTGTACTTTCTATTCTCACCTTTCAGCATGGCCTTCCTCTTATTTTCAGCCTGGTGAAGGAACTTTTTGAAGAGATCTCTAGTCCTTCCCATTCTGTTGTTTTCCTCTACTTCTTTGCATTGATCGCTGAGGAAGGCTTTCTTATCTCTCCTTGCTATTCTTTGGAACTCTGCATTCAGATGCTTATATCTTTCCTTTTCTTCTTTGCTTTTCGCTTCTCTTCTTTTCACAGCTATTTGTAAGGTCTCCCCAGACAGCCATTTTGCTTTTTTGCATTTCTTTTCCATAGGGATGGTCTTGATCCCTGTCTCCTGTACACTGTCACAAACCTCCATCCATAGAGATCTCTTCAAGAAAATTAGAGGTACCACAGGAACACTTCATACAAAGATGGGCTCGATAAAGGACAGAAATGGTATGGACCTAACAGAAGCAGAAGATATTAAGAAGAGGTGGCAAGAATACACAGAAGAACTGTACAAAAAAGATCTTCACAACCCAGAGAATCACGATGGTGTGATCACTCACCTAGAGCCAGACATTCTGGAATGTGAAGTCAAGTGGGCCTTAGAAAGCATCACTATGAACAAAGCTAGTGGAGGTGATGGAATTCCAGTTGAGCTATTCCAAATCCTGAAAGATGATGCTGTGAAAGTGCTGCACTCAATATGCCAGCAAATTTGGAAAACTCAGCAGTGGCCACAAGACTGGAAAAGGTCCGTTTTCATTTCAATCCCAAAGAAAGGCAATGCCAAAGAATTCTCAAACCACTGCACAATTGCACTCATCTCACACGCTTGTCAAGTCATGCTCATAATTCTCCAAGCCAGGCTTCAGCAGTATGTGAACTGTGAACTTCCAGATGTTCAAGCTGGTTTTAGAAAAGGCAGAGGAACCAGAGATCAAAAGGCCAACATCTGCTGGATCATGGAAAAAGCAAGAGAGTTCCAGAAAAACATCTATTTCTGCTTTATTGACTATGCCAGAGCCTTTGACTGTGTGGATCACAAGAAACTGTGGAGAATTCTGAAAGATGAGAATACCAGACCACCTGACCTGCCCCTTGAGAAACCTACATGCAGGTCAGGAAGCAACAGTTAGAACTGGACATGGAACAACATACTGGTTCCAAATAGGAAAAGGAGTACGTCAAGGCTGTATATTGTCACCCTGCTTATTTAACTTCTATGCAGAGTACATCATGAGAAACGCTAGACTGGAAGAAGCACAAGCTGGAATCAAGATTGCCGGGAGAAATATCAATAACCTCAGATATGCAGCTGACACCACCCTTATGGCAGAAAGTGAAGAGGAACTCAAAAGCCTCTTGATGAAAGTGAAAGAGGAGAGTGAAAATGTTGGCTTAAAGCTCAACATTCAGAAAATGAATATCATGGCATACGGTCCCATCACTTCATGGGAAATAGAAGGGGAAACAGTGGAAACAGTGTCAGACTTTATTTTTGGGGGCTCCAAATCTCTGCAGATGGTGACTGCAGCCATGAAATTAAAAGATGCTTGCTCCTTGGAAGAAAAGTTATGACCAACCTAGACAGCATATTCAAAAGCAAAGACATTACTTTGCCAACAAAGGTCTGTCTAGTCTACGGTTTTTCCAGTGGTCATGTACGGATGTGAGAGTTGGACTAGGAAGAAAGCTGAGCACCGAAGAATTGATGCTTTTAAACTGTGGTGTTGGAGAAGACTCTTGAGAGTCCCTTGGACTGCAAGGAGATCCAACCAGTCCATTCTAAAGGAGATCAGTCCTGGATGTTCTTTGGAAGGAATGATGCTAAAGCTGAAACTCCAATACTTTGGCCACCTCATGTGAAGAGTTGACTCATTGGGAAAGACTCTGATGCTGGGAGGGATTGGGGGCAGGAGGAAAAGGGGACGACAGAGGATGAGATGGCTGGATGGCATCACCGACTCGATGGACATGGGTTTGGGTAGACTCCGGGAGTTGGTGATGGACAGAGAGGCCTGACGTGCTGCAATTCACGGGGTCGCAAAGAGTCAGATACGACTGAGCAACTGTAGTGAACTGAAGGAACTTTTTATCTTTCCAGACTCACTTTAAATAGTGCCTCCCCTTTGATGTCTTCATTGACATTTCAGCAACAATTAGATGTACCTTTTTTCCCATGTTCAGCACTCTATTCATACTAATTACTTGTGAATTTGTTTCTTGAAAAAAATAATCTCAAGAACAGTTATTCATCTCTGAATCACCAGTACCCAAGTCCAATTCCTGATATTCGAGAAAGGTTCAATAAATGTTTATTGACTAAATGAATGGATGGTGGACAGGTGGATGAATAAACAATTAAATGGCTATACTAACTAGCATTTAAATTAAACAAGAATAAGGAAAACGTAAGGGTTTTCCTTTATGTGGTACACAAAAGAAATTATACTGCCTATGACAGAGACATACTAGTTGCCACTATTATAACACACACTGCACCTTGCTAATTCTTTATGATTTCATCCTAAAGTATGTATTAATTGAAGCAACTATTATTATCTAGCCTATTTGTACAGTCCTATCAAAACAGTTTATTCAATCAAAACTAAGGAAGTATAATTTGATGCAAAAATTAATTCTCAAGACTATATAAAATAATTGGAAACCAGGGGATCTGTGAAGTACTCTGATTACTTGTCAAGAAAAAAGCCAGAGGAATAACCTTTCTGTGACCTCCTCCCACAAACAAAACTATTCACAGATTATACCATTTCAAGATACAACCTTGTTTAGAGCTCTCTTCCTACAGATTGATATGAGACATCAAAAAAAAAAAAAACACCTCCATTTAAAAATTCAATTCCAAGCTTCCTCAGTTCTTTATGAATTTAAATTATTTTTATGCTAGCCAATATATCTTTGACTAAGTTCCTAAAATCAGTCTTAATGTCTAACTGGGATAATTTATGCTACACTTTGGGGAGCTTCTTTTATTATATTATCCACTTGCACTGGGATGACATGGAAATAGCTTAGATCCTGTTGTTTTATGTTACAATCAGCCTAGACTTAATTCTTTTAAAAAATGCAAAATAAGATGGAACTTAGAGAAAAAAAGTCAAGAAGCTTTGAGAACCACTCTCAGCTAATGGAAAAATTATTTTAATTACAAGAGAAATGTTCTAAAGCAATTTTCCAGGTGAAAACAAAACATTACTTATTAGCCAAGGAAAATGACTTTCCTAAAGAAATGTTCACATGTTCAGTAATCCTTAGTCCATGAAATAAATGCCTTACACAGGTAGGTAGGTTAAAAAAAAAAATTCACACCTTGGCAATTTTCTTCTAAAACACTGCCTCACTATAGCAGTAACATTTTGATTTATGCTTTCTGAAAAACTAAAAGGTATCTTAAAAAACACACAAAGGAAAACTGAAGTGCTCAATAAAGTGCTCTAAAAGTATATAGCAGTCAACTTTGCTTTAAAAGGACAAAAGATGCCATTTTAAACCACATTAACTATAATCATCTTTTTTTTCCCCTGAAACATGATAGTAAAATGGGGATAATAACTGAATGATTTCAGAGTGCAGCACTGAAAAATTTGGGCTGTAAAATGAAAAGACAAAAAAAAAAAAAAATACTTTGGGGCTAAGATATCCATTAAATAAAAGGAGACTATTTTTCAAACGCTGATATAAATTTTCTCAGATTAGGCAGCGAACGCAGGATATGCAATTCGCTTTGATTTTTCTCTTTACTATCTTCAACTTTGTTCCTGAGTTTCTTTTTATAAACAAACAGGTTAACATAAGGAGGTAACTGATTGTTTAACTTATCACATTATGATCTTTCAAGGGAAATGTTTCAGCACATTCAAGTTCTGGCTTTCCTCAGCATTTCTCATCTCCTGCATGAAAATATGATATTCCATAAAAGGAAAGGACACCATGTATGAATTAAGAAAGAAGGGTTCATGAGAGAACTGGAATCTAATTATATAAACACACTTCCCTACAGGTGGATTTAAGTTCAGAAATCTCTGAAATCTCGTCTTTAAAGGCTAGCAGTGCTTTTTTAATTATGCTAAAAGTCCCTTGTCTGCTTGATCTCTCATGAACAATTTTAATCAAGCAAGCCTAATACACTCCGTCTCACAGACAACTTACCAGAGCTCTCAACTATGAGCTAATGGGAAGACAAGGAACCACAAGGATTTTTATTAAAAGGAAAAAAATGACCAGCCTAGAGATTTGGCCAGCAATAAAGCAAGATTAAATCACGCTTTTCCCCTACTTAGCCTACTTAACTTCAAGAACTACAGACCTGTAATTAATTTGCTCTTGAGATTTACTCTGTAAACATAAACATACCATTTAAAATATATTACATTCTTACAGCTCACAGTGGTTTTCCTTATTCTCCTTTCCCATTCACAGACTAATAATACCAACAACCAGTTTTTCGGACTCAAGAATAACCCCTAAAATGTATCTTCCCCTCAAGAGGAGAGTCACAAATTACTCTCTTTAGTCTATAAGAATCCTGATAAGATCAAAATGAATGTGAAACGATAATTAAATGGACCAACAATAACCCCATCTCCACCTTTCAGTCAATCCCCAAGTCCACTTGCTCCATCAGCTATCTCCAGTCCTCAGTCCATTCCAAGGCCCTCTGAATACAGCAGGCTATCCCAGTCTTCATTTTTCAACTGCTCTAAACTACCTCAACCCAACAGCCACCATTTTAAACTCCTTTCTGTTAATCAATTCAACCCATAGACTCCAAAATCATCCCGGTGGTTGCCCTGGTCCTAAGTGTCTGCGTGTATGCTAAACTGAATTGGGTTTTTCTCTCTACCTTGATCTCCAAACTGCTTTGGAATTCAAAATTCAAATTTTTAGGGTTTACCTGATTAGTTTCTGTGAGGTTGGTAGCATATTCTCAAGCCCCTCTGTGCCTCATTTCTTTCATCTGTAATACTGTAGGTAATAATACACTGCCTTAAAGAGTTGATGAAAGAATAAAATGACATAATAAATGAAACAGCTGATGTAAGAATTAAATGGCATACTACACCAAGCAAATGTGCACATTTAATGCATTTAGGCTTTCCTCCAGTGAGTCCCAGATCAGCATTTCCAGGCTCTTCAAGCATAATCTTTAGCACTTCTGTCAGAACCTTTTTGTTTTAATTTCCCAATGTCTAAACTCAGCTCCATCCCTCTTGAGGTTTGCCAGCTATTTTCATGCTAGGGCTCTCTGGGCATCTCTGTCTCACTCCATTTTTCTGGGCACTGAGTCACGTTTGCTTATTCATTAGAGGGTGCTTCATTTAACTTTCAGTTTTTACCTGCCTGGTTCTTTTCCTCATTAATGCTGTACTTTTTACTAACTGCAATCACGCCTCATCAGTTTAATTCAATACTTTTCTATTTACATTGATTCAAAAGACTACTCTTCACAGTTAAACTAAAAAACAGCAAATTACAGTATAACAGTTTAGGATAGTGATGACTGTAGCCCAGGAAAAAGCATCTGGTTAATTCTTACAAAATTGCTGCTGCTTCTTTTTTTTTAAACAAACATACACTATACACATTCACCTATCAGATCCTGGGATACTTCTGACCTGGTTGCTAGATGAGGTGTAAAAATTCAACTTGTTTACTGAAATGGTAGATGCTGAAGAGCAAAAGGGAATACTTGCCTTACAAGGCAGGGCAAAAAATAAAATTGAGAAATAAACTTTTAAGAAATGTTCATCAGTACTACTAAGACTGCAAATACATATACACAAATCCCTTAATGCCCCCACCGAAAGGGTTGTCTGATTTATCAACAAATATCTCAGATTAAGAGAAATCTCAATTCTAGCATTAGAAAGGCCAGATCTTTAATAGGGAATATTCCTATAAATCAGTAAGGACACACTGTTTCGATACTGTAACCATGCTCAGTGGTCATTTTTCCTTCTCCTTTCTACTTTTTTTTTTTTTTTGCTTTTTGTTAATAGTTTCTCATTCATTCTTACACAAATTTAAAATGCTTAGTGACACATTATTCTTTAGATAAATATTAATTATATGTCTTTCATAGACTCCATGCTTGGTAATTTTCCTAATGGAGCATAAAGTCTTCTCAAATCCTAGCATTAATCCCAACCTGTTTCAAATTACCAGGTTTTGAAGTTTTGCCTCAGGTTCTGGTCAAGGACAAATTAAGTCAAATAAAGTGCCATCAAGGACAGGTTTTCTTTTATTTTTTTAGTAACAGAAAAGAATAATAAAATAATATTTCTTAGAATTTTACCTTAAAAACTCTTATGAGCATCCTATTCAATTCACTCAGGCAAGTTTTATATTCTAACAATATTAACAAATAAATTACTGCAGTGACCTAATTCAGCACTTCAAGGGACAATGGCTGTAACTTTCTTTTCAACTCAACATTTAGTTTTAAAAGAGCTGCTATCTGTCATCAAAATCACAGTTTCTAATACCATTTTCCAGTAAAAGAAACCAGGGCCCCTCAGAGAAATGACTGATTCTAGGAGTAAAGCAGAAAATGTAAAGGTAAGTCTGATGCATCCTGAGGAGAAAGGAAAGCCTCAAAAAAGAAAAAAAAATGAAACAAAACACAATGATGAGGGTATGTCAAAGAAACACAGGAGTTAACACAGAACAATTAAAAAGCTGCCAATGACCAAAGCTAGAATAATTTGAGCAATAAAACAATATTGGATTTTAACCTAAAGTATAAAATAAATATCACTGAATCCATACTTTACATAAATAAATGATTGGCTAAATAAACAAACAGATAGGGAGAAGAAACATATATCTTGTTCAGAAGTATTCTAAATAATTCACAAAGCTACTTCCCACTCAAAGAGGTGCAACATAACTCCTGACTCCTTAAGTGTGGGCTCCATAGAGTAACCTCCTTTCAAATAGTATAGTGTGGAAAGAGGGGGTTAAAGAGAGACTTTAGAGTGGGAAAATCTGTTAATAAGAGGAAAATATGTGCAAGATACATGAGAATTCTATGTGCTACCTTCATAAGCTTTCTGTAAATCTGAATCTATTGTAATATTAAAGATGTATTTTAAAAGTTGAAAAAAGAAAGATCTTCCACTGCCTTTCACTGTCTAAAGTTTGCTATCTAGCTTACCTGCAGAAACTCTAGTCAATTTTAGACCACTTCAATTGTACAATTCTTCACAACACTCTCAAATCCAGAGGTAACTTGCACTGCAGTAGAATGGAAAGGTGAGAGTCACAGACCTGCATTTGAGTTTGGCTCTTTATGGAACTATGCACTTGACAGAAATAACCAATCTCCTCATCTATAAAATGGAGCAAGCCTACCTGGAGGACTTTCCTATGGGATGGAGGCTAACGGGATGGCCTGTCTGCATTCTCATCAATGAATCTCATCGGCATCTATCCCTAGTTTGGCCCATTTGGGTGTTAACCAGTTTCCAGACCTGGGTGTTTCCAGTTTGTTTCTTTGATGCTCAAATGTCATTCTTAATTAAAAAAAAAAAATCAATCCATGTTAATTCTATCTGTTGAAGAATAACCAGAAATCAGATAGAACAGTTGACTCTAGTGGATACAGGCGTGGGAGGCAAACATAATTCAACTGTATACACTCATGGGCTACCTGAATTATTTTTTACTATGTGTACACATTAGCTGAAAACTGTATAAATCTTCATTATGTTGAATTGGTTCATAGTGCGTTTCAGGCCTTCTACTTTTCTGTCTATTCATTCTATTAATCTTTGAGAATTTGATATTGCAATTCCAACTAAAAATCTTAATTTATTCACTTTAAAAAATTGTAATATATATAGTGGAACTATATGTAACTTTGTTCTGTATTTTTTAAGTCTCCTGCAAATGTGTTATCATACTTTCCTAATTTCAAAAAGAAAGAAAGAAAAAGTTATTACAGAAGTAACAAGAAATTCATTACTACTCAGGGATTACTATAATTTTCTTACTTCTACCTTCATACCTGCTGTCTGTTATCTCCTTTTAATGCAGTATCATAGCAAAGAGCAAGAAGCACAGCTCCAGAGAAATCTAAAATTATTTCAAACAACTTCTT
The DNA here is from genome assembly GCF_019923935.1 of Bubalus bubalis. Classification (NCBI taxonomy): domain Eukaryota; kingdom Metazoa; phylum Chordata; class Mammalia; order Artiodactyla; family Bovidae; genus Bubalus; species Bubalus bubalis. Next base: position 103,584,019 of record NC_059159.1, on the reverse strand, counting down.
TTGTACCAAATCAGCTGTCTCAACTGGCAAAGCAGTCTTGGAATCAAAAGTGACTTGAATCTAGGTTTGCCTGTATACTAGTTATTTAACCACACTAAACCCCAGCGTCCTCATCTGTAAAACTGGAATAACAATACCCACATTTCATAAGTTTGTTGGAAAGATTAAATACAAGTACATGTAAAATCCTTAGCCATGCTTGGTCCATCTATTACAGCCATTATCAGTATAAATAGAAGCCTGTGGGAAGATTTGCTTTCTCACTCAAACTTGTTTTTCTACTTAGCTATGCATCCAGAAGCAACTTCCAAGTTTTAATACCTTTAAAATGCAACTGGTTTTCAGCAATTATTACTTCTAGCTTCCTAAAGAAAAAGCATTAAAGAACTAGAATGAACAGTATTTCCTTCTCTGCACAGAAAAGTCTCCAATCTTAAGAAACATGAAAGACTCACACACTATAGGTAACATACTTAAAGTTGAATAATTCTTTTGAACCATAAAAGCAACAAAATAATCAATGACAATAACAGAAAATTTGATTAAATGTGCAAATGCTATGGTTGAAGCTGTCTTTGGGATTCTGCCAGAGAATTGCTAAGTTTAAAATTTTAGGTTATATTTGTATACTGGCCCTTTGTTTTAGTTTACTTGCAAAGGGGTATGTCACACATAGACAAAGTTTTCTGAGACTAGTGGTAACATATATAAATAATTTTAATAAAAATCAAGTTAGAGCAACACATATAAAAATTTTATATGATCAATGAATATTTGTTGAATGAATTTTGAGTGTATAAATATGTAAATAAATAATACATAACCAATGCATCTTCTTTCCTATGAGTTATGAGAAATACCATTCTCATCCTTTCTCAAAAAGGGAATTAAACAATATATTTTACACTGATACCTATTTTACCACAGGTTTTAAATTAAAGCACTTCAAAAACTATAGGTAATATTTCCACTTACAGGACCTTTTGTGTTTGTGGGGATTCACACACATCTACATACAAATACAAGGCAAACACTTTAGTAGAAGTGTGTATCTCTACATACTTGCATGCAACTTAAGATATGAAAGTAGTACCTTAACAAAAGATATTATTTGAGGTATTTTTTTATACTTCCTGATTTTTTTTTTAGAGTTTTGCTACAAGACTCCTTAAAACCCCTTCTTGCTTTTGAGATTACACATAAGAAAAACTCATGTATCTCTGTATCTCTGACTCAAAACCACTTGAAGCAACTTGACTGTTAACTAGAAAGTCAAAAGGCATTGAATAACTATAAATTTTTACACTGTGCCTGTCAGTGAATTTTCAGTGGAAATCTGAAAGTACAATGATAAAAATCTTAAAGAATCATCTATTTCAAACGGTTAGGTTAGGAAACATTTAAGAACATTCATCCCGTTCCTCCACCAGCCAATACAATAATGACCACTGTTGACTGATTTTTTTCTCAATTCTTCCATGTTATGTAACACTTCACAGTTTGTAAGTCACTCACACGGATGTTAAAACATATATGGTAATCCTGACAAAACCTGTGAGCAAATGTTGTGCAGTTCATTCAGTCAGGGATACAGGGAATGTGATTTGCACAAGGGCACCAAGCTAGTAATTGGCAGAAGTGGGATTCACACCCAAGTCCTCTGGCCATACAAACACTGCTCTCCCCACTCTCCCCATAGCTCAGGTCCCCTTTCACTGACCACCCCCTTTAGTGCAGCGTGATGCCCCCCGTCCACCCCGTGCAGTCCTTCCCCAGGTGGTTTACCACAACCTTTCTGACCTCACACCAGTCTATAGCCATAGACATCTTCCCAAATTTAAATCACTCTTTAAGGTAAGACCAGCAAATGCTTTTCAGTGTTTCCAGACACAGAATAAACTTTTTGGTAAGGTCTGAATGGCCTGACCACTACTTCCTTTTCCGGTTTGGAACATAATTTCTGTGCACCAGACAGGCTTTCCATCCTTTATAATCAGCACGCTTACTCACATTAGGTCCCTCTCTGCTCCCCTTTCCACCAAGCTAACATATAGTATTGGATAAGGCAATGGCACCCCATTCCAGTACTCTTGCCTGGAAAATCCCATGGACGGAGGAGCCTGGTAGGCTGCAGTCCATGGGATCGCTAAGAGTAGGACACGACTGAGTGACTTCACTTTCACTTTTCACTTTCATGCATTGGAGAAGGAAATGGCAACCCGTTCCAGTATTCTTGCCTGGAGAATCCCAGGGACAGGGGAGCCTGGTGGGCTGCTGTCTATGGGGTTGCACAGAGTCGGACACGACTGAAGTGACTTAGCAGCAGCAGCAGCAGCAACATATAGTATACTCTCTTACCTCATGTCACTTTCTCAAGCAAGCCTTCCCTTACTAATCAAATCAAATGCTCCTATTATACACTCCCAGGATGCCAGGTACCTTTACTTCCTGTAGTTAGCATAGCTGCAATTACATGTACTCATATAATTATTTTGCTTACTGTCTGACTTTTCCACCAGACTGTCAGTACCACAAAGGGTAAAGATGAAGTTATTTTCCCATTTTTAGTCACTATTATATTCCCAATGCCCAGCACAATTTCCAGCCCTAGAATAGGAACTCAATACTTCCTTTTAAAAGTTGAACAAATATGGAATTAGGATAATTCCTCTTTCAGTCTTTATATATTTGAAAACAACTATTATTCTGATGATCCCTCATTCTGCACATACATGCACAAAAGTTTTATTAAGGAAACCACTCTGATTCTTTAAAATAATCTTTTTATGACAAAATTCTCAGACACTTCTTAAAACCTGGAAGCTATAAAGGAACACAATGGTATTTTCTAACCAGTCCAGGGATTCTGCAACTTTTATGTTCCAAACACTGCACTTCTATTAAAATAATCTATACCTGAGACACAGCGGTGACAGTTATATCACATTTTCAGGTCTTCTTCAGATGAACTGCTCTTAAAACACATCTGATTCTTACCAGTGTGATAATTTGACAAACCTATATGCAGAATTCTACATTAATCACTATTGAAGGCCATTTTAATTTCAGCCAATCATTTCAGACAACTAAGCCTTTTTTCAATCCTGATTCCCTTATCCAAACTATTAGCTTTAGCTCCAGCTTTATGTGATATGCAAATATGATGGGCCTGTTTCATCCAAGCCAGAGATAAAATTGATTAACAGGATAGAGTGAAAGAAAGAGCCAAGTCACATCTCTAGAAATACCTCTCTTCAAGCCGACAGCAATCCATTCATCACCTTTTTTCAAACATCTATGAATCTACCTGTCCTCTCAAAACAGCACCTAATTTGACCATCTATTTCATAAACATAATGTGAGATACTCTGTCCAAGGCCTTGCCAAATCAACTTACTCCACCTACACAGGAAAAAGAATCACATGAGTTTAATATGATATATTCCAACTGAACGTATGTGGTTTCCAGAGGACTGTTTCTTTTCTAGTTAAGTCTTCACAAATCATTTGTTTAATGATCTATTTAAAAATTGTCCCAAAGACAGACATGATACCCACTAATCTCAGAGTTTCAGAATTCTATTTTTACCCCTTTTTAAAAAATAAATAAATTTAAAAAAGCAGTATTTGCAGGATCTTAAGTCTTTGGGGACCTCTACTACTGACCATAAATTGCTCAAAAACCACTCATTTCTCCAAGTCATTTAATTTCAGGACATTTACTAGTTGAGAGCATTGAGTACTTTCTTATCACTGCTTCACCTTCTGGAAATTTTAACTCTCTTGCTACCATCATTAGTCTCCTTTACTGAATCTGAGTATCATTTTTTTTTTTATAGAGACGTTGAGATCACCAAGAAGTTCCATAGCTCTGCCTTAAATTCCAATATCTGGTATTATCACACAATCTAACCCAAGCAATATTTTATCCTTTTTCTCGTTTTCCTTCACGATCTGAACACATGTTGTGGTCCTTAGCCCCGTTATGAGCTTCAAAACAGTTTGGGATTCAGCCTCTTGTATGTTCTTCTCTTTTATACCACTTCTGCATTTCTGTTCCAACCCCATCTTATGTACGAGGATCACTTATGCTTACATTGCCAGTACTTCACTATAAACATTTCATGCACTCAATCAAGATTTTATTGCTTGCCAAATATATGCAATTCACCCAACTAGAGCAAAGGATACAAAGAGACCTAAGAGCTTATCCCTGCCTTCAAGGAATCCAGAGGAAAAAAACAGACATTGGGGAAGAAATACAGGCCCAAACATGCCAAGATAAAAGTGCTATGTGAGCACGCTACAAAGCGACTAGCTCAAGGATGAAACAGTTGCTGAAGTCTTCATCAAGAAAATGATAAATGAAATGAGTCCTGAGGTGAGGAAATAGTCAGTAAAAGACTAAAAGTATGTCCAAAGGTAGGGTAATATAAAGAGTGCCTTGTTTTCATACAAGAGTGGTTAACGTCAAGTAGCTGGGATTTAAGTTGCCTGGAGTGCAAGAGACTGCCTGAAAATATAAACCCAGTTATTATAAGGCCTTGTGATTTAGGTGTCCAATGCACAGAACAAATACAAAGAAGCAAATTCTCTCTACAGAATACAGGTAGGTAGGTTTAGTTGCTAAGTCTTGTCCAACTCTTGTGACTCCATGGACTGTAGTCTACCAGGCTCCTCTGTCCATGGGATTTCCCAGGCAAGAATACTGGAGTGGGTTGCCATTTCCTTCTCCTGGGGATCTTACCAATGCAGGGATTGAACTCAAGTCTCCTGCACTGCAGGCAGACTTTACCAAATGAGCCACCAGGGAAACCCCACAAAACACTATGCAGCAGTTAAAACAAATCAAGGTGTATACTCAGTAACATGGAATGGTCTTTAGTATTAGTGCTGAGGGCAAACTAAATAATGTCTATAACATAATATCAGCAATGCAAAATTAAAATACATGTACATCAATGCAAAGAATTGACTCATTGGAAAAGATCCTGATGCTGGGAGAGATTGAAGGCAGGAGGAGAAGGGGATGATTGAGGATAAGATGGTTGGATGGCATCACTGAATCAAAGGATATAAGTTTGAGCAAGCTCAAGGAGTTGGTGATAGACAGGGAAGCCTGGAGTGCTGCAGTCCATGGGGTCACAGAGTCGGACACGACTGAGTGACTAAACTGAATTGACATTGAGTGTTTATATGCACACAAAACAAAGCTACAAGTTTATACAAATAAAAGGATTCAGATCAAAAATATGATATGATAAAATATAATCCCCTACAAAGAGGGAGGGTCTTCCCTGGTGGCTCAGAAAGTAGAGAATTCACCTGCAATCTGGGAGGACCTGGGTTTGATCCCTGGGTGGGGAAAATCCTCTGAAGGACATAGCAACCCACTGCAGTTATTCTTGCCTGGAGGATCCCCATGGACAGAGGAGCCTGGTGGGCTGCAGTATATCCATGAGATCGCAGAGCTGGAAATAACTGAGTGACTAAGCACAGCACAGAAAGGCAATGTAATGAGAAGTCTGGAGATGAAAAGAAAGGAATTTTTTAAAAGTGTATATGGGAATACCAGACCACCTGACCTGCCTCTTGAGAAACCTATATGCAGGTCAGGAAGCAACAGTTAGAACTGGACATGGAACAGACTGGTTCCAAATAGGAAAAGGAGTACATCAAGGCTGGATATTGTCACCCTGCTTATTTAACTTATATGCAGAGTACATCATGAGAAACACTGGGCTGGAAGAAGCACAAGCTGAAATCAAGATTGCCAGATTCACTTTCTTTATGGCAGAAAGTGAAGAGGAACTAAAAAGCCTCTTGATGAAAGTGAAAGAGGAGAGTGAAAAAGTTGGCTTAAAGCTCAACATTCAGAAAACAAAGATCATGGCATCTGGTCCCATCACTTCATGGGAAATAGAAGGGGAAACAGTGGAAACAGTGTCAGACTTTATTTTTTGGGGCTCCAAAATCACTGCAGATTGTGACTGCAGCCATGAAATTAAAAGACGCTTACTCCTTGGAAGAAGTTATTACCAACCTAAATAGCACATTGAAAAGCAGAGACATTACTTTGCAAACAAAGGTCCATCTAGTCAAGGCTATTGTTTTTCCTGCGGTCATGTATGGATGTGAGAGTTGGACTGTGAAGAAGACTGAGCGCCGAAGAACTGATGCTTTTGAACTGTGGTGTTGGAGAAGACTCTTGAGAGTCCCTTGGACTGCAAGGAGGTCCAACCAGTCCATTCTGAAGGAGATCAGTCCTGGGTGTTCTTTGGAAGGAATGATGCTGAAGCTGAAACTCCAGTACTTTGGCCCCCTCATGCAAAGAGTTGACTCATTGGAAAAGACTCTGATGCTGGGAGGGATTCGGGGCATGAGGAAAAGGGGACGACAGAGGATGAGATGCCTGGATGGCATCACCGACTCAATGGATGTGAGTTTGAGTGAACTCCGGGAGTTGGTGATGGACAGGGAGGTCTGGTGTGCTGCGATTCATGGGGTCCCAAAGAGTCGGACACGACTGAGCAACTGAACTGAACTGAACTGATGACAACCAAAGACATAAAGAAAAAAAAAAAAACAACTTAGTGTTCCTACAAATGACAGAAATTTTAAAGCCTGGAAATGGCAAAATACAATATACTTTTTAGGAAGAAAGTTTGGCCCACTGTGAACTGCAAACCCCTGTAGATATAGTTTATTCTAGAATTGAAGAGCATGGGTTCATCATCGCTTTTCTGCACATGCTGAGTAGATCTTTATCATTCTGTTAAAAAGGCTAGGAAAACTGGCAGACTAAACTGCCAATAAGTAAAGAGGGATGTAGAACTTTTGTTAAAAGATGAAATGGAAGACTAGGTTGGACAGAGAGTTAATAGCTGCAAATAAAAGCAGTATCTTACAGTCCAAATTTTACTATCTTCTGGAAACTTTACTGTGTAGATAATGAACTATGTAAATAGTAAGGGTTTTAGCAAGATAAGGGTCTATTTCATTTTCTTATAAGTATGCCAAAGGGAGAGCAATGAGACATTAAAACAAAGTCTTGATGAGTGTGTCTTGGGAACTCAGAATAGGTGTCTCTGCAATAAACTCACACAGGCCATACCATTTGCAATACCAAGAGCTGCTTCATCTGTACAAACAGACTTTCTATAGAACCATAACTGAACACTACAGGCAACAAGCCAATATTCTAAAACTTCATCAAGCTCTAGTGCCAGGTGACAACTGTTTGCTTGACATGATTTATGCAACACATTTCATCTAGTTATCTTAGAATCAAAGGAATTTTATCAAAGCATTCTCATTCAGATAAACAGGAATGATTTCTCTTCCAATCACATCTGTGGAAAACACACCTGGGAAGTTCCAGGATGAGATCCTACTCATTAAATGTTCAGAACAAAGAACTTAAAAACAGAAAGTTGGCAGCCTATTTAGCAGTCCTCTATTGTGAATCTGCCTGCAATGCAGGAGACCCTGGGTCGATTCCTGGGTTGGGAAGATCTGCTGGAGAAGGGATAGCTACCCACTCAAGTATTTTGGGCTTCCCTTGTGGCTCAACTGGTAATAGAATCCGCCAGCAATGCGAGAGACCTGGGTTCAATCCCTGGTTTGGGAAGACACCCTGGAAAAGGGAAAGGCTACCCACTCCAGTGTTCTGGCCTAGAGAATTCCACAAACTGTATAGTCCATGGGGTCGCAAAGAATCAGACACAACTGAGCGACTTTCACTCTCACTATTGTGAAGACACTTTTTTTCATTTGAATGCAGAAATATAACTAAAAAGCAACCAGAATCAAAATAAATTTTAATTAAAAATGATACATATACATAATACATAACATGGTTAACAATACTGTACATATAACCACGGGGCCTTCCCTGTTGGCTCAGCGGTAAAGAATGCACCTGCAATAGAGGAGACAAAAGAGATGTGGGTTCAATTCCTGGGTTGAGAAGATCCTCTGGAGGAGGCATGGCAACCCACACCAGTATTCTTGCCTGGAGAATCCCATAGACAGAGGAGCCTGGTAGGCTGCAGTCCATGGGGTCACAAAGAGTCGGACATGACTAAGCGACTGAACACACACATATATAACCGTACATTTCTACAGACATGTTCATGAGGGTCAAATGTTTGTTTTTCTGTTTGGTCTGTGCTTCATTAATCTGAAAGACATTCTTTCCCCTCTGAATCTTCTCATGAAGTATCATTCCAGCCCCTACTTACTTATCCATCATCTCATCTTACTATTTTTTCATCCATTCAGAGTAAGGTAAACTTCAATAAAAAGTGGAAGTTAAAGGAGGGTATCTTAAATAATAACCAAAACTATTTTATTTATAAGGGGCATTTTTATTTTACCCTTATTATTACTTATCACCCTGCTTATTTAACTTATATGCAGAGTACATCATGAGAAACGCTGGACTGGAAGAAGCACAAGCTGGAATCAAGATTGCCGGGAGAAATATCAATAACCTCAGATATGCAGATGACACCACCCTTATGGCAGAAAGTGAAGAGGAACTCAAAAGCCTCTTGATGAAAGTGAAAGTGGAGAGTGAAAAAGTTGGCTTAAAGCTCAACATTCAGAAAACGAAGATCATGGCATCCAGTCCCATCACTTCATGGGAAATAGATGGGGAAACAGTGGGAATAGTGTCAGACTTTATTTTTTTGGGCTCCAAAATTACTGCAGATGGTGACTGCAGCCATGAAATTAAAAGACGCTTACTCCTTGGAAGGAAAGTTATGACCAACCTAGACAGCATATTCAAAAGCAGAGACATTACTTTGCCAACAAAGGTCCGTCTGGTCAAGGCTGTGGTTTTTCCTGTGGCCATGTATGGATGTGAGAGTTGGACTGTGAAGAAGGCTGAGCGCCAAAGAATTGATGCTTTTGAACTGTGGTGTTGGAGAAGACTCTTGAGAGTCCCTTGGACTGCAAGGAGATCCAACCAGTCCATTCTGAAAGAGATCAGCCCTGGGATTTCTTTGGAAGGAATGATGCTGAAGCTGAAACTCCAGTACTTTGGCCATCTCATGTGAAAAGTTGACTCACTGGAAAAGAGTCTGATGCTGGGAGGGATTGGGGGCAGGAGGAGAAGGGGACAACAGAGGATGAGATGGCTGGATGGCATCACTGACTTGATGGACGTGAGTCTGAGTGAACTCCGGAAGCTGGTGATGGACAGGGAGGCCTGGTGTGCTGTGATTCATGGGGTTGCAAAGAGTCGGACACGACTGAGTGACTGAACTGAACTAAATACATATTATCTATGGAAAATGAGATAGGGATATTAGTTCCTTCCCTCTATATAAAATGTGTTTCTTGTATAATCAAGAAAAACTATTTCAAATTACTATAGTGACTTCCCTGATAGCTCAGTCGGTAAAGAATCCACCTGCAAATCAGGAGACCCCGGTTCGATTCCTGGGTTGGGAAGATCCGCTGGAGAAGAGATAGGCTACCCACTCCAGTATTCTTGGGCTTCCTTTGTGGTTCAGCTGGTAAAGAATCTGCCTGCAAAGCAGGAGACCTGGGTTCAATCCCTGAGTTGGGAAGATCTGCTGGAGAAGGGATAGGCTACCCACTCCAGTATTCTGGCCTAGAGAATTCCATGGAGTCTATAGTCCTGGACTTGGAAGGAGTCGGACATGACTGAGCAACTTTCACTTCCACAGTGACATGATGAGGGAAAACTTCATTATAAGAAATTCTCAACTTCAAAAGATGGTTAATATCAAAACTGCAATGAAGTGTATCACCTCACACCAGTCACACTGGCCATCATAAAAAAATCTACAAATTATAAATGCTACAGAGGATATGGAGAAAAGGGAACTTTCTTGCACTGTTGGTGGGAATGTAAATTGATAGAACCACCATGGAGAAGAGTATGGAGAATCTTTAAAAAAAAAAAGGTGGGGGGATAAAACTATCATACAAGCCAGCAATCCCACTACTGAGCACATATTCTGAGAAAATAATAACTGAAAAAGGCACATATACCCCAATGTTCTTTGCAGCACTATTTACAATCACCAGGACATGGAAGTAACCTGAATGCCCATTGACAGATGAACGGATAAAGAAGTTGAGGTACATATACACAATGGCATATTATTCAGCCATAAAAAGGAATGAATTTGAGTCATTTGAAATGAGGTAGATAAACCTAGAGCCTGTTATACAGAGTGAAGTAAGTCAAAGAGAAAAAGAAATATCATATGTTAATGCATATATATGAACTCTAGAAAAATGGCACTGATGAACCTATTTGCAGGGCAGAAACAGTGATGCAAACATAAAAGATGGTCTTGTGGATACAGTGGGGGAAGGACAGGGTGGGACAAATCAAGAGAAGAGTAGTGACATATACATATCACTATGTGTAACAGAGCTAGTGAGAAGCTGCTATATAACACAAGGAGCTCAGTCCCACACTCTGTGATGATACAGACAGGTGGGATGAGGTGGTGGGTGGGAGGGACACAAAACGGAGGGGATAAATATATACTTATGGCTGATTCATGCTGTTGTATGGCAGAACCAGTGCAACATTGTAAAGTAATTATCCTACAATTAAAAAAAATAGATGGTTATATATCAAAGGACCTCAGTCTAGGATCTTCCTCTTGCCCTCTCATTTTCCTGGCTAAAAATCCAACTTTAGATACAAATCCACAATCATTAGCTTTGTCAAAGGTTCTGTGAGAAATTGAAGAGTGACTGACAAAGACTGACAAAGTCTAAAAGCTACATATATATACTTAGAAAAGACAATCTGCTCTGGACTCAAATTCTATATTATACCAAGATGCCTATTTTTCATATAATGAGACACATTAATATAGCACCTCAACAATTCATGCTATAAATACAAATATTCTTGCACCTCAATCTACCCATGTATGAAGTGAAATAACCTAATATTAGCAATGTCACATAATAGTTTTAACAGTATGGTAAGGAAAAAGTCCTTGCTCAGTACAACAATTATTGGCCTGATATTTACCAAGCTTTCCTCTTACACAATCGTAAGTAAGTCAACATTTAAAAAACAACAATATAACATTTAATGTCCAATTTTACTTTTCTTAACATTCAATTTGAAACTAATAAACCTGTTTATTCATATCACTTAGTCACCTCATTCTTTGTACACCTTAACTGAGCTGGGATTTCACAGAATCTCAGAGCTGGTATGTCACCTCTCACCTTCTCAGGCTCAAGAATAGTACTAGGGGCTAAAACAAGTCCTCAAACAATATGTTAAATCACTAATTACACTAAGACATGATAATAGTTAAGTTATACGCTACAAAAGTCCACTAACAAAAAAGCTCCAAAACACTGCTATTTTTCTTTCCATTCCAAGTATTCATACCTCTATTTCTATAATGAGGAAGAATTATACTCAGATGACCACTTAAACAATCAGTTTCCTAATAAGCAACATATTTTACTGTATGTACAATAGAGAATTACACATGCCTACCAATGCTTCTTTATATTCTCTCTTTGACGTATTTAATGTTCCCACAGAATGATATTTACTTGTAAAATGACAAATTATTGTAATCTACAAAATACATTTTTTCCCAGTGAGTTATGACACCCTTGAGATTTACTATTTCTTTCCTATTTTCTTTCACTAATATTCATTTAAAATGTACAGTGTAGTAGTAGTACCACAGCTGCCTTTAATGCAGTAATTTGTAACTTGCCTTTTTATGTCATTCTATACAGTAAATAAATGTAAATGCAACTCATGGGGTGAATGCTTCTTAAAATATAATCATGCAAAATATCAACAATATGTTTAACGATTTAGTTACAGGTTTTGATTCTTATATTTTATGTCATTATGTCAGTGGTATTTAATGCAAAGTAAGCATTTAGCAAATTTACACAGGAGAAAAATTTCAAGTTCATGACTGCTATAATGAGAAAAAATGCAAAAAGATCTATTTAAGCATCTTGTGAAATTCTTTTTCATATAATTTAAACTTTTCAGGCAGTTTTGAAATCTCACTATTCTAATAAATGTTATATGATATTTATAAAGATAAGAATACACTAGATGATTTACAGGGTATAGGGTCTCTCCTCATGGGGTTTACAGTCTAAGCTACATAGCAAAACATAAGTAACAAACGTTTTTAAACCTTGTAGCAATGTTAAATTTTTAAAACTCTTGAAAGTACATCAGAGAATAACAATTTTCATTGCATGAAAACATAAATTGAGTTTTATGTTTCTTTATTCAACAGTATAGTTCACAAGTTTTATTCATTTAATCCAATTTCCCAATCCTCCAAAACAATTTTAACAGATACTGTGTTAGTAAAACAGCATTTTTTATTCATCCTAAAGCCCACAGAATATGCTTTGGAGGAAGGTAGAATGATTTTAACATCACCGTGTAAAAAGCCATCCAATAAGGTTTAGTCAAATCAACAACTAAGCACTTGAAATCCATCTACCAGTCCTCCCATCAAAAAGATAAAATTTAAGAACTATTGCCCTTTCAAGGAATTGGTTCTGGCTAGGAAGAAGCACAATGAAAACAATATTATGCTAGGTCAAATTTTTTTCAAAAATTCACTGCAATTACAATTATCACTGACAAATCTTAAGAAGTTGAAGTATAAAGTACGAATTAATAAGAATGTACAAAAGGCTGTACAAAATGTTTCAATGAACAGCAAATGCAAATATTAACATCTTTATGAAACACAGTATCAGGTATTTACAGTTTATTGAAAACAAATTCTCATCCAAATTTACATTTGCTTTGCATGTCAAATTTTGCAAATATCTGCATGAACATACCTGTATAAGCTATTTTATTGTTTTATCTTGGTTTTAGAAATAAATAACCATTTGGAGAACATCTGAAAAGAATAACATGCCCTATATCATATATTAAAATATTTATTTCTGTGATAATAAATAAGTTGTTAGAGTAACATAAGTGAACTTTTGTGTTTCCCAATTCATAAATCAATTGGTGCTTATACTATTTCTGAAAATAAAAGAGGGGGGAACATTCATTAACTCCTTTTATGAGGCCAGCATGATTCTAATTTTTTTTTAAATGACAAAAATATTATAAGAAAATTTAATCAATACCAATATTTCTCAAGAAAACAGACACAAGTATGTCTGTAAGAAAATCCTAAGAAATCAAACTGGTAACACATAAAAAGTGTAATAAATCATGATAAAAATGGGACTTATCCTAGAATTTAAAAGCTGCTTAATATTAGAATATCAATCAGTGTAATTTACCAGATTAACAGACTAAAATACAAAAAGACAAATACACCGACACATATATCATGAATTGATTTTCAATAAAGGTGTCAAAGTAATTCAATGAAGGAATTATAGTGCTTTCAACAAATGATGCTGAAAAAATTGGATACTCATATGGAAAGACATGAAACTTACATTACCCCATATATAAAAATCAACTTAAGATGTATCATCAACCTAAAGAGATGATAAACTTCAAGAAGAAAACAGACAGATAAAATGACATTAGATTAGACAAAATTTTTAATACTCTATAGAAAGCCCAAAGAAAGAAATTGATAAATTAACTGCATCAAAGTACGACTTCTGTTCTTTGAAAAGACACACTTAAGAAAATGAATAGGCAAGCACATCAATGTGAGGGGAAAAACCAGCAAAATATATTTTTGATAAAGGGTTTGTATTCAGAATATGTAAATATCTAAAAATTACTCAATAAGGAGGAAAAAAACATGATTTTTGGGGACATGTGTAAATATATGGTTGATTCATGTTTATTTTTGGTAGAAACCAATGCAATACTGTAAAGAAATTATCCTTCAATTAAAAATAAATAATTTTTTTAAGTAAATGTAAACGGTAAATGGATACTTTACAAATGGGGATATGTAAATAACCAATAAGTGTATATGAAAATGTTCAACATCATTAGTCACTCTCTGCAATACAAATTGAAACTGCAATAAACTACTACTACTACATACTCAATGTAACTAGAGCTAAAATTAAAAACACTGTCAGTACTTCTATTAGCAAGGATGCAGAGCAACTGGAACTCATACATTACCAGAAGAGATGCAAAAATGGTACACTTGGAAAATAGTTTGGCAGTCACTTATAACATTAAAATATTTCCTCATTATAAGACTCAGCAATCTTTCTCCTACTCATTTACCCAAGTGAAACAAAAACATATGCTTATATGAATACTTGTACCAAACGTATATAATAGCTTTATTTATGATAGCCAAATCCAGAAATACTCCAAAGATCCATCAACTATTAAACAAAAAAAAAATTGTGGCACAGCCATACAATGAATAGGAACAAACTACATGACTCACGTACAGATACAATCTAAAAAAAACAGGTACAAAAACTGTACACTATGATTCCATTCTAGAAAAGGCAAGACAACAATGACACTGAGCAGAGATGTGGCTGACAGAAGCCTAAGAAAGAGGTAAAGGATTGATTTTAAAGGCTCATAAACAAGCTTGCTGAGGTGATAGAAATGTTCTTGTTGGGTGATAGTGGGTGAATTATATGTAAAATATGGCTGAATAAAACCAATTAAAAATAAACTCACTCAAAAATATGCTGAAGACATACATTAGTAAGAATCTCTGGTAACTTACCTATTCAAGAAATAACTGCAATTTGTTTGATTTGATTTTTTTTTTAATTTTATTTTATTTTTAAACTTTACATAACTGTATTAGATTTGCCAAATATCAAAATGAATCCACCACAAGTATACATCGTTTGATTTGAATATGTAAAACTCTAAATGCTAAAAAACCCCAAACAGTTATCAGTGGAAAAGTCAGTCACTCTAGCATCCCTATGATTTCTATGCCTTTTATCACTTCATTTATATTTGCAAAGAAACTATACTAGTATATGAGGACCGGCTTATTAATTAAGACATTTATTCTAAAGGACACTTTAATAAAATAGAAAACTAATAACATGTAACTTATTTTTTCCCAGAGTCTTACCCTTATAAATCACAGTATCAGTGGTCTGAAAGTGTCTTAGTATCTCACTTGTAACATCCTGCCAATCCTTGTCTTAAACTTTATCTCCTGGCATGTGCATTATAAATCAATACTTATTAACGCATCAATCTAAGTATATTACAAGTCACATTAAAATATTCCTAAAGAGTAACTACAAAGAAAAATGTAATATTCCTGTATTGCCAGAGCTTATACTACACTTGAAAAGAGAAGGCATATATACAGGACACTTTTATTAACAATATAATATATATGCCAAAAAATATATATATAAAAGGACTGGAACACTGTTAGGGTAAGAAAGAAAGCAAAAGTGGACTTTTATTTGAGATATAAGGGACTTGATCATTCTTGAACATGGATATGAAAAAAATGAACACAAAAATGACATAGATGTGACTATGTGAACAACAATTTCAACAGAGAAAGACTTACCTAAATTGGAAGATTAGAAAGAAGTACAAGGTAAGTTGGAAAAATAGGGTTTATTTATCCAAGCAACATTTATTGAGTACCTATTGTATGTGTCAGGCACAGTACAGAAATGGAGCAGTTTGGGAAGAAATTCTAGTCTTAGGAATTTGGTCTTTTTACTCTGTAGACAATGAAAGTAAGAGAGTTCTTCAGAGCTCATGGCAATTTCACATATATTATCTCAAACAATCTTCACAAAAAATGATTTTGTAGAATGAGGAAACAGAGACTTGGAAGGTCTATGTTTATGCTTAAAGTACTACAACAACAAAGGAGAGAAAAAAACCCAGATCCTTCTAAACCTACCTGAGTGCTCCTCTGTTGCTCCATTCTCCATACTATTATGCTCTTTTTCCTCAAGAAAACAATAAATCATTAAAAAAAAAAAACAGCATGATGTGATAAAAGTAGTATTTTAGTCAAATACATATGGTGGTGATGTATGAGTTGAATTAGAATGCACAGAACCTGGTAGCAAAGAGATCTAGTACTCTAATAATCCAGGAATAAGTGGAAGCCATAGGAATGAAAGTCAGTATCTGTAAGACTACACAAAGATTCAACTAGGTATCTTATTTGAAATGCCAAGAGACTAAAAAATAAGCAGAAGACTAGTAGAGCCACTTACAAAACTGAAATGTCATAACAGATCTGTTTTGTTGAGGAAATCATCTACTGTGGTCAAATTATTTCCCAAACACAAAGATAAACACATTATACAAGTCTCTACAACTAAAGCCAGAATAATGCAGGGTTTACTGCACTTGGATCCTTTATGTACAGATATTTGTAATTTATATTCTAAACAGTCCAAAACCTCCAAAAATCCCCACAGGTATCTACAGTCACAAAGCCCAGTAAGAGTTATATGCCCACTTTCCGGAAACTTTTAAAATAGTTGATACACCATAAACTAAAGAACAAATAAGTATCTGTTTAATTAACTATCATTGAGTCAAGGCTTTCTTCCAGGAGATCAGAGTTATTTACCAGTAATAAGTAAATTCCTATTCAAAAGCACGCAACTTAGAAAGTATTTTAAAATTTATAAAAAAAATCAAATCTATCTTACCTCTTAGTTGGAAATTATTTCTCAGAGCAGGGCTATATGTGTAATCTTTCCCAAGATTCTAAAAAAATTCCATTCTTTATATTAGTTTACTGACAACAGCATTGGACTGGTAGCTCTTTAATAGCTATAACTTGAGATCCAACAGATAAGCTAGTTCTTAAAAGGGGATAACTGGCGTGCTGAGTCCCTGGGTTGCAAAGAATTGGACATTACTTAGAGACTGAACAACAACAGAGAGCTGGGGCCAAATAAAATCCTATGCAACCCAGAGTGGAAAGAACAGAGGTCAATACTGCACTTTTGCAATGGCCAGTAGAGGCTGCCAATGTACAAAGACCTATAGGGCTCCCCTCCACCTCACAAACATACAAGGTGTTGCCACCAAAACAAAACGCATGTCCCATGGCACAGTATGAAGCCCAGCATTCTGGGCTCCTCAAAGAATATTATTCAATGGCAATCACCAAGTATCTTTTCAACCATAGCTTCTGGGCATGTGTTAAACAAACAAAGGAACTGCAGGGTATTTTGAGTACTTTTGAAAGATGATCACACTTAGCCACTCTCTGGTCAAAAGAAATCACGACATGTTACACAATTATCTTTCCAGAAGTGATCCTTCAGATTTTAGAAACATGTGAAAATGAGTATTTTCAGTGAAAAAAACAGTTTGCTTTATGGTCTTAAAATTCTCGTTTGAATAGATGTATTATTTGACTTCTTCAAATAAAGGGAACAGGTTAGAGCTGAAGGAATTTTCAGTTACTGAGTCATAATTTGATCTATAATTTGTAAGTATCAATCTTAAATTACCAATCCTAACATGCTTAAAAGGAACTTCCTCACATTCAGCAGTCAGGGGAAGATTCTGTCCGTCTGTGCCCCTCACCCAGAGCCAAGAACACAGACACTCAAATATACCAAGTGGCAATCAATTCTTAAAATTCATTTCATGAATCTGCTCAAAACTTTGAAGAATTATGTATCTGGCCCTTTTTGAGTTCCACAACACTGCTATTTCTTGTAGAGAGGAACTCTGCTGTCAATCACAGCTCCCTTTTGCCACGCAAATATGTGCTGCAGCTTTCACTTGTCACTCCTATTATATGTAATGTAGGCAGCTTAGCACTAAATCAATTTAAGGAACTGCAGAAGTTAAATACATACATTATTATGATGATGACAGAAAAGGCAATGAATGTCTTGCAGCTCCATTTGCTTTCTTTGTTAAGAAAGAAAAAACTAATTATCTGCAGCTGTCAACCATGAAGACCTAGACCTATTTAAGTCAATATTAGCCTTGGACAACTGAAAACATTTCTCATATTTTTGCCAATTGTTTTCTTTTTCTGAAAAAACATATCTCATTATGAAATATTAAACATTCTGAAGGACAATGTAAAAAACAAGTTGCAAAATGTAAGAATAAACATTTGTATCCCTTTTCAAAACCAATTCATTTTAATACTCAAAAAACTGACTGCCCATTCTCTAATTAGTGTAGTCAAAATTTTGAAAGATACCAACCCTCTCCACATAAATTCATATTAAAAAAAATTCAACTGAAACCCCACAGACTAGTGGTTGCAATGAAATTATGTTAAGATGATCAAAGGAGAAATTTTAGCCATTTATTTAACAAAGGGAAAGAAAAACTCATTCCAAAGTTAAAATCCTGATAAATAACAGAAAATTCACACTGAATTACCACCTTCTATGTAGTATCATGTAGTCTTTTATCTATCAAACTTACATTTTTCAATCTAGTCCCATTAAAATCTAAAACTGAATAGCTAATTAGTTTGTATATTTCTTATCCAGAAAATATCAAACAAGAATGAAAAGATTACTCTTAATAAGTTAAAAAAAAATCACTATATAACCTATGGAATAGTATACAAAGGCCATTATTCTTGATTATGAACATAAACATTCTGCGCATTTGCTCTTACTGAGTTTTCAGTGATAAAACATTATTCTTTTATTTCTTGTAAAGAGCTTTTCTCGCAAGAATACACTTAACAGTATTTTAAAATTCCATATTAAAACACTATGCATTTAGCTTTCTAGAGAATTAAACCTATGTACCCCCTAATATAAGCAAAATCAACATAGATAAATTGAAATTCAATTACATAAGGAAAAAAACCTAACAAATAGCCTAAAAAAATTAGTTTTACACATAGTAGCTTCACGTTTAAGTCCCTAAACCAGCCTTAAAGAGAAGTCTTTTCTAACTACATCTAACCCAGCACTCCTCCCTTCCATCTAAAGGAATCACTTATCTATTTTCAGGAGATAAGGGAGAAAAGGTCAAGAATCTTTAACGGCATAAAAAGCAAAGTCATCTCAGATCCAAAGACTCACATGTGGAAATGGCTAAGCTACAGACACAGACATGGCCTGTGCGATAGGTAAAGAAATAGTATAGTTAAGGACCAAACAAACATGAAGCAAAATTTCTACTGTCCCTTAACTAGCAATTGACAGGATCAAAATTCCATTGTAACTCTGCCAACAAAGCCCAGGTTCTTTTCATAACACAATACTATCCCCAAGCAGAATTCTTCTCTAACTCTACATCTTAAAAAATCTGTATCTATCAAGATCGAGCAATGGTTGCCATCCTGTACAATTGATGATGCTGGTGAGAGTGTTATCCAAATGCACAAAGCAAAAATGAAAAAATATGATTGGGAAACAATCCTTTGTCTTAAAATGAGGAGGATAAGATAGGTGACCCTCCAGGGTCCTTTTAGCACTAACATTCTAATATACTTTGGATTATTTATCTTGCTAAGACATTTAGGAACAGATAAGAAGCCTCTGGCTATTTCTTTCTTACTTTCTGACATCTGTTCAAGGTAACATTATAATTCCCAGCTGATTATTTTATAAAAACCTAAAAATAGCATCTACAACTAATACAATTCTCACAACTCTGTTAGAGGGATTATCATCATATACAGGTGAGAGAAACTAGGTTCAAGATTGTGGTAACTTGGCACAAATCACCGAACTACTAAATAACAGAGTAATTCCAAAGGCAGGTCTGCCCTACTCACAACTCAGGACACCTCCGATCAGGTACTAGAGGCCACCATAACAACACGGTCTATTTGTACATCACCAGAACTTGGTTACATGCTCCTCTTTAGGTTCTCAAAACAGCCCTGTAATGAAACAAGGCAGGTAATAGTAGTATTCTGGCCTCATTTTACAAATGAGAAAACTGAGACTCAGAGAGAAATTTAAACCACTTGCTGAAGAATCCTTCAGAGTGATGTCAAAGTCTTAAACACAGGCTTCCTGACTCCAAGTCGTGTTTCTTTTGTCATTGTAATTTTTACTGTCAATTACAAGTTGGCTTTAACGTATCTTTAAAACACTTTTATGCCTACACTATGTAACCTGGTCTCTCCAACTCTGAAGTCTACTCAGTGGAATGGAGCCCATGAAGGCATCATGTCTACACTTACATGTGACATAACTTACATTTCCAATACAGAATTTATTTTCCAAAGATATCTGCCTATGACTGTCAAAAAGATTTCCACTCAGATTTTGAATGATCAAGAACAAGGTTCTGCACGTTAGAAAAATCCAACTTGAATCCCACCAAGGAAAAAAAAAAAAGATGCCTAATTTGCGAGTTTGTTAAATTATAAATCAGACTTCTCCTTGCTTATATCCACTTAATAGGACAGTCAGTAGTACGGCCTTCTTGGCATTAATTCCTCAAAATCTTTCTACCCAAATGCACTGACATTACCGAAGGCCAGAATGATCTCATTTAGTAAAGCAGCTTCTTGCCCTTTCATTAGGCCCTATCTAAATTACGGTATGAAGACATAAGGCCCTGTACTTGTGACTGGTTCATGATAAAGGCACTAGCTGGTCCTGTGGCCTGATGAAGTCTGGGGCCACAGAAGGTTCTTTTTTGGACTTTATCATTCCAAGAACAGACAATTCATTTTGAGCCAGAAAAATAAAATATAATCTTGGGCCATCTGGTTCTGTAGCACTCTATATTTGCTTAGAAAGGTCACTGTTGTCAAGTTATTGAATGTTATCTCTGGATTTGACAGGAAGAGAGAAGTTTCTGAGAGCAGGCCAGGAATATTAAAGCATCGTATATTAAGGTGTAAAGTAGTGTTTAAAAGCTTGGGCTTTGATATTAAACAGACACAGTTCAAATCCTAGCTCCACTACCTACTAGTTAAGTGGCCTTGGGCAAGGCAGCAGTTTTCTTAATTCATTTTACCCATCTATAAAACTTAGATAATAACATTCTAGAGGAATATTTGTAATAACAACATTACCTAACACTTGCTGCGATTCATGGGGTCGCAAAGAGTCGGACACGACTGAGCGACTGATCTGATCTGATCTGATAGATCACTAGTCTATAGTTACCATTTAAAACTTATTCAGCAATTATTATCTGTTAACTTTCATTTCCTTTTACTCTAGTTTGGTGTGAAACTAAAGTTTCATTGCTTTTATTAAATATTTCTCCAGACAACAAAGTGGAATTTAAATATAGACTTACAATTTATGCTATGCACATAAAGTACATGAATTTAGAGCCTATCTTTAACAAAACTTCCAGTCTGTCTTAAGCATTTAAGCAATGGTCACTCCTTTTTAAAATAAGATTTATAGCAGCCATTACTTTGTTAGTAGAATGACAGAGTTACTGTGTCACTCAAGAATGAATACTAAGCAGTATCAAATCTGCATCCAAACTTCAGTGAGCCTAGCACAGCTGCTTTACTGAACAACTGTTTCAGTATCTGATGTTGTTATATGATAGTTACTTTCTTTGTATTAGGTAGTTTTCTATACATGTTTCATAGCGGTACTATGACCCAACTATTGCAGTAACAAGAAAATCCAGAGTTGATACAGATAGCTTATTTATGCCCTTCTCCTTTGGGAGATTAGCAATGTGGCTAAAAATATACAAATAATTAAAACATATATTTAGAAAAGCAGCTCAATCGAAACTCCATCCGGAATGTAGCCAAACAACACTGTTTTCAGTTCAGCAGGCCAGATTCCAGACTGACTTACATAACACCTTTTGTAGCTCACATCATGTGCACAGATGCTCAGTCATGTCCGACTCTTTGCAACTCCATGGACTGTAGCCCACTAGGTTCCTCTGTCAATGGAATTTTCCAGGCAAGAATACTGGAGTGCATTACCATTTCCTACTCCAGGGGATCTAACCCACGTCTCTTGCATCACTTGCATTGGCAAGCAGATTCTTTACCACTGGTGCCACCTGGGAAGTCTTGTATCTCGATGATGGGCAAATATTTTACCTGCACTTTGGTAGGAATAGCCATCATGATGTGTTGAATTGTATTAACCTTACATTGTCTAACTGCTTTCTCCCAAATCAAAGTATGCCCTATAAACTGGATCAAGAGTTATAGTCTCAGGCTAGGAAGCAACATTTCTATCTTTTCTACTTCAACTATCAGCTGCTATGCAGTTTCCTGCTTGGTGTCAATGAGAATAGGTCCATCTCCTCCATGAGCTGTTGGGTGGGTTCTCTGCTTTCTCCACATTGACCTAAAAGGTCTGCTGCTACTAAGTCGCTTCAGTCATGTCCGACTCTGTGCGACCCCATAGATGGCAGCCCCAGGCTCCCCCGTCCCTGGGATTCTCCAGGCAAGAACACTGGAGTGGATTGCCATTTCCTTCTCCAATGCATGAAAGTGAAAAGTGAAACTGAAGTAGCTCAGTCATGTCCAACTCTTAGCGACCCCATGGACTGCGGCCCACCAGGCTCCTCCGTCCACGGGATTTTCCAGGCAAGAGTACTGGAGTGGGGTGCCACTGCCTTCTCTGCCTAAGAGGTCTAGAAGTCATCAAAAACAAATCTCAAACTTCAGGTTCCAATCAAGATTACTCATAGATCAACAGAAAGAAGTCTAATATTCAAGTATTGAATTAAGGGCTACAAAGGTAAGGATCACAGAAATTGATAAGCTTACACAGAAAAATATCACAATATATGAGAAACTCTCTTGACCAGGCTTCATTTACCCAGCTTGTTAACTGAACCCACATTCTCCATTTCCTCTCCCTCTACAGGGACAGATGCCCACAGTGTGCTGAAAACTCACAGAATGTGGCCTACTCTCTGGTCCACCCCTTATAGTCTTGCTCCCCAATGCTGAGTGTCTCTTCTCCCCAGATCATCAGTATTTGCTGATTAGGGGAGTTTTATTGTTCCTGTAATTAATTTAATTATCTACTAGACAAATAGTGAAAGCAAAAACAAAAGCTAAAGTATCTTTAAAAACTTCTTCAAAAGCTTTGAAAGACTTAATAAAGGCAAGTCACTATGTAACACTGGTGTTAAAATACAGAAAGTTAAGAGAAATATAAAAAACTGATGAAAATCATAAAATATAGAACAATGGCTCTCAAACTTTAGCTCAGAGGCCTTATAAAAACAGATTGTAGAGCCCCACACTCTTAGTTTCTGATTCAGTGAATCTAGGGTGAAAACAAAAATTTGCATGCTAAGAAAGTCCCATGTGATGTTGATGCTGTTCGTCTGGAAACCACACTTAGAAAACTATTGCTTTTCAATTCTCTAAAGTTTTAATCTACATTACAGAAACAAAGTATAAACTGAAAATGATTTGCTATAAATATAATAGATTTAAGAAAGACGCATTGTTCCAGTCAGCACACCCATTCAAAGGAAAGGCCTTGGCCCTAACCCAGAGACATTTATGTTTTGAGTTAAGACGTTAGTGGAACGTATACATCATCTTTTATGAGCTGTACTGACTTTTTCAATTAATGGACAAACTATAAGAAACAAACTCATCAGAAGAGACCTCCTGTCAAATACAAGTGATAAAAGTATTACCAGAGTCTAAAAATCCCTTCCCAGGTGGCTTAGTGGTAAAAAACCTGCCTGCCAAGCAGAAGACACAGGTTCAATCCCTGGGGCGGGAAGATCCCCTCGAGTAGGACATGGCGAGCCACTCCAGTATGCTTGCTTGGGAAATCCCATGGACAGTGGAACCTGGTGGGCTACAGTACATTGGGCTGCAAAAAGTCAGACATGATTTAGCAACTAAACAACAACAAAAATCCCTTCATCTTCACTATTTGTAAAAGGAAAATTCTAATGTGTAGAATTGGTTAAAAATTTTGCTAAAAACACAAGCTTACAGTATCAGTGAAACCTTTAAAATAAAAATTTTATGTATCACTATCTAAACTTACTTATGAGATTTGTGCATTGGAGGATTAGAAATATACATTGTCAGCCAAGTGGCAGAGTCCAGCCTTGACTACAGATCTGTCCTCATATTCAAAGTGGCTTTTCCTCCAACCTTACAACATGGCAGTATGATCTTTGGAAGAGTTCAAGACAAATTAGAAACAACATTTGGCTCCCAATCAATCTACATGTCTGCAAAATAGAAACTGCCGAAATTAATTCAACTATTTAAAACTAGATGAACTATAAGCATTATATCTGCTGTTTTCAATAAGACTGTAAGCACACCCAAAGGCATACTTACTATTAAATGGCTAGTTTATTCTATATAGGGCATTGTAAGAGAGCTGGTCTACCCACACTGAAGCAAAGTTTTTGGCAACACAACACTGTTTAGGCAAGAAATTTGTGGAAAACAGATGACAGAAAAATTCACAGACGGATGCAGTAGGGTAAGTGAAATGGAGAACACCATGTTCAGAGAACATCAAAGCAGCAGCCTAGATATACGCTGAAGTAATGTACCTGAGGATGTGGCATTTATAGACTGCTTGGAAACAAGATAAGCTACTCAGTGACAGCAATCACCATTATGATCATGCAAGCTTACCATTTTAGAAATTAGAGGTACAGAAAAAAGCATTTTATCTTTGCCTTAGAAGGTGCTGATGTGTAATGTAGCATCATATGAATTGCAAAAGTAAAGAGGACCATATTTGATAAAGTATGAAGGAATTCAAATGGCCAGTTTTACACACTCAATGTAATATGTTTAGAACACTAGCCCCAATTAGTATTATAGTATTTGAGGTCAGGGAACAGTTTGTGAAGATTTGCAATAACTATTCTGTTTCTTTAGAAAGTGATTCAAAAGTAAATAAAGGCCTAACATCATGTTAGCAGTAAGCTATAGACCTAGAAATGGTTAGGGTGGTCACTATAAGACAAAACCAAACCAAAAACATAAAATAACAAGTGTTGGTGAGGATGCAGAGAAAGTAGAACCCTTGTGTACTGTTGGTGGAAATGTAAAATGGTGCAGTTGTTATGAGAAACTGTATGGAAGTTACTAAAAAAATTAAAAATAGAATTATCAAATGATCCAGTAATCCTACCTCTGGGTATATATACAAAAGAACTGAAAACAAGACCTTGAAGAGATATTTATACACCCATCTTCTCTACAGCATTATTCACAATAGCCAAGAAGTAGAAGCAGCCTAAATGCCCATTAATAAATAAATGGATAGGATGTGTTGGGAGTTTGGGATTACTAGATGGAAATTATTATATATAAAATGAATAAGCAAGGTCCTACTATATAGCACAGGGAACTATATTCAATATCCTGTAATAAACAATGGAAAGGAATGTGAAAAAGAATATATACATGTGTAAACTGAATTACTTTGCTGTGCAGCAGAAACTAACACAGTATAAGTCAAATATATCTCAATTTAAAAACCACTGAAGAAAAAACTATCACTTCAATAAAATAAATTTTAAAAAATAAATGCATAAATAGTATACACATAAAGTTAGCATACCTGGGAGCTATTGCAGGTTTGGTTCCAGACCACCACAATAAACTAAATATTGCCAACAAACTGAGTTATGTGATTTTTTTGGTTTTCCAATGCATATAAAAGCTATATTGACACTATACTACAGTCTATTATATGTGCAATATCACTATGTCTAAAAAATGTATAAATCTCAGTTAAAAGATACTTTATTGCTAAAAAATATTAACCATCTGAGCCTTTAGTGGGTCATAACTTTTCGCAATAGGAATATCAAATCACCATAACAAATATAATAATGAAAAAGCTTAAAATATTGGGAGAATTATCAAAATGTGACACAAAGACAAGAAGTGAACAAATACTGTTGGAAAAAATGGCACCAACAGATGTGTTTGATGCAGGGTTGTCATAAACCTTCAATTTGTAAAAAAAAAAGTGCACTATATGAGACGCACAATAAAATGAAGTGCAATAAAATGAGGTGTGCCTGTACAATGGAACATTATTTAGACTCTAAAGAGAAGGCAATCCTGTCATATTCTACAACACCTTGATGACACTACAGTATGTGAAATAAGACACTCACAAAATCTCAAACACTGAAAGATCCTATGTATATGAGATATTTAAAATAGTAAAATTCTTAGAAAGTGGAATTGTCATTACCAGAGGCTAAGGGGAAGGAAGAAATTCTTCAAGGGTGTAAAGTTTCAGTTCTGCAAGCTGAAGTTCTAGAGGTCTGTTGTACAACAATGCACATACAGTTAGCGTGCTGTACTTGAAAATGGTTAGTCTGGTTAGAGAAAAGCCGAAGAAATAAAAACATCTTGAAAACTCTGATAAGTTCACAGGAAAAGTACTGAAAACGTTCACTATAACTTGCTTAAGAAATAAAATAATCTCACAAGAGTAGATTCAATATTAATCATTATAATCTCAGTAACACTAATTCCTATAAAATTCTAGGAACCTATGACTTACATTTGTTACTTCTAATGGAAAGACATACGGTATGTCAGAATTACTTGCAGGACTTTTAAAATATTTCTTACTCTCACCTAGAGAGATGCTCCCAGTAGAGTGAGCTATCAATACTGAGGCAACTGTGCTATATTCTTCAACTGTGCTGGGACTGAAAACAGGTTGAGAATTATGTTTTTATTTAAATGACAGTTTAAATCAGGAATAAAACTATTCAATTTAATCACTTTTCCTATAAGAAAATTACACGTAGTGTTTGATATAATTAAACTTTCTTCACACTATGAAGCTAAACATGTGTTCTATTTTCTGAATGCATACGGAAGACATTGTAAATGTGGCTGTTTGAACAATGAACAACCTTTGTTATGAGATCGCATATTCATTTCGACTGGGCACCAATGGAGAACAGAATCAACAATATATGGAAAATGCAGGCAGAAATACCTCTCAAGACTTCTGAAATACTGTGTCCAGAACATTACTCTTTTTGACAGCCCTTTCCTATGTGCATTTATCTCAATGACTTTTTGCCATGATCTCCTCTTTTCCCCAAAGCACTTTTCTCACTATTTCTTTTCCATATTTAGAGGAAGGTGAAGAACTAAATTTTCTACACCTAAACTTCCAGGAAAAAAAAAAAAAGAGTATCTCTCATATCCATACGTTGCTGTTTCATTTCCAAGCAAACAAAACTACATTTTAAGAACCCAGGGTTAATTGAATCTTTTCACACTAACTTCACTTCAGTGCATTTTTCTTATACCATATTTTTAATCTATAGATAAGTATCCAATAGTACCATAAAATTAAGCATTGACCTATATTCTCTATTGGTAACATTTTCTTAAAGATTATATAAATATGCTATTCCATGGAAATTATATATTAATAACTTCAATTCTATAAGGGTATATTTGAGCTCTACAGTACCTTTTTATCATTTCCTGCCTTCTTTTGTGTTAAATAGATACTGTCTAGTATACTTTTTTCATTCCTTGGTTGTTTCTTTCACTACAATGTTTTATTTTCTAAGTGGTTGCTCTGGAAATTACAATTATCATTTTATTTAAAACATTCTGGTCAGAAATGGTATGGACCTAACAGAAGCAGAAGATATTAAGAAGAGGTGGCAAGAATACACAGAAGAACTTTACAAAAAAGATCTTCATGACCCAGATAATCACAATGGTGTGATCACTCACCTAGAGCCAGAATCCTGGAATGCTAAGTCAAGTGGGCCTTAGAAAGCATCACTACAAACATAGATAATGGAGGTGATAGAATTCCAGTTGAGCTATTTCATATCCTAAAAGATGATGCTGTGAAAGTGCTGCACTCAATACGCCAGCAAATTTGGAAATCTCAGCAGTGGCCACAGGACTGGAAAAGGTCCGTTTTCATTCCAATCCCAAAGAAAGGCAACGACAAGGAATGCTCAAACTACCACACAATTGCACTCATCTCACATGCTAGCAAAGTAATGCTCAAAATTCTGCAAGCCAGGCTTCAGCAGTATGTGAACCCTGAACAAGCTGGATTTAGAAAAGGCAGAGGAACCAGAGATCAGATTGCCAACATCCACTGGATCATAGAAAAAGCAAGAGAGTTCCAGAAAAACATCTACTTCTGCTTTATTGACTATGCAAAAACCTTTGACTGTGTGGATCCCAACAAACTGTGGAAAATTCTTCAAAAGATGGGAATACCAGACCACCTTACCTCCCTCTTGAGAAATCTGTATGCAGGTCAAGAAGCAACAGTTAGAACTGGACATGGAACAACAGACTGGTTCGAAATCAGGAAAGGAGTACACCAAGGCTATACATTGTCATCCTGCTTATTTGACTTATATGCAGAGTACTTGATGAGAAATGTTGGACTGGATGAACACAAGCTGGAATTAAGATTGCCGGGAGAAATATCCATAACCTCAGATATGCAGATGATACCACACATAAGGCAGAAAGCAAAGAACTAAAGAGCCTCTTGATGAAAGTGAAAGAGGAGAGTGAAAAAGTTGGCTTAAAATTCAACATTCAGAAAACTAAGATCATGGCACCTGATTCCATCACTTCATGGCAAATAGATGGGGAAACAATGGAAACAGTGACAGACTTTATTTTGGGGGGCTCAAAAATCACTGCAGATGGTGACTACAGCCATGAAATTAAAAGAGCTTGCTCCTTGGAAGAAAAGTTATGACCAACCTAGACAGCATATTAAAAAGCAGAGGTGTTACTTTGCCAACAAAGATCCATCTAGTCAAAGCTATGTTTTTTCCAGTGGTCATATATGGATGTGAGAGTTGGACTATAGTAATGAGAAACACTGGGCTGGAGGAAGCACAAGCTGGAATCAAGATTCCTGGGAGAAATTATCAATAACCTCAGATATGCAGATGACACCACCCTTATGGAAGAAAGTGAGGAGGAACTAAAAAGACTCTTGATGAAAGTTAAAGAGGAGAGTGAAAAGGTTGGCTTAAAGCTCAACATTCAGAAAACGAAGATCATGGCATCTGGTCCCATCACTTCATGGGAAATAGATGGGGAAACAGTGGGAACAGTGTCGGACTTTATTTTGGGGGGCTCCAAAATCACTGCAGATAGTGACTGCAGCCATGAAATTAAAAGACGCTTACTCCTTGGAAGGAAAGTTATGACCAACCTAGATAGCGTATTGAAAAGCAGAGATATTACTTAGCCAACAAAGGTCTGTCTAGTCAAGGCTATGGTTTTTCCAGTGGTCATGTATGCATGTGAGAGTTGGACTGTGAAGAAAGCTCAGCGCCGAAGAATTGACGCTTTTGAACTGTTGTGCTGGAGAAGACTCTTGAGAGTCCCTTGGACTGCAAGGAAATCCAACCAGTCCATTCTAAAGGAGATCAGCCCTGGGTGTTCTTTGGAAGGAGTGATGCTAAAGGTGAAACTCCAGTACTTTGGCCACCTCATGCGAAGAGTTGACTCATTGGAAAAGACTCTGATGCTGGGAAGGATTGGGGGCAGGAGGAGAAGGGGACGACAGAGGATGAGATGGCTGGATGGCATCACCGACTCGATGGACTTGAGTTTGAGTGAAATCCAGGAGTCGGTGATGGACAGGGTGGCCTGGCGTGCTGTGATTCATGGGGTCGCAAAGAGTCAGACACGACTGAGCGACTGAACTGAACTGAATTGATGCTTTTGAACTGTGGTGTTGGAAAAGACTCTTGAGAGTCCCTTGGACTGCAAGGAGATCCAACCAGTCCATTCTAAAGGAAATCAATCCTGAATATTCATTGGAAGGACTGGTGCTGAAGCTGAAACTCCAATACTTGGGCCACCTGATGTGAACATCTGACTCATTGGAAAAGACCCTGATGCTGGGAAAGATTGAAGATGGGATGAGAAGGGGACGAGAGGATGAGATGGTTGTATATCACTGACACAAGGGACATGAGCTTGAGTAAACTCTGGGAGTTGGTGAGGGACAGGGAAGCCTGGCATGCTGCAGCCCATGGGGTTGTGGAGAGTTGGACACGACTGAGTGAGCAACTGACCTGAACTGAGTCTGGATTAACACTAAAATTTTAATAATAATTTAAAACTTGCCTCCAATATGCCTCTGTTTCCTTGCCTGTCTATTATTATTGTAAAACTACTTCTCTATATGTTATAATCTCATCAATTTACCATTGCTCTCTATTTCTTCATGTTTACTGTCTAGTATCCTTTTGTTTCAACTTGAAATATTCCCCATAATGTTTCCTGTAGGGCAGGTTTGCTAGTGACAAACTCAGTTTTTGTGTATTTGTAAATGTCTTAATTTCTCCATCATTGAAAGAGATTTTAGCAACATAACAGAATTTATGGTTAACAGTCTTTTTTTCCCTTCAACACTTTGAAAATGTCTTCTAGTATCCATGGTTTTTGATGTCAGCTATCAATATTTTTCTTTTGTTGCTTTTAAGATTTCTCTTTCACTCTCATAAATTTGACTATGATGTCTAAATTTGATTTTGATGTCTATGATTTGTCTATATTTGGGTTTATTCTACTTGGAGTATACTATGTTTCTTTAATGCACAAACTAATATTTTTCTAGCAAGTATGTGATGTTTTCTGTCATTATTTCTTTTAATATTCTTTTTGCCCTTTTTTTTTTTCCACTCTTCTCCTTCTCAGACTCCCATTATGTGTATGTTGATACACTTGCAATGTCCCATAGGTCTCCTGAAGTTGTGTTCACTTTCAATTCCTTTCTACTCCTCACACTGGATAATTAGTCAACTACATTCAAGTTGACTAATACTTTCTTCTACCAACTCATATCAGTTACTTGAGCCCCTTTAGTAAATTTTTCATTTTTGTTACATATTTTTAAACTTCAAAATTGCTATATGGTTCTTCTAAACTAATTTCTATGCTTGTTCGTATTCTCTTTGGAAAAATAACAATTTCACACTTTTCTTTAGTTTTTTACACATGGTTTCATTGAGTTCCTTAAACATATTTACAATAGCTGACTTAAAAGTCTTTGTCTTTTAAGTCCAAATCTAGACTCCCACAGGGGTACTTTTCTGTTAGGTAAAAAGTAAAAGTAAAACTTTTCTGTTTTTCACTTTTTCTCATGTATGTAGCACACTTTTCTATTTCTTAAAATCCCATTTTTGTGTTGAAAGCTAGCCATTTTAAATAATACATTTTAACAATTCTGGTATCAGAATCTTCCACAGTGCCCCACTGAGACTTTTTAATCACTAGTTCTATTCTTTTTCTTGGTGCTGCTTATTTGTTTAGCACTTTCATGAACTAATTATATATCCCTGTATTACGTGGCTACTGAGTTATTTAAAAGCAGAGACATTACTTTGCCAACAAAGGTCCATCTAGTCAAGCCTATGGTTTTTCCAGTAGTCATGTATGGATGTGAGAGTTGGACAGTGAAGAAAGCTGAGCACTGAAGAATTGATGCTTTTGAACTGGGGTGTTGGAGAAGGCTCTTGAGAGTCCCTTAGACTGCAAGGAGATCCAACCAGTCCATCCTAAAGGAGATCAGTCCTGGGTGTTCATTGGAAGGACTGATGTTGAAGGTCAAACTCCAATACTTTGGCCACCTCATGCGAAGAGTTGACTCATTGGAAAAGACCCTAATGCTCAGAAGGATTGGGGGCAGGAGGAGAAGGGGACGACAGAGGATGAGATGGCTGGATGGCATCACCGACTTGATGGACATGGGTTTGGGTAGACTCCAGGAGTTGGTGATGGACAGGGAGGCCTGGCGTCCTGCAGTTCATGGGGTCGCAAAGAGTTGGACACAACTGAGCAACTGAACTGGACTGGAGTTATTTCAGGTTTTTATATTTAAGCCTGGCTTCCTGGATCAGTATAATTTATTGATCAACCAATGATTGGTCAGAAGATTTCTTTAATTGCCTGTGTATCTTCCACCCTTTGCCAAAGCAACGCCTGTGAGAAGTCACACCTTTTAACTTCAGGTAGCTTTTAAGACGGCCATAGCTTTCACTTCCTTCTTGCACAGAGCCTCAAAATCAGCCAGAGGTGGATCCTCTCCTTTCCCAGGCATATGCAAAGCCTTGTACATCCTATAGTCTTTGGGGTATCTTAGAAATACTTGGAGCGTTTCAAAGTTCCCTATGGTTGTTGGCTAATCCTCAAGGATTTCCTTTTAAGTTCCTGGCCAGGGTCTTGTTTGCCTCACCAGAAATCACAGCCTTAAATGGTGGAGATGTTGCCAAGAGTGGCTACTGTTTTAGCAAAGTCCAGAGCATAGGCCTTTTTTCCCCCCAAGAGAGCTGAGCTCTGAGTCAAATGAACAGCCAGTCTCTCTCTGAGAGCTGGGTTTTCCCAGGGAGCTGCAAGTTCAGGCAAAATATTAACTGTGCTCTAGATATGGTGCTTTTCATGGACCTCCAAAAGTGGTCAGATCTCTCCATTGTCAACAATGTTGTCAGCTTTTGCTATACCACAAGCTGGGGAAGGAGGGAAAATGGGAGAGTACACAAATCAGACGCCAATGTCATCATCCATAGTTCAGTAGTTTTCTCTCGGACAGACAATTTTTAGTTCATCCTCTGGCTAAGATCAACAGCCATAATTCTGAAATGGTTGATTTTAGTTGAGTAGCCCATGTTTTTGTTGTGTTATACAGAGAGGGAGTACACTGAGGCCCTCACTCCAGTAATCTAGAAGCCAATCAAGCTCTGTAATATTATAAATCTATCTTCATGTATTTTTAAAAAACAAAAAGCATTTTAACAACAAAATTGTTTTTAAAATTATACTTATAAGCATTTAGATCACTGGTTCTCATCTCTAGTAAAAACTTACAGAACATTTTGCAATTTTTTTATTTTTATAATTTTTAAATTATAATTGTAGAATAAAATATGCAATATTTACAGTTAAATAGGAAGAAACTGGTCTGTGAGAGGAAAAAAATAAACTGAGTAAGTAATGTCTCACAGTAGTATATCTTTCCTGTTAAGTAATATGTGAATGATCAGAAATAAAGGTGAGTCCATGTCATAGTTTTACTCTCAAACCTAAAGGCCTCCCACGTCTTTCTGGACAAGTTCAAGAAAGGAAGAAAGACTATTCTATCTTGTTCTTAACTGGCTGCTGCTACTGCTGCTTCTAAGTCGTTTCAGTCGTGTCCGACTCTGTGCAATCCCATAGACGGCAGCCCACCAGGCTCCCCCGTCCCTGGGATTCTCCAGGCAAGAGCACTGGAGTGGGTTGCCATTTCCTTCTCCATCTTAACTGGCCAACCTAGGCCAAATCCAATTCAACTTGATAGGGATAAAAAAAGCCACAAAAGACAGAGTGTGAAACTCAACAAAGAAGAATCTGACATCTGAACCAAGGAAGCAACCCTAGCTCCTGAGACTTTTCTGAAGAGACTCAGCCCAGAAATAGGGTTTACCTCAGGTTTATCCAAGTATCCTGCCAAACCTATGCATTTAAGAACTTCTGGAAAGGAAAGTTACTCATTACTGTCATCTGTCTTCAACACTCCTGGATATTAGCAAACCACAAAAAGACCAAAACTGTCAAAATGGGCCAAGAAAGGGAGACAACTTTGAGCAAGATTTTTATTTTCAAGTACACCTCAAGCTTCTCAGGCTTTTCTACTGTTGTGCAACAAGCCACTCCAAAACTCACTGCTCAAAAAAAATTTTTATTTGCTCATAGTTCTGCAACCTGGGTTCAAAACTTACTGCTCAAAAAGAAAAAAAACAAAAACACCTATTTTATTTGCTCATAATTCTGCAAACGAGGCTAGGCTCAGCTAGGCTGTTCTTCTGCTCATCCTGCTGATGGTCACTCACACAACTGCTTTGAGCTGGAAGATAGGAACTGGGCTTAACTAGAATACTAGGATTAGGGTGGCTGGGCTTCTGTCTCTACATAATTCCAGAGCCTCTCTGATCCTCCTTCCCTTTCCTCCCTGGCACCTTCCTCTCTCTCTCTCTCTCTCACTCTTTCTCTCTCTCTCCCTCCCTCCCTCTCTCTCCATGTGGTCTCGGTTCAACATGATTCCTCTAGGAAGGTAGCCAGATTTCTGACATAATGGTTTAGGTCTCCCCAAAATATAAAAGTAACCTAGTTGTATTAAGGCTTATGCTCAGACTTCAAACAGCTCTAATCTGTTGCATTCTGTTTGTTAAGTAAAGAAAGTGAAAGTCTCTCAGTCGTGTCTGACTCTTTGCAACCCCATGGACTATACAGTCCATGGAATTCTCCAGGCCAGAATACTGGAGTGGGTAGCCATTCCCTTCTCCAGGGGATCTTCCCAATCCAGGGATCGAACCCAGGTCTCCCACATTGTAGGCAGATTCTTTACCAGCTGAGCCACAAGTAAGGCCCAGACCAAACTGAAAGAAAAAAGAGTTCACAAGGGTGTGAATACCCCAGATATGGTTCATTGTAACCACCATCAACATAATAGACTATTAAAACATTAAAGC
Source organism: Bubalus bubalis (assembly GCF_019923935.1). NCBI lineage: Eukaryota > Metazoa > Chordata > Mammalia > Artiodactyla > Bovidae > Bubalus > Bubalus bubalis. The sequence goes on along the minus strand of NC_059159.1, from coordinate 103,549,653 downwards.
CAATGTTCAGATGACTAGAATGGGAACAACCACAAGAATCTATAAATGGCTAGAGTTAAATGAAGACTTGGCAATTATAGTCAAATTTTATTCTATTCCTTTCCATTCTGAAGGTCAATCTAGGTTCTGTGAGAATCTTGATTATAGGCAGAAGGAAATGAACCTGAAAACCAATTATAAGCCATAGGACCTTATAATCATACAGGTCTTGTTTATGTTATAGGAAAATTGTACAGAGCAAATAAAACAAGAAATGAGAAAGAGCTCTGAAAACAAAACTGCTATACAAATAAAAGGAAGTAATATTTATCTGATAGGATTCTAGGTATAGTAAATCTAGTTAGGCACCATTCTCTCTTAATAAAATTATAATAATCATAGTTAATTACCCAATATGCTAAATTATAATACTATCACAGCAATATTATAAAATTATTTATCATTAATATAAAGAACAAAAACACTAAAACTAAGATTTATTGTTGTCTGATTATGTCAGGTGCTGCTAAATACTCCAAGTAAACTATAACTAATCCTTACAGTAACTCAACAAAGTAGTTATCTCCCTTTTTCAAATAAATAAACTGAGTCAAGAAACTGACAACTCAGAGTAACTTGCCAACAGTCACACAGCTAATAAGTGGAAAATCCATTTTCAATGTTTAATGTATAACAGACGCTTGAAAAATGCTTCTCATCTAAATTAAAGAGAAATAAACAAACCCAGGACTATCTGGCTTTAAAGTAACTACAACTAACTCCATCAAAATATCTTTCTCTCACACAATTCTTTTTTATTTGCAGTTGAAACTGGAATTACAGCAAACATATCTAATATGAGAAATTCACCACCTTTCTCATATGCAAAACGGTTTCCAATCAGAAAACTACCACCATTTTTTAAAATATCTAAATTTTAACCCATGTACTGAATCATGAATTATAATGGTCTTATTATAATTTAGGAGTATCTATTGAAAAAAATGATATATCTACATTCTAAAATATTTCTAAAAGAGCAAACCAAAAAGAGTAAAATAGCAAATATTTTTAAATGGAAAAATATGTAGAGTACGAACTACAAATAAAAGTTTATGTCCCTCTATTATGAAGAAATCTTGAAATTTAAAAGAATGAAGGAGGAGGAAAAGAAGACATTGTCCAACAGGAAAGGGTACTAACGAAATAAATGGACAATCACCAAAAGAAATAAAATGGCTAATATACTTTTTTAAAAAATTACCATTAGTTACCAAAGACATGCAAATACAAGTGAGATTTTTTTTCCAACTAACTGGCATAAATACAAAAAAAAAATTACAAAAATTGATAACACCTAGTATCAGAAAGCATGCAAAGAAATGAAACATTAAAGTGTTACTGTTCCAAGCATGAAATGGCATGATCCATCTAGAGAGCAAAACACTGAACTGTACACAGCCTTCTACCCAAGCAATTACATTCCTAAGAACTCATTCAAAGAAAATTATTGGATGAAGCACAAAGATGTATGTACATTAATTAACCATAAACTCAAAATTCAGAATACAACCTACATGTCTAGCTAGAGAGCTGATTAAGCAGATATGCCAAAAAGAATACATACAGTATTATTATCATGAAAGAATATGAGTGTTAAAAGTTAAAAAACAAATTGAATGACAACTTTTAAGAGAATATGCACATATTTCTGTGTTTACAGGGAAAGGAAACATGCACATGTGTGGCCAGAAGCATACCCAAGAATGCCATACAAACTCACTAGAGAAATTCTGAGATGTGACAGCAATCTTGTAAGCAGATGGGTAGTGAGCTTTGAGGAGAATGATTTTTTTACTCCCTTTGTGTGTGTCTAGTCAATCAGTTGTGTCCGATTCTTTGCAACTCCATGGACTGTAGCCTGCCAGGCTCCTCTGTCCATGGGATTCTCCAGGCAAGAATATTGGAGCGGGTTGCCATTCCCTTCTCCAGGGGATCTTCCTGACCCAGGGATTGACCCCAGGTCTCCTACACTGCTGGCAGATTCTTTACCATCTGAGCCATCAGGGAAGCCTTTCTGTATTTTCTGAATGTTTTATATTAAGCATATATAACTTTTGAAATAATAAAATAAAATAATTTTCATTTAAAATAATGCCAACTGTCATAACCCTGAGGCTCTGTAAACTTTCAAATGTTATTACCTTTAATACAAAATATTGATTAAAAAGCAGTTAATATGTGCACTGAATGAAAATTTAGTTTTATTCCTCTTCCAAATGATAGCTTCAAATCATAAATCCTTCACAGCTGTTTCTTCTTACAAATCATTTAACATTTTTAATTTTGCTAAAGATTTCTCTTAAAAAATAAAAGCAAAGCAGAAATATTTAAGTGCTTCAAACTATACTTAGTATAAATGTGCTATGTCTTTAAGAAATACTTTGCATATATAAGGGGTATACATTATTGTTTTAGACATAATGCTATTGCACACTTAACAGACTATAGAACAGTGTAAACACAACTTTTATATGCAAACTGACAAACAAAAAAACTCATGTGACTCATTTTATTACAATGTTTGCTTTACTGCAATGCTCTGGAACTGAATATGCAATATCTCCCAGGCATGACTGTATCATTTAGTAACCACTATGCTGTACCAAGCACTGGATTATGTACTTCATATATATCCTTTATTTAATTTTCATAAGGATGCAAGACAAAAGTTATTATCCTCATATTACATAGCCATACAGAGAAAGACAAGTATTGTACAGTGTCCATTATGTGTGGAATCTAAAAAATAAAACAACTAGTAAATACAACAAAAAGAAACAGACTCACAGATATAGAGAACAAACTAGTGATTATCAGTGGGAAGAGGACAGGAGGGTGGGACAATATGGGGTAAGGGCATTAAAAGGTACAAACTATTATGTATAAAATGAATAAGCTCCAAGGATATACTGTACAACATAGCCAAAATTTTATACTATAAATGGAGTATAACCTTTAAAATTGTGAATCATAAAGCTGTAAATTTACTTATATAATATTGTACATCAACTATATCTCAATCAAAAAATTTAAAAATAAAAAAGATAAAAAACTGTTCTATAATCTATAAATGCTATGAGTCTAAACAATTACTCTTATCTTGAATATGTGATAAACTTTTCAGTTCAGTTGCTCAGTCATGTCCCACTCTGTGACCCCAAGGACTGCAGCACGCCAGGCCTCCCTGTCCATCACCAACTCCTGGAGTTTACTCAAGCTCATGTCCATTGTGTCAGTGATGCCATCCAACCATCTCATCCTCTGTCGTCCCCTTCTCCTCCCACCTTCAATCTTTCCCAGCATTAAGGTCTTTCAAATGAGTCAGTTCTCTGCATCAGATGGCCAAAGTATTGGAGTTTCAGCTTCAGCATCAGTCCTTCCAATATTCAGGACTGATTTCCTTTAGGATGGACTGGTTGGATCTCCTTCCTGTCCAAGGGACTCTCAAAAGAGTCTTCTCCAACACCACAGTTCAAAAGCATCAATTCTTCAGTGCTCAGCTTTCTTTATAGCCCAACTCTAACATCCGTACATGACTACTGGAAAAACCATAGCCTTGACTAGATGGACCTTTGTTGGCAAAGTAACGTCTCTGCTTTTTAATATGCTATCTAGATTGGTCATAACTTTTCTTCCAAGGAGCAAGCGTCTTTTAATTTTATGGCTGCCATCACCATCTGCAGTGATTTTGGAGCCCAACAAAATAAAGTCTGACACTGTTTCCACTGTTAACCCATCTATTTGCCATGAAGTGATGGGACCAGATGCCATGATCTTAGTTTTCTGAATGAGTTTTAAGCCAATTTTTTCACTCTCCTCTTTCACTTTGATCAAGAGGCTCTTTAGTTCTCCTTTGCTTTCTGCCAACTGTCATTAAATTTCATGATGGTTTTGCTGAATCACTGATGAAATTTATTTTCTATTTGAAGATATGTAATTACATAGATTGTTACAATAAGGCTTGGTTAAGGTGAATACATATTTTGGAATCCATTATTATCAAAGACTCTAGAGTTCTGCAATATGATGAAGGAAACATTCCATGACACTATTAGCATTACTCATAAATGCTACTAAAATCTAGAATTTTCAAGGCTCTCTACATAAACAGTAGCTGATGAAACAACTTTCAAGGATGAATATGCTTAACTGGGGCTTCTCTGGTGGCTCAGATGGTAAAGAATCTGCCTGCAAATGCAGGAGATCCTGGTTCAATCCCTGGGTCAGGAAGATTGCCTAGAGAAAGGAATGGCTACCTACTCCAGTATTAGTGTGTGAAGAACTCCATGGACAGAGGAGTCTGATGAGCTACCCTGGGGTCACAAATAGTTAAACACACTGAGCAACTAACACATGCTTAACCACTAGGCTTGGGATTATTAAGTACAATCAATATTTTAAATGATATAAAAATGATAATGCCTATAAATGTCACTTTACAACCAAGATATGATACATTTAATATGAACAGTTTCTATTTTAATTTTTATTAAAAAACTATATTACTACTTTCAAGCCAACTGTCATTGGCCCTTATAAAAAGCCAACAATTCATGTATCCTGTGTACTGTGTTCAGTACCTATTCAGTAAGTACTTAGTTGACAAGGAAGAGAAGTAAGCAAAAGGCCATTAGCCTAATTTTTATTTCTAGATTCACAATGTCAGTACGAAAAGAGGTAGATAGCCTTGTTTGTCACTTAGTAGGATAAGTTCGCTCTTCTACAGTCCTTGCACAAAGAAAAGCAGTATAGAGCAGTGGCTCTAAAACCCTACTCCTAGTGAAATACTTCCCAGACCCTCAAAAGAAAAGGAGACAAAAACGGACCTTCTCTGCAGCCACCAATATTCCCCAAGCCAGCTCCTGTAGAACTTGACTGGAAAATACAGTTTGAAAATTACTAATACAGTGGACAGGAACATTGGAGATCACAAGACCTGGGTGTACATGTTAGACTTTCCACTACCTGCTGTGTAACTGTGTTCAAAGGTGTGATCTTAACCTCTCTTGGACTTGGGTTTTCACATACATAATATGGTCCCATATAACTAGTTAGTGGGAAAGTTGAGTGAGATGCTGTCCACACAGAAGAACTTAATATTTTTTGAAGCGTGATCTACGATGTAAATGTAAAGTATATTATAATTTATATCCCATATGTTATGCAAAAAAGGAGAAGTATTTTTCCTTCCCTACTTCTCTCCTTCCCAGGACAATTTACTTGTTTCACATATAACAAAGAAGTTTAAGACTATCAAAATGAAACAAAGTCCAAAAGTCAGATTAAAAGGAAAAAGTGGGAGGAGAGCACATATAAACTTATTCTCTATGGCTTCTCAGGAGAATTCAAGTTATCTTACATAAACGTTATTTGCAAGCATTTTTAACCAAAGTATATTATGGAAACCCTTTTCTCTAGGCCCACACAAGCTTTCACAATTATTAGATATGATATCAATGTCTATATCAGATGCCCTCAATCATAAAAAATGAATGATAAGGAATAAATATCAGACTCATTCATTAGAAGACAATTCAAATGGTTTAAGAAATATGATAAAGCTGCAAAATTTCCTAGGAAAACTATTTGAAGGAATGGGCACTGAGTCTCTTAAAATGTACTATCAGTGATGAAGATTATAACTCTTAAATCATAACTCCCATACATGACTGCATAGCTTTTGTTATAAATCATATTACAAAGGTCTTAGATGTAGAACTATTTACCTTATCTTTCTTGCAACCTCATATTGATAAAGAATTTTGAAAAACACATAGGGAAATTTTCAGTGCATCCTGTTGTGGACTTTTATAAAACCACAGGTTTGAAATGGAGGAAATAGCTCCAGCTTATTTCTGAGTCTCAGTTAAGTCTCTTAAGCAGCAGATTGTGTGGTTATCTTCCCACAGATGCTGAAGACTAAAGAAATGTCAAAAGAGCAATGTTTTACCACCTTGAATGGGCTGCATCTTAGCTGCATACCAACTATGTGGGAAGGTAAAAATGTAATTCAATTCGGGAACAAACACAGTCTCCAAGCCCAGTGATGAGGAACAGCATACATGTACTCAGACTCTACGCCTATCCCTCTTATGCCCCTCCCACCACCCACTCCACCACCACCTCTGCACTTTTCACCTTTCTGAATGCCAATGGAAAGCCTCTCTTTAAAGTACTGCTGTAGTGGAAGCAGAAGTTCACACAAACTGCTGTACCTTCTTACATAACCAACACATTACTGAGCAGGGGAATTATGACATCAGCAGTAGGTTAGCCTATTATTCTACCACATAATTAATATCTACTGATTCTCACACTCCCATGCCATTGGCTGGATTTCATAAGGATAGCTCCTATATTTTACTATCTTTAATTTGAACTAATTCTGATACAGGCTTGAAGCTTAGTAATCTATGAAACAACTATGGAAATGAATGTGGCATATGCACTTAGCTGAGTGCCATTTCAGGGTTAACCAAACACAGGCACATGCAGGGTGACATAAGGATGCCAAAGGACAGGAAAAGACTAACCTGTGAGGCTCACAACCGCTTTCACCCTCTGAATGCCTAGGAATTTCACATTATAGGAGCCTCAACGCCCTTTCTCACTACTTCCCCCATAAACTGTGTGCGCTAGCTGTTAATATTTCACAGTGTAGCATGCCTCTAATCCTACTTAAAGGAGGATGGGGAGGAGGATAGGAAGGAGGCATGCTCCTGTGGTTTCTATAGCCCCACAGACAGCTAAGCTATCTGAAGCATTTAAAAATATTAATTGTAACCATATAATGTGAAAAAGAGTTCTAATATTGTTCTGTCTTAAATATATAAAGTAGTAATGAAAATAAAGTTCCTTACCATATTAGCTACTGTTAAGCATTAAAAAATGAAAAACCTATCTCAAAATCTCGTATTTTAAAAGTTATTGAAAAAATTCAGACATGAGATTCCATATTTGACATATTACTCTAGGTTTTGTGTACATTTACTTCATAATTTATAGAGAACATGGATCAATTACCTCATATTCTTTCCATGAGCCAAACTCAATGTATTCTCTACCATAAAATGCCAGAATGACCAAGTGGCCTAAAATATTAAAAGCAAGAAGAATTAGGTTAACATTAAAAATGAATTCTTTGATATCTAGAAATTATATGATTACTTTAAATTACTGAATCTAGATAAATATTAATTACCATACAAATGAATTATTTTATTGTATTTTTGTATAATTGTATTTTTAAAGCTTCCAATGTAGCCAAAAAAAATATTGTTTTGATTTTGCACAAAAGAAGAGAGATTTTTCAAAGAATTAGAATGCAAGTAAACATTATGAACATAATAATTAGGAAAAAATATAAGTGAGGGAAAATAATGAAGAGAAGAATACTTGGAAAAAAATCTACCGTTTTAAATTGTGAAGATGAATCTGCCATGGGTGTTCCCCATCCTGAACCCTCCTCCCACCTTCTTCCCCATCCCATCCCTCTGGGTCATCCCAGTGCACCAGCCCAGAGCACCCATGGCGGATTCATGTCAATGTATGGCAAAATCAATACAATATTGTAAAGTAAAAATAAATAAATAAAAATGAAAAAAAAGAAAAAAAATAAAGTTAATGTAGAAAAATGGAAAAAAATAATAATAAATTGTGAAGATGACAGGCCAGCCAATTCTGAGAGCACCCTGATACAGAGAAGCAAAAGTGAGAACGGATTAGCAGGTAACATATATTTATTCATTCCTTAAAAATGATTAAATAAGATTTATTTCTTAAAAATAAAAAACCAGAAATAATATACAAACAGTTCACAAACTGGAGAACTAAGTATATATGATTATTCAGTTTTATGGAAATTTTAAAAAGAAATACTTGGTTTGGAGAAGAATGGGCAAGATTATTTTAAAACTAATGATTTCTATTGGCTAATATATTTAGGGTAACACTGATATACAAAAATGCAATTAAGTGTATTATTTATATATGTTCACATCTTTTTTTGCCCTAAATTTGGCCCATAATATCAGATATAAATTAGGTATAGAGTATTCTATCATTTAGTCAACTGTAAACAATATCAGAGCTGCCTGGCATGCTTTAGTTTTGCTTGCTTTCTTTTTTCTTTAAAGTTAAAGGTGACATTAAGTGACAGTTGCCATAAATTTTTATGTTGGTCCATTAAACTATGAACAATAACAAAGCAAACAGGCACAGCTGAGTATATATGAACAGGAACAGTCTAAATACACACTCTCAGGGTTACTTGAACAAGACAAGACAAGGATCACTAAAATAATCACAGGTGTTTGCTGTGTATTTAGGTGATTACAAGTCAGTTACAGCAAAAATGCAATAATCAACACTAATTAACACACCAGAGTTCTCAAAAATAACTTGGAAATTTTTAACCCTATTATCAGATTTTCCTGTTACTTTATTATCATTATGAAATATATTTTCTGACATGAGGCATTACTGTACATATTTATGATAAACTAAATGACTAAATGGGCTTCCCAGGTAACTCAAGTGGTAAGGAGCCACCTGTCAATGTAGGGGACATAGAAAGACACAGTTTCTATCTGTAAGTAGGGAAGATTTCCTGGAGGATGGCATGGCAACCCATTCCAGTATTTTTGCCTGGAGAATCCCATGGGGAGAGGAGACTGGCAGGCTACACTCTATAGGGTCGCAAAGAGTCAGACACGACTGAAGCAACTTAGCATGCACACACACAAGTGACTAAATACTTCATAATAATTTTGAGCAAAATGACTATGATTTATACATCCTACAATTAGATTTTTCTCAGGTAATTCTACCAACTCCTTTAGCTCTAATTCTTTTTTCAACCACATTCACCTGTACCTAACTTGAATATCAAGTAAGAAAAGTCAAGCTAATCTACAGTTATCTGTGTCTTCTACTCCTCTCCAGAAAAGTTACAAGTAACATCTCCTCTTTGAAGACATATTCCACGACCTCATTCTGATAATAACATAATTGTTCGGGATCTCTTCATGTCTTGAATTATTACAAGTTTCTCAGCCTCCATATCAGTTCACTGATAATATAAATCTTTGCCATTTATGATTTTAACTTTAAAATCCAGTTCATTTCTTAGAGCCTGTTCTCATATAATATTATTTAATTACTCATTTAAGAAAGAATTGCAACTGTTAGGTGCCACACATACAAATATTTAATATACATGATCCACACACACAAGCAGCGCACTCACTGCCATGACAATAACAGCAAGATGCTCCCACCCTCAAAACTCCACACTGGCCCCATAAGAACTTATTTTCCTTCTATACTCTACAATGACTTTCTTCTCATCTCTGGTCCAGATAATCCAAGTATCTTCATCTTTCCCTTTAACACTGAGTCATTACTATGTGCTTAGCAATATGCTAGAAGTTGATTAGGTACTTAATGCCAAACAAAACACAATATTTTTTTGTATTCAGGTCCCACCCCATTTGCTCCCACATACTATGCTAACTTTCTCAGTGGCTTTATAATTGTCCTTTATGTTATAGTAGATGCTCAGTCATGTCAGACTCTTTGTGACCCACGGACTGTAGACTGCCAGGTTTGCCTGTCCAGGGAATTCTCCAGGCAAGAAAAGTGGAGTGGGTAGCCATTCCCTCTCCAGGGGATCTTTCCAACCCAGGAACTGAATCTGGGTCTCCTGCATTGCAGGCAGATTCTTTAACATCTGATTCTCCTGGTAGTCACTATTTCACTCTCATTTTCTCAAACTCCACAACTAATAGTAAACAAATTCTGACTTGCCACTCATGTCAGATGGTCCCTTCCAGTACCATCCTGAGACCCAGGCAAAAGTGGTCACTGCCTTGGGCCTTACACTTTAGAGAACCCATTCTTGACTGCTGTCCAGGTACTTCATGAAGTAAAAAATCTGTAGAGTCCAAGGAATGCTTTCTGACCTCTCTGACTGTATCACAGCAGATCTCCAAGATTCTGAATTGCCAGGCCGAGAACCCTGGAGTATCGTCCCCAGGACAGAAACACAGGCATACCCAAGGGGTAGTCAAAAGATAGTCTGCAAGGGGTAAGGCAAGGTTGCTTTGGGAGTGGGCATGTGGACATGCTATGGCAAAGAACCTAGAATACAGGGAAAAGGAGGGAGAGTACAGGATAAAAATGAGGTGACAGAGGCCAATTCTCCTTTGGCCACTATGCTCCAGAACAGAACACTTTAAAAATCCTAAAATTCTAAAACCTCATTATAAAGCTGTATCAGTCAAATTAGAACCCTAATTTGAGCATGCATTTATTTAACAGTTAACTGATTTGCAGCATTTAAATAGTCAAGACACATAATGAGTGAACTTCCATGTGTATTCTTGCATCCATAAGTGTTAAGGATGGGCCTGGTTTCTACACCCTGTTTCCATTGATGGTTCACCAGTTTTAATCTTCATTATAATTCATCAAATGTTACAAATGTAGTGGCAGCAGTAGCAGCAAAATTAGCACTGATAATACCACTCACTGAGTCCTAGCATAGTACCAACCATTTAATCTTTACTAAACTCGTTCACACCCTTTGTGTTACAACCCAACTATCTATATCTTCATCTTATCCATGAGTTGAAAGTAACAGAGTGTCAAAAGATGGATTCTAATCAAGGTCTTCCTAAATTAACAGCCCAGGTTCTTCACACTACACTTCCTTTCAGATGATTAAGAGATTTACCTGGCTTTAGACTGCTCCCTGCTAATCTGCATATATCTGCCAGATTAATCTCCCTAAAAGATCTCTTTTACCTTAACATTTGATCCAGTTTTTAAAATATACACTGCTGGTTATGCCCTACTCAGTTAAGTTTCAAGTCCTTAGCCTGATTTTTCTTTCAACGCATCTGTTCATTATTTCCTAAAATACTCTTCAATGTCTTCACACCAAAATCATACCTTGCCTTTCGTTCCCATGTAAGCCAGCCCTTCCCCACATCCCTAGCCAACACACCTCCCTAAAAACGTTTAAGATCCATATCATCATACTTTGCCTCCTTCCTAAAGACTTCTCTGACTACTCAACCCAGAATCTTTTCTCATGCCCAATGTTAAATATCCCTGTAATACTGTGAGTCTCTGATCACTCAACAAGTAATTAGCTATGAACTTAGCAGGGTGGCAACATCAAAGGATATGATGTATATTCATGTCACTTTATGAAGTTAATCTTTTTGGAAGGAACTATAGGGGAAACTGGTAAAGTGGCTCTAAAGACAAACCCCCCGGCTGATAATCCGCCTTGATCATATATTAGCACAGACTTTGGAACTGAATTTGCAAAGTAATTCATTTATGATTAGCAGAACTTTTGGTCCTAGAGCCCATCTTGATCTTAAATTTTCTGAGATACCAAAGAGTTTTTGTTTATGTGTATTATACCTAGTTGTACAGTGGAATAGCAAACACCCTCATCCAACAACACAAGAGAACACTCTACACATGGACATCACCAGATGGTCAACACCGAAATCAGATTGATTATATTCTTTGCAGCCAAAGATGGAGAAGCTCTATACAGTCAGCAAAAACAAGACCGGGAGCTGACTGTGGCTCAGATCATGAACTCCTTATTGCCAGATTCAGAATTAAAGTGAAGAAAGTAGGAACAACTAGACCATTCAGGTATGACCTAAATCCCTTATGATTATACAGTGGAAGTGAGAAATAGATTTAAGGGACTAGATGGGATAGACAGTGTATGATGAACTATGGACAGAGGTTTATGACATTGTACAGGAGACAGAGATCAAGACCATCCCCATGGAAAAGAAATGCAAAAAAGCACAATGGCTATCTGAGGAGGTATTACTAATAGCTGTGAAAAGAAGAGAAGCGAAAAGCAAAGGAGAAAAGGAAAGATAAACCCATTTGAATGCAGAGTTCCAAAGAATAGATAGCAAGGAGAGATTAGAAAGCCTTCCTCAGCAAAATGCAAAGAAATAGAGGAAAAAAACAGAATGGGAAAGACTAGAGATCTCTTCAAGAAAATGAGAGATACCAAGGCAACATTTCATGCAAAGATGGGCTCTATAAAGGACAGAAATGGTATGGACCTAACAGAAACAGAAGATATTAAGAGGAGGCAAGAATACACAGAACTGTACAAAAAAGATCTTCATGACCCAGATGATCATGATGGTGTGATCACTCATCTAGAGCCAGACTTTGTGAAGTCAAGCGGGCCTTAGGAAGCATCACTATGAACAAAGCTAGTGGAGGTGATGGAATTCCAGTTGAGCTATTTCAAATCCTGAAAGATGATGCTGTGAAAGTGCTACACTCAATATGCCAGCAAATTTGGAAAACTCAGAAGTGGCCACAGGACTGGAAAAGGTCAGTTTTCATTCCAATCTCAAAGAAAGGCAATGCCAAAGAATGTTGAAACTACAATTGCACTCATCTCACACGCTAGTAATGCTCAAAATTCTCCAAGCCAGGCTTCAGCAATACGTGAACTTCCAGACGTTCAAGCTGGTTTTAGAAAAGGCAGAGGAACCAGAGATCAAATTGCCAACATCCGCTAGATCATGGAAAAAGCAAGAGAGTTCCAGAAAAACATCTATTTCTGCTTTACTGACTAAGCCAAAGCCTTTGACTGTGTGGATCACAATAAACTGTGGAAAATTCTGAAAGAGATGGGAATAGCAGGCCACCTGACTTGCCTCTTGAGAAACCTGTATGCAGGTCAGGAAGCAACAGTTAGAACTGGACATGGAACAACAGACTGTTTCCAAATAGGAAAAGGAGTAAGTCAAGGCTGTATATTGTCACCCTGCTTATTTAACTTATATGCAGACTACATCATGAGAAACGCTGGGCTGGAAGAAGCACAATCTGGAATCAAGATTTCCGGGAGAAATATCAAACCTCAGATATGCAGATGACACCACCCTTATGGAAGAAAGTGAAGAGGAACTCAAAAGCCTCTTGATGAAAGTGAAAGAGGAGAGTGAAAAAGTTGGCTTAAAGCTCAACATTCAGAAAACGAAGATCACGGCATCCGGTCCCATCACTTCATGGGAAATAGATGGGGAAACAGTGGAAACAGTGTCAGGCTTTATTTTTGGGGGGCTCCAAAATCACTGCTGATGGTGACTGCAGCCATGAAATTAAAAGACACTTACTCCTTGGAAGGAAAGTTATAACCAACCTAGATAGCATATTCAAAAGCAGAGACATTACTTTGCCAACAAAGGTATGTCTAGTCAAGGCTATGGATTTTACAGTTGTCATGTATGGATGTGAGAGTTGGACAGTGAAGAAAGCTGAGCGCCGAAGAATTGATGCCTTTGAACTGTGGTGTTGGAGAAGACTCTTGAGAGTCCCTTGGACTGCAAGGAGATCTAACCAGTCCATTCTAAAGGAGATCAGTGTTCATTGGAAGGACTGATGCTGAGGCTAAAACTCCAATACTTTGGCCACCTCATGCGAAGAGCTGACTCATTGGAAAAGACTCTGATGCTGGAAAAGATTGAGGGCAGGAGAAGGGGATGACAGAGGATGAGATGGCTGGATGGCATCACCAACTCAATGGACATGAGTTTGGGTAAACTCCCAGAGTTAGTGATGGACAGGGAGGCCTGGTGTGCTGGGGTTCATGGGGTCGCAAAGAGTCGGACATGACTGAGTGACTGAACTGAACTGATATATTCATCAGCCAACTTTACTCCCTTCACCCTCAAAAATGCCAAATTTGTAGTTTCAACTCATTTTATAATGTAAATATTCCCAATATGGCTAGTTTCAAGTTAGCAATGTGACATTTGAATAAAGATTTAAGAAGATATGAACAACACTGGCTCTCTCCAGCTATTAAGAGGAGTTTCAGTTCACTACTGGTTATGCCTGTTCATTTATTGTACTAGAAAATAAAATGGAAGGAGAAAGTCCAAGATAGTGGCACAGGAAGATCCTACATTCCTCCCGTGGATAAACCAGACCTACAGCTACATAAGGAATAATTCCCTCTGGGGAAAAAAAATAAAAACTAAAAATTCTGCCAGCAAACAGTAAAAAGGCCAGATCACAACCGGGAGCAGAGGCAGCCTCACCAAGAACCTCATCCCCGCATGGCAACCTGCAACTGGGGGGATTTCACAAATCCAGAGCTTCTCCCTCAGGAGGAAAAGGTGCATGCCCCGTATCAGGCACCCCAACCCTTAGGATACGCAGCAAAGAGACAAGCCTCCAAAATGTCTGGCTATGAAAACAATGGGGCTCACATCCAAGACACCCAAAGGACTGTAGGGAGCCGGGATACTTTAAAGGGCTTGAGCTCAGACTCACTCTCTCTGGACACCAGCACAAAAACAGCAGTTTGAAAACTCACTATATGTGAATAAGATGCACTCATAGTCTTAAAGCAGCTACCAGAAGGACAGAGACCTGACTGGACTCTATGGGGACAGAAAGAGAATGTTGCTCAGTCGTGTCCAACTCTGCAACCCCATGCACTATAGCCTGCCAGGTTCCTCTATCCATGGAATTCTCCAGTTAAGAATACTGAAGTGTGTAGCCATTCCTTTCTCCAGGGAATCTTCCAGACCCAGGGACTGAACCTGGGTCTCCTGCATTGCAGGCAGATTCTTTACTGTCTGAGCCACCAGGAGCTGGTCATTTTTCTGCTCCCCTCCGCCATGAAGGTGCTAGCAGGTACACCCTGACCCTGTACTCTCTCGCGGCCCTGCCAAAAATGGTGGGCTCACCCAAGTCCTGAGCTCTCCTGCTGTCTCAATGAAGTTGGCAGGCATAGGCAATACACACACAGAACACTCCTTGCTCACCTATCTGGCTATGGTGGCCGGGGGGCTGGCATTCTTGGGTCCCACAGGACTATTAACAATTGGAAAGATAGTTGTGGCAAGCATCAGCCTCAAGGCACCACAGAGTCAGTAGAATGAAACATATCCTAGATCTTTCAGTGAAAAAGGATAATTTATTTAGCTTTAGGGGCAGACTAAGGCTTGTCAAACACATCTAGAGACTACAAAGCTGCCCAGTGAAAACAGGCTGGGAAATACCATCTTTGTGCATCTCTTGACCTTGCAACAGTTCTCTACTTTGTCCCAGAAAACAGCTTATACACATGACTGAAGCCTCGATTTTTACAAGTGATGCTCAAGACACCTCCAGGTTACCAGCAGTGTTTATGATTGCAATCCCACAGGTCTGTATATATTTGCATTCTTAAAAAGCTGTTTGAAGGTCTAGCTTCTCGTCAGCTTAAAGATAGCTGCTGACTGAGCTACTTCCCTTTGGAACACTGATAGGTTATGGACATAGCCTCAACAACTGGGAACTATCAGGAATAAGTCAGGCTGCTTGGATAACCACAAAGGTTCAACAACCAAGACCTAGGGTGAGGCTGAAAGATACAAAGATTCATCTCCAAACACAACGCCATTCCTTCAAGATTGGGAAGGTAGTTATTTCACCTAATATATAGAAACAAACAGAGTCAAGCAAAATGAAGACAGAGAACAAGTCTGAAAGAGAAGAACAAGAAAAAACCTAACAACAACAAAAACCTCAGTGAAACAGAGATAAGTAATTTGTTTGAAAGAGTAAAAGATAAATGTAAATAAGCTAACTGCTCCAATTAAAAGATATGGAGTGGCTGAATGGATACATAAACAAAACACATCTATATACTCCTACAAGTGACTCACTTCAGATATAGAACACCACACACAAATAAAGTCAAGGGATGGAAAAAGATATAGAATGCCAATAGAAACCAAAAGAAAGCTGGGGCAGCTATACTTCTATCAGAAAAAAAAAGAAAATAGACTGTAAAACATCAATCCCTGGGTCAGAAAGATCCCCTGGAGAGGGAATGGCAACCCACTCCAGTATTCTTGCCTGGAAAATTCCATGGACAGAGGAGTCCGGTGGGCTACAGTCCCATAGGGTCACAAAGAGTTGGACAAGACTGAGCGACTAATACACACACACACACACACACACACACATACATCAAGATAAAGGGGTCAATCTAAAGAGAAGACAATAGTATTTGTAAATATACATGCACCCAACATAAGAGCACCACAGATATTAACACACCTAAAGGGAGAAAGTGATGGGAATACAATTATATTGCAGAACTTTAATAACCCACTTACATAAATGAATAGCTCATCTACACATTATGAGAAAACTGAAAAACTCATAAACGTGTGAAGATTAAACAACATACAGTTAAACAACCAATGGGTCAAGAAATCAAAAGAAAAATTAAAAAAATACCTTGAGACACAAGGTACCAAAATATAAAGTGAAAAAGTGAAGTCGCTCAGTCATGTCCAACTCTTTGCGACCCCATGGACTGTAGCCTATAAGGCTCCTCCATCCATGGAATTTTCCAGGCAAGAATACTGGAGTGGGTTGCCATTTCCAAAAGCAGTTCTTCTAAGAAGAATGTATAGTCATACAACTCTAGCTCAAGAAAAAAGAAAAGTCTCAACCCATCTAACTTTACACCTAAAGGAACTAGGCTTCACTGGTGGCTCATATGGTAAAGAATTTGCCTGCAGTGCAGGAGACCCAGGTTCCATCCCTGCATTGGGATGATCCCCTGGAGAAGGGAATGGCAACCCACTCCAGTATTCTTGCCTGGAGAATTCCATGGACATAGGAGCCTGGTGGGCTACGTCCATGGGGTCACAAAGAGTTGGACATAACTAAGCAACTAACACTCTCCACTTTTCAAAGGAACTAGAAAAGAAGAACAAAGCCCAAAGTAGGTTGAAAGAAGGAAATAAAAATGATCAGAGCAGAAAAAGAGACTAAAAAGGCAACAGAAGAGATCAATGAACCTAAAAACCCATTCTTTGACAAAATAACCAAAACTGACAAACTGTTAACTGAATTCACCACTCTCACCACTTTTATTTAACGTAGTATTAGAGTCCTAGTGAGAGCAATTAGGCAAGAAAATAAATAAATAAAAGGCATCCAAACTGAAAAGGAACAAGTAAAACTGTCACTATTTGAGGACAGTGTGTATATATGTCAGACAGAGAAAGAGACATACTGTACGATCTTTATTATAGAATCTAAAAGACAACACAAATGAACAAGCCAAATTCATTTAAAAAAAATAAAAACAACACAGATGGCTGCCAAAGTGGAGGGGAATTGGAGGTGGGCAAATGGATGACCTGATTAAGAGGTACTAACTTGCAAATAAAAAATGTTAAGGGCATGTAATATACAAATGGTGACTATAGTTTATAATAATACTGTAGTGTATATTTGAAAGTTGCCAAGGGAGTAAATCTTAAAAGTTCTCATCACAAGAAAGAAAAAAGAAATTTTGTAACTTTGTATGGGATGGTTGGTAACCAGATTTACTGTCCTGATCGTTTTGCAGTGTATACAAATAACAAATCATTATGTTGGACACCTAAAAATACATGAATAAAAAAAGAGAAATTAATAAAACCATTACATCTTATAACAGTCACAATTTTATGAAATAACTGTAATTTTCTGAGGAAAAAAAAACAATTTTATGAGAACAGTAGCATTGTTTTTTGTATTGTTCAGTCCCTAAGTCGTGTCCAACTCTGCAGCCCCATGCACTGCAGCATATCAGGCTTCCCTGTCCTTCATTATCTCCCAGAGATTGCTCATACTCATGTCCATTGAGTTGGTGATGCCATTCAACCAGCTCATCCTCTGTTGACCCTTTCTCCTCTTGCTCTCAATCTTTCCTATCATCAGGGTCTTTTCCAATGAGTTGGCTCTTTGTATTAGGTGGCCAAAGTACTTCAGCCTCAGTCCTTCAAATGAATAATCAGGACTGATTCCCTTTAGGATTGACTGGTTGGATCTCCTTGCTGACCGAGTTACTCTTTTTTTTTTTTTTTTAATTGTTCCTGAAATGATATTTATGCCAATGAAAGTCTTGACTGCTGTATAAAACATGCCTTCTGGGCGGGACTGGTGTCCACCACTTCCCTGAGGTTGAAAGTTCTAATTCAGTCCATGGTTCATTTTAGACCTTCAATGCCTTATCAAACTTCTTCTTGCCTCCCTTATGATCTCAGGAGAAATACTGTCCTTTGTTATTTGGGTTCTAAGTAGCCTGGACTTGCTTTTAATTAAAAGAGGCAAACTTCCATGTCCTGGAGCATCCTGAACTTGCAGCAATGGTTCCTGTTTCCCCTCTGGCCATTGCCAGAGGATACATGGCCTTTGCACTTTTGTATCTGCTGCCTCAGATTATCTTCTCATCTTTATTTCTCCAGACTTAGACCATCGACACGACTGAGCGACTGAACTGAACTGAACTGACTGAGACCATCCTAAGAGGCTGTCTATTTCCCTGTTTTAAACCTACCAACTGAGATATTCTATTCTCCTCCTCTCTCCTGTCTCTCCATGCTTTCTAAATAAGTTTCCCTTGAGTCATTTAAATCCCACCTCTTGGCTTTATCAGAACACAACTGAAGGTCCTTTATTTTCCTAGTTACTTTTCGTATCTCCATTTGTTATATCTCATTTGCAGAGAGCACTGGCTTCTGTGCTATACAACTCTCCAGAGACATAGCTACTATGCTAACTAATACCTAACTAATACTAATGCTAACTAACACTGCTAACCAATACCTCTGCTCTTGAACTCTCTGTTTCTACTTCTGTCATAGAGTTTATGGAGATTATCAGTTTACACCCTGCCTCGCCCACTAGATGAAGCAGTCTATGTGGATTTCCAGGCAAGAATACTGGAGTAGGTTGCCATTTCCTTCCCCAGGAGATCTTCCTGACCTGGAGATTAAACCCAGGTCTCCTGCACTGCAGGCAGACTCTTTTTTTTTTTTTTTTTTTAATTATTTATTTTTTAATTGAAGGATGATTGCTTTACAGAATTTTGTTTTTGTCAAACGTCAACATGAATCAGCCATAGCTGTACATATGCCCCCTCCGTCTTGAACTTCCCTCCCAGCTTCCTCCCAATCCCACCCTTCTAGGTTGATACAGAGCCCCTGTTTGAGTTCCTGCAGGCAGATTCTTTATCAACTGAACCACCAGAGAAGCCTTTTAAATACACACACTTCCTCATTTACATTTCCCACAGATATCTCCAGTCTTCTGCACTCAAATGTGATCTCTAAATTCCTTCCACAGTTTATGATGCCCTGGAGAGTATCTTTTATGCCTATATCTTGTGAATGAATGAATGTACTCATAAACATTCTGGACCCAGCATCTGGTCCAGCTGAGTATGGATCATCAACCTTATATACGAATGGACTTACATATACGGTGCAACGTGGAAGGCACCAGGAAGGATCTCCTTGCAAATCTCTGTTCCACGAGTTACTCTTGAGAGTCGTCTTCAGCACCACAGTTTGAAAGCATCAATTCTTCAGCACTCAGCCTTCTTTATGGTCCAACTCTCACATCTATACATGACTACTGGAAAAACCCAGCTTTGACTATATGTTCATTTGTCAGCAAAGTGATGTCTCTGCTTTTTAACATGCTTTCTAGTTTTGTCATAGCTTTTCTTCCAAGGATCAAGGATCTTTTAATTTTGTGGCTGCGATCACTGTCCACAGTGATTTTGGAGCCCAAGAAAATAAAATCTGTCACTGTTTCCACTTGTCTCCCATCTATTTACCATGAAGTGTTGGCACCAGATGCCATGATCTTTGTTTTTTGAATGTTGAGTTTTAAGCCAGCCTTTTCACTCTCCTCTTTCACCTTCGTCAAAAGGCTCTATAGAGAGAGATAAATGTTGCATACTAACCCATATGTATAGAATCTAGAAAGATGGTACTGATAAAATTACTCACAGGGCAGCAGTGGAGACACAGACATAGAAAACAGACTTATGGACATGGTGGGGGGACGGGAGGAAAGAGAGGGTGAGATGTATGGAGGAAGTAACATGGAGAGTTGCATTACCATATGTAAAACAGATAGCCAATGGGACTGGTATGACTGGTAAAGAGACAGCTGTATGACTCAGGGAACTCAAACAGGGGCTCTGTAACAACCTAGACAGGTGGGATGGGGAGAGAGATGGGAGGGAAGTTCAAGAGGGAGGGGACATATGTATACCTATGGCTGATGCATGTTGATGTTTGGCAGAAACCAACAAAATTCTGTAAAGCAATTATCCTTCAATTAAAAAATAAATAAATTTTAAAAATAAAAAAATTGGAGTTTACAAAAAAAAAAGAGGCTCTTTAGTTCCTCTTTGCTTTCTGCCACTAAAGTGGTATCATCTGCCTATCTGATTTAAATTATTTAAATATCTGAGGTTGTTGATATTTCTCCTGGCAATCTTGATTCCGGCTTGCAAGTCATGCAGCCTGCCATTTAGCATGCTGTACTCTGCATAAAAGTTAAATAAGCAGGGTGACAGTATTCAGCCTTGACATACTCCTTTCCCAATTTTGAACCAGTCCATTGTTCCATCTCCAGTTCTGTTACTTCTTGCCCTGCATAGGAGCTTCTCAGGACACAGGTCGGTAGGCATTATTTTAGTTTCATAAACTTCTTTAACATATTAATAGAAAGCAACTGGCTTCTCAGGTCTACTTTTACACACAACTTGCTGTTTTGATTGAAATATATAAAATAAATGCAGCCTCACATAGATATTTAGTTGAAAAGGAAAGACTTCCTGGGGCTGGTGACCACCCCCCCACCCCCGCCCCAGGGTCCTCCTTTCATACTTTGAGCAGCATTCACATGCAGTATACATTTTATATCAGAGAAGGCAATGGCACCCCACTCCAGTACTCTCGCCTGGAAAATCCCAAGGACGGAGGAGCCTGGTGGGCTGCAGTCCCTGGGATTGCTAAGAGTCGGACACGACTGAGCGACTTCACTTTCACTTTTCACTTTCAATTTTATATAGAAGACTGTGGTGTGAAAAGATCTTACCAATAGTGAGAGTTTGGACTAGTTTAGTAGTTTAAGTTTTTCTCACTTAGCAATTATTTAAATATGGAGAATTCTAACTTTAGTCTGCACTGAGAAGAAAGTTTATGCTATTTCCTGTGTATATTTACATATATATACATACACATATATATATGCAAATATACTTCCCAATTCAACAACTCAAAGTACAAAGAATATCAAGGAAGATGTAATTATAAAGTAAAAACTTCATTTTCAGGAGAAAAAACTTTACAAAAAGAATATTTATGAAGCTCACAAATGAATCTTCACTTGGTTGGCCATAATCTTCAGTTAAGCATAAAAGGTACAATTATCCTCTATGTTTTCACAAGTGATCAATGGCACCATAAGTACAAAATGATAAATCAAGAGTTACATATTCACTGATGTAAAAAAATAGCTTGAGAACAGAATTATATTTTGGTTAACTTAAATTTTATATTTCCCAATTTAATGTTTTTAGCAATATTTACTTCTTCAAAATGATACTGTTAAAACAGCTTAACAGTATGAGCACATAAGTCATCGTTGTTGTTTAATTTGTAAGTCCTGTTTGACTCTTTGGCAAATCCATGGACTGTAGCCCGCCAGGCTCCTCCATCTATGGGATTTCCCAGGCAAGAATCCTGGAATAGGCAGCCACTTCCTTCTCTAGGAGATCTTTCCTGATCCAGGGGTCGAAGCCAGGTATCCTGTACTTGCAGGTGTATTCTCTACCACTGAGACACCTGGGAAGCCCATACATAAGTCATACTCAATCTAAAATTTATAGAACTACAGGCAATAGCCAGTAGTTTTATCTGAAAAACTGTATTTTCTTAACAGTAAGTGCTATTTTCCCTTGGCTCTAAGTATCACTGTAGCCTGGTATTTTTTTCCCTTTTACAATATCAAGGCAAAGTTAAGTATGTTCCTTACCTCCTCCTTTACTTAAGCTTCGGCTAGAATTACCTTCTTCAAAGAACTGAAATAGGAGAGTTATTGCCTAAACCAGTTTAATCCCACTAGCTACTTCAAAATGCTACAGTTCAAACCACTTCTATTCTTTTGCAAATATTATCATTAAATTAAATGCCTTTATGATCCCTTTAGCAACAACGGTATATATTAAAATTTAAACTATATTTTGTAAATCGAACATTAAGTATATTGAACATTTTTTCAAGGGTAGGCCAAAAAGCACCATAGGTAATCAGATTTTTATGGGACTCTACTGTTGCTTTATTTCTTAGCAGAAGCTACTGATAACTCATTTTCAGTTTTCCTTTATCATTAGTATTAGGTGCTAACACAAGGCTGGGCAGTTTACTCACTTCCACTCCTACTTTTTACGTGGAAGAAAAAACTGGAGAGAAGTCAAATGTTTAAATAATGTAAGGATCACCATGCTGCTGCTACTGCTAAGTCGCTTCAGTTGTGTCCGACTCTGTGCGACCCCATAGACGAAAGCTCACCAGGCTCCCCCGTCCCTGGGATTCTCCAGGCAAGAACACTGGAGTGGGTTGCCATTTCCTTGTCCAAAGGATCACCATACAGACTTACTAAAATAAAATTGCTTTATTCTTTAAATTCTACCCTATGTTAGAGTAATTAATATTTCATCTGACCAGTGTGTATTTTTTTATCAATTATTGCTCTGTAATCTTTAAAGATGATGTCCCAATATTTGAATCTGTGAACAAGAGGGATTACTATAAACTGTTTATTCTAACAAATTCCTAATACTGAAAATGACTTAATAAAATATACATACATATTCCTCTTGGAAAACCATTATTTTCTGATTATTTTCTGATTTCATGTTACTATTTTCAGCTGCCACCCTCTCCAACAAAACCCTCTTCACATCCTACCACAAGGAGTAAGCTAGAAAGATAATGACCATACTTGCTACCGTCTGAGTGCCAAAACAGACTTTCACGCTAAGTTCTCTATAGATACATCTTGTTTATCATTCACCTTTTTACTTTATAATGCAACCTGTATATGCAATATCTTCATGTTTACATTAAAAATCTGGGCTTAAAATAGTTGAAGAATTTAAAAATAATTAGTCATCAAATGATAAGCCAGGAATTGAACTCAGGTCTATTTTAATTTTCAAAAGGCTAGGACTCACACCTTCCTCTAACAGTTTTGCAAGTTGACAAAGCTCATGCAACACGCATCAGATATTTTTATTTTCTTCAGCTAAAGACATAAGTAGCCATGGATATTAGTGTAAGTGAAATTCACATGAGTGTCTCACATAGCATACTTTGGGTCTCTGTGGAAACTTTACAGTTCCATGCAAGTACTCCAATAGACTTCTATTAATATTGGGACAATCACAACAAAAATCTATATTCAAGATTAGTTGAAAGAGGTAATCATTCCAGAAGTCTGCTTCATACTAATCGTTTTTGTGTCTTCAAGAGTGAGCTGTGATTTCATACTCATAGGCTGAATTACAGTTCACACCATGCCTCATGATGTGGAAGAGGACAAAGTCGTTAACTACTAGAAGGTGTGGCAGGTCAGCCTATGGAACAGCTCAACTACAATTCAGAATATAGGCGTGACTTCTATACGGTGGTATGCAGTCACTATGTAAAATAAAGACAGTAACACTTCAGAAATATCACTGACTGTAAAAAACAACCACATAATAAATTTATTCCCTAGAAAAGCAGACAATTCAATGTTGTACAAGTGATGCCTAAATTCAAGTATTAAACTCACTGTAGCTCTAGTGGATTACTAATACTTCAGATATTCTAGTGGTAAAACTTCCAAACAACCTAGTTCTGCTTGGTAAAGGTAGTATTTACACTGAATTTGAATTTGGACGCTAATTCACCAGTGAGCAGAAAAAAGTTTCTTTGGTGATGCCATGCTGATCCCTGGGTCTATGACACCTCCTAATATCATTCTCTACTAGGAAGCTAATATAATATTAGGTGGGTGTATTAAAATACCTCAAGAGGAAAATGGCACTGTGGATAACTTATTATTATAGAAATGCACACACACTAACACACACACAAAAAGAATGGCACTTAATCACTGATAAAAATTTCTATGTAAAGAAAATTTATTGTTAAAAAATAGTTTATACTATTTACCATTTACTCATTCTATGCCATGAGCTTAAGAGGTTGATTTTACCTTTAGCTAAAGCTGTGTATTTTCTAATCTGTTTAGGGCAGCTGTCATGTAATCAGAATAAGCGGTGCCATTTTAATAAAGAAGTCTTTTAATGAAATATAATAGGTCACAAATACCTAATTTCTGCTCTTTACTGTAATTACCAGTATGTACTAAAACTGCCACTTTAACAATCTCGTCCAAATGCTGACACAAAAGATGAACAAATCAAGGGTATTAGTATGTGTGTATATTTACAGCTTATTGCTGTCAAAGGCTATAGGGTTCCACTCCAACTTCAGCAGCTATATGAGGATCTACTTCTTTTGATGGAGGCATCCTGTTTCAGATTGTGAATGTATCTGAATTCATCTCTTTTTCATGCCTATGTAAGCAAATACAGACTAAAAAATACCCAGGAGAAATGTTAACAAAGTTGTAGCACAGTATTACACCTTTAGGAATTATCACAGATACTTATACTCTCACTGTGGAATATTGTACATTTTACTACTTTATTCATTTTTCTTCAATAGATTCTCTGCTCCATTGGTTGTTGACTCATAATTTCAAAAAACACTGTTTATATATAGTTCAAATAGTGTGGTTTTTTTTATAATTTTTAAGTTTATCATAAGCATCAGTTTTATATGCTCATCATTTAAATTGCATACATAAAACTACAAAGAGTTGCTGAAAAATTAAAACAGAGGATCCCCAAAAGAGAGCACAAATACTGCAATTTTTAACAAGCATTCAGTATGACTGTCTTGCTACAGTTTGGTTTTATAAGTCTTTTTTATAAACACCTCCCTGAAAACTCCTTTACATGATATTCCTTTTACTTTTTTATTTTGAGCATACATTTTAAAAATCAGTAGCTCTTTAAATTTGGTATTATTATTGCTATTTTAATACCAGAAGTCGTATGTACAAATAGTAGTACTTTTATAAGAAGTTTACCCATTTTTTAGGGGCTAAGCTTCCCCAAATCAAACTAGCCTACTGTGAAAAGAAAACCATGACAACTGTTTGTACCTCTTGCTTTATTATTACATCCGGCCTGGTCACTCTTAGAAATTCAATCTATTACGGTTGCTAGGAGTCTGTTGCTGTGCAACCTAGAAGGGTATGCTGTGCTTTCAGGCTAAGGAGTGCTAATAAACCTGTAGGCTTCCCTCTATGGGTCTGACCAGTGTGTTTAAGGGGCTTAATACTTTTCAAGAGTGATTGGACCACAATTCAAGACACATCCTATTAAAAATAAGTCACACTGAGAGATTTCTAACAAAGGAACAAAATGCTAAACATACACAAATATTCAAAATGTATCCTTAGAATCCCTAATTTGGTAAAACAAATAAAGAACAGATTATGATCTACATTTCAATTATACCATCTAGCATCCCCAAGTTTTTATTTCCACACAGTCTCCTAAAAGGTTATAATGGATACAGATGAACTGAGAAAGTTTCAAGGAAGAAAAAAAAAAGGCAGTATTAAGCATCTTCAACTTTGATTAAAAAAAATAGTAGAAAAGTAAATTAAACCTAGGAACCCAGAAGTCATGAAGTCATGAACTAAAAGCAGCCCCCCACCACACACACACACACACACACACACACACACACACACACACACAAAATCACTGAAAAACTAAAGAAATTCTAAGTTTCATTTTATTATAAAACCAGATTTTTGTTTTTCTTGTCACCCCTTTTGGTAATAATTTTATATTAATCCCAAAATCTATTGTATCCTATCAGATATTCTATAACTTTAAAGATTAACATTCAACAAGTTAATGACATAAATTAATTACATCTAGTACTACTTCAATGCAAATGCAAACAAAAGAAAAAATAGTAGTCTATCAATAAAATACTGCTAAACAAATTATGTGAAACAGAATTTGAAACATGGGCAGGGACTTCTACCTTCTTTAAAGGAAGAAACTGTATTGAGGTTTATTAAGTTATGTATGATAAGCA
The DNA here is from genome assembly GCF_019923935.1 of Bubalus bubalis. NCBI lineage: Eukaryota > Metazoa > Chordata > Mammalia > Artiodactyla > Bovidae > Bubalus > Bubalus bubalis. The sequence continues at coordinate 103,523,512 of NC_059159.1, read as the reverse complement.
TTTTTTCATAAAGTATTTAAAGACAAAAATAGATGCTGGTCTACTATAAAATACCAAAGACCATCAGAGAAATAAAAACAATACATGATTTTACATCATCATCTAATCCAAACTTTCTGAGTATATTCTGGCTATACTAATATTGCCTGTAACTTCTGAAAGTTAAAAATAATTTTAAAAAAATTAAAACAACATTCATTTTTTTACATTCACAGCAACATTTAGCCCTTCTATCTACTCCAAACTGGGAGCATTGTTTAAAATAAGCTGTCAACTGCATCATCTTATTCTTTTTTAAAGAGCCAACAGCACCTGTCCTTCAACTGTTGTTTTTTATTTCTTCTTCTCATTATGTACCATAGGAAGCAGAATAAAGGAAATTAGCTATTTCTCTAAACGTACCAAGAAACAATAAGCAGAGGAATGCAGAACAATTATTCCAAAAACAAAGACAAAGAATTCAATAACAAGAGAGCTGAAGCAGGCTGAGAGGTGCAAAGGCAGCATTTGAGCAACAAACCAAGGCTGAGGCAGGATGGGTTGGCTGAGAAAGTTGAGAGCTGAAAAAGTCTGTAAGGAAAGCCAAGCAGAGTAGAACCAAGCAAAAGGGGGAAATGGGACAGAAAGCATAGGAAAGAGAGACAAGAATGCAGAAAGAGAAGAACTGAAAGAAATTTTGCAGAAACATGAGGATTAATTTTATAGCTGAGAAAAAAAGGAAAAAACACAAAGACAAAAAATTTTAAATTCAATAATTGTATTTTCCTTGACTCACTCTTACTTCTTCTTAAGTCAAGCAACAACAAAGAAAAAAAAAGGTTCTTAAAAGATGCAGTGATCATCAGTTACAACTATAATGCAAAAAAAAAGAGTTTTTAACTTGAAGATTCAACTTAATTTTACAGTTTAGAACTTTGAAAACTTTCCAGTTCTCATTTAGGATTAGAAAAACTTAATTCTAAAACTAAGAACCTATTAATAATATAAGAAAACCTTTCTCAAGTAATGAAAATTGGTTTTTTTCAACAAGAACAAAACATTAGAATATACACACTACACACACAGAGACACACAGTAGTCAATAAAGTCATTAAAGTCAGATTCTACTTATGAGTATACCATTCACAGGGCCTGTGTCAGGCAAATGCATTTATTTTAAAGCAATTAATAGTTGGTTAATTACCAGTATGTATTACATAATTCTAGAAGAATCTGCTCTGAAAGAATCAAAGTTACCTGGGCTTCCCTGGTGGCTCAGACAGTAAAGAATCTGCCTGCAGTGCAGGAGACCGGGGTTCGATCGCTGGGGTCAGGAAGATGCCCTGGAGAAGGGAATGGCTACCCACTCCAGTATTCTTGTCTAGAGAATTCCACGGGGAGAGGAGCCTGGTAGGCTACAGACCATAGGGTCGAAAAGAGTCTGACACAACTGAGAGACTAACACTTTAATTTTTCACTTTTCACAGGCAGTGTTAACTAAAAAGCAATGGAGTGAAATAAAGAATAATAAATTGTTAAATGAGAATGGATATCTTATAGGAGAAGTGTTGTTGAAAAAGAGCTTTCTGGTGTCCATTGAGGTCTTCTGTCTTTCAAGTTATGAAGCCACAACAAATCATGAAGTGTGGCTTCATTATAAGAACCAGAAGTATGCAGCTATAGAGAATCACATATTTATCTATGGAATTTGGCCTGTCTTTTACACATTCAAGTTTGCTTGGATTTGCAACGCCCTGTCACACTTCATTTCTACATACCAACCCCTCTCCCCTAAAAATCAAAGATCCTCAACAAAAGTTGAATAAAACTGAATTCTGAATTTTTAAAAATTTCATAAGCATTTGTCAAGAATTATAGGCTTTTTAATAAATCACATAACTAGGGTTGGTAGCCAACAACTTAGAGGTTAGAATTCTTTTTAGTAATCATCTTATTAATTAAAAAGAAAAAAAATCATTATAAGAGCCCCAAATATATGGCCCTTCTTGCTTCTACCAGCTCCTATCTACTGACAGAATACTTCCCAAAATACGTTTTTTCAAAAGTTTTCTGTAATTTATTTAGCCAAGGTCAAAGGATATTGATGGACAAAGAAAGAGTTTTAAATATTAAGATTTATTAAAGGATTGTGATACAACATCTGATTGGAAGACTGCTTATCAGTTAAAAACTTGTTTTAAAACCTCAAAAAACACTTTTACTTTTTAACTACTAATAATCACTTTTATCATTTAGAAACTTGAAAAAATATTGAATTAATGGGCAAAAAGAAACTGGATCAATTGATTTCTGAAATGCATAACAGGATACTGAAAAAAGCATCTTGAAGTACATTCTATAAATCTGAGGGCCAATTTCAGTTGTACCACATTATAAATGCCAAAAATCTCAAAGATTCATATTTCACAATTTTTTTTGTGAAAGAAAAGACATAGAAAATCTTTAGAAAAAATAAAAAGGAACCATCTTTGTAAAGAGAAAAATGTTACTTTCTCGCAGGGCACTAACAAACTGACTTTGTGGAGTCTGCACTTAATGTGGAAGATAATATTTAATTCCAACTCAAAATCTGAGATAAGAAATATGAAAGTTCACAATTCAAAATCTTAAACGATACTTGTTTGGAAACTAATCTTTATTCTTTTCGTGATTTTTTTTCCCATTCATCTCTCTATTTCCAGGGGGTGGGGAGATGGCACAACATGGCAAAGCAGAGGAAAGGACTGGCAATGTGAGCACTAGGCCTGACTCGACTGTGCTGGATCCCTTTTCACAGGTAAAAAGTGAGGCCAACAATAATGGAGTCGATGGGAAGTGAGAAGGAATGGCTAAGGTAGGATTAACCACAACTTACTAATTAAAGCAGAGAGATGGATACATAGGAATTCATTTCATTATTTCATCATATTTTCTATTTTTGTGTATTTTAACATTTTTCCTTAATGAAAAGTTAGGTAGGAGAGAATATGAGGGCAGACTTGCTTTCCAAAATCTTTCATATAGCTTACATATTTTTTCATAAACATGGTGATGGTACAAACAAGCGGTGATACTAAATTTGACTTTATTTATTTATATTTTTAATGGCAAAAATAGCAAGTACTCAAGTTCAATAAACTTTGAACTACCAGCTGCTAAAATGTGGGAATATATGACTTACTTCAGACACAAATGCCTGGGCATATCTTCTAGTATAACCATTTAACCAACCTTCAAGAAGGAAACCAGGATTAGAAATAAATATTACATACAAAGTCATATAAATTCAGAGAAATGTAGTTTATATGATTAAAACTCCACAGCAGTTTCCACTTTCTTAACTTAAATACATTAAAAACTATACTTTTATATTATATATTTTGTACCATCTTTAAGTATTCCAATACAGTACAATACCCTCAAATACTGTCAAACCATATGTACATTTCATAATGGATGACAGGCACATAGTGTTGAATATCTGACACTGAATTTGAAATGGAAAATACAATTTTGACATTAGTACACTGAAAAATTTTATTCAAAAAATATCAGTATGACAACCTATTTGTCAAAATAACAGAATTCAAGACAATTTCCCCCCATTAATAACTTTTATTTGTCTAAATAATCTCATTTATCTCTTTTTGCATATACAAAATTTTACAAATAAATTCAATTCATAAACCTATGAGAAGTCACAATTAGCATGACTGGATAATGACAGATATCTAGCCTATACAAACAAGGACTTTTCAATTTCATATCTAAGACACTGACCATAGAAACCATCGTATACAAAGATTCTTGGTTCTGTTTAAATTAGCCATATAAGTAAACTGAGACCACAATCAACAAATAAGCAGTTTGGCTAGAGTAATTTCTATTTATCTATTGTGATTTTTACCTTTAATACTTCATGCATCAATTCTTTCCATTTTTTTTAAATATATATTTTAGTGACGGTTACAGGTGTTTGAGAAGAACCTAACTTGTAAGCAGGTAGGGTGAACTTAAAGAAATGAAAATCTCCTCTCTCCTCCAAAAAAAAATAAAAAATTTTAAAAGAGATTTTTAATCTTCCCAATCTCTTATAGAAACCAGTTTTTAGTCAACAGTTTTAGTCAATACAACTTCAAAAGAATATATAAATGAAAAGGTTGTATAGTCAGAGAAAAGCATATAAAATGGATAAAAGGCAGCAAAGAGAAAGGAAGAAAGAAAAGTACTATGTAAGGACAGGTGTAAACAGATAGGGCTCTGTATTGACAGAAGAAAATAAAGCTCTGTAGCTCTTCCTTTACAGAAGGAAGGCTACTATCAATCAAGGCATCAGTATAAACACATAAAGCCACATTTGAAGAAATAAACACTACTTACCTCTGTAACACTTTGTCACTTTCTCTTCAAGTTTTTCCTAATTTCCCTATTTAAAATTTCCTTCACTCTCATCACCTACCCTCTCTGCTGCTAAGTCGCTTCAGTCGTGTCTGACTCTGTGCGACCCCAGAGACGGCAGCCCACCAGGCTCCTCTGTCCCTGGGATTCTCCAGGCAAGAACACTGGAGTGGGTTGCCATTTCCTTCTCCAATGCATGAAAGTGAAAAGTGAAAGTGAAGTCGCTCAGTCGTGTCCGACTCTTCGCGACCCCATGGACTGCAGCCTACCAGGCTCCTCCGTCCATAGGATTTTCCAGGCAAGAGTACTGGAGTGGGGTGCCATTGCCTTCTCCCTACCCTCTCTACTCTCCTTTATTTTTCCCTATAACATTTATAACCATTTATTATAATATTCATTTATTTTCTCTCTCTCATTGCCAATTGTTCAACTATAAACCCTTTGACAGCACAGACCTGATCAATTTTGTTCACTGTTGTATCCTCCACAGCATTCCTTTGCTTGGCCCATAAAGTAGGTGCCAATATTTACTCAATAAATAATTGAAGATATAAACAGTAAAAATGAACTTGTACACCTAAAGTGATTGCAGAAATTGAAGGGAACCCCTTAAGTCTGAAGAGAGGTCAAGATGACTTCATAACTTGTAGCAAATTTACCAAACAAAATCTCAAGAGATGATACAGAATGAACATATATTGGTTAAAAAAAAAGCTGGATGGACTCATGGATGATAGTTTCATAAAAATGAAAACATTCTTCAGGGTAAAATCTCCATAGTAGACATCAAAGCCAATTGTAACATCTCATAGTGCAACTGTAGTGGAACATCACAAGTGCAACCACACACCTGACTACTGTAATAATCCACTCTGACACCAAGTGCATTAGTAAACCTGGGAACTCAAGCCCTACTTTTGCACTTTGTGGACATCTCAGCAGAACAGTGAAGCTAGGCAGCAAAAGGAGAAACTAAAGAGTTTGAGGGTATTCAAAGTAGCCACCCCCCAAAAAATTGTCCCCCAGGTCTCTCCCACAGTAAGCAGCATGAGGAATTTCCACAGTCTGCAACAATGAGAAAATGGGAAGAAGGTACTGGATTCTACAAGGCACTCTTCAAATTCTGAAACTAAGAACTATTCTTGTTACACACAGGAATTTCCAGGCAACTCTGAAATTCTATGCACACAGACACATACACAAACACACACACACATCAAGGCATATACAGATACCGAGTTAGGTAACAAAATGTCACTTGAAAACATAACAGGAAAAGAGACCTTGATTAGGTCAGCTCAAATCTACTCCCTGATGATGCTAATTTGAACAAATAACAAAAACTTATGAAATCATTTCATTCCACAAAATCAGTTTAAAAAAGCAGAACTTAAAAAAATCCATTTGGAATACTATAACTGCATTGCTCAAATGGTTACTATAAAATCAGGGCCAGAAAAAATCAGTTCAGTTCCGTTGCTCAGTAGTGTCCAACTCTTAGCAACCCTGTGGACTGAAGCACACCAGGCCTCCCTGTCCATCACCAACTGCCGGAGTCTACCCAAACCCATGTCCAGTGAGTCAGTGATGCCATCCAACCATCTCATCCTCTGTTGTCCCCTTCTCCTCCCATCTTCAATCTTTCCCAGCATCAGGGTCTTTTCCACTGCGTCAGTTCTACACATCATGTGGCCAAAATATTGGAGTTTCAACTTCAACATCAGTCCTTCCAATGAACACCCAGGACTGATCTCCTTTAGGATGGACTGGTTGAATCTCCTTGCAGTTCAAGGACTCTCAAGAGTCTTCTCCAACACCACACTTCAAAAGCATCAATTCTTTGGCGCTCAGCTTTCTTTATAGTCCAACTCTTACATCCATACATGACTACTGGAAAAACCACAGCCTTGACTAGATGGACCTTTGTGGGCAAAGTAATGTCTCTGCTTTTTAATGTGCTGTCTAGGTTGGTCATAACTTTTCTTCCAAGGAGCAAGCGTCTTTTAATTTCATGGCTGCAGTCACCATCTGCAGTGATTCTGGAGCCCAGAAAAATAAAGTCGGTCACTGTTTCCCCTTCTATTTCCCATGAAGTGACAGGACCATATGCCATGATCTTAGTTTTCTGAAGTTGAGCTTTAAGCCAGCTTTTTCACTCTCCTCTTTCACTTTCATCAAGAGGTTCTTTAGTTCTTCTTCGTTTTCTGCCATAAGAGTAGTGTCATCTATGTATCTGAGATTATTGATAATTCTCCCAGCAATCTTGATTCCAGCTTGTGCTTCTTCCAGCCCAGCGTTTCTCATGATGTACTCTGCATGTAAGTTAAATAAGCGAGGTGACAATATACAGCCTTGACATACTCTCAAGAGGCCGGTCAGGTGGTCTGGTATTCCCATCTCTTGAAGAAATTTCCAGTTTGTTGGGACCACACAGTCAAAGGTTTTCGCATAGTCAATAAAGCAGAAGTAGATGTTTTTCTGGAATTCTCTTGCTTTTTCTATGATCCAATGGATGTTGGCAACTTGATATCTGGTTCCTCTGCCTTTTCTAAATCCACCTTGAACATCTGGAAGTTTCCAGTTCACATATTGTTGAAGCCTGGCTCGGGGAATTTTAGGAATTATTTTACTAGCATGTGAGATGAGTGCAACTCTGTGGTAGTTGGAGCATTTTTTGGCATTGACTCTCTTTGGGATTGGAATGAAAACTGACCTTTTCCAGTCCTGTGGCCACTGCTGGGTTTTCCAAATTTTCTGGCATATTGAGTGCAGCACTTTCACAGCATCATCTTTTAGGATGTGAAATAGCTCAACTGGAATTCTATCGCCTCCACTCGCTTTGTTCGTAGCGATGCTGTCTAAGGCCCACTTGACTTCACATTCCAGGATGTCTGGCTCTAGGTGAGTGATCACACAATCATGATTATCTGGGTCATGAAGATCTTTTTTGTACAGTTCCTCTGTGTATTCTTGCCACCTCTCCTTAATATCTTCTGCTTCTGTTAGGTCCATACCATTTCTGTCCTTTATTGAGCCCATCTTTGCATGAAATGTTCCCTTGGTATCTCTTTCTTCAAGAGATCTCTAGTCTTTCCCATTCTGTTGTTTTCCTCTGTTTCTTTGCACTGATCACTGAAAAAGGCTTTCTTATCTCTCCTTGCTATCTATTCTTTGGAACTCTGCATTCAAATGGGTATATCTTTCCTTTTCTCCTTTGCTTTCGCTTCTCTTTTCACAGCTATTAGTAAGGCCTCCTCAGACAGCCATTTTGCTTTTTTGCATTTTTTTTTCTTGGGGATGGTCTCCATCCCTGCCTCCTGTACAATGTCAGGAACCTCCATCCACAGTTCTTCAGGCACTCTGTCTATCAGATCTAATTCCTTGGATGTTTTTCTCACATCTACTGTAAGGGATTTTATTTGGGTCATACCTGAATGGTCTAGTGGTTTTCCCTACTTTCTTCAATTTAAGTCTGAGATTGGCAAGAAGGAGTTCATGATCTGAGCCCCGGTTAGCTCCCGGTCTTATTTTTGCCGACTGTATAGAGCTTCTCCATCTTTGGCTGCAAAGAATATAATCAATCTGATTTCGGTATTAACCATCTGGTGATGTCCATCTGGTGATGTGTAGAGTCTTCTCTCGTGTTGTTGGAAGAGGGTATTTATTATGACCAGTGTGCTTTCTTGGCAAACTCTATTAGCCTTTGACACCAACAAAAAAACTCTGGGCTATATGAGAACATCCAAAGTATCTCCTATTTAGATGATTCTATTAATTCATATTTAGAAACAGTTTTAATTTAAAAAATTAGCCAGATTATAAATTCATAAGCTATTAAGACCACACACCATGTTTCATATTCTTCCTCTTTATATCCAACAAATCCAGCAGTCTAATATTTAGTAACTGGTAACTCTGTATTGATGGAGAAGGCAATGGCACCCCACTCCAGTGTTCTTGCCTGGAGAATCCCAGGGATGGGGGAGCCTGGTGGGCTTCCGTCTATGGGGTCGCACAGAGTCGGACACGACTGAAGCGACTTAGCAGTAGCAGCAACGCTGTATTGAAACCTCAATTTAGACTTCCAAGTAATCAGCATTTCTTAACCTGAATAATTTGTATATTCTGTTCCATTTTATGGGCCAGTTGGTACATGCTGGCAAATCAGGACTATAAAGTCTAAAAGTAAATGATTAAGACACCCCCCACGCTCACTCAAAAACAAAACCCCTTTTCTTCAGTTAACACAAAGTCGATTTAATGCACTGCATCCTGATTCTTAATTCTCATTAAATTAAAAAAATAAAACCATAAAGATTAAGAATGAGTAACTTCTAGGCAAAAATGCAAGAGCTAACTAATATTTCATCATACCTTTGTTTATCATAGCTCCTTTTTTATTGAAGGAGAAAAGAAATCCAAGGGGAACAGTTTTACAAGAAACGTTTGTCCATAGGGATTTATCTTGTTAAGAGCAAATGACAAATGGTTTTCCCCCATAGGAAACCTACTCCTGTTTTATATAAATGCATCCTTTAAGATTTGGTGCCACAAATAAAGCTGGTAAGAGCATCAGGTTACTGCTAGAAAGTTCAGGGTTTTTGTCAATTTCTCAGTCTCTCTTAGGTGGATTGTTTCAAATAATCAACAGGGTTAGTGCTCAAATTGTTCATCTTTATCACAAAACCGGATACACCAAAACTAAATTCAAGCCTAACCTCATAGGTTTACTTCCAAATCTAACACACACACACACACACATAGAAAAATAAGACAAAATCTTGGTAATTACTTATTCCTGCCACAGTCTCAAACTATTAATCAGTAAACAATAGATCCTTCCAAAAACTCAGATTAAGAAAATAAGAAGTCATATAACAGCATGACTGCATATACTGCTTCTAGTTGCTATGGAATACAGGCAGTCCCTTCACATTCTCATTTGTTGGTTCTTTGACTTAAGAGTGCTGCAGCACCTTTAAATCCCAGCTAGGCAAGTCTCAACTTGTATAGCCAATATCAGCTGCCAGTAATTTTACTTTCACTCAAGAGAGTGACCTAGAGGAACAAATATCTCAATTTCTATAATTAATAATTCATTAACTTTTTACAACAATCTTTAGAATGATTAGAATCACCCTTACCTCTTCAAATAAGTAAAGAGGTATATGCCAAGTTTGAAGATAATGTACACTAATACAATTATGACATACATCACTAACACCCAGAAAGGGGAAGTACAAACGATAGAGATTACAAATCTGCTATTTTTCTTTAAAAAAAAAACAAGCAAATACGATACTTCCCCTTAGAATACAGCCTATTTAAGAGCCTGGAAAACATTTTAAATTGCATTTCTATGTCATTTTTAAATAAAACAATTAAATAATGACCTGTATACCAAAAATTATAGTTGACAATGATAAAAACTGGGCTTCTCTGGTGGCTCAGTGGTGAAGAATCTGCCTCCAATGCAGGTTTGATCTCTGGGTAGGGAAGATCCCCTGGAGAAGGGAATGGCAACCCATCCCAGTGTTCTTGCCTGGAAATTCCATGGACAGAGGAGCCTGGCGGGCTCCAGTCCATGGGGTCGCAAAAGATACAACTTAGCAACTCAATGACAATAACACGATAAATTAAGATATATATTCAAAATTTTAATACAGAATTATAAAACTTTACTTTTTCTAGGAAAAATATGGAGCTCAGACTTGTAGATAAAATAAGCAAGTACTGTGAATATTTAAGGCAGCACATTTGAGTTGCCAGCCTTTAATGAAAGTTAAGTATACACCGTAAGAAGTATACAGCATGAGAACACTGGTCAAGGAGTGAGGAGTCTGGAGCTCAAGAGCCCCAGCTCTGATTTGTTATACTTCCAAGTCACTTAGCCTCCATTTTCTTTCAAATAAATAGAGGATGGAGGGTTGAACGAGATAACCTCCAGTCTGTTCCAACTTAAAAATTTTGTTTCTAAAATAAAACATCCTAATTACGTCTCTCCTGGAATCTATTTGTACCACCTGGAAGCATGTGTAAATCTAGCAACAGACCTTTTCACCTCTTCAATCTCTACTCTAGCATCCTGGCTACCCCTTTTGTTCAGCTGTGCTGACCAGACATAGTGAAGAGGCAGAAGAATATAGAGTAGTTAAGCAGAAACAGGGAGAAAGGCCGAAGTTGGGTCCCTGAGAAAGGAAAACATTCTTTCTAGGCGATCTGAAGCTCCAGCTTCAGACTCAAAAGCTTAGCTGTTATGCAGACAGGTTCAGGTTTTAAAACAGAAGTCAATTATTTGACATAGCTTTCCTTCTCATGGTGTTCTTCCAAATCAGAACATTGTTTGCTACTGGGGAGTTACTCCAATAGAGAGTAAGTAGAGCAACATGATTTTCTCACATTAGGAACTGCTTAGTTTCTAAATTACATTAAAATATAAAGATAGTTGGTTCTCTTCCCTTATCAACATACAAAATGACATTAATCATTATTTGTTACACATATTATTCTGCTCATTACAGCATAATTTTCAACATGAATAATGGATTTGGCGAGGGGGAATAGACTCCAGCATTGGAAATAAGCTTCTTTTATACCGCCTGACTTCAGTCACGGGCTTCCCTAGTGGCTCACTGTTAAAGAATTCACCTGCAAAAAGCAGGAGATGCAAGTTCGATCCCTCAGTTGTGAAGACCCCCTGGAGAAGGAAATGGCAACCCACTCCAGAATTCTTGCCTGGGAAATCCCATGGAGAGAGGGGCCTGGTGGGCTACAGTCCATGTGGTCACAAAGAGTTGGACACGACTTAGTGGCTCAACAACAAAACTTCAGTGAAATAATAAAACTAAGGGACTCTCCTCATTCTCTGAAGACAATAAAAAAACATTAAATTGCTTTGAATGATGTCATAAGTTTTCAGTACAGTAACTCTTACCAATGGATGTCTCTTCCTTTATGTTCTATTATATCCAAGTAACTGAATGCTGCTGCTGCTGCTGCTAAGTCGCTTCAGTCGTGTCTGACTCTGTGCGACCCCAGAGACGGCAGCCCACCAGGCTCCCCAGTCCCTGGGATTCTCCAGGCAAGAACACTGGAGTGGGTTGCCATTTCCTTCTCCAATGCATGAAAGTGAAAAGTGAAATTGAAGTCGCTCAGTCGTGTCAGACTCTTAGCGATCCCCATGGACTGCAGCCTACCAGGCTCCTCTGTCCATGGGGTTTTCCAGGCAAGAGTACTGGAGTGGGGTGCCATTGCCTTCTCCAAGTAACTGAATAGCTAACTCTAAAGGGAATATTCCAGAAGATAAATGGTCTCTTCCCTGTCACCTTACAAAATGGCTCTTAACAGTTCATCCAAATCTACCCAAAAACAAGTTAAAAGAATGATGTACAAAACAGTAATCCCTTTCACCTCTAGCAGGTGTATATAAAGACAGTTGTTTTCCTGTGCCCTGTGAACAAGGGCTGCAGCTGTGCACTTGTTCCCTTTAGTAATGACAGGTAGATTCCAAGTAGAAGAGGCTGCAAGTAATAAACAAAGGACTTGACCAACAAATGAGAAGAAACTTCCTAATGTACAAATGCTTTGCTGAGAAGAAACAACAAGAAGATCAATCACTCTTAAATATTTTGTCTTAAATTAATGAAAGCGTGGTTTCCATGGTTTCAAGGCTACACTGAATCTGTTCTTAACATTTGACTTAAACTTCTTCAGAGCAATGTTAAAGTGTGATTCAAGTTTATTTCAATAAACAAATTATTTCATATTATACAGCTTTGAAAACAATAGAACGTTATAATAGTTAGGTCTGAGAGACAGACCCATAAGGGTTCACTATACTATTCTATCTTCTCCACTATTAGTTTTTAAAATTTCAAAATAAGGAAGTTTTAAGAATATACACATTTATGGTACACAGTTTTTCACTATACACTGGCTTCCCAAATGTTAACTACTTTGGATATCATATACACTAATCAGATACTCTAATGGAATATATTAATTTTTTATACTAACATTTAACTTTGTAACAATAAAAGAATTACAAGAAAACTCTGATGTAATTTATCATTTAATTCTTTTTCTATATACAACATTAATAGTAAAGTCCCATACAATAATAGTCAAAGGTCTCAGATATTATTGTAAATATTTCAGGCAAAAAAACAAATGTGGTGCCCATAAGGAACTTAAGTATAATTTGTTTCTCAGCTTCCTCTCTTTGTTAAAATCATAGTAAGGCCAAGAAGTGATTATTCATCTAACAAATTATTACACCATTCGTATTTTGATTTATCCATCTCACCTTATTTTTAACCTTTATTTCAAGGTTTCATCTAACTGCATTTTCAATGTCTCCTCCGATCCTTTGTTTTAAATCCCTCCTGATGTCTAAATATCATCTTGATAATTTCTGCCTTCTAAAATTTCAGATCTTAAAAAATATGTCCACCTAGCCAAGAATATCTAATTTTGTATCAAATACCTAATTTTTCACTTTTCTTTTAAAACATTCCTTAAAACCCAATAGAAAGTCAAGCCATTTCAGGATTCCTAAATTAACCAAAACAGTACTGGCACTAAATACACATTGATATAAATCCTTAATTTCTCATTCAAAAATAAAGCTAAAGAACAAAGATATAAAACTACAAGCTTATAGACTAACATATCAAAGTGTTCTTATGTCTCTGCTAGAATATTTTAGAATAAAATATTATAAATAATGTTATTAATGATAGTAGTAATATTACTAAATATGCTTAATCTAGCCAAGTGAATTTCCTATGTGGCCCCTAACATCACCCTTCTTTTTCTCTATACTGTACTAGTCGCTATTCCTAGTCTAATTTTTCCAAGTATATGACTGGAAATTACCAAATTACCCTCATCTTATCCCATTCCTTCAGATTAAGGTGTTGTTCTAGGCGTGCCTGCTGCTGCTGCTAAGTCACTTCAGTCGTGTCTGACTCTGTGCAACCCCATAGATGGCAGCCCACCAGGCTCCTCCATCCCTGGGATTCTCCAGGCAAGAACACTGGAGTGGGTTGCTAGGCATGCCTAGTCATCAATTATCATTCTTTCTAAGATTTATAAACCAAAACTTATGCTGGAGCTTCCGAAGCTCATGGACAATGCATCACACAAGGCTGTGGTAGGATTTGGGAAATTCCAGACAGCCATGTAAATTAACAAAAACACAATATCATAGGTTCATATTATCCAAAAAAGATGTCTTCACTTTAAAGTTTATCAAGGACAGCACGAAGGAAGGTTGAGTGACATGCCAGGATCAATATAATGACCTCCTCCCACAAACGTCTCTGATCATCTCCATTCCACGGTCACTGGCATTTCTATCAAGACCAGTAAGTACTCAAGTAAATCTAATCCAATCAAAAAATATTAAAATACATCACCTCCCAATTTCAAAGATAAAATCCCACCTGACTTCCAAACCATCTACCTCTCAAACCTTTGCTGAAATATAAATCCACATCTATTATACAGTTCTACTCACTCAACATTATTTAAAAGGTTTTAAATTTCAAACTAGGCAGGTTTCTGAAAATAAAAGATCAAATGTTGATCCAGCAATACATTATCTTAACCTACTATAATCAGAGTTACAATTTTTGCCTTTAACAATTCAATTCAATTTCAGCATTCATGGCCTTTGTTAAGTAAAGGTAGCCTTTAAATATCACTGTATAATGTGAGGCACTATTAAAAATTGTTCCCCAATTCACAGAAAGGTCATTCAAAGAACTTAAGCCACAAAGTCCCCTAATTTTCTCTGCTTCAAGAAAATAACACTAATATTGTTCCAAGATACGCAAAATACAAAAACCAGTGGGCAAAAAGTGTTGACCGAAGTTCTGAAGTACCAATTAAAATGATTTTCTAAAGGTCTACACACAAACATATACACATACACAAAACACTACATATAAGCTAAAATCCAGTTTTCTTAATGAAAGTACACCCTAGAAATATGACTTGTTAAACAAATTATCATGTTTTAAAATGTCCTTTAAAAGCATATAATGTGATCATGTTACATGATCAAAACAAATAATCTCACTTTATCTGGTGTCTGTGTATTAATATTTCATGTTGGGTTTTCATCACAGCATGTCAAATATGCATATTGTATATTTAAGATGTAAAAGTGATTTTAAGATCACTAATATAGTATCTTTTTATGTGTTTTTTTAATGACTCTTATGCTGACACTTCATTAAAACTCATCTCCAAGATTGTTATCAGATATAATCAGATGTCAATCAGTGAAAGCCTGATGTGACAGACTACAGTCTTTGGTTCTTTTAAAATGTAAGCCTCAGCAGGAATAAAGGAAAAATCTAGATTTTATTGCAAAAAATATATATCCACAAAACAATCTATCAAAGAAAAATGCAGAGAGGTGTATTTAAGGAATCATTTCTGTTATCTAGCACAGAAACTACATTTTCTCACTATTTACTCCTACCTTTCTAAATCTGTGCAGGACTAAATCACAATATAGACTCTTAAAAAGAGAAAGATATTACTGCATACCAATATACAAAGGGTGTTGTATATACAACATACATACACAGATACAGTCAAGTTTTAGGAGAAAAGGAATCAGACAAATATGAAATAATAAAATGCCTATCCTCCAAAAGTGTACATACCCTGATTAATACTACAACACAGGAAAGGAAACAGATCTGTAAGAAATACCGGGTCACCTAAAGTCATTTCTGTTCCCCACCCCACCGCACATGCTCTGCAATCCCCACTCTAATCTTTATTTCCACCAAAACTTTACAGTCCAGAAAACCAACTGGATAGAGTATGCAAAGCACTAATATTCAATCATGGAAACAGGATATAATTTCTACATGTATCTCTTTCTTCCTGCCCCGCTCCAGCAGCCTCCCTCACCAACCCCACAACTAAAGCATTGAAGAAACAAATTTAACTGAGAAGCAAAGGGTTTCTAATTGCATGTTAACATAAACTATGCTGATTGAGACTGAGAGGGCCAGATGCATTTTTAAGGATGATAGTTTTATACTGAAATGTTTGAAGCCATCAAGCATTCAGATCTGTAATTCAGAAACTTGAATACATTTCTATTAATCAATAAAAAATAGCATTCAAATATTAAAAGTAATGATTAAAATCTGTTAATCTTTCATATACCCCTTATTAAACTGGTAAGAGAGGTAAGGTGAGATAGAGCGGAACATCAGACTTATATTAATGAACTCATGAAAAAGCCTCTAAAATCTTTTAAGTGCACTTGCCAAATAAAGTACTGAGTGAAGTAAGTCAGACAGAGAAAGACAAATATCATATTTGGTATATAAAAAATAGTATAAATGAATTTATTTACAAAGCAGAAACAGAGTCACTGATGTAGAAAACAAAACTTATGGTTACCAAGTGGGAAAGGGGAAGGAAGGGATTAAACTGGGAGACTGGGGCTGACATACACACACTACTATATATAGAACAGATAACTAGTAAGAACCTACCGTATGGCACAGGGAACTCTACTCAATACCCTGTAATGACCTCTATGGAAAAAGAATCTAAAAAGAGTGGATATATATGTGTGTATAACTGATTCATCTTGCTATACACTTGAAACTAACACAACATTTTAAGTCGAGTATATTCCAATAAAGATTTTTTTAAGTTATGAAAATGCATACTTCTTGACCAAAAGACATAATTTCTCTGCCAAAAAACCTGAATTTAAAAAATGCATACCGAAGTATAAACAATATTCAGAAAGCAAAAAGCAACAATGATTGCCAATGCATCCCACAGCATGGCCCCAAAAGCAGTCAAGAAGCGCAAGAACTTACTCAGACTCCTTGACAGGATTTTAGCTCTTCTCAAAAGTAGCCGAATAGTATGAAGGGAAGAAAAAAGGTCAAGGCTTTAGTAACTGGGGAAGAAATATTGAAAAATGAGACCAACAGAAACTAAATTAATTTTTACTACTTCTAATGAGAGTGAACAAAGCTCACAGAGAGAGCTTATCTTCCATGCCCCCACTTTCCCTGTCAATTTGCCTATCCACAGAGTTGGGAAATCATGTCCTGTTTTAACTATCTCATTGGTGAGCAACAGGCAGGAGCCCCAACTGTCAGACACTTGTCTGGCACAGAGACATAAAGGAGCTGGCGCGGCAGGAGCTCAAGCTGCGAGACTCAGCTTATTCCTATGTCGGTGAGGAAATCAGGGAACCTGGCCACAGCTCCCCTCAGGGCCCACTGAAATAGTGGAAGCTTCTGAGGCTATGCCATAGACATGGCCATTATGCTAGACTCAGGCTCTGGGTTTTCTTTGTTGTTCTTATCAGAAGAAACAACAGGCAAGCAAAATGCCATCAGTAAAGGCAACACTGATTCCAGGCTCCATGATACTGGCATGTTTCCCTCCCCCCCCCACCCCCGACAATCTCACCATGGAATCATAGACGACTAGTGCTGGAAAGGGCTTTAGAGATCACACAGCCCTACTGTTTCAGTTTACAAATGGAGAAACTGAGACCTAGGGGGGTTAAGTGACTAGCCTAAGGTTTTTCACTTAGTGGCAGACTGCATATCAGCACAGAAGCTTTTTTCCCTCCTCTTTACTGTTCTTTGGCTGCTGCTTGAAGACCTTTATTTCTCAGCCTAGTTCCCCTATCTTCTCCTTGCATATCACCTGTCAGTGTATTTGTCTCCTCTCTCCAACCAATGTATTTTCATTTTCAGGTAAGCTGCCTCACTCTTAGCTCCTATTATCCCTTGACCATTTTTGCCTAAACAGGAAGACCTCTCTTAATCTCAACCAGGTACTGTGACATCAAGGCAAGCAATACTGACTGGGTATTACAGCTTCTGGCCGACTTCCCTGGTGGCTCAGCAATAAAGAATCCACCTGCAATGCAGGAGATACAGGTTCGATCTCTGGGTCGGAAAGATCCCTTGGAGAAGGAAATAGCAACCCACTCCAGGATTCTTGCCTGGGAAATTCCATGGACACAGGAGCCTGGCAGGCGACAGTCCATGAGGTCACAAAAGAGTCAGATAAGATTTAATAACTAAACAACAACAAATTACAGCTTCTAATGAAAGCAGAGAAAAAAGAATCCAGGAGTTAAAAGTCAGCAATGGGCAGGCACATGTGACTTTGCAAACAAGGTATTCTTGGACTAGAGCAGAGAGTCAACCAAAAGTGCTTAGCCAGAGGCCAGTACATAGCCGGGACTAGGAAGAGAAACTTGTGGAGCATAATTACGCTCAGGCTACATCATTAGTGGAACAAGGATATGAATTTCTTCAAGAGGACAAAGTTTATAAAGATAACAGATGAATGAAACTGGTAAGAATGATATACAATCTTACCATCTAAGTCACATTTCCTAGCCTTTTTCCAAAAGTTCCCTTGAAAATGTATGTTAGATTCACTGGCGAAAGGAAGCAGAGATGGCTGAGCTGAGAGTCTGCCTACTTTATAAGTTGGGACTAATTATCTATAAAAATAATGTAAAGGAGTCATATAATTAATTGAACACTGAACAGAAGTGGAAGGATGGGAGTAGGTAAGATGAGGGTGATGGGCAAAAAGCCTGTACAGTATACAATGCTTCAGCAAAAATGATGGCACACAGTATCAGGCAAATTTTCAACTGTAATGGATAAATCATATTTCCACTTGGAGAAAGACTGGGGCTATTTAGATCACTCTAAAATGAGAAAAACATTTCATTCTTAGTCAAAGTGCTTAGAAAAATAGAAACATAGCAAGCTTACTGAACAGTAACTTCAGATATAGCAGTCAACTAAAATGATTCTTTCAACATCTTTAACGCCCTAACAAAGGAAACCAAAGGTGTTATTTTTCCTCTATAATTTCATATTACATGTTTTACAAAATAACATTCTTGAGGTTACTTTATACCCCAAGATTTGGGTTGGCAAACTCTTCTAAAATTACTTATTGCTACAGGTATATAAATGGTGACCTCACACACTTTTCTACTGTTGTTACAATAACAATTCTAAGCAGTGCATTATAATTGGGAATAACCCCTTGATGAACTCATCTTTATACAACTATTGTCATCATTATGTATTAATGACTGCATTTTATATAAGTAGGGCTCAAAATGTTTTCAAATGAATTCATGTGTAATAGATGGGAAAGGGAAAATATAAATTGGACAATGGGAAGTGTAAGAGTTTATGAAGTGTTACACCATTAATTCTCAGTCTGAGATCCCTAGACCAGAAAAGGTATCCAACATAAAAAGAATCCAAGGCTGTAGAAAACTAAAACAGAACTTTGGGCTAGCACCCTACTGTGTGTGCTCAATCACTCACTCGGGTCTGACTCTTTGCAACCCCATGGACTTTAGCCCACAGGCTCCTCTGTCCATGGGATTTTACAGGCAAGAATACTGGGGTGGGTTGCCATTTCCTCATTCAAGGGGTATCCCCAACCCAGGGATCAAACCTGGGTCTCCAGCATCTCCTGCACTGGCAGGATGATTCATTACCACTGCACCAGCTGGGAAGCCCCAGCATCCTATTAATTCAGTGTAAAAACAAGACTGGTCATTAAATGGTGATCCAAGCCTACGGTTGATAGCTTCGGTCTCTTTATTTTCAAAAGGAGGGAAAGGGAATAATCATTTAATATGTAGGTCAGTGAGCAAAATCTTTCAAAACTTATGACCCAATAGCATATTCAAAGAAATTTTAGACTGGGTATTTTCTCAGTATTCCATAAGAGCCAACATGTACTGAACATGTGTGTGAATGGGTGCCTGCATGTTCAGTTCCCAAATCGTGTCCAACTCTTTGCAACCCCATGGACTGTAGCCCAACAGGATTCTCTGTCCATGAGATTTCTCAGGCAAGAATACTGGAGTGGGTTGCCACTTCCTCCTTCAGAGGATCCTCCTGACCCAGGGATCGAACCCACATCTCCTATGTCTCCTGCACTGGCAGACAGATTCTTTACCACTGAGCCCCTGGGCATATATTCTGTGTCAAGTACTGAACAAAGCACATTACATAAATTAGCTCCTTTACTCTTCACAAAACTCTGTAAGGCAGGCTAAGACATCCATTTTTGAGATGAGAAAACTGAGGCCAAACGAAGGGAAACAACCTGTCCAAGGTTCCACAGCTGATAAAATTATCTGAAATCTGCATCCAAAGCCTTGTGTTTTTAACCAATATATTTACCCTCAATATATTTAAAAAACAAAACATACACCTATTTGATACTCTAAATACATTCCAACTTTTTAACTGATTTTTCATGAAATATGTCTTATAGTTTGATATGAAATATAAAACATCAAATATAAAGGTTTTGAAACAATGTCATAATACTTAAAATTCTTAGCAAAAATTGGTTATGCCAATTTAATAATTTATTCATTAACCAATTCTGTTAATGAATTAGTAGGACCATATTTTTGAGGAGAAATGCCTAACCTATTTTAACAAGACTAATACTTTAAAATATTGTTATTCTCCATTGATGTTTTGGAGTCTTGGCGGCATTTCAACACATGAAATACTATGTCTTATAAAGGCACTTTTAAAAAAAATCACATTTTGCTGATTGTACTTAAATGTGGAACTACAGTACACATAAATCCATCATCTGGAGAAAAGCTGACTTGATATAACTGTGCCTTTCTAAGCTTACTTGAGGAAAACACTGACTACTACCGCTTCAGTATTTACCTTACATGTACATGCACTACGGAAGAAGTAAAGTCAATGATGCAAGAACCCCAAAGACTGAATTCAAGTGTTCTCCCAAAAAACCTTGCTGAACAAATACTCAGAAACATAAAGTAATATATGGTCACTTCCAGTTTAGAAGTATAAGGCACAGAGTAAAGCAGAGAATCTAAAACTTTCACATAATAAAGCCAAGTTAAATATTCAAACCAGACTCTTCTAACAGCATGAAGTAGGGACCAAATTCTCCAGACAGTTTCTATTATTATTGCTGTTGAGTTAATTAGCCTGATAACTATTACAATTTATACTTTTGAAATGGCTTTTTTTAGATTATACCATAAAAAAGCATACCACTAATTATGCCATATATAAATGTTATAAGGATATACAATATATTGATAGGTGCAACAAGAACCAATTTACAGAGTACAAAGCCACACGGCCAAAATAGTATGATTCTCAAGTTAGCTAATTTTTTTTAGATACAAATTAAAATACCTTAATAAGAAGATAAATGTATGTGCGTATGGGACAAATGCTGACATTCAGATGATACCAAAGATATCAATCTTGATATTGTTTTATACTATGCTAATATATATTAGTTCAGAGAGACAGGCTTTGATATAAAACTGCCAATTAAGACAGTATATTAAATTTAAACTCCAAAGAAATAAGGCTATTATATGCTTGAATGCATATGTAATTAAATTTTTTCTTTAAATAAAAGTTCTAATCAGATCACATTCTTTGTGATAATAATCTCTTGTTGCAAACAGCATAGCACCCTCTGGTGCATCTGTTGTAAGATGTATAAAATTTCCACCAAAAAAGGATAGAATTCAAGTAAATATGAATCTTAAAAATCAATAGATTGACACTCTTATTTATTTCAGTACATATTTTTAAACATTAATGCTTAAGAACAATGTTCACTTAAAAAGAGCACTAAAATCTTTATAGTAATAATCAAAGTAGGTCAGGAAAATGTTTTCACTTGATAATATTTAAAGTAACCAACAAAACAACACCAGTTCTCAACACTTAATATTTAAATTAAAATAATGCTGCTAAAAAAACATTCAAGTATGGGACAGCAAAAGTTAACTTGTTACCTAATTTCATGCTCCCTAATTTCACTTTATTCAAATCTGCCTTGGCTTTTTGCTTCAGATAAACTGACTGTGTAAAGTGCTCCTGAGTACGTTTTCTGGATTCAAATGGAATTTATCACTGTTTAAAGAATTTGAAGTGTTTTCTGAAAGGACCTGCAGCTTACACAGCTCAAAAACAGAATGATATTCAAAAAAAAGTTATGTTAATTAAATTAGGAATCTCAATTTGAATAGTTCAAAACCTTTACTTTAAAAAGAAAAACAACTCTTCCTAGGAAAATAATTAACTCCAAAAGTATATTTTACTAAGAACAAAAGCAAAGGATGCCACCTGCTTTAGACAGCTCGTCTGTGAACCACTGGAAGTCCCAACACAATGCACTAGAAACGAAAGTGACACCTGTTTAAAACAGCCATCTGTCCCTAACAAAGCTAGATTTAGTTAAATCCATTTAATCTTAGATTTCCAAAATATGGGAACACTATGCACCTGTGAACGGAAAGGAATTTAAAATCTGTTTTCCAACAGCCACTGGGACTCTATACCAAAGAGTTAAAGACAAATATTTGCATTAGGGAAACTAAGTTGTTTATTTTTAAAAGTAACTAGATATAGAGGATTTTTAGCCTAATGCTCAGAATAAAAACAAAGCAAGCAAGCAAAAAAAAAAAACCTATCAGATTTTTCATAATGTAAAAGTTTATGTCTTTGAAGACCTTGTAATTTGAAAAGTTTTTGTTTGGTATTCTTATTTCTTGTAACATACTCACTAGAGACACACAAAAAAACAAAGTTAACATTCTTACTTCACGGTTCAGAAAAGTTTTTTTAAACTCTTCCTACATATCGATACTCTATCTTCCCTTTTAAATACACACACATATATACACATACTTACTAAAAACTCTGAGATGTAAAATCAAACTCCACCCACTGATTTCTTCAGTTGACAGTTTATAGGGTACATAAAACATCAACCTTCTGAAGAACAATGAAACATGCTATCAAACTGTAACATGTATCGTTTAAATAAAAGATTAAATCTTTGATTCAAAATTCATATTTTAATTCCTAATTTTTAATAGCAATACCTTTTTACCATTAAATGCTTCTATAGAAAATATTGCTTAGGGTTAACATATATTAAATTCATAAACTATAAGTTTTTTGCATATCCTAAACTTATTAACTATAAACCTCTTGAGTACAAGAGTATTTGAATACTGGAGGAATAATATACTATTTTTTAATTAGCATAATCATCCCATATAATGAAAACATTGTGGAATGATGCATTTGAGAAGTGCATTTTAGTTTACTGTTATGCATTTAAATGCACTACAGAAGTATGCCTATACCATTTAATGCAATAGGCACAATAACATAAAAAGGCTGAGACAGACATTATGACATACAATGAATCACAAATATTCAGCTATTCAAAATAAGTTACAAGTAACTCCTATTTAATAATTTTAGTTTTAAAGTTTGGACACTTCAGGTTTTTTTTTAGTGTAATACAAACACAAATACCAACACATAATATAGTCTCTCCTAGGAAAAATATCACAGGAAAAAAAAAAATTTAAGTGTTACCAAGTATTTATCGGTATATTAAATTTAAATATTTATCCTTTGTTAGTATTTCTGGCTATTATTTACTTGATCCATATGAATAATGTTGACACACCTGAGTCCAAGGCATCTCTAGCAGCAACTTTTATATCACATATGTGCTTTTAATAACAGATAAGTAATAGAATTCAAATTAACTTCTGCTCTCAAAACACCCTGTGAATGAAAATCTAACTTAGAGAAAACCTGAGATAGTTGTAATGAGTGAAATGCCTCAAAAAAGTTCTTGGACACTGCCAATAAAAACATTAAACTATAAAATTATAGCATATAATCTACTCGACTGAAAATGTATTATGTAAATGGCATAAAGTCTGAAACTGTCTCAAGACAGTAAAACTCCTATTAACTTCAAAGTTTATAAGGACCCAGGAACTTCACCAGCCAAAAGTGTTCAGGCATTTGACACTCACCTGAACAGAAAAAAAATACAGGTTAGTATTAGAGATTTGCATGAAACCTAGGTTGGGGAGGGGGCGACAAACATAAAGAAATTTTAGTGCTCTGAGAAAGTCTTCGTTCAGAACCAACAGCATCTTCATTTAAAATACCAACCACAAGGAAATTAATTTTAAAAAGGAAAAGTTTTTAAACTCTCTTATTTTACAAAGTATTAGCCTTAAATTGCATTACAATTACCCAACCTGCTCATTGACAATCTCAAGAATAATTAATACTGTCACATTATCCACGGTCTGTTCTGTCGGGTAAATCAATATATGGTTTGCTGTTAGAAAAAAAAGACTAAGTAAGTATTTAAAAATTTCAATTTGGAAACTTCAATATGTGCAAATAAAATAGTACATTACATTTGCTTTAGCACACACTATCAAACTCTTTACTCATGATCTATTAATTAAACGTTGTGCTGAAAAATGAACAAATTTACAGGATCTCTAAAACTGAGTTACCTGTATCTAAGAGCCTATAACTTGAGGACTGACAAATATTCAAATGTACAGAGAAAAATAGAATTTTGAAGGAAAGACCTAAAAAGGAAAAAGTTCTCTCTCTTCAGCAGGCTTAAGTCACTGTCCAAAGAAAACCAAAAACTAATATTAAAAAGACAGTTAAGTACACACATGCCTAGATCTTAACAACCACAAAGAAAGTGAAATATACACACGTTTCAAGTTGAGTAGCTTCATACATTCTTTATGAACAACTTGACTTCAATTTCAACTCTCAAAGGAAAACGAACAGAGAAGATGAAGGAAAAAAAAAAAAAAACTCTTCAGAAGTACCATAAGTGTCACAAATAACACTGTAAACAGTTCTCACAAAGCTTCCTTCTGTCCTTTCCCTGTTTGTAACACACAAAGTCTCATAACCACAATGAAAATTGTTAACACTCCACTGTGGGGAAGGCGGTTCATCAAAGTGAAATGGAACCTCACTAGTACCCCTCCCATCTCCACATGAAGGATAAAGCACTGTCAATAACTACTAACCAAGTATCACAGATGCCCTGCATCCGGTTTAAATCTCACACTCACACACAAACACACCAAGAGAGACAGAGAGAGGAGAGAGACTTTAAAAAAAAAGATCTTCTTCCCAGTGCAGCAAAGAACCCAGCCAAGAAGCCCCTGGTTCCAGTGTGTGTGAAAGGGGTGTGGGGGTAAAAGAAAGGGAGGAGGGAAGAGTGCTGAAAGGATATTAAGACTGTTTGCAGCACAAAGAATACAGTTTTAAAAGAAAAAAGAAAACCATGCAGCTGATGATGATGGTAAAAGAGCAGCTCATTTAGCACAAGGCAAAGAGGGGCAAAAATGAAGGGAATAGGCGGTGAGAAAAGTTCACCGTTGTATAAGGATAAAAACAACAAAACCCGTAACAAGGCCCCACAAGTGAACAACAACAACAGAACACCACCTCTTGGGTCCCCCCTTGCACACTGTTGTCTATTTCGGTTTTGAAAGAAGCAGGGATCAAGCAGCTTTGAAAAACAAGAAAATTAAAGAAAGAAAGGGAAAAAAAATCCTCTCTTCACCTGGCCCTCCTCCTCAGCCCCAGACCTAGGGGAGAGCTCCACCGTCCGCAGCGCAGAACTGTGGCTCCCTCTCCCGCTCCGCTCGCAGCCCCCCGAGCTCCCGCTCCATCCCTGAAGCGCGGCCGCGGAGGGCCAGGGCCGGCGGGCGGGCGGCGCGGCGCCCACACCCCCGACCCAGCCGCGGCGCGCACGGTCCATTGTAAACAAGCCCGGGGGACCGATCCCCTCGGCAGCGGCGCCGCAGCTGCAGCCCCGGTGTCAGAAGTGAGACCCCCGCACAGCCACACTAGGCTCGCACACACACGGACACACACACGCACGGACACAAGCGTTCACACGCATCCACACGCTCCCACACACATGTAGAGACCGAAGAATATTCACCTTGGCTGTGGATTATTGTGGTGTTGTTGGTGGGTGATGGAGATGGTGGTGGTGGGGAGGAGGAAGAGGAGGAGGAGGAGGAGGAGGAGAGGAGTAGTTGTTGTTGATGGGTAACAGTCGCCAGGACTACGGTGACTATGGCGCTTGATTCACAAGGCAACGGTTGCTATAACTCACAAAAGAGAGAGAGAGGGAGAAGAGAGAGGGAGCGAGAGGGAGAGGGAGACACTCGCACGGGGAGGGGTGGGGGAGGGAAGAGAGGAGGAGGCGGGCCGACTAGCAGCCGGAAGGGGCGGGCTCAGTTCCGTGACGGACAACCCCCGAACCGAGTTACCGGGGGGAGCGAGGGCAGGTTTCCGAGAAAGGATTCCAAAGAGATGCGCTAGGTTTGGCAGGGGCTGAGGTTACCCCCAGATTCCCCTCGGAGGTACACTACTACACGCCCTAGCGAGGCTGGAGGACGAATTTAGGGCCGTAGCGCGAGGGATACTTTCTGTGAAACGAGAGCTACCAGTCGCAGCAGCCTGCATTGTGCCAAGAAGCCTCAGAGCGGGAGACGGTAACGGCTAACCCAGGAGAGGGGCTGTTGAAGACGATTCCAGACACCTTGTGAGACAACCAGCTACAGCTGGGGAAGAATCCACTTTGAAGAGAGACCCCGCCCCCCATGTAAACACCATTTCCGGGGCGGGGCGGGCGTAAGCTCCCGGATGTGCCGCCGCTCGCTCGCTCTCTTTTTTACCCTCATTTTTTCGTTAGCTACCCCTCCCGCTTCTGAGGCGCCGGCTGTATTCCCGGTAGCGGTCGCCTGCTGACTTCTAGCATGCCGGGGCCATGGGGAACTCTCTGGATTGGAGCCCTCGCGCATTCCGGCCCGCTCCCGCCTCCCGGGGCCACGACTCGGAGGAGCGCGGGCGGCGGGGTGTGAGCGAGCTGCCTCCGCCGCCATTTTAGAGCGGGCGAACGCGGGGCGCGCGTGGGCTGCGCGCCGGCCTCCCGCCTTCCAGCCGCGGCGTGGCGCGCACCGGGAAGGTCCAAGCTCTTCCGGCCCTCAGGAGCGAAGAGGCGAGGTTTTGACTCCCTCCCTACCTACAGGGCGGGGAGTAAGCGCCACTAATGAACAAGAAATCGGTCTCTCCCGGAACGCAAAGACGCATGGCGGGCCCCCTCCGGGAAAGGCTTTGGGAGGTGGGGTGACCTAGTCTCTTCTAGAGTCCCGTTATCTTCAGCCCTCTTAAGTGCTCGTCCCTTTTTGAAGCTGACCAAAGCAGGATTTGAGCTCAACCCGGTGTCCTACTACTTGCCTCGTCCCGGTCGCCGGTTCCGTAACCTGCTGTACTAAGGGTCTTGCTCCTTCCGGGTGTTTTGAGATAGACGAATGGCTTCCCTTGGTGATGGATATTGTTAGCACACAACTGTCTCGAACCCCCATTGGTATCGAATTAGCCTCTAACGCCACAGGGTTCAAACATATTCCCCCAATTCCCAGCAGACAAGAATCCTGCAGAAATATGCCCTCAGGCCCTGCCAATACACCAAACCAACACAGGCAGCTAAGCTGCTTATCCAGGACAATAACTTGGATATTCGAGCATTAGGAAGTCAGTTCTCTTGAGGCTTAATTTTTGCACCTGCAGAATGAGGGTTTGGGGCCTACTAAAATAATAGCTACAGTTTCCGAATTTTTATTCTGCCCCAGACGTTGTGCTTAGTGTTTTACATGCATTATCTCATTTAATCCTCACAACACCACCATCAGGTACATAATACTCATTTTGGAGAAGGTACAGTCTTAACTAAAAGTCAGTGGTTTTATTTTACAGTTTTGCACCATGGAGTATTAGATAAGAGTATTTTGTGAATCAGCTGAACAATAGATTCAAGAAAGTAATGTTGTCTTTGGTTCTCTCATAATAAGTTACAGAGTTTCTTATGTGTTACAATGTAATAGTGAACAGGATTGAACACGGCGCTAAAACGGAAAGGTTCATGACCCACTGTGGTAGTAGGCCTTTCCAATCTGAGACGGTGACCAACAGCAGTTAAACTCTTCATATTTAGAATGATAGTTTCGACGTACACGTAGGAAATAAAGTATGCATTCCAGCTATATGAAAACTGGTAGTCATTATGAATATTCATTTCATTACATTTACAGCTAAAGTCTCTCTATTCCTGTAATGGTGAGCGTTGCTGTTTGCTCACACTACACAGCTCTGAATAGCTTTTTTAGTTCTATTATAGTTTCCCCATCCCTTCCCTCACTGTCAGCTGTTGCTTCTTACTGCTGTTAACATAATTTCATTATCCTCCCCACCCTTTTAATTTACTGATTATAATCTGCAGACAAGAAAACCACATAATGAAGCTTGTGCAAAACTATCTCAAGAGTACTTTGAAGAACTCTGCTTTAGGAAAAGTGTGTGACCTTTGAGTGAGGACTTTGTAACATCAGTTTTAAGCTGCATAGAGTTTGTTTAACCTACATCCTCATTTGGCATTTTCCTGAGTTATAGATAAATATTTTAAGTGAGTTCTTTTAAAGTTAGGATTTAGAATATTTCTCCCTGTTTTAGAATAATTCAGAGTATTCTAATCATAATAAGATTCAGTTCAGTTCAGTCGCTCAGTCATGTCCGACTCTTTGCGACCTAATGAACCGCAGCACACCAGGCCTCCCTGTCCACCACCAACTCCCAGAGTTCACTCAAACTCAGGTCCATCGAGTCGGTGATGCCATCCAGCCATCTCATCCTCTGTTGTCCCCTTCTCCTCCTGCCCCCAATCCCTCCCAGATTCAGAGTCTTTTCCAATGAGTCAACTCTTCGCATGAGGGGGCCAAAGTACTGGAGTTTCAGCTTCAGCATCAGTCCTTCCAATGGACACCCAGGACTGATCTCCTTTAGGATGGACTGGTTGGATCTCCTTGCAGTCCAAGGGACTCTCAAGAGTCTTCTCCAACACCACAGTTCAAAAGCATCAATTTTTCAGTGCTCAGCTTTCTTCACCATCCAACTCTCACATCCATACATGACCACTGGAAAAACCATAGCCTTGACTAGACGGACCTTTGTTGGCAAAGTGCTCTCTGCTTTTTAATATGCTATCCAGGTTGGTCATAACTTTCCTTCCAAGAAGTAAGCGCCTTTTAATTTCATGGCTGCAGTCACCATCTGCAGTGCTTTTGGAGCCCCCCCAAAATAAAGTCTGGCACTGTTTCCACTGTTTCCCCATCTATTTCCCATGAAGTGATGGGACCAGATGCCATGATCTTCGTTTTCTGAATGTTGAGCTTTTAAATCAACTTTTTCACTCTCCTCTTTCACTTTCATCAAGAGGCTTTTTAGTTCCTCTTCACTTTCTGCCATAAGGGTGGTGTCATCTGCATATCTGAGGTTATTGATATTTCTCCCAGCAATCTTGATTCCAGCTTGTGCTTCTTCCAGCCCAGCGTTTCTCATGATGTAGTCTGCATAGAAGTTAAATAAGCAGGGTGACAATATACAGCCTTGACGAACTCCTTTTCCTATTTGGAACCAGTCTGTATTTATGAATTTTTCAATGTTAGCACCAAACAACCAATTCAAGCTATAGATTTGGAAACATGCTGGATTATAAATGCATGTTTTGTTATGTAATAGTTATGATAGGTCAGAAATCTCTTTGCCTGTATTCATTTCTCCATTGTGGTCATTTATAAGCTTATATAGCTACATCTTTACCAATGTTACACATATAGTTAAAAAATAATTTGTTACACCACAGAAAATACCCAGCCATGTGTCTAACATTTATCACCTGTTACAGTGTTATACACACTGGATTGAAAAAGTACCTAAACAAAAAATACTTTACATAATTTGACAAAATAATTAACTGCCAATACAGTAGTTTTTTGTTGAGTATCAAAAATGGGCTAGATATGGTTCCTGTCAGTATAATGTACAAAGTCAATATCTGTGAATTTAAAATGCTGTGTCCTTTGATTTTGGATTGTTTTTGCTGTCAGCTTGGAGTGAATGGCAGAGACATCGATTAACACATTTGTATTTGAACAACTTAAAAAACAGGAAGCCCTGATTATGTGTAGATTATTAGAAACCATTACTACGAACAGAGCTAGTGGAGGTGATGGAATTCCAGTTGAGCTATTTCAAATCCTGGAAGATGATGCCGTGAAAGTGCTGAACTCAATATGCCAGCAAATTTGGAAAACTCAGCAGTGGCCACAGGACTGGAAAAAGTCAGTTTTCATTCCAATCCCAAACAAAGGCAATGCCAAAGAATGTTCAAACTACTGCACAATTGCATTCATCTCACATGCTAGTAAAGTAATGCTCAAAATTCTCCAAGCCAGGCTTCAGCAATACGCGAACCGTGAACTTCCAGATGGTCAAGCTGGATTTAGAAAAGGCAGAGGAACCAGAGATCAAATTGCCAACATCCGCTAGATCATGGAAAAAGCAAGAGAGTTCCAGGAAAACATCTATTTCTGCTTTATTGACTATGCCAAAGCCTTTGATGTGTGGATCACAAGAAACTGTGGAAAATTCTTCAAGAGATGGGAATACCAGACCACCTGACCTACCACTTGAGAAACCTATATGCAGGTCAGGAAGCAACAGTTAGAACTGGACATGGAACAACAGACTGGTTCCAAATAGGAAAAGGAGTATGTCAAGGCTGTATATTGTCACCCTGCTTATATAACTTCTATGCAGAGTACATAATGAGAAACGTTGGGCTGGAAGAAGCACAAGCTGGAATCAAGATTTCTGGGAGAAATATCAATAACCTCAGATATGCAGATGACATCACCCTTATAGCAGAAAGTGATGAGGAACTAAAAAGCCTCTTGATGAAAGTGAAGGAGGAGAGTGAAAAAGTTGATTTAAAAGTTCAACATTCAGAAAATGAAGATCATGGCATCTGGTCCCATCACTTCATGGGAAATAGATGGGGAAACAGTGGAAACAGTGCCAGACTTTATTTTGGGGGGCTCCAAAAGCACTGCAGATGGTGACTGCAGCCATGAAATTAAAAGGCGCTTACTCCTTGGAAGGAAAGTTATGACCAACCTGGATAGCATATTAAAAAGCAGAGAGCACTTTGCCAACAAAGGTCCGTCTAGTCAAGGCTATGGTTTTTCCAGTGGTCATGTATGGATGTGAGAGTTGGACGGTGAAGAAAGCTGAGCACTGAAAAATTGATGCTTTTGAACTGTGGTGTTGGAGTAGACTCTTGAGAGTCCCTTGGACTGCAAGGAGATCCAACCAGTCCATCCTAAAGGAGATCAGTCCTGGGTGTCCATTGGAAGGACTGATGCTGAAGCTGAAGCTCCAGTACTTTGGCCCCCTCATGCGAAGAGTTGACTCATTGGAAAAGACTCTGAATCTGGGAGGGATTGGGGGCAGGAGGAGAAGGGGACGAGAGAGGTTGAGATGGCTGGATGCCATCACCGGCTCGATGGACTCACTGAGTTTGGGTAAACTCCGGGAACTGGTGATGGACAGGGAGGCCTGGCATGCTGCAATTCATGAGGTCTCAAATAGTTGGACAAGACTGAGCGACTAAACTGAACTGATACACTTTATAAATTACTTTAGTACATTCTCAAGGGTAAATTTCCTCTTCAATATTATCTATTAGGTTATTTCCTACTATTGATAACTACTTCATAGTCAAGAACTAATAATTTACTTCAACATTAATGCTTATAAAAGGAAAAACTACATACAAAAGACAAAATATTGATAATATGGTAGATTTACTCCCCAAAATTTGTATATATGAGAGTTTTAAAAATTAATGGATTGGTCTGTGACAGCTTACCAGTGAATTTGTGGTGAATCCTTTTATAAAGCAGAAATCACACCTGTTTATAATGTTTTCACTTTATTATAATATCTGATTTTCTTCAATTGAGAGACACTTATAGTCTTAGTTCTCTTAGGCAACTAAAGGAAATGAATGGTTTCATTTCAACCAGTTATTTATTGAGTATTTATGATATGCATATGGACTTCCCTGGTGGCTCAGGATGTAAAGCGTCTGCCTACAATGCCAGAGACCTGGGTTCGATCCCTGGGTCAGGAAGATCCCCTGGAGAAGGAAATGGCAACCCACTCCAGTATTCTTGCTTGGAAAATCCCATGGACAGAGGAGCCTGGTAGGCTATAGTCCATGCAGTTGCAAAGAGTTGGACTCAACTTCACTTTCACTTTCTTATGATATGCATAACACTGGGAAATTAAACTACTGGGTTACTAGTCGCCTTTACTAGATCTCAAGTTGTGTGGATATACAATAATAATCAATAATGATATCAGGTGATAGAGGCCAAAACTAGAGTAAATAGAGTAACTCAAAACTATGTAATTTATCATTTTTCTCTGGAGCACTCCAAACACTACCCATTCCCACCCAAAGTATAGTTTGGTTTTGAAAATACTGCATTATTTTTTTCTGGTAGATTTGTCGTTCTAACTGTATTTTAGGTAGTACAAACCAACTGTTAACTCAGCCGTTCTGAGATATAATCTGGAATTAAATTTTCAGCCAAGTAGAGAACCTGCCTGCCAATACAATAGATGTAAAGACATGGGTTCAGTCCCCTGGTTAGGAAGATCCCCTGTAGGAGGGCATGGCAACCCACTCCAGTATTATTGCCTGGAGAGTCCCATGGACAGAGGATCCTGGCTGGTTACAGTTTGTAGGGTTGCAAACAGATAAGACTGAAGCAACTTAGCATGTGCATGCCTATACACACACACAAACACCACCCCCCCCCCATTCATTTGTTAAAAAAATTACCTGAGCAACAGAACATAATAGAATTTCATAAGTTGATTGTCTTTTTCAAGATCAAAGTATGTTTTGATATACACATGTAGCTTTTTTCACTTTAATTAATGCAGAATCTTATATAGTATTTGCAACATTAAAACCAAAAAATTTGAAACAACCTAAATAGCTATCAGTAGGAAGATGGGGAAACAAATTGTGTTACATTTATGCAATGGAGTTCAGTTCAGTTCAGTCACTCAGTCGTGTCCGACTCTTTGCGGCCCTATGAATCGCAACACGCCAGGCCTCCCTGTCCACCACCAACTCCCAGAGTTTACTCAAACTCATGTCCATCGAGTTGGTGATGTAATCCAGCCATCTCATCCTCTGTCGTCCCCTTCTCCTCCTGCCCCCAATCCCTCCCAGATTCAGTCTTTTCCAATGAGTCAACTCTTCGCATGAGGGGGCCAAAGTACTGGAGTTTCAGCTTTAGCATCATTCCTTCCGAAGAACACCCAGGACTGATCTTTAAATTGGACTGGTTGGATCTCCTTGCAGTCCAAGGGACTCTCAAGAGTCTACTCCAACACCACAGTTCAAAAGCATCAATTTTTCAGTGCTCAGCTTTCTTTACCGTCCAACTCTCACATCCATACATGACCACTGGAAAAACCATAGCCTTGACTAGACGGACCTTTGCTGGCAAAGTGCTCTCTGCTTTTTAATATGCTATCCAGGTTGGTCATAACTTTCCTTCCAAGAAGTAAGCGCCTTTTAATTTCATGGCTGCAGTCACCATCTGCAGTGCTTTTGGAGCCCCCCCAAAATAAAGTCTGGCACTGTTTCCACTGTTTCCCCATCTATTTCCCATGAAGTGATGGGACCAGATGCCATGATCTTCATTTTCTGAATGTTGAGCTTTTAAATCAACTTTTTCACTCTCCTCTTTCACTTTCATCAAGAGGCTTTTTAGTTCCTCTTCACTTTCTGCCATAAGGGTGGTGTCATCTGCATATCTGAGGTTATTGATATTTCTCCCAGCAATCTTGATTCCAGCTTGTGCTTCTTCCAGCCCAGCGTTTCTCATGATGTAGTCTGCATAGAAGTTAAATAAGCAGGGTGACAATATACAGCCTTGACATACTCCTTTTCCTATTTGGAACCAGTCTGTTGTTCCATGTCCAGTTCTAACTTGCTTCCTGACCTGCATATAGGTTTCTCAAGAGGCAGGTCAGGTGGTCTGGTATTCCCATCTCTTTCAGAATTCTCCACGGTTTCTTGTGATCCACACAGTGAAAGTCTTTGGTTAATCAATAGAGCAGAAATAGATGTTTTTCTGGAACTCTCTTGATTTTTCGATGATCCAGCAATGGAATATACTGGGCAATTAAAAGGAACTGACTAACAATACACATGGGTGCATCTCAAAAACATGTTTAGCAAAAGAAGCCAGGTACAAAGGGTATATACTGTATGAAACTATTTTGGTAAAGTCCAAAAACAGGATAAATTAGATATTTAGTGTTTCCCTATGATGCTGGGAAAAGGAGAAATTACTGGAAAGGAGTTTCAGGGAACTATCTTGTGTGATGGAAATGCTTAGTGCTGTCCAACTTGTAGCCACTAGCTAAAAAGTAAAATCTAATTGTGAATGAAAATGAAATGAAACTTAAAATCAGTTCTGTAGTCACAGTAGCTATATTTTAAATGCTCCTTAGCCACATATGGCTGCTGTGGCTACCAAATGGGACAGTACAAATACAGACCATTTCTATTGTTGCAGATGTTCTAATAGAAAGTGCTGTTCTAGATTTTGTCTTAGGTAGTAAAGCATTTTACAATTGTCAAAATTGTAATACAATGCATATTATATCATATATGCAGAATGTCAATAATACTTGCTCCCAGAAAACACAGAAATATTTATTGCTGTATTACATACCTAATTAACTACTTTTCCCTTAATATTTTTATTCAACACTACCAAATAACAGCTAGTAAAATTATCCTTGACAAATTTTCAAAACTGTTTAAGTGTAGCTAAATAGTAGATGATGTTGCTTTGCTGCTCAAAGAAATGAGTTATGCCACTTTATAATCTTTCATACAACTAGAAACCAAACAAATTGCTTTTGAAGGCTTAAAGTCAAGTCTAAGTGATTAAAGAAGATTTTTTTTTTTTTTTTTTTGGCTTCCCTATTGGAATCACAATAGCTTAAACATGGTGGAGATCATATAACCTTCTTCTGAGGTAACATAGAAGTACTTCAGAGATTTTGGCACTAACTTTATGACCAGGTAGAGAAAATGATGTAAATTCTCTAGGTAACAATAAAGACTCAGGGCCTTTGGAGGTAGAAGGAAATGTTTGTAAACAGATTAAAAGACTAGAATGATTTCAATTCTAAATTCTAATTTTCATGGATTTTCAGAAATGGCACACCAGGTGAATTGATTCAAAATGCTAAAAACATATGTACATGTAATACTTTTCTGAAATTAGGAAATAATTTTGGTGTAGTAAATACTATAAAGTTAACAGGTATTTTACTAGCACTTATTAAGAATATTGTGAACCCCAAGTAGATTTTTACAAGACACAGAACTTGAACTGAATTAGAGATTAATTCTTATAACTTAATCAGCAACTAATGTCTGTAGTATATGCAGAAAAGTATTTTTGTTCAATTATTATCAAAAACCATTTATCAGAAATTATTTTATTGATTCAAAGTCTTTAACAGCTAAAGATATTCTTAAATTGGCTCTCTCCTATTACTTACCCACTCCCCTACCCCCCGCCCCTTTACCCTTTAATGTAATGTAGCTGCTGCTGCTGCTGCTAAGTCACTTCAGTCAGGTCTGACTCTGTGCAACCCCATGGATGGCAGCCCACCAGGCTCCCCAGTCCCTGGGATTCTCCAGGCAAGAACACTGGAGTGGGTTATCATTTCCTTCTCCAATGTATGTAAGTGAAAAGTAAAAGTGAAGTCGCTCAGTCGTGTCCGACTCTTAGCGACCCCATGGACTGCAGCCTACCAGGCTCCTCCATCCATGGGATTTTCCAGGCAAGAGTATTGGAGTCGGGTGCCATTGCCTTCTCTGATGTAATGTAGAATATGGGGGGAAAAACTCCCAAGTTTCTGTAGGGCCATTATTCCTATGTTAAGTGCACTGAAAGTATCTTCCCACTGATATATGTCATACATCTCACCCTCCTCACCCCCAACATCACAATGCATTATAAAGCCTACCTTTAAATTGTTTTTGAATACTTATATCAGCTGTTAAAACATATGACTGGACTGTTTTTCACTCATTTTTTACCAACTTACCTCAGCCACTAATATGAAAGAAAGATCACTGAATTAAATTACATGATTTGTCTCTTGATGTCTTTTTGTTTGTTTTGTTTGAAAAGAGGGAATTTATGTGCGCGGTATATTTTCCAAAATTTTTGTTTTGCTTACTACTATTTTTCTTTTGAGGGACAAGGAATATAAAAAATGCATATTGTAGCATGAAACATTTAAAACACTTGCCTCCAAACACTGTTTGAAATTCTACAGATTACTTTCTTCCATAAAAAGAGATTAAGGTCATTTTTAAGACTTTCATAGATCTGGCTTAATGTGAAAGTACTAATTACAGCTTGCTTTTGAAGTTCTTCAGTCCCACATCTGGAGAAGGCAATGGCACCCCACTCCAGTACTCTTGCCTGGAAAATTCCATGGACGGAGGAGCCTGGTAGGCTGCAGTCCATGGGGTCACTAAGAGTCGGATACAACCGAGCGACTTCACTTTCACTTTTCACTTTCATGCATTGGAGAAGGAAATGGCAGCCCACTCCAGTGTTCTTGCCTGGAGAATCCCAGGGACGGGGGAGCCTGATGGGCTCCCGTCTATGGGGTTGCACAGAGTCAGACCCGACTGAAGTGACTTAGCAGCTTAGCAGCAGTCCCACATCTTAAAATATACCATATATTACATAAAATAAATATAAATTAGAATTGAGTTTATAGATAGCATATTGTTAGGTTTTTATATACCTAATTAAGTATTTGTTCATTTTGATTTGCAGCTTTCTTTTCATATTTCAACTTTTTTTTCAGATCCCTAACATTTTCAGAAACTTACAGAAATATATAAAGTCCTGAACATAGTCCTCAATGAATAAAAGGTCCTAAAATATAGTAGGAAAACTGAATTTAACAAAATTTGACTGTTCTTCTTCCTATGGGGGTGGGGATGTTAATTAACCAGAAAAACATAAACATACACTAAGATAACAAAATTACAGTGAACCATGGAGACTAGTTTCACAAAGTTCTGAAAAAAACTAATATAATCAAGAAATTGAAAAATTCTTTTCTGAGATGATGACTCATGAGCACTTGAACTCAGTACCCTAATTTGGCACTACAATCTTTACCTCATTATAAAATTACACATTATAGAAGAGATAATAAAGACAATTGGATTTACATTACAGGGATACCCTAATTGTAGCTTCAGATGTGTGACACATTAATTACAGAGTTCTTGTTAAATGTGATATCATTCTTCACCCAGAAGAAATAACCCTTAAAAAAGAATACTAATTTATCTTTAAAATTGATGAAAGACAAGAAATGTTAATGTGAATAATTTTAAAAGATGTATAAAAGTCTATGACAAGGAATTTTTTATAGGTTTAAATGCATATTTTTGAAAGAGTATTTTTTTAAGATTAAATTCTTGCTCAAATCAAATCAAAAAGATAAAAAGTAAAGTCACATAAAATAACCATGTCATTTCCTTTCAAGTAAGTACTGATGCAATGACCCAACAATGTAATACAAAGTACTGTGTTATTGGAAAAGCCAGCAAATATATCAGCTTCTAAAGGAACCAGCTGCAGAGATGGCAGAGCTGAATGATGTGTAAAGAAGTAAATCTAAAATGGAGATTTATCTCAATAATTATTGTCACTGCTGAGAGTAAACTAAGGAAGTATCTAATATAAGTAAGAGTAATTCTTAGAAGAATATTTTTGTTAATGTAGCTGTCTAATCAAATCATTACAAATTATTAGCATCTCTTGAAAAAGCCACATTGCTATCTTTGGGAGTCATTTTCAGAAAAGAAATATCCTAAAAGTTTATTGTAGGCTTCAAAAGGTATAATGCTTACCTGTCAGAAACGGGTAAGGTAGGCTGGAAGTTGTAACACTTTGGGAAAGTAAGTTGACAGGAACCTTTCTTAAATGTTCACAATCTTAATCTGATGTCAGCTATGATGAAGCAGTATAAAGGTGACATCTGAATGCAGAGTTCCAAAGAGTAGCAAGCAAAGATAAGAAAGCCTTCCTAAGTGATCAATGCAAAGAAATAGAGGAAAACAATAGAATGGGAAAGACTAGAGATCACTTCAAGAAAATTAGAGATACCAAAGGAACATTTTATACAAAGATGGGCACAATAAGGACAGAAACAGTATGGACTTAACAGAAGCAGAAGATATTAAGAAGAGATGGCAAGAATACACAGAAGAACTGTACAAAAAAGATCTTCATGACCCAGTTAATCACAATGATGTAATCACTCACCTAGAGCCAGACATCCTGGAATGCAAAGTCAAGAGGGCCTTAGGAAGCATCGCTAAACATAGCTAGTGGAGGTGATAGAATTCCAGTTGAGCTATTTCAAATCCTAAAAGATGATGCTGTGAAAGTGCTGCACTCAATATGCCAGCAAATTTGGAAAACTGAGCAGTGGCCATAGGACTAGAAAAGGTCAGTTTTCATTCCAATCCCAAAGAAAGGCAATGCCAAAAAATGCTCAAACTACAGCACAATTGCACTCATCTCACATGTTAGCAAAGTAATGCTCAAAATTCTCCAAGCTAGGCTTCAATAGTACATGAACTGAGAACTTCCATATGCTTAAGCTAGATTTAGAAAGGCAGAGAAAAAAAAAAAAAGAAAAGAAAAGGCAGAGGAAACAAAGATCAAATTGCTGACATGCATTGGAACATGGAAAAACCAAGATAATTCCATAAAAACATCTACTGCTTTATTGACTATCCCAAAGCCTTGGGCTGTGTGGATCACAACAAACTGGAAAATTCTTAAAGACACGGGAATACCAGACTGCCTGACTTGCCTCCTGAGAAATCTGTATGCTGGTCAAGAAGCAACAGTTAGTATCAGACATGAAACAACAGACTAGTTCCAGGTTGGGAAAGGAGTAGATCAAGGCTGTATATTTATTTAATTTATATGCAAAGTATATCATGTGAAATGTCAGGCTGGATGACTCACAGGCTGGAATCAAGATTGCCAGGTGAAATATCACCAACTCAGATAATACCACCCTAATGGCAGAAAGTGAAGAGGAACTAAAGAGTCTTTTGATGGTGAAAGAGGAGAGTGGGAAACACTGGTTTAAAACACAACATTCAAAAAACGAAGATCATGGCATCCAGTCCCATCACTTCATGGAAAATAGATGGGGACAAAATAGACTGTATTTTCTTGGGCTCCAAAATTACTATGGATCGTGACTACAGCCACAAAATTAAAAGATGCTTGCTCCTTGGAAGAAAAGCTATGACAAATCTACCCAGCATACTAAAAAGCAGACACATTACCTTATCAACAAAGGTCCATGCAGTCAAAGCTATGTTTTTTCCAGTAGTCATGTACAAATGTGAGAACTGAACCATAAAGAAGGCTGAGCAATGAAGAATTGATGCTTTTAAATTGTGGTGGTAGAGAAGACTCTTGAGAGTCCTTGGAC
Organism: Bubalus bubalis; assembly: GCF_019923935.1. Taxonomy (NCBI): domain Eukaryota; kingdom Metazoa; phylum Chordata; class Mammalia; order Artiodactyla; family Bovidae; genus Bubalus; species Bubalus bubalis. The sequence continues at coordinate 103,484,687 of NC_059159.1, read as the reverse complement.
AGCAAGGAGATCAAATCATTCAATCCTAAAGGACATTAGTCCTGAATATTCATTGGAAGAACTGATACTGAAGCTGAAGCTTCAATACTTCAGCCACCTGCTGGGAAGAGTCGACTCTTTGGAAAAGGCCCTGATGCTGGGAAAGAATAAAGGCAGAAGGAAAAGAGGTGACAGAGGATGAGCTGGTTGGATGGCATCACCAACTCAATGGACATGGGTTTGAGCAAACTCTGGGACTTGGTAAAGGACAGGGAAGCCTGGCATGCTGCAGTCCATGGGGTCAGTAAGAGTGGTACATGACTTAGTGACTAAGCAACAACAATAAATGTTGGAGAAGGAGAAAATGTAATCAGAAAATTTAATCAATTGAGATATTGTTATACAACTAAGCATTGCTTTGTAGGTTGCTTTGCTTTGCTTGCTTTTTCATTTGCATAGAATTAACCAACTAAAAACCATGAGGAAAGTAGTAGTCTTAGATAAAATATAGTTAAGATTTGGATTAAGGCTATAACTAGAAATAGTGAGAGGAGAAGGCAATGGCACCCCACTCCAGTACTCTTGCCTGGACAATCCCATGGGCGGAGGAGCCTGGTTGGCTACAGTCCATGGGGTTGTGAAGAGTCGGAGAAGACTGAGCAACTTCACTTTCACTTTTCACTTTCATGCCTTGGAGAAGGAAAAGGCAACCCACTCCAGTGTTCTTGCCTAGAGAATCCCAGGGACTGGGGAGCCTGGTGGGCTGTGGTCTCTGGGGTCACACAGAGTCGGACACGACTGAAGCGACTTAGCAGCAGCAGCAGCAGAAATAGTAAGAAGACACAGCCTAAAAACTAGTAGTAAGGAAATATTGACAATAGTTGTAAATTACTGAGCATGTCTAATGTTGTAAATCAACTATACCTTAATAAGAAAATAATTAATGTTAAATCTGAAAACTTTTAAATTCATTGACAACAAATAAATAGATAAAATAATTAAAAACATGAAAGCAGAAAGATAAAAAAGAAAATAACTGGGGATGAAAAATAACCTATTCCCAGAGAATTTTTGAGCATCTGCTATATATTTTCTAGGCACTTTTGTGGGGGTGGGAGAAGTAGCAAACAAAGAAAAAAGGAAAATACAGTTCCTCCCGGTGCTAGATATCCTATGTGTTTCTCCAGACTCACTCTCTACTCTTCTTCACTCTTCATTCTAGGTGGCTGACCTTCCCAGACCACATGACTGCATGCCTATGCTCTCTGGGGGCTGGTTGGTTTCCGTCAGCGGTAGCACTGACAGGAGATTGGAGGCAGGGAGGGAGAAGCATTGGGTCAGGACACTTATTACTATTTTCCCTTCCTGCAAAGTTGCTTCAAAATACACCTGCATCCCTTCACTGAATATTCTTATAAAGCCTCTTTGCCTTCCTACCCTACGGTTTCCAGGTGGTAACAGCTTCATTCTTCTTTAGGTTAATGCACCATCCCTTTTGGTCCTCCAACACCCACATCACAGTAAATCAGCCTTATGTACTTTAAATCTCCTTGAATTTGCCTTCTTTTTAGTGTCATCTGTTTCCTTTTGGGACTTTGATGATGCCAAATAAAACAACAGACTATGTACAACTTTACTAGGGCTGCCATAACAATGCCCCTCAGATTGGGTGGCTTAAACTACAGGAATTCAGATTCTTGAATTCCAGGCTTAGAAGTTCAAGATCAAGGTGTTGATAGACCTGATTACTTCTGAGGTCTCTCTGCTTGGCTTGCAGATATGCATCTTCCTGTGTCTTCACAAGGTCTTTCCAACATGTGTGTTTATGTCCTAATCTTGTCTTTTTAAAAGGACACCAGTCATACTGGATTAGGGCCAACCCTAATGAAACAGTTTTAACTAGCTTACCTCCTTAAAGTGTCCAAATACAGTCACAACCTGAGGTAGTGGGAGTTAGAACTTCAACATATGAATTTGGGGAAAGGGGGGGGGGTGGGGGGGGTGGGGGGGGTGGGGAGGGACACAACCTAGGTTATAACAGACTAGTTGAGGAAGAAAAACAGAATAAGTTAGGAAATAATATCTCAAGATTATGACAACAGATTTTTTTCGACTTATGGTGGGGTTAAACCCCAATAAAGCTATTGTAAATTGAAATGCATTTCAACCTGCTGGACATCATATCTTAGTCTAGCCTAAGGTAAACATGCTCAGAACACAAAGCCTACATTTTGGCAAAATCATTTAACACAAAATCATCTAACCCTTATTTCATAATGATGTGTTGGATATCTCATAATTAATTGAATACTATACTAATTGAAAAACAGAATGGCTGTGTGAATACAGGCCAGTTGCAAGTATATTAGCCATTTACTGATCCTGTGGGAGCTTCAATTTGCTGCCACTTCTCAGCATCACAAGAAACTATTAGTCTATTGCTTATCAGTAGCCTGGGGAAAAGATCAAAATTGGAAGTATGGTTGCTTTTGAATCCGTATTGCTTTTACCCCTTCATAAAGTCAAACCATCCCAAGTTGGGGACAGTCTGTATAGTATGATTATAAGACAATGACAGTATTACACTTATCCTGAGCAGAATATTAGAAGGGGGCAATGAGAAAAATTTTTAATGAGCAGTTGTATAAATGTGCAAACCTCAGTAGCAGATTGAAGTGAAAAGGCATGTACAGAAGAAATCACATGAGTTAGAACTATTAGGTCTGGAGACTGAATTGGGAGTCCTTTCAGTAACCAAATAAAAATAATAGCTAAAATTTATAATTTATAGAGCACTCTGACAGAAATTAGGGCTTCCCTGGTGGCTCAGAGATTAAAGCGTCTGCCTGCAATATGAGAGACCTGGGTTCGATCCCTGGGTCGGGAAGATCCCCTGGAGAAGGAAATGGCAACCCACTCCAGTGCTCTTGCCTGGAGAATCCCATGGAAGGAGGAGGCTGGTAGGCTGCAGTCCATGGGGTCGCAAAGAGTCAGACACAACTGAGCAACTTCACTGTCTTTCTGACAGAGATTGGAGAAGGAAATGGCAACCCACTCCAGTGTTCTTGCCTGGAGAATACCAGGGACAGGGGGAGCCTGGTGGGCTGCCATCTATGGGGTCTCACAGTCATGACTGAAGCGACTTAGCAGCTGACAGAAATTAGTTGTTATGCTTATCTATGATAACATGATTACTCCTGTTTTTCCACAAACTGAACTTTTCAGACTTCCTTTTCTGGTCTCACTTAAAGCTAGATGAAGAACTGTGACTAAGCTCTGGTCAGTGAGTTATATTCATGTTCATGGGGCCACCTCTAAGAAATCTTCCAGAAGAGACACCTTATGTGTGTCCTTGGTCCTTTTATCCTTTCATCCCCTTCTCTCTCTCTTTTTTTTTCCTTTTTAGTTATCCACTTTATTTTTTGTTTTCTTTTTTTACTTTACAATATTGTATTGGTTTTGCTATACATTGACTTGAATCCACCATGGGTGTACATGTGTTCCCTATCCTGAACCCCCCTCCTACCTCCCTCCCCGTACCATCCCTCTGGGTCATCCCAGTGCACCAGACCCTAGCACCCTGTATCATACATCGAACCTGGACTGGCAATTCATTTCACATATAATTTACATATTTCAATGCCCTTCTCCCATATCATCCTGCCCTCGCCCTCTCCCACAGAGTCCAGAAGACTGTTCAATACATCTGTGCCTCTTTTGCTGTCTCGCATACAGGGTTATCATTACCATCTTTCTAAATTCCATATATATGTGTTAGTGTACTGTATTAGTGTTTTTCTTTCTGGCTTACTTCACTCTGTATAATAGGCTCCAGTTTCATCCACCTCATTAGAACTGATTCAAATGTATTCTTTTTAATGGCTGAGTAATATTCCATTCAGAGAAGGCAATGGCACCCCACTACAATACTCTTGCCTGGAAAATCCCATGGACCGAGGACCCTGGTAGGCTGCAGTCCATGGGATTGCTGAGGGTCAGACATGACTGAGCGACTTCACTTTCACTTTTCACTTTCATGAATTGGAGAAGGAAATGGCAACCCACTCCAGTGTTCCTGCCTGGAGAATCCCAGGGACGGGGGAGCCTGGTGGGCTGCTGTCTATGGGGTTGCACAGAGTCGAACACAACTGAAGTGACTTAGGAGCAGCAGCAGCAGCAATATTCCATTGTGTATATGTACCACAGCTTTCTTATCCATTCATCTGCTGATGGACATCTAGGTTGCTTCCATGTCCTGGCTATTATAAACAATGCTGCGATGAACATTGGGGTACACGTCTCTCTTTCAGTTCTGGTTTCCTCGGTGTGTATGCCCAGCAGTGGGATTGCTGGGTCATATGGCAGTTCTATGTCCAGTTTTTTAAGGAATCTCCACACTGTTCTCCATAGTGGCTGGACTAGTTTGCACTCCCACCAACAGTGTAACAGGGTTCCCTTTTCTCCACACCCTCTCCAGCATTTATTGCTTGTAGACTTTTGGATAGCAGCCATTCCGACTGGCGTGAAATGGTACCTCATTGTGGTTTTGATTTGCATTTCCCTGATAATGAGTGATGTTGATCGTCTTTTCATGTGTTTGTTAGCCATCTGTATGTCTTCTTGGAGAAAAGTCTGTTTAGTTCTTTGGCCCATTTTTTGATAGGGTCTTTTATTTTTCTGGAATTGAGCTGCAGGAGTTGCTTGTGTATTTTTGAGATTAATTCTTTGTCCGTTGCTTCGTTTGCTATTATTTTCTCCCATTCTGAAGGCTGTCTTTTCACCTTGCTTAGAATTTCGTTTGTTGTGCAGAAGCTTTTAATTTTAATTAGGCCCTATTTGTTTATTTTTGCTTTTATTTCCAATATTCTGGGAGGTGGGTCATAGAGGATCCTGCTGTGATGTATGTCAGAGAGTGTTTTGCCTATGTTTTCCTCTAGGAGTTTAATAGTTTCTGGTTTTACATTTAGATCTTTAATCCATTTTGAGTTTATTTTTGTGTATGGTGTTAGAAAGTGTTCTAGTTTCATTCTTTTACAAGTGGTTGACCAGATTTCCCAGCACCACTTGTTAAGGAGATTGTCTTTAATCCATTGTATATTCTTGCCTCCTTTGTCAAAGATAAGGTGTCTATAGGTGCGTGGATTTATCTCTGGGCTTTCTCTTTTGTTCCATTGATCTATATTTCTGTTTTTGTGCCAGTACCATACTGTCTTGATGACTGTGGCTTTGTAGTAGAGCCTGAAGTCAGGTAGGTTGATTCCTCCAGTTCCATTCTTCTTTCTCAAGATTGCTTTGGCTATTCGAGGTTTTTTGTATTTCCATACAAATTGTGAAATTATTTGTTCTAGTTCTCTGAAAAATACCATTGGTAGCTTGATAGGGATTGCATTGAATCTATAGATTGCTTTGGGTAGTATACTCATTTTTACTATATTGATTCTTCCGATCCATGAACATGGTATATATTTCTCCATCTGTTAGTGTCCTCTTTTGATTTCTTTCACCAGTGTTTTATAGTTTTCTATATATAGGTCTTTTGTTTCTTTAGGTAGATATATTCCTAAGTATTTTATTCTTTTCCTTGCAATGGGGAATGGAATTGTTTCCTTAATTTCTTTTTCTCTTTTCTCATTGTTACTGTATAGGAATGCAAGGGATTTCTGTGTGTTAATTTTATATCCTGCAACTTTGCTATATTCATAGATTAGCTCTAGTAATTTTCTGGTGGAGTCTTTAGGATTTTCTATGTAGAGGATCATGTCATCTGCAAACAGTGAGAGTTTTACTTCTTTTCTAATTTGGATTCCTTTTATTTCTTTTTCTGCTCTGATTGCTATGGCCAAAACGTCCAAAACTATGTTGAATAGTAGTGGTGACAGTGGGCACCCTTGTCTTGTTCCTGACTTTAGGGGAAATGCTTTCAATTTTTCACCATTGAGGATAATGTTTGCTGAGGGTTTGTCATACATGGCTTTTATTATGTTGAGGTATGTTCCTTCTATTCCTGCTTTCTGGAGGGTTTTTATCATAAATGGATGTTGAATTTTGTCAAAGGCTTTCTCTGCATCTATTGAAATAATCATATGGTTTTTATTTTTCAATTTGTTAATGTGGTCATCCCCTTCTCTATTCCACTACTTAGAACAAGGATGCCACAAAGTGGGACCAAGACAAACACATGGGGCAACACAGAACAGGGGACTAGGTCCCTAGTGACTGTGAGGCTACTATCCTGCCCAGCACTATCTATGCTTACCCGAGAAAAGAGTCAGCCAGTATGTTTTATCTCACACCTGAAACAAATACTAATTAATGCAAGCATTTTCTATGTGCCAGGTATTCTTCACAGTTTTTTATCTGTAAGTACTTAATGTTGTAACAATTCTATATGTAGGTGCTATTATTATCTTCCATAAGGAAATAGGCACAGATATATCAAATAATTTTCCTTAAACAACATACCATGTAGAGTGTAGGAATTAACCAGACTAAGAGAATCTGACTCCAGAGTCTGCCCTCTTAATCACTATGTCAAGTGGCCTCCTTCTAGTTTCTGGTCTGATGCCAAATCATCTGTTATATGGGGAATGGGGTTGCTTTTGAAAGCTACAGCCTAAAGAAGAAAATCTTACTTGAATTTGGAACAATGTTACACAGTCTATCACGGGAGGGAAAGCAGATGAAATGGAAAATTTTGGTGAGGATTTCTACATACCCATAATCTTATTTTCACTGCTCATTTTAGCCCTGAATTTGCTACAGATTTGGTTACAACGTGTCTCTTTATAAACTTAGTTTTTAAAAAGGTTTTTACTATTAGAGACTCTTGTGAAGCTCTGTAAATCTAAAATAATTTGCTTCCTAGTTATCTGGCTGTGATCAGCCCCACAGGGCAAGAAGGTGTTTTAGATGTACGCCACAGAAGGGCTTCCCCTTGGCCATTTTCGGCCAGAGTCCTTCTCAGAATGCCAGCTAGGTTAATCTTTGGTGCAATCCAGGGGCAACTTCTGTGCTTAATTGTCAGATTTCTCTTGAGAAAGACTCAGCTCTCAGTCAGGAGTCAATCCTTATGGTTGCAGTCTCTGTTGTACTCCCTTTAGCAGCAGGAGAGCTTTAAGATGGTTACTGGGCTTTGTTAAGCCCTCTTTTAGACTGTAAAAAAAAAGGATTTTAAGGGCAACTTGGGTTTTTTTTAATGTTCGGAAAGAGGAAAAACTGGACCAGTGGATACTGTTCTATTCCCTTCCCATCTGGCTACATAAAAGGCTTCAGAAAGGCCAATGGATCTACTTAGAGGATATTAATGCACAATAATTCTGCAAAGAAAACAGGCATAAATAAGGGATCCATTTATCCACTTGCAGTAAGGAGTTCTGAAGGCAGAAACACAGAAGGCAAAGGACCTCTAATGTCTCACACAATTTGCTTTCAGGCTATTAACAGTACTGATCCTTAAGAGCAGCTTTTTTGGGATGGGATTTTGAAATGCATCTACCCCTATACTTACTGTGGTTTTTAGAGATTAAAGTTACCCCTTGTAACCAATTTTTCCAGCTGACAAAGACATTTGAAAAGTACATTTATAATCAGTATTATGCCATCTTGGTGTAGAAATAAGTTTATATTACCTCTTGAAAACAGCTTTACAGAGTTATAACTCACATAGAGACAAATTCACCCATATTAGGTATACAGTTAGAAAAGTTTAAGCAAATATCCAGTCATTTGATTATCACCACAGTCAAGTTACTGAACTCTTCTATCAACATCAAAAATTTCCCTATGGCTCTTTGCAGTCAGTCCTCTCCTTGCAAACCATCCCCTCCTCTGACTCCAGGAAAACTTTGATATACCCTTACTATTGTGTTTTCCTTTACTAGAATGTCATTTAAATGGAAAATAAAATATCAAAAATCTGGAGGGGGATCTAGTTTCTTTAACTTACCAGTATATTTTTGAGATTCAACCATATTAATGTATATATCAGTTAATTCATTTATTTTTACTGCTGAGTAGGTTTCCTTTGAATGGATATACCACACTTCATTTTCAATGTTTCGTTATTATAAATAATGCCACTATGAGCATTTGTATATAAGTGTTCTTGTGGACAGACATTTTCATTTTACTCCAGTAGATAGCCACATATGTAATTTCTGTCACATGTTAAGAGTATGTTTAACTTTGTAAGAAACTGATGAACTGCTTTCCTAAGTGGCTTTTTCATTGTGTATTACCATCAGAAACATATGAGAGTTCTAGGTGCTCTATGTCTTCATCGACCTTTGTGGCATGGATTAAAATATCCTTTTACTTTTAGTTATTCCAATGGATGTGTAGTAATATCTCATTGTAGTTTTAATTTGTTATTTTCCTAACAACTGGTGGCTCAGCTGGCAAAGAATCCGCCTGCAATGTGAGAGACCTGGGTTTGATCCCTGGGTTGGGAAGAGCCGCTGGAGAAGGGAATTGGCTACCCACTCCAGTGTTCTGGTCTGGAGAATTCCATGGACTGTATAGTCCATGGGGTCACAAAGTGTCAGACATGACTGAGCAACTTTCACTTCACTAACAACTAGTGATGGTGAGCATCTTTTCATGGGCTTACTGTCCATTCCTATACCTTCTTCTGTGAAATATCTGCTATATTTTGTTATATTTTGAGTTGTCTTCTTATTGAGTTGTAAGTTCTTAACATAGTTTGGATATAAGTCTTTTGTCAGGTACATATTTTGCAAGTATTTCTCCCAACACATGGCTTCCTTTTCATTTCCTTTAAAGAGTCAAAGAGCAAAAGATTTTAATTTTGATGAAATCTATTAGGTTATCAATATTTTATTTAATGGTTTGTTCCTTTTCTGTTTTATCTAAGAAATCTTTGCCTAACCCAAGGTAATTAGATTTTTCTCCTCTATATTCTTAACAAAGTTTTATTATTTTAGCTCTTAACATTTTATTATTTGAGATCTTAAGTTTAGGTCTGTGAATCATTTTGAATTAAATTTTATGTAGGATGTGAGATAAGGACTGAAGTCCACAGCTAACTATACAGATATCCAATTATTACAGTACCATTTGTTAAAAAAAAAAAAAAAAAACAAATTGCCCTTCAACCTTTGTCAAAAATCAGTTGTTCGTACAGTTCAGTTCAGTTCAGTTCAGTCCCTCAGTCATGTCCAACTCTTTGCGACCCCATGAATTGCAGCACGCCAGGCCTCCCTGTCCATCACCAACTCCCGGAGTTCAATCAGACTCACGTCCATAGAGTCAGTGATGCCATCCAGCCATCTCATCCTCTGTCGACCCCTTCTCCTCCTGCCCCCAATCCCTCCCAGCATCAGAGTCTTTTCCAATGAGTCAACTCTTCGCATGAGGGGATCAAAGTACTGGAGTTTCAGCTTTAGCATCATTCCTTCCAAAGAAATCCCAGGGCTGATCTCCTTCTGAATGGACTGGTTGGATCTCCTTGCAGTCCAAGGGACTCTCAAGAGTCTTCTCCAACACCACAGTTCAAAAGCATCAATTCTTCGGCGTTCAGCTTTTTTCACAGCCCAATTCTCACATCCATACATGACCACAGGAAAAACAATAGCCTTGACTAGACAGACCTTTGTTGGCAAAGTAATATCTCTACTTTTTAATATGCTATCTAGGTTGGTCATAACTTTCCTTCCAAGGAGTAAGTGTCTTTTAATTTCATGGCTGTAGTCACCATCTGCAGTGATTTTGGGGCCCCAAAAAAATAAAGTCTGACACTGTTTCCACTGTTTTCCCATCTATTTCCCATGAAGTGATGGGCCAGATGCCATGATCTTCATTTTCTGAATGTTGAGCTTTAAGCCAACTTTTTCACTCTCCTCTTTCACCTTCTGAGAATACCAGACCACCTGACCTGCCTCTTGAGAAATTTGTATTCAGGTCAGGAAGCAACAGTTAGAACTGGACATGGAACAACAGACTGGTTCCAAATAGGAAAAGGAGTACGTCAAGGCTGTATATTGTTCATACATGTATGGGTCTATTTGAGGATTTTCTAATCTGTTCCATTTGTATGTCTATCTCTACCCCATACCACCTTATCTATTTTCTGTAACTTTACACAAAAATTTTAAATTCACACACACAAAAAAAACAGGTAGTATTAACCCTCCATTTCTGCTGTTCTTTTTCAAAGTTGTTTTGGATATTCTAGGTCTTTTGCCTTTCCATATGAATTTTAGTATCATCTTATCAATTTCTACAAAAAAATGATTTGGATTGGTACTGTACTGAATCTATAGATCAATCTGATGAGGACTCACATCTTAATAGTAGACAGTCTTCTGATCCATGACAAAGATAAATCTCTACTTTTATTTAAATCTTTTTTAATTTCTCTTAGTAATGCTTTTTTTTATTAGTATATATAAGTCATATAGGTCTTTTATATTTTTTGTCAGATGTATCCCTAAATATAAATTTGGATGCTATTGTAAATAAACTGTTTTAAAATTGTTTTTGTTCATTGCTAGTATAGAGAAATGTGATTGATTTTTTACATTTATCTTATATCCTGATACCTTGTAAAAACCACATATTAGTTCTAGTATCTTTTTTATTGATTCCATCAGACTTTCTATGTAAACCACTATGTTGGCTGTGAATAAAGACAACTTTACTTTTATCTTTTCCCAAAAGTAAAGGGCTTTCTTTCCTAATATCCTCCTCCCCACCAGGTCTCAGAGATAAACTAACAATGTTTGGCTTTAGTTCCTCTGGTAATCATCTCATTTATGTGGAACTGTGGCTTGTATTTAAATAGTGTCTATAAATTGATACAGCCACTATGAAGAACAGTACGGAGATTCCTTTAAAAACTAGGAATACAATGACCATATGACTCCATAACTCCACTAAGGGGCATATACCCCAAGGAAACCATAATTGGAAAAGAGACATGTACTCCAATGTTCATAGCAGCACTATTTACAATAGCTAGTACATGAAAGCAATCTAGATGTCTAGCAACAGATGAATTGATAAAGAAGTTGTAGTGTATATACACAATGGAGTATTACTCAGTCATAAAAAAGAATGGATTTGAGTCAGTTCTAGTGAAGTGGATGAACCCAGAGCATGTTATACAGAGTGAAGTAAAGCAGAAAGAGAAAAACAAATATTGTGTATTAACACATACATGGAACCTAGAAAAATGTTAGGGCAGGAATAGAGATGAAGACATAGAGAACAGACGTATGGACACAGCAGGGGAAGCAGAGGGTGGGACAAATTGAGAGAGTAGCATTGACACATATTTATTACCATATGTAAAATAGATAGCTAATGGAAAGTTGTATACACAGGGAGCTCAACTTGGTACTCAGTGACAACCTAGAGGGGTGGGAGTGGGAAGGAGTTCAAGAGGAAGGGGATGTATGTATACTTATGGTTGAGTCACATTGTATGGCAGAAACCAATGCAACATTGTAAAGCAATTATCCTCCAATTAAAAACAATTTAAAAAATAGTGTCTACTAACACTCTATAGTGAAAGATGAAAAAATGATTCTATTTTTCCTGTTTTCTCCCTCTGATTCCCATTTTCAAGTTAACATTATACTTTCATATTGCCTACATTTACAAAAATTATTTCCATTTCTGATCATGTGGTGGGTTAGGTAAGCTGAATAAACCTTTCAGCTCAGTTCAGTTCAGTCGCTCAGTCGTGTCCGACTCTTTGCAACCCCATGAATTGCAGCACACCAGGCCTCCCTGTCCATCACCAACTCCCAGAGTTTACCCAAACCCACGTCCATCGAGTCAGTGATGCCATCCAGCCATCTCATCCTCTGTCATCCCCTTTTCCTCTGCCCCCAATCCCTCCCAGCATCAGAGTCTTTTCTAACGAGTAAACACTTTACATGAGGCCAAAGTACTGGAGTTTCTGCTTTAGCATCATTCCTTCCGAAGAACACCCAGGACTGATCTCCTATAGAATGGACTGGTTGGATCTCCTTGCAGTCCAAGGGACTCTCAAGGGTCTTCTCCAACACCACAGTTCAAAAGCATCAGTTCTTTGGCACTCAGCTTTCTTCACAGTCCAACTCTCACATTCATACATGACCACTGGAAAAACCATAGCCTTGACTAGACGGACCTTTGTTGGCAAAGTAATATCTCTGCGTTTCAATATGCTATCTAGGTTGGTCATAACTTTCCTTCCAAGGAGTAAGCTTACTCCTTCCAAGGAGAAAGCGTCTTTTAATTTCATGGCTGCGATCACCATCTGCAGTGATTTTGGAACCCCAAAAAATAAAGTCTGACACTGTTTCCACTGTTTCCCCATCTATTTCCTATGAAGTGATGGGACCAGATGCCATGATTTTAGTTTTCTGAATGTTGAGCTTTAAGCCAACTTTTTCACTCTCCTCTTTTACTTTCATCAAGAGGCTTTTTAGTTCCTCTTCGCTTTCTGCCATAAGGGTGGTGTCATCTGCATATCTGAGGTTATTGATAGTTCTCCCGGCAATCTTGATCCAGCTTGTGCTTCTTCCAGCCCAGCGTTTCTCATGATGTAGTCTGCATAGAAGTTAAATAAGCAGGGTGACCATATACAGCCTTGATGTACTCCTTTTCCTATTTGGAACCAGTCTGTTGTTCCATATCCAGTTCTAACTGTTGCTTCCTGACCTGCATATAGGTTTCTCAAGAGGCAGGTCAGGTGGTCTGGTATTCTCATCTCTTTCAGAATTTTCCACAGTTTATTGTGATCCACACAGTCAAAGGCTTTGGCATAGTCAATAAAGCAGAAATAGATGTTTTTCTGGAACTATCTTGCTTTTTCGATGATCCAGCAGATGTTGGCAATTTGATCTCTGGTTCCTCTGCCTTTTCTAAAACTAGCTTGAACATCTGGAAGTTCACGGTTCACGTATTGCTGAAGCCTGGCTTGGAGAATTTTGAACATTAGCAAACACCAAAAAATTCTGAGTGAAATATTTTAAAACAGCTTATTAAATGTATTGCTGAGCTAGCAAGAAAGTAAAGGAAATTCACGAAGATCTAGAAAGGAATGAAAGCCCAGATATAAAACAGTTAAAATAGTACTGAAGAGAAAAAAATTGACCATTCCTTAGTAAACTAGAATTTCAATTTTAATGGTCTCTTGGAAATTGAACACAAAGACTTGGACCTCATGGTGTGAAAAGTTATAATCTGAAATCTCTTCACAAAGCCAAAACCTGAAACCTGCACCTTCAGTGAAAATGTGAATTAGGTAGAAAGAAACAAGTAGTCGTGTAAGAGAGAAGGCAAAGAAGATGTGGAAGATTATAACTCTTGAAAAAAAAGAGTCCTGTACAAAATCCTTTCTGGCATCAATCAATGCCTCCTTAGCTTTTATTTATGTAATTATCATTTTCAACTACTATTGATGCATAGTTTCATTTTAATATCCTCTGTACTTTTCCATTTGCTTTAGTCTCTGAATACTTTTTTTCCTATGGTTATTGGATAATGAAGAATTTAGTAACTGAGTAATGCAGAAGGAAATGGCAACCCACTCCAGTATTCTTGCCTGGAAAACCCCATGGACAGAGGAGCCTGGAGGGCTAGAGTCCATGGGATCGTAAACAGTCAGACATGACTGAGTGACTGAGCACAGTGAAGAGTAGCTATCATTCTCAACGAGGACTCCACTCTGCTACCCCTCCAGGGCTCTGATGGTTGTATAAATTGACAGAATATAATTTTTTTTTCCCAAGTACTTGACTAGACCAACCTGAATTAATGATAAATCCAGACTTTTGGATAATGCTTGAAAAAATATACCTATTAATACTGCAAAAGGTAAATAAAGCACATGATTGCTGAACTTCTTGAAATGGCTCAAAAAGTTAATCCAGTAACAATAAGGCCCTTTAGGATTCAATCACGCATTCAAAAATCACCAGACACTGATTTCTAGAACAGAAAAATCACTCATTTATAATAAACTATATAAACCTAGTCTGAAAACAAGAGTCATCCTCATAAAGCACATCTCTTTCTGTATAAGCATTCAAAAATATGAATGTTCAAGAAGCCCAAACTTCTCTGCCGATGGGCATCTCCGCTTAGAATACCACAAATGCCTTCAACAAAAAATATTCTAAATCTGACCTCACGATTTTTATCCTAACATTTAATTTTTCATCCTGGATCCCATTTATGGATGAATGGCCTCACTACACTTCCAGTTGCCTGAGCTAAAAATGAAGTAGTCATTCTAGACTCCTCTCTCTTACTTACCTCCCACAGCCAGTGAGTCACCAAGTCCAGGGCATTTGCTCTCCATTATGTTTTTCACCAACCAACCAATCAATGTGTGTGCACTCAGTCATGTCTGACTCTGTGATCCCGTGGAGTGCCGCCCACCAGGCCCCTCTGTCCTTTGGATTCTCCAGGCAAGAATACTGAAGTGAGTTGCCATTTTCTATTCCAAGATATCTTCCTGACCCAGGGATTGAATCCGAGCCTCTTGTGTCTCTTGCATTGGCAGGCAGGTTCCCTACCACTGTGACACCTGGGAAGACACTCACTGCTATTCCTTTGTTCCCAGTACTGATGTTTACAAGAGGTCCCATTTTTCTGGGTTTACCTGCACAGACACTCCCAGTGGGTTTTCCTATACCTGATCTAGAAATTGTTGCCAGAGTGATATTCTTAAAATAGAAATCTGATCATGTCTTTCCTCTATTTAAAGTTCTCTAGTGGTTCTTTGTAGTTTGTAGGAAAATGTTCAGATTCCTGAACACGTATAGCTCATTATAACTTGGCACTGTCCTTTCTCTCTAGAAAATTGTTCAGTCATCCTCTGTATCTGGTGGTATAGCATCAGAGGCAGGCCAGGTTGGGGAGTTTCCTGGAGAATGGCTGGAGTTCAGTAGTGAGGCATATTTTATTTTACCCTGTTAGGGTTCACAGAGACCAGGAGTTGTGACCTCTGAATTGTCTAGTTCAGTCTGCAGTAAACAATCCAAATTCATGAGTTGTATTAGAAGCAGAAACCAGAGAAGGGAGCCAAATTGAATTCACAAACTAGGCTAAGAAAGAGTGAGGAGTGTTGGTAGGAAGGTACATTTGAAGGAATTCTTGAGGTGAAAGCAAACATTTGTAACAAACTTTTAATGTTATTTTCATGTCAACTGTGAGGACATGCTGAGTTTAATGAAGGTAAATTAAAGTAGAATAGGTGTACACTACTTGCTGTTAGCTGGAGATGTTATGCTGTTTCGTGTCTCTGTGCCTATGCCACCCCATCGCCTCCCTATGAAGTGGCGTCTCCCACTCCCCTGTCCTGTAACTCCTACTCATTCCACAGACCCATTCCAAGCACCATCTCTTCTGTAAATACTACTAGCCAACATAAATTGAACATTTATAATCCATAGGCACTATGCAAGATGCTTCAATACATAATCTCATTTAAATCTCACTAGGAAAGGTGCCTCTGTTTTCCACATGGTACAGATTAAGGTACTGATGTTGAGAGAGTTGAATCAGTTTGCACAGGTCCTACAACAATTGACTTCCCAGGTGGCACACCTGGTGAAAAACCTGCCTGCCAATGCAGGAGACTTAAGAGACATGGATTCGATCCCTGGATGGGGAAGATCTCCTGGAGGAGGGCATGGCAACCTACTCCAGTATTATTGCCTGGGGAGTCCCATGGACAGAGGAGCCTGGCAGGCCACAGTCCATGGGGTTGCACATGACTGAAGCAACTTAACTCTCAGTACTACAACAATTAAACGTGAAGAGGGGAATTAAATCCAGGCAGTCCAATGCTAAAGTTTGAGCTTGTCAACCACCACTGACCTTCACCAATGCCTCAAGCTGATCTGCTATGCCTTTCCACATGTAACTGTGTTTACATCATCATGGCTCCATCCTTGTCTAATATAATCTTTTATTTATTGGTTTCTCCCAGTAGTTAAGGAGCTCTGAAAAATCAATGGTCAAATATCTGCTATAAAACTATAATTTTAATTAAAGTAAATATTTAATTAATTAATTACTACTGTCCATCAAGTTGCTAGGGAGCAATAATTAAGGATACTGGGTATTGAACCAAATAAATTAGTGTCAACTTATTGTAGCTTGTTGTGTTATTCTTTTGTCCTTATAGTATACTTTTCAGTGTCAGACTTTATATTTCTGGGCTCCAAAATCACTACAGATGGTGACTGCAGCCATGAAATTAAAGGACGCTTACTCCTTGGAAGGAAAGTTATGACCAACCTAGATAGAATATTCAAAAGCAGAGACATTACTTTGCCAACAAAGGTCCGTCTAGTCAAGGCTATGGTTTTTCCAGTGGTCATGTATGGATGTGAGAGTTGGACTGTGAAGAAGGCTGAGCACCGAAGAATTGATGCTTTTGAACTGTGGTGTTGGAGAAGACTCTTGAGAGTCCCTTGGACTGCAAGGAGATCCAACCAGTCCATTCAGAAGGAGATCAGCCCTGGGATTTCTTTGGAAGGAATGATGCTAAAGCTGAAACTCCAGTACTTTGGCCACCTCATGAGAAGAGTTGACTCATTGGAAAAGACTCTGATGCTGGGAGGGATTGGGGGCAGGAGGAGAAGGGGTTGACAGAGGATGAGATGGCTGGATGGCATCACTGACTCTATGGACGTGAGTCTGATTGAACTCCGGGAGTTGGTGATGGACAGGGAGGCCTGGCGTGCTGCGATTCATGGGGTCGCAAAGAGTCGGACACGACTGAGCGACTGATCTGATCTGATCTGATCTGGTATCAGTAAAGTAAAATCAGAATATTCTCTTACCTAGACAGTTTCTTTGTCTTTATACTTTATTAAACCATCTGTTTTCTTCCGGTAGTCATTATCATACTATAGTCTCCAAGACAAGTACTTCCATTATATATGGTATATTAAAGTAAAATGTTTTTCCTAACTCTGCCCTTCATAAATTATTATCTTAATTTTCCAACTTTTGTGTTTTGGAGTTTTAGTGGAATATAAGAGAATGGTTGGCCCCTTGGACTTTCCTCCTTAGTGATTGTATTAGATTCAGAATAACTGTGACTTGATCAAAGAGCTTTTCAACCAATTGTTTGAAATTGTAAGTTTTAGGGATTTATTTCAGGCCACCACTAAGTATCACTCAAGTTTCCAAAGGAAGGAAAAACAGAGGAAATAAAAACTTAAAAATACTATTGGGAAGGAGGCAGTTATCCAGTTCCAACTGGGCTCAAGAAAATTAGCCGTTAAACACGTGCCTCTAGACCCAGAGGAATGAAGTGAGAAGCAGATTTATATGCAATGAGAGCAGCTTGGAAACTCTTTCAGGCTCTGTGTTCTTCCATCCACACCCCTAGGAGCAGCAAAGTGATTTTACTCTTGGTGGGAAGGAACACAGAGAAATTTTGACTCATTTGCTTCCAGATTGAATTATTGTCCAACATCACTCAAGACTTCATTTTGAATAAGAAGAACGGCCTAGACTAACAAAATATTAATATGTACCCAGAACTTCAGAATGCAAAGACAAATGAAAGAAATGGCTTAACCTTTTGTGAGCTAATTACAGCACTTCTAATAGAAGGGAGAGAAAGACATCAGAAGCAATTCAGTCCAGACCACAGAATTCACTAGGACAGCTTGCTAGGTTTTAGAGGGGTGATGAGAATGTGGAGCAAACTTGCCTAAGGTGGGATAGAGTAAGTTCCACCTCCAAATGTGGGGTTTAGTTACCTGCAAAAGTAGAAGGCAGCCTTGGAGCCCCTGCCTCTGTCTCCAGGGCCACCATCACAGCAAATGCTCCATGGCTCATAAATGCCCCCCCAGCCCCTGACAACAGAAGCAAGTGTCCAGTACTCTTCATCTGTCATGATGTAGCCAAACACTGAGACCTTGGAAAATGTGCCAAGAGGGCTGAGGCACAAAGTGAAAAGCACCTTGGGAGAGCAAGAAATATGCATCTGATGTGTCAAACTCCTGAGTTGTTGGAGTTTTTCTGACACAGCAATTACCTTTACCTGACCAGATTAGGGTTCCACATCTACAGGAAACACTGTATTTCCTGAGTCAGATCACCTAGCTTTCACTTTTTCTTTTTTCCTCCAAAAAAAAGTTTTTTTTTTAATGTCTCAGTCCTGGCTCTGTTTCCTAATTTTTTTTTCCAGATGTTCAAGCTGGTTTTATTTATTTTTGTAATTTAAATTTATTTATTTTAATTGGAGGCTAATTACTTTACAATATTGTATTGGTTTTGCCATACATCAACATGAATCCACCATGGGTGTACACGTGTTCCCCATGCTGAACCCCCTTCCCACCTCCCTCCCCGTATCATCCCTGTGGGTCATCCCAGTGCACCAGCCCCAAGCATCCTGTATCCTAATTTTAAAGAAAGAATCACACGTCAGCTTTGGCTCAGATTCAGACTGTTAAGGGAGGAGCTGCTCAACTCTGAGATTCGATGTTTGGTGGTAGCAGCATCATTGGATTACTAGCATGCCTAGTAACAAGGCATCAGTGGAAAGACAAACCTTGAGAAGCAGGACTGTGTTGTCAAGTTCTCTGTTTAAAGACTTTCCACTGAGTCCCAACCTGGAAGCTCTAATATTTATGTATTTTTTATTTTTACAGATTTTCCTTTTACTATGAGGCTGTTTCAGAGAAGGCAATGGCACCCCACTCCAGTACTCTTGCCTGGAGAATCCCATGGACGGTGGAGCCTGGTAGGCTGCAGTCCATGGGGTCGCTAAGAGTCGGACACGACTGAGGGACTTCACTTTCACTTTTCACTTTCATGCATTGGAGAAGGAAATGGCAACCCACTCCAGTGTTCTTGCCTGGAGAATCCCAGGGACGGGGGAGCCTGGTGGGCTGCTGTCTATGGGGTCGCACAGAGTCGGACACGACTGAAGCGACTTAGCAGCAGCAGCAGCATGAGTCTGTTTATTTCCTTTTTTATTATTACTTTTACTTTTATTTTAACAGATTTTACTTTTATTATGAGGCTGTTTATTTCCTTTAACTTTTGTTTTTAATTAAGAAAGATTGTATTTTGTGTGTGTGTGTCCTTCCCAGGTAGCACTAGTGGTAAAGAAGCCACCTGCCAATGCAGGAGAGCAAAGAAATGTGGTTTGATCCCTGGATCAAGACAATCTCCTGGAGGAGGAAATGGCAATCCACTCCAGTATTCTTGTCTGGACAAGAATCGCATGGACAGAGGACCCTGGCGGGCTACAGTCCATGGGGTCACAAGGAGTCAGACACAACTAAAGTGACTTAGCAGCAGCAGTATATTTTTTTTACTACAATCTTACTAGGTAGGCCTTTATGCATATTTAAAAATATAAATGGCTATTAGTAATTTTACAGTGACAAAAAAATGTGTTTTCTTAAGTAGATTACATTTCCACTGAAATAATATTTACAATTTTGTGTACATAATACAAAGTTAATATTCAGTGTAGCCTTTGGTCAAATCTGTCATGCATTGCAAGTTGGTGGGATATGAATTGATATTTATATAAATTTAATCAGTATATTATCTATATGATTAACTGCTATCAAAGTTTATCAATGTAAAATTTAAAAGTTTCATATGTTAAAATGGTCCCAAAACACAGTACATCAAAACCACATTGTTACAGAAGGGAAAAATAAAACATACACACACACAGGTAGAATCACAGAGAAGTTACTCCCTTAACAGAATAGGAGATTCCTTAACAAGCTCAAATTGCTTAAGAATTAGAACAAGTTCCATACTTTCTGAAGAATTCTGGGACTTTGGGTCCTGAAAGCTCCCAACAGCACCAGACACTGTCTCAAAATATTTCAGAAAAGTAAGCTCCTTGTCATGTCATCTGAAAATAAAATTCCTTTCTGCTGCTGCTGACATCTACAATTCAAGCAAGTGGAAAATATAAAACTGATATTCTCTGAGGCATTGGAGCAGTGGGAAAGGAAGTATTTTCTAATGAATTTTACAATGCACCTGAATGGAAATAGCTGATCATTTTAAAGCTTAAACCATATCCATATGGCTTTTAAAAAGATACTAGAAGCAGAACCAACCTAGAAAAGGAGAAACACTCATATCTACACAGATTTCTACTTGAATGGTAATTGTTCCTTTGTCTTTTATAAATCACTAAAAAAAATACTGTTAATTAATGGTGAATCATGCTCCAGCAGTCTATTCCTATTCCCTGGCATGTTGCTCTGGAGGTGGTAAGCAGCAAAGTGTTGGTAACTATATTGACTCAACTTGGAAAGAGATTAAGAATCTCAGTATGACAACAAATAAGTATTTTCTTATTATAGAAATACTTCACTCTTCTGTTCAAAATCGACAGTAACTTTCTTAGTCTTTTTGAATAACAGCCAAACTTTTCTGCCTAACCTTTAAGGCCCATTGTCAATTCACACCTTGTACTCCTCAATTTACTTGCTCAGGTGCAACTCTATTTTTTTTTTCCTTTGCACATGTCCCTTTTTGCATCATTAAAGCTGTTCCATTCTCTCCTCCCATCCATGTTCTCTCTGTCCTCTAAATTTGGCTGAAAAATCAACTGTGGTAATTACACGGGAGAAAGACGATAGCCAGAAGTAGTAGAATGAACTTCTGTTTTACCTGGAAACCTTTTTATCATGTTTGTGGAAGACAATGCTAGTTGCCTACCCCAAATTCATTCCCCCTTCACTCTTTGTAGCACAATTCCAATTTTGTTCAGGGTGGCAGTGTGTTTTTCTACAAATATTTCTCCTGGATCCCTTTGCTGTTAGGGTAGCCTTCTGGTACAATTTTGGACAATGAGACAGAAATACGGGTTTCTTGGAAAGCTGTCTTTTTTTTTTTTTTTTTTTTTTAATAAAGAACTGCTTCCTTCCTCTATCTACCAGGAATGTTGATGCAATACCTGGAGACACAGTGTCTTTGGGCCGCCTTGATATGACAATCCTGAGGACAAAGAGCTAAATGTTAAGGATGATGGAGGGGGAAAATAGAAGCAGCCTGGGACCCTACTGTTACCACTGAGCTGCCACGAATGGCCCTCTTCTACCTGCCTCTCCATCCCTAGTCTTGTTCTGTGAGTCACATAAGCTTTTATCTCTCTACACTGTTGGAGGGGTCTTCCAGCTATTGTGGACAAAAACACTCCTAACTGAAATAACACTTAGACATTTTTTTTAACTCTAAGAATGAATTATTTTCATAATAATGAAGTAATAATTGTTTGAAGTTAAAAGAAAGTGTACAAGAGCACAAGCTTTGGTGTCAGACAGGGATAAAGTAAAATCCAGATTTTTCACATACTAGTGCAAATTTGTTGGACTTTTTCAATGTAATTAATATTTTTGACTATTAATTTCCTTAATTAATATTAATACAATCTCCTCATTGATTTTCTTCCAATAACAAAAGTAATATAGATAATGACAATATCTAACAAAGCATAAATAGGGCTACTGTCAGGCACACAGTGAACACTCAGTAAGCTATAGCTATTATTATTATTGCTAAGTATCCCAACACACACAACTCCCTCCTCTACTGTGCATTTCTAAAACATGTGTGACGTCCATCAGAAAGCACTGGAGATCAAGAGAGTTGATTTTCATCTACCATAAGTTGTATGTGACTTTGGGAGATATATGATTTCTCTTGGCATCAAAGTCCACATCTGAAATATGTGTGAGATAAGATTGAAAAGTGAAAGTAGAAGTGTTAGTCTTTTTACTGTTTTCATATTCTTGTTTTCTTCAGAATGTCATTAAGTCAAAATCTTACAGTATGCAGCCTTTTATATTGATTTCTTTTACTTAGCAAACTGCATTTAAGATTCCTCATGTCTTTCCATGGTTTGATAGCACCTTTTTTTTATCACTGAATAATATTTCATTGTGTGGATATACCACAGTTTGCTCATCCATTCACCAACTGAAGGACATCTTGGTTGCTTCCAACTTTTGGAAATTCTGAGTAAAGATGCTATAAACATTTGTGTTCAGAATTTTGTATAGGCCTAAGTTTTCAACTCATATGGGTAAATATGTTGATTTGCAGAGACACAGTATCAGACATGAAGTCCTTCCATTCCTACCCCTGTCAGTTAGAAATGATAGATGGCATAGTAAGTCTGGAGATTATCCCCAGGTTTGCACTGGAGCCAGAGCTGGCTTGGTAGGGATTTCTGAATGTCAAGTTGTCTTAAGAAGGCCACATAAGTAATGCATCCAATGACCAGCTCCCTGGTGCCTATCACTTCCATCTTCCCTTAACCAAAATGCTTCTTGCAGGGAAAGGTGACCTCAGGCAGAAGCTTTAGAGAAAGCTACCACTATACCAAAAGGAATACAAAGACAGAACTTCCAAAGATCTCTGATGCCAGGAGCCTGTCTGATGGCCATCACATGTACCCTATGACAGAACCAGTTGCTGGACACCACTGTAGATGAGGTGAAGTCAAGTGAATCTAGAGTCAAGGAAGGACCATTCACAAACTTCATAGGAGGGCCCAATCTGGTACCACTGTCAAGTGGGACACATGTCACCATGGACACCTGAAGATAAGGCAGGCAAAATGTCCACTTGGGCTCCGGAAGCCTCTTCTGCCACCATAAGGATGGATTTGCTTCCATCTTGAACACAGACTTCATGTGTGGAAATAGAGAGAAAGGAAACAGACCTGTCAGGGATTTGATTTGATTTAAATGATTACTCTGAAAGAGATGGGAATACCAGACCACCTGACCTGCCTCTTGAGAAATTTGTATGCAGGTCAGGAAGCAACAGTTAGAACTGGACATGGAACAGACTGTTTCCAAATAGGAAAAGGAGTACGTCAAGGCTGCATATTGTCACCCTACTTATTTAACTTATATGCAGAGTACATCATAAGAAATGCTGGGCTGGAAGAAGCACAAGCTGGAATCAAGATTGCTGGGATAAATGTCAATAACCTCAGATATGCAGATGACACCACCCTTATGGCAGAAAGAGAAGAGGAACTAAAAAGCCTCTTGATGAAAGTGAAAGAAGAGAGTGAAAAAGTTGGCTTAAAACTCAACATTCAGAAAACGAAGATCATGGCATCTGGTCCCATCACTTCATGGGAAATAGATGGGGAAACAGTGGAAACAGTGTCAGACTTTATTTTTTGGGGCTGCAAAAGCACTGCAGATGGTGACTGCAGCCATGAAATTAAAAGACGCTTACTCCTTGGAAGGAAAGTTATGACCAACCTAGATAGGATATTCAAAAGCAGAGACATTACCTTGCCAACAAAGGTTCGTCTAGTCAAAGCTATGGTTTTTCCTGTGGTCATGTATGGATGTGAGATTTGGACTGTGAAGAAAGCTGAGCGCCGAAGAATTGATGCTTTTGAACTGTGGTGTTGGAGAAGACTCTTGAGAGTCCCTTGGACTGCACGGAGATCCAACCAGTCCATTCTGAAGGAGATCAGTCCTTGGTGTTCTTTGGAAGGAATGATGCTAAAGCTGAAACTCCAGTACTTTGGCCACCTCATGCGAAGAGTTGACTCATTGGAAAAGACTCTGATGCTGGGAGGGATTGGGGGCAGGAGGAGAAGGGGACGACAGAGGATGAGATGGCTGGATGGCATCACTGACTCGATGGATGTGAGTTTGAGTGAACTCCGGGAGTTGGTGATGGACAGGGAGGCCTGGCGTGCCGCAATTCATGGGGTCGCAAAGAGTTGGACATGACTGAGTGACTGAACTGACTGACTGAAATGATTACTCACCTGACATGGATAGATCTAAGAGACTTTTAATCAATGTGGTTAGGAATTCTCCCTTCTATCTCTTCCTAGAAGAGTAGCAAAGTTAGTCTCTCTGTTGTGTCCGACTCTTTACAAGCCCATGGATTGTAGCCCGCCAGGCTCCTCTGTCCACGGAATTCTCCAGGCAAGAATACTAGAGTGGGTTGCCATTACCTTCTCAAAGAGATCTGCCCAACCTGGGGATTGAACCCAGGTCTCCTGAACTGCCTGTCTGAGCTACAGGGAAGACCCCTATCTCTTCCTCAGTTCAGTTCAGTTCAGTTCAGTCACTCAGTCGTGTCCGACTCTTTGCAACCCCATGAATCACAGCATGCCAGGCCTCCCTGTCCATCACCAACTCCCAGAGTTCACTCAGACTCACGTCCATTGAGTCAGTGATGCCATCCAGACATCTCATCCTCTGTCGTCCCCTTCTCCTCCTGCCCCCAATCCCTCCCAGCATCAGAGTCTTTTCCAATGAGTCAACTCTTCGCATGAGGGGGCCAAAGTACTGGAGTTTCAGCTTTAGCATCAGTCCTTCCAAAGAAATCCCAGGGCTGATCTCCTTCAGAATGGACTGACTGGATCTCCTTGCAGTCCAAGGGACTCTCAAGAGTCTTCTCCAGCACCACAGTTCAAAAGCATCAATTCTTCGGCGCTCAGCCTTCTTCACAGTCCAACTCTCTCATCCATACATGACCACAGGAAAAACCATAGCCTTGACTAGACGGACCTTTGTTGGCAAAGTAATGTCTCTGCTTTTCAATATGCTGCTGCTGCTGCTAAGTTGCTTCAGTCGTGTCCGACTCTGTGCGACACCATAGACAACAGCCCACCAGGCTACCCACCCCTAATTGGAAATGAGAGCCTATACCCATATGAAGTTTAGATCCTTAGAAGAAGGAGGAAGAGGGGGAAGAGAAAGAAAAGAGGAAGGGGGAACATAAGGAAGGAGGTTTGTTACATTTTCATACTACTGTATGGTTTGCATTAAATAATATATTTCACATAGAATGCAGTGTTATGTAGTAGGATATAAAGCTCTGCTCCAAGGATGGAAGACAGGAACTGCTCATCCTAAAGGCAATGAAATCTACTTGTTTAAGGGCTCAGAACTTAAACTGTGTGTGTGTATGTTTGAATCCCAGCATCCTCACTCATCTTGACCAAATAATTAACCTGGCTGAGCATCAGATTACTTATTTATTAAGAAAACCCCCAAACCAAAAAACAAACGACTAGTAATGTCTGCTTCATGAGCTTTTTCAACATTTAGAGATGCACAGACATCTTCCGGAGAAGGCAATGGCACCCCACTCCAGTACTCTTGCCTGGAGAATCCCAGGGATGCGGGAGCCTGGTGGGCTGCCATCTATGGGGTTGCACAGAGTCAGACACGACTGAAGGGACTTAGCAGCAGCAGCAGCAGCAGACATCTTCAGCATAGTACTTAACACCAAGCAAGTATTATTGAGCGCTGAGCTTTACACTTTGTACAATGGAATATTATTCAGTCATAAAAAAAGAGTGAAATTCTGCCATTTACAACCATGTAGATGGCCCTAGAGAGTATTATGCTTAGGGAAGTAAGTCAAAGACAAATACTATATGTTATCACTTATATGTGGAATCTAAAAATATAACAAAAGAATATACATTATAAATGAGCCACACAGATTCAGAGAACATACCAGTGGTTATCAACGAGGAGAGGGGTGGGGGGAGAGGTAATATAGACGAAGAGGATTAAGATGTACCAATGACTAATGTTGTACAACACAGGAAAATATATCCATTGTTTTGTAATAAAACTTTTTTCTTATTCTAATCAAAGTTGTATTCTGAGAAAAATATGCCATGTACCTTTCTTCTGCTTTCATTTACATATTTCAGTTTGGTCCCAAGACAACCTGCATATTTGGATATTAGTCTTACTGCTCAATAATACACAAAAGTGTACAGGTAATTAATTACAGATTGTGGCTGGCAATTTTTCTACCACAAGGGAAATATTTTCACAATTTATTCAATATTTATTACATCACAATATACAACTATCTATTCCTTTTAGAATTAAACATAATGCAGATTTTTTTTGTAATAAATTTAAATAGAGTACTAAGATATACAAACATTGAACCTGAGACTAACATTGTGAATCAACTATACTACAAGAATAATAAAAAATAAGAAACTTTACACTTTGTACAAGTCATATACACTAAATTTTTCATTTAAAAATTTAGTGACACTAAATTTTTCATGTGTAATGATACATGTGTATCACATTTAGTGTAGGTACAAGTCACATACACTAAATTTTTAAATGAAAAATTTAGTGACACTAAGTTTTTCATATGTAATGATAGGTTTACTACCTCTTTCACAGGGTGGTTGGAAGAATCATATGAGGTAACTAAAGGATGAGTGAGCATGGACTAGATGCTTAGAACATGTTAGTGTCTTTCCCTCCTCATCTCTCTAATAATACCTAGAACAGTGCAATATTTATAATAGGTCCTTATAGCTCTTAAGAATCCATTAAGAAACTAGCTTGTTTCTATTTCTGAAATTTCTAGTCTCTCTGGTGAATTATGTACCTGAGGAGACTAAGTAACAGTTCCATAGCACGTATGACCGGAGCTGAATCTGGTTGACTGTGAAGGAGGTACCTGTATACGTTGTATGTTCTTGCTTCTCTCAGCACAGTTTTCTTTTCTATTCCTCCTCACCCACTAAAGTCTTGACTCTCTATGCTTTACACCTGAAACTCATATTGTAAATAAACTATAGTTTAATTAAAATAATAATAAACATTAAAAAATAAACTTGAGACTTTGTCCAAGTCACTTCCCATCTCTCTTCACTTTCTGGCATCCTTATTTCAACCCTACCCAGTTCCTTCCCTGTAGGTGCTGGGTCATTGTAACTCCTTTACCATCAAATCTTGTGCTCGGAGGGCTTTCCCTTCAGCAGAGCAGTGGAGGATTAGTGATCTGAAAAATGGATATTCCCTGGGTTCTTAATTAATGATAATGGGTTAATTAGTATGTCATTATCTCTTCTAAAGTGTTCCATTTAACAGGATACTCTGGTAGATTTTGTGCTTTAACCCAAAGGAATAATTTTTTATAGTCCTAATGTCACTCTTGAGTGCAAATAATGAAATATTTTGAGGTTACATACACTTTTGAGGCCCCTCATAACACACTCAGGCCCATATACTCTGCAAGACATAGTACACCCCGCTGAGGACAGTGTAACACTGGTATCCTAGAGGCCTGAACATGTTAATTTATCTCCATGACATACTGCCAGGGAGTGGTACAGGCTACTGCAAGCATAAGCCAAATAAAAGAAATTTATTAAGTGGAAATAATTTTACTGACCTAGAGATAAAATGCTGCTCTCAAACCCTTATTGGAGTTCTACATTTTATATTGGAAAGCTAAGAACACCATGGGCTTCCCTTGAGGCTCAGTTGGTAAAGAATCCACCTGCAATGCAGGAGACCTGGGTTCAGTCCCTGGGTTGGGAAGATCCCCTGGAGAAGGGAAAGGCTACCCACTCCAGTATTCTGGCCTGGAGAATTCCATGGACTGTATAGTCCACGGGGTTGCAAAGAGCCCGACACAACTGAGCACCTTTTAGTTTCACTTTCACTTTCAAGAACACCATTAAAATTCCTGTTTAAAACATGTGTTTCACAAAGACATTATATACAACAATGTGCTCATCGGAAACATACTACATTTACTTTTGTGGAAGTCAGCTTTCCCCAATGTTTGTGTCTACCATGAATTTGGGACATTAAAAAAAATCTAAGATCTGTATTGTTATCACAGGGTTTTCAATGCTTATCATTTTTGTTCTTTCCACGAAATACAGGTGCCATTACCATTGCCTCTCACCAAGTCTCTACAGAACCACTTCAGCCTCTTATACTTACAGAGAAAAAGGAAATGGTCCCTGCTCCCTTTTACCTCTAAACTGTAATAAGGTTATATCCTAGAACTGATTCATCATAGCACCACTTTGCTGAAAATACTTGAAAACTCCCTTCTGATTCATGAATTCATTTACTTACCAGTATTTGTTGAGCCCGAATATTTACAAGACACTATGTTAGAAATTGTGATAGATGCAAGGAATCATTTCTTTCCCAAATGGCTCATAACAGTGTACTAGAAAAGCAAGGATGTCCCTTTAACATCCTGGTTGGTAAACTACAGCCTGTGGATCCAATTTGGCTCATGGACTGTTTTCTGTGGCCTGCAAGCTAAGAAAGTTTATTTATATTTTTAAGAGATTATAAAAAACAAAGAAGAACATGTGACAGAGTCTGTAACTGGCCCATGGAGCCTAAGATGCTTACCATCTGGCCCTTTGCAGAAAAATTTCACCAACCCCTGCTCCACACAGTTCTGCACATAACTAATAAGAGACAGTCCTTCCCCAAGGGCAAATACTGGAGATCACTGTCATGGTCCCCACATACACATACATTACCCAACCTCTTCTATAATGCTTTCCCAGTGGTCCCACATGCTTCTCTGTATCTTGAGAGAATTTTAGTCTCTCTCAGCACTATCGCCTAGTGCTGACTTGTACAAAAGGGCATTTGCAGCAGAATGTTAATAGTAGCCTTGACCAGCAGTTATGTCTAAAACACAAAAGCAGGGTGAAGATATGCTTTTCAAATTCTTTGGAAAGGCAAACTCCCAGCATGACCCTTCTATACCTTGCTAAGTAGAAGCCCAAAGTATTTGAACTCTTAGCCATCAGCTCTCAGCTGTCATGCTGCTGCCGCTGCTAAGTCGCTTCAGTCATGTCTGACTCTGTGCGACCCCATAGACGGCAGCCCATCAGGCTCCCCCATCCCTGGGATTCTCCAGGCAAGAATACTGGAGTGGGTTGCCATTTCCTTCTCCAATGTATGAAAGTGAAAAGTGAAAGTGAAGTCGCTCAGTCGTGTCCAACCCTTCGCGACCCCATGGACTACAGCTTACCAGGCTCCTCCGTCCATGGGATTTTCCAGGCAAGAGTACTGGAGTGGGGTGCCATTGCCTTCTCCACTCAGCTGTCATACTGTCCATCTTCTAGTCACTAAATTTCAGGCTTCCCTGGTGGCTCAGTGGTAATGAATCCACCTGCAATGCAGGAGACACATGTTCGATCCCTGGGTTGGGACGATCCCCTGGAGGAGGAAATGGCAACCCGCTCCAGTATTCTTGCCTGGAAAATCCCACGGACAGAGGAGCCTGACTGGCTTCATGGGGTCACAAAGAGTCAGATATGACTGAAGTGACTTAGCATGCAGATACTGAATTTCAGAATTCACTCCTTCATGGACCCAGAATTTCTGCTCTATTGCCTACTAGTATGACTCTCACCCAAAAATGTGGGAAGGCTTCTATTCATACCCGAGATCCTATATTGGCATCCTTACATTCAAACCTAGTTACCTAAAGACTATTGGCTTGTCAAAGGTTCAAAATTCAAATATATTACTCAGTGCTTTTAAAAAAACAAAAGATCTTATGTAATGTATGAAGATATACAAAAACTCTAATCTATTGGAGCTGAGTAGCAACTGTCCTATTAGAGAAGCCATGCTTGCTAAGTCATTCAGTCATGCCTGACTCTTTGTGATCCCATGGACTTAGCCTGCCAGGCTCCTCTTACCACTAGCACTACCTGGGAAGCCCAGAGAAGCCATAGGCTCTACAAATGGTCCCTGAATCCGCCACTTTCTCCCATTTCTTGGACCTGAGGCTGTGTGTCTGGCATACCATATACTGTCTTAAAAGGCAGTTGTTTATAATAACCTCCTTGGTCCATGGGTTTAACTCCTGTTTTTAATCCTCAAAATGCTAAAGACTCACTTGATACCCACTAGGATGACTACTGTCAAAATAAAAAGCAGAAAATAATGTGTTGGTGAGCATATGGAGAAACTGGAAACTCTGTGCACTGATGGTAGGAATGTAAAGTGGTGCAGCCAATGTGAAGAATAGTGTGGTGGTTCCTCAAAAACTTAAAAACAGAATTACCATATGATCTAGTAATTCCACCTCTAGGTATATACCCAAAAGAATTGAAACCAGGACTCAAGCAGATATTTGTACATTCACATTCATAATAGCATTAATGGCAATATCCAAAAGCTGGAAGTAACCCAAGTGACCACTGACAGATGAACGGATAAACAAAATGTGGTATCCACACACAGTGGAATATTATTCAGCCTTAAAAAAGAAGGAACCTCTGGCACTTGCTACAAAATGGATTAACTTTGAAGACATTATGCTAAGTGAAATAAGCCAGTCACAAAATGACAAATACTGTATGATTCCACTTATATGAAGCAAATATAGTAGTCAAATTTGTAGAGACAAGTAGAAATGGTGATTGCCAGGGGCTGGGAGAGGAGAGAACAACGTGTTATTCTTTAACAGATGCAGAGTTTCAGTTTTTAAAGATGAACAAAATTCTAGAAATGGATGGTGATCTGGTGTCTACCTATTCCAGTATTGTTTATGAGAATTAAATGAGCATAGATTGTGAAGTGATTTGTAAATAGTAAACCACATTCCAGGTTGGGGATAAATGCCATATAAGTGATACAGGTGAGTGTGAAATTTGCACAGAGCTATGACCACTTCCAAAGGGAATAATAGAGGATAATTACAGAGTTTTCCTGGACGACCATAAGCTTCAAAGAATGGGCAGAATTTTAAAAGGTGCAAATACAGAGGGGCATTTGGAACAGAGAGAGGCACAAGTAAAGGGCAGAAGTAAAGTGGACAGATAAAAGATGTATTTGAGTAAATAATCAGGTTTCCTAGGAGAGTAGGATGAAAAAACCAACAGCAAGGGTCATATTATAGAAAGTCTTGAATTTTTGTCTATGAAATTCTATTTTCATTCAGTGGACAATGGGAAGCCAACTGTGTCTTTAAGAAGAAGACTTACTAGAGCTTTATAGGTACTATTGCAGAGTTACACAGAGCAGATTGAAAGATAGCCTAGAATATAAGAGATCAGCTTAAAAGTTATAGATTTTCAAGTCATGAGTTATTCAGGGCTAAGGTAAGATGTTGGGAGAGGAAATTAAAAGGAAAGGATACAAACCCTGATGTTATATTAGTAAGAATTTTATAATTCCTTATTACCTTACTATTGGTGGAAGGTTGACAGTAATTTCAGATCTAACAGATATTTCCAAGAAAAAAATCATATATCTAGTCACACCTCTATTCTAGGCTTCAGAATCATGCCATTCCTCCATCCTTTGGGTATCGTCTGAATGTTCTTCAGGCCCCTCAAATTAAACATGTTCATCCTTGAACTTATAAGCCTATTACTTCTTCAGTTTTCTGATCCATTTATACTTTTTTTCTCTCATTAAAATAGTGATGAATATTCTTTGTTGAACATTTGAGGAATCATAACCATGCAAAAAAAGTAATCTTCTCCCTACTGCCCACAAATTTTTCACAAATGTATTTGATAAACATATTTATAGTCTTTTTACACACATGATTAACTTTTTAAGTAAGAAAAAATTAGCACTGAACTCTACGTATTATTTTGTAACTCTGTTTTGATGACCCAGTACTACTATAAAATAATACATCAAGATCATTTCCCCCATATCCACATAGCCAATCGTTAACTATGAGATTTTTTAAAAAATTAATTTATTTTAGTTGGAGTATAATTACTTTACAATATTGTGATGGGTTTTTGCCATACATCAACATGAATTGGCCACAGGTATACATGTGTCTCCCCTATGCAGATTCCCCCTCACACCTCTCTCCCCACTCTATCTCAGTTTTCCCAGAGCTTTTACACAATGAAAGAAACTATAAGCAAGGCAAAAAGCTAGCCCTCAGAATGGGAGAAAATAATAGCAAACAAAACAACCAACAAAGAATTAATCTCCAGAATATATAAGCAGCTCATGCAGCTCAATACCAGAAAAACAAACAACCCAATCAAAAAGTGGGACAAAAACCTAAACAGACATTTCTCCAAAGAAGACATACAGATGGCTAATAAATACAAAACATACTCAGCATCACTCACTATTAAATAACTGCAAGTCAAAACCACAATGAGGTATCATCTCACACCAGTCAGAAAGTCAATCACCAAAAAGTCTACAAACAACAAATGCTGGAGAGAGTGCAGAGAAAAGGGAACCCTCTTACACTGTTGGTGGGAATGAAAACTGGTACAGCCACTATGGAAAACAGTGTGGAGATTCCTTAAATACTGGGAATAGGACTGCTTTACAACCCAGCAACCCCACTGCTGGGCATACACCACAAGGAAACCAGAACTGAGAGAGACACATGTATCCCAGTGTTCATTGCAGCACTATTTACAATAGCTAGGACATGGAAGCAACCTAGATGTCCTTTGGCAGATGAATGGATAAGGAGGGTGTGGTATATATACACAATGGAATATTACTCAGCTATAAAAAGGAACACATTTGAGTCAGTTCTAATGAGGTGGATGAAACTGGAGCCTATTATACAGAACAAAGTAAGTTAGAAAGAGAAAGACAAATACTCTATATTAACACATATATGTGGAATTTAGAAAGATGGTATCTATGATCCTACATGCAAGGCAGCAAAAGAGACACAGATGTGAAAAACAGACTTTTGGATTCAGTGGGAGAAGGCAAGGGTGGGATGATTTGAGAGAGTAGCATTGAAACATGTACATTACCTAATGTAAAATAGACGACCAGTGCGAATTCGATGCATGAAGTAGGTCGACTATGTGATCTTGAGTAAATCAATCCCCCAATTCTATTTTCTTTACTCGAAAATGGATATGCTAGTACTTAGCTCATTGCATTGCTGTAAGGTGGTGGTTTCTAAACTTTGCTAAACATTAGAATCACCTGGTGAGCTTTTTAATATTCAAAACTGATAGTCACACCTCAGAATGTCTGGGAATGAGAGGTAGTCACCAATAATTTTTAATCCAGGCAACTTCAATTTACAGCAAAACCAGAGTCAAATTTAAGGTTTAAATGAGACAACATATAAAAAGCACCTAGCAGGTAGAAGGCACTTAATAAATAATAGTATCTTTCATTTACTGAATGTCCACTATGTATCCCACACGTCACCATTCTGGATTCATTATTTCCTTTAACTCTTATCATATCTCTATGAAGTTTTATTATCCCAATTTTACAAAGCAGGAAACTTCGATTAAGAAACCTCTCAATGTAACACGTAATTCAGGAATCATAATTCAAATCCAGGTGTCCTGGACTCAAATCCACCCCTTTTCCTCACACTACATGGCCTACAGAAATAGTTTTTTCCCTCTTTTCTTCCCAGCTTCTCCAATCCTATTTAAACCAGTTGATCATAATACTTTTCACACCAATGAAGTTTTATGTAAATAAAAACTGAATTTGCATTCTGTGGGGTTTCTATCCGTATTTTCTGTAACTGCACTAATTCCCATTTTCAGCAAAGAAAATAAGGGTTGATTGTGTGGCAGAAGCAGATTGTGAATGCCTATTTGATATACACTGTTAATTGAGTGTAAAATGTGTGTTTTATCCCTTTACCTATATAGCCCAGGGAACTACAACTAGATTAGAAACAATTATATTCATAGATCCCCCCTGAGGCCCTATGCAGTCATCTTTTAAATATGTAACATTTGCTATAAGAGAATTGTATTGGCTTTAAGCAAACTAATCACCACCATTAGAAATTAACCACACACGGATACACATTTTATATACATACATAATGGTTTTGAAACAGACAAAATTCCTGGCTGCACCACGGTTGTAAGGCCTGTAAGGATGACTCTGCTTGAACACGTGGTGTGAGGAGTGCTTCCATCTGTGGGTAGTTAGGAATCGTGT
Organism: Bubalus bubalis; assembly: GCF_019923935.1. Classification (NCBI taxonomy): domain Eukaryota; kingdom Metazoa; phylum Chordata; class Mammalia; order Artiodactyla; family Bovidae; genus Bubalus; species Bubalus bubalis. The sequence continues at coordinate 103,451,007 of NC_059159.1, read as the reverse complement.
CAGTTTTTATCATGTAGTAAGACACAGTCAAATTATTTCCATAACTTTTGGAAGTTACTCATTCCACATTTTCTTTATTACTTTTTGGCATTGGAGGCTATTTTATTGCTCTGACCAAATGTCTATGTCTTGATAGCAAAAACATTTGCTTTCTTCTCATCGTGCTCGATATTTTTGGAAGAACAAATTGACAACTCCCATGAATGATTCTGAGTTAGCAGGAGAGCATCTGCTGTAGGGTGGCTCTCCCTCTTTTGAAGTTCACTGAGAAGCGAATTTCAGCATTTTAAAAGCAAGAATATTGCCCAGTCTGAGGTGACAATAAAAGGAATCTACATTCAAAGTCTGGACCACTTATATCCAGAAAACAGGAAAATGTTAATATTTAGTTGGTACATGCTAGCAGATGCTATCCACACCAATACAGAATGTCCATGAATATGAACTGGCCTATCTTGTATTCACTTACTTTTGGGTTTTGATATTTCCTATTCCTTGGAAAATTTCCTATTCAGGGTGGGTTCTATTTTCAAAAAGTTTATATGGTGGGAAAATAGACACATTAACTGAATTTGGCAATAATTTCATGTTAAAATTGGTCAGTGAAATCTTTTTCAAAGCAATTGTATCTACTCAGTAATAGCACATGGGCTTATTTCTTCATTGTTCATATTGTGAATTTTCAGCATTCCTTTAGTGGCCCATCTTTGTTACATATTTATTGACTGATTTTTTAAAGACTCATCGATCATTCAAGATCTTTGGGAATACATTCAAAAACGTTAAAATGTTAGGCTTAGTAAAATTACAACAGGCAACGTAAGCCAGATTGAGAAATATCTTGCCAAATAGTATTTCTCAGCATGTCATTTGGAGATACTATTTCTTTTTTTATAAAAAGTAGTTGATACCTTGATCAAAAATGTAATTTCTCCCTTCCCCTTTTTCTGAACATTAGTGTTCTTGTACACATATGAATTCCTAAATGGCTACAATTCTAAATTATTTCTGGCATTCATATGTGATTGCATACAAATGTTTGTCTACAGAGTCAAAAGGAATTAAAAGTTCTCAGTGGCAGAAATTATTTTAAACAAATTCATTTGGGATTCTGTTATAACCTCTGGGCTCTGAAACCATGAGGTGCTTACAAAATAAGGTAGAAAAGTGGGGAGATAATTCTCTTAGTGACCAACACAATATATGAGTTTTCTCTTGGGAGGAAAATGTATTGGGTTGGCCAAAAAGTTCGTTAAAGTTTTCCATAAACATAGTATGGAAACCTGAATGAAATTTTGGGCCAACCCACTATTTGGGTGGCTGCTGACTTTGAGTCTTTGTGACTGCTGGGAAAGAGAAAATCTCTGCCTACTTTGGGTAACAGGGTGGGTCTTGGGGTGAGAGGAAATATACTTGGATGGGGTGGCCAGGAAATGCCTCTGATGTGGTAAATTTAAAAACTGAATTAGGAAGAAAGAAAGGTAAAAACTGATATGAAATATGGAAGGGATGGAGAACTTTCCAGGCAAAGGGGAAAGCCCATAAAAAGGACCCTGAAGAAAGAGAGTCTTATATTTGAGAAGCAGGCAGTTCATTACTATGTGTGAAATGAAATGGTTAAGGAAAGAGTACCACAAGAAAGAGTTGTAATGGATAAGATCTAAAATCATTAGGAGCCTTGAAAGCATAGTAAAGAGTTCAAATTTTGTTTTATGGTATTTACTGAGTAGAGTTTTAAGCAAAACAGTGATATGATTTAACTTTGGTTTTGAAAAGATTACTCTAACTACTAGAGTATAAACCAGAAGAAGCTAGGCAAATCAATAAACTATTAAAAGACAGAAATGACCAAAATTGGTATAAGACCGAAACTGTTTCAAAACTGGCTACAAAATAAATCACAAAGGTTAAAAATTGATAATTTAAAAGACATACAGATGGTTTTAGACATGAATTCTTTCTAACACTAGTGAATATATATATATATATTTTTAGTCCACCAACTCTAGACTGTAGAAAAAACATGAAAGCTTTTCAAATAAAGTTAGAATAGCCTTAGTAAAAAAATCCAATGCAATTTAAAAGAATTTGTATGTTTTACGTTTTGAAATGAAGATATCTATCAAGATGATTGAACACACCAAACATTACAAGAGAAAAACCATGTGATTCTGTCAATGATTGCCATAGAGGTATTTGATAAAGTTCATTAGTCATTTATAAGAAAAATTCTAAGTCCAATTAGGAGTAAGAGAAAGCTCTATAGCAGGTCTTGGCAGCCAGAGGAGGATATGGTATGGGCCAGTTCATGTGCTACTAAAAAAGAACCAGTTTTCTGCCTGCCCAGCCTGTGTCTACCTGAAGGACATGTGCCAGTGATAACAGACGTGGAGACCTTCAGCATCACTGGCCTGCAGCCTGATACCAAAACCTACTACTGACCTCTACTTCTAGAGCCAGCCGAGCGAGCAGTCCTGCTCCACCAATTACCAGTGCTCTGAGGATCAGTGCTTCACCTCCCCCAGCCTGGCACCTCTGTGTCTCAGGCAATGAGGCATTTCATAGGTAGTTTTGAGAAACTTTATTCCTTTTCTCTCCCTCTAGGACACAGGAGTTTTTAGGGGCTTGGCTAGGCAAAGTCTTTCAACCTTGTCACTGTTGACATTTTGAACCAGATAAATCTTTGTTGTGTGGCACTCTTCACCATTATAAGATATTTGGCAGCATCTGTGGTTTTTACCTGCTTGACACCAGCAGCATACAATACTCTCCCTTAGTTGTGACAATCAAAAATGTCTCTAGACATTGCTAAATGTCCTGAAAGATAAAAATCACTGAAGTTGAGAACTGCTGGTATAGAGGACAATGTCATGACTATGTTTATCATATCTTATGGCTTCATAAGGTTGCATTTATACCAATAAATTCTCAATTAGGAGAGAAAAGGGGAAAACTATCTGTGTTAAGTCAGACTTAGCTGACAAAATAAAACACCATAGACTGAGAGGCTTTAAACAAGAGGAATTTATTTTTCCACACTTCTGGAGGAGGGAAGTCTGAGATCAGGGTATGAGTATAGTTGGGTTCTGGTAAGGTCTCTCTTCCTAGCTAGCAGATGGCTAACTTCTCACTGTGTCCTCACACAGCAGAGAGAGAGAGAGCCAGCTTTGGTGTTCCTTCCTTTTCTTACAAGGCACCAGTCCCAGCAGACAGGGATCTACCCTTCTAATCTCATGTATCCTTAGACACTACAAAGTCTCCATCTGCAATAAAGTCACATAAGGAGTTACATATGTGTAACATATGAATTATGGGGTGACATAATTCAGGCTACAGCACCACCTACTAAATAAGATTTTTTAATAAGCTTTCCCTAAACCCAACAACCACATTATATACAGTGATATATGGCAAAACCAATACAATATTGCAAAGTTAAAAAAAAAATTCAACATTCAAAAAAATTAAAAAAAATAAAATCAGTAACATAACAGGGATTTCTGCTATTATCACTAATATGCAACACATTTTGGAGACTGATAAGGCTAAAAAATAAAGAAGCAGTGTAAAACACAAGAATGAAAAGATAGTACTCTATTTCCAGTTGATATGACTTTATATTTAGAAAATAGAAGATATTCTGCAAACTATCTGTGAGCATTAATAAGAGAATTTGGTAATGTGAGTAGCCAGATGCAAAATTAATAGCTTTTCTTTCTATGAATATTATGTAATTAGAAACAAACAGGAAACATCCCATTCATAAGCACAATAGAAAATAAAAATTACCAAAATAAATCTAAGAAGACAATAATTATATCTAAATGGAGCAAATGATAACAGTTTATTGAAGGACATAAAACAAGATCTGAAATTGAAGAGACAGTACTTCTTATTTATTAATAATACATACATTTATTGCAGTTCTAATCAGAATCTTAGCATAATTTTTTTGATTGGTCAAAAATTCATATGGAAAAAAGAATGTATAATAACTTTTCATTAAAAAAGATATCAAGGACCTACTCAATCAGATATTAAAAGTGCTCTAAATATACTGTAATAAAAGCTCCATGTACTACCATACTAATAAGACAAATAGATACCTGGTATAAAACAAAATCTAAAATGAACATCATAAATGATAAAGTTCATATTTTGATTTAGGACAAAAAACTTTTCTTTCTAAAAAGATGTCAGCCTTCCTGGTTAGTTATTTAGAAGAATATAAAAGTACTCTACAATGGCTAAAGATATAAGTGTAAAAAAATTACAAGACAAAAAGAAAAATTAAGAGACTTTTCTCCTTGGAATGGGGAAAGCAAGACAGTAAAGTCTTAAAAACAAACAGAAGAAGCAGTAGATTTGGCTACACTAAATTAAGATATTTCTGCCCAAGAAAGAGAAGCTGGCACTGTTGTTCAGATGGGAGTTGAGAATATTTACAAATGGAAGTCGTAGTGGTGGGGAGAAGTAGACAGAGTTGACATTAATATATACCTTCCAGAAAAACATCTATTTCTGCTTTATTGACTATGCCAAAGCCTTTGACTGTGTGGATCACAATAAACTGTGGGAAATTCTCAAAAAGATGGGAATACCAGACTACCTGACCTGCCTCTTGAGAAACCTATGTGCAGGTCAGGAAGCATAGTTAGAACTGGACATGGAACAACAGACTGGTTCCAAATAGGAAAAGGAGTATGTCAAGGCTGTATATTGTCACCCTGCTTATTTAACTTCTATGTAGAGTACATCATGAGAAACACTGGGCTGGAAGAAGCACAAGCTGGAGTCAAGATTGCTGGGATAAATGTCAATAACCTCAGATATGCAGATGACACCACCCTTATGGCAGAAAGTGAAGAGGAACTAAAAAGCCTCTTGATGAAAGTGAGAGAGGAGAGTGAAAACGTTGTCTTAAAGCTCAACATTCAGAAAACTAAGATCACGGCATCTGGTCCCATCACTTTATGGCAAATAGATGGGGAAACAGTGGAAACAGTGTCAGACTTTATTTTTCTGGGCTCCAAAATCACTGCAGATGGTGGCTGCAGCCATGAAATTAAAAGACACTTACTCCTTGGAAGGAAAGTTATGACCAACCTAGATAGCATATTAAAAAGCAGAGACATTTCTTTGCTAACAAAGGTCCGTCTAGTCAAGGTTATGGTTTTTCCAGTCATGTATGGATGTGAGAGTTGGACTGTGAAGAAAGCTGAGCACCAAAGAATTGATGCTTTTGAACTGTGGTGCTGGAGAAGACACTTGAGTGTCCCTTGGATTGCAAGGAGATCCAACTAGTCCATTCTAAAGGAGATCAGTCCTGGGTGTTCATTGGAAGGACTGATGCTAAAGCTGAAACTCCAATACTTTGGCCACCTCATGCGAAGAGTTGATTCATTTGAAAAGACTCTGATGCTGGGAGGGATTGAGGGCAAGAGGAGAAGGGGATGACAGAGGATGAGATGGCTGGATGGCATCACCAACTCGAAGGACATGAGTTTGAGTGAACACCGCAAGTTGGTGATGGACAGGGAGGCCTGGCGTGCTGCAATTCATGGGATCGCAGAGTCGGACACAACTGAGTGACTGAAATGAACTGAACTGAACTAAGGTAGGAATACCTGGACTTCTAGACAGAGTGGATGTGGATTTTAAAGTGGGAAGATAGTAGAATTTGACCCAAGTATTATGGGATCATTTTTAAGAAAAAATACAAAACTACTCATTCCAAATTAGATACAAAATGAGTATTTCTTTAGAATGAGAAAAGAAGCCAAAACACATTACAGATTTTAAAAAGCTGCAAAAACTATAAACATTACCAAGTCTAAGAAAAAGTAATAATGAGATACTAATTTTAATCAATCAACTGCTTGAGACACTTTGGCTGTGAACTCTTTGATATCACCTGTTATAAGACAACGGTTTTGTAAGATAATATCATAAATAAGGAAAAGAAAGATAAGTTAGTCTTTGTTCTAGCTGTTTGATCAACTGTTGTTTTCTTTATTATGGCAAATTGGGATATATAAAACACAAAATCACATATAGATGTACTTACTATATGTAGTACAGCTTTAAGCTTGTGGTCTATGTGAAAATTTCTGATAATTCAATTTCATTCAGTTTCTATATAAAAAATATGAATTATTTATAATCATATATGTTACATTTTTGTGGCAAGGGAGAACTTATATTTTGACTAGGCACCATTATGTCTCAAATATTTCAATATTCAGCTAAATAAATGCTCTAATTATCAGCCAAATGAATGCTAAATATTACAAGTCTAATGACTAAAAGAATTATCCACAGGATAATTTCTGGATCCCCAAATTTCAAATATTTCTTCTCTCTACACAATACTTCTGAGTGAGACAAATAGTGCTCTTATTGTAAGATAACTGTAGGTCCTGAATCTCATGTCACTAAGCTGGGTAAGTCAGTGAAGTGAGTGGTTAGGAACTTTCCTAAAGCCACTCCATACAAGAATGTCTAGCAATAACTGTATACAGAAGTGTCTGTAGATTAAAAAAAAAAGCTTATCTGAACAAATCCAAACTAAATGTATCCCTAACACAACTTTTTCTTGCAGCTAGATCTCAAAAGTACATGAGGTGATGACATGAGGAGAATGTGATTAAGGGAAAGTTGGGGGCAGGGGTGGGGGGAAGGCATAGTTTTAATTAGCTTAAGTTAAAATATGCTACTTTTGAAAATTTTATAAAAATATGTGACCATGTAAACACTTTTGGGTTTCAAGGTCTTTGATAGGGCTGTTATAAGTGGGGAGCACTAGAACTTAAGCTTCACTGATTCTCAGTAAATTCACTTCCGGTTGACAGAGGGAAGAATCATAGATGATATCCAGGCTTCTGGCTTGAATAACACACACTAACGCTTGAATAAAGACATTTCCTTGTTTGAGGTTTCATGGCACTTTCTTAAAAACCAGGTGGTTGGGTAGCACCAGGGAGGAGAATCCTGCACAATTGGCTGCCTAGTCTAGAAAGCTTTTGCTCTGTGACTCAGAGATTCCTTTCCTCTATGTGGAGACACGAGGTAACCTGGCCTGGAGAAATTTCTATCCCTTTAGGCAGCACTACCACGGACCTTTGGGAGCCCTCTCAGCATCAGATGAACCAGGCAGATGAAAACAGTATGACAAGAGCTCTTAAAACTAAACTATCATTAGAATTGTCATAAAAGAAAAGATTTAATAGTACCCAGACTCTAGTAGTCAAAATGTCCAGGATATAGTTTTTTTTTTTTTTAAGATCACCTGTTATATACCAAGAATAAGGAAAATCACAACTTGAACAAAAAGCAAAATTGACAAAACCAAGATGAATCAAATATAGAAACTACTCTATAATAACAAGAATTTTAAAGCAGTCATATTCAAAAATGCTTTAATAAGCAATTACAAATTTTGTTGAAACAAAGGAAATGACATAAAATGACAGAAGAGAAATAGAAGTTATAAAAAAGAATGACATGGAAAATAGAGAACTGAAATACAATGTTAGAAATAAAAAATTGCTTGAGGGCAAAGTTGCAGAGTAGAGGTGACATATAAAATCAGTGAACTTGAGGAAAGATCAATAGAATTTACTCATTCTGAACAAAGGAGGAAAAATAGACTGGGGAAAAAAAACTGAACAGAGACTTACAGAAATTTTGGCAATAACAAAAAATCTAGCATTTGTATTACTGGGTTCCCTCATGACTCAGGTGGTAAAGAATCTGCCTGCAGTGCAGGAGACCTGGGTTTGATCCTTGGGTCGGGAAGATCCTCTAAAGAAGGGAATGGCAACCCACTCCAGTATTCTTACCTGGAAAATCCCATGGAGAGGGGAGCCTGGTGGCTTTCAGTCCATGGGGTCACAAAGAGTTGAACACGACTGAGCAACTAACAATAACAGAAGCAGAGAAGAAAGCAGAGAGTGCTGAAAGAGCATTTGAATAAATAATGGTTGATAAATTTTTTTAATTGGTTAAAAAAAACAGAAAAGAAGAAAAGCTCTAAAACTATAGAATAAAGAAGTTGTGAAAAATTCAAATAATATAAACTAAAAAAAAAAATCCATGCTAAGACATAAACTTTCAAAAACTAAAAATATTGAAAAAAATCTTGAAAGCAGTCAGAGTGAACTAACACATTAGCTACAGGAAACACTACTTTGAATGACAATGGATTTCTTCTGGAAACCATGGTGGCCAGAAGGATATGCCACAGCATTTTCAAATGAGTAAAGAAAATAGTTGTCATTATCAAATTTTATATCTGGGAAATCTATCCTTCAGTAATGAAGAGGCAATGAAAACATAACCAGATAAAAGAAAACTAAAAGAATTTGATGCTAGCACATCTACCCTTCAAGAATGCAAAAGAATTTTCTTCAAACAGAAAGTAAATGATGAATCCTTTTTGAACATCAAGGGAAAAAAATGCAAAGAACAGAAATATGGGTATATGCAAAAGACTCATGAGTTTTGGAAATCATATTTGATGACTGAAACAAATTTTAATGCCATCTTATAGCCAAGACAATGCAAGAAGTGGGGAAGGTAAAGAAAAATAAATGGAAAAAAGGGATTCAGTATTTCACTGAAGTAATAAAATGTTAATATCAGTAAACTGCTATAAGTCCTATATGAATTTTATAATACCCGGAGCAACTACTATGAAAACTATACAAAGAGACACATTAAAAAAACTATAAATATATCAATACAGAATTCTAAATATGTTTCAATAACCTGCAGGAAGGCAAGAAAAGAGAAACAGAGAAATAAGAACCAGAGAAAACAAACAATAAAAGGCAAATCTAAGTTTTAATATATCAACAGTTACTTTAAGTGCAAGAGTCTAACTACAACAATTAAAAGTACATTAAAAACACAACCCAACTATATGCTATTTATAAGAAATTCACTTAAAATTCCACAAGATAGGCTGAAAGTAAAAGGATAGAAAAGTACACCACGCACAGGCTAAATTTTAAAAAAGCAGGAGTGGCTCTATTAATATGAGATTAAGTGGACTTAAGAGCAATCAGTGTTACTAGAGGCAAAGAGGCATATTACATAGTGATAAGAGAATCAATCCACCAGGTAGACATAACAATCCTGATGTGTGTGCACCCCACAGGAGAACCTCAGAAATACACAAAGCAGAAATGAATACAGTTGAAAAGAGAAATAGACAAATTTACCATTATTGGTTGGTCTTTAATGCCTCCCCTTAGCAGGCAATAGAACTAATAAGAAATCATCAAGGACATAGAAGATCTGAACCTGTCTTGTATTTCTGCTGCAAGCGTCTTTGCAGCAAACATTTTTGTTGTGAGCATTTTTGCTACAGACATTCTGGCCACATAACTAATTGGCCGTAAGGCGTTTTGCTATGAAATATAACTGGCTGACAGTTTTTGGTTTGACATTTTGGTTTCAGTGAGCTATGTTATTGATGGCTTTATTGAGCTGACAGATGATGATTTGCCACAAGAGTTGGTTTCTTATTTTCAAAGTCACTGCATTGGAGGAGAAAGAGGCGGAGGGCCTCAAAGGCATGGAGTTGAACCCACATTTCCTATGGAACTTAGGAGTGTCTGTCAACAGACATGTGACAATATGCCAAGAAGAAACAACACTGTACAAGTTTTCACAATGTAACACAAGGGTCAGGTACAAATATGCATCTTAGCATTTGAAAACCAACATCCCTCTTAATGAAAGAAGACATTTTCAGGAAAAAGAAAAATGTGATGCCAAATGAGGAGAGGTATCAACAAACCAAAAAAATGTATAAAATACTATGGATGAAAGACTTGGAAAACAATGGCTTAGGTGCAACTCATAATACAAAATCAATTCTTCGTGCAGTATTGCCATGAACCTACATACATCTTCAATGTGTTCAAATATTTCATATTTTGTAATGAAGCCTTTTTAATTTTGTTATTTGTTTCTCATGAGTCATCATGTCCTTTTAAACTTCGCTCTTATTTTTCATTATTTTATCTTTTATCATAAAACTGTCTTATGGCCAATTAGTTATGCAGTGGAAATATCTGAAAATAACAAAAATGCTTGTGGAAAAGATGTTATAGTGAAAGTGCCTAGAACTGATCTGAACAACCCAACAAGAACAGAATATACATTTTTTAAAACCCATGGAACATTTACCAAGTATATAATATCTTGAGCATAAAACAAACCTTAATCAATTTAAAAATAATTGAAATCATAGAAAGTATGTTCTCTGACAAAAATGAAACTAGAAATCAGTAACAGAAAGATGAGGAAAATCTCCATACACTTGGGGATTAAGGGATACACTTCTAAACAGTGGATCATAAAGTCTCAGAGGAAATTTAAAAAGTCATAAAAGGAAATAAAAATGAAAACACATCATATAAATGTGGAATGCAGGTAAATCAGTGTTGAGAGAGAAATTTATAGAAAAGAAGGAAGGTCTTAAACCAGCAATATAACCTTCTATCTCAATAAATTCCCCCCAAAGAACAAAATAAGCCCAAATCAAGTAAAAGAATGAATATACTGACCACATTCAATTCTTTTACTTCTCTTGTTATCAGGTCTGGATTCTATTGTCCAGTTTTATAGCTATCTCCTTACAAGTACCATTAATTAGTTGCTTATCTCTTTTGTATATAACCAGAAAAAAAAATCCTAACTTTTCTTATACAAATACCTCTCTCTACATTTGTTTACAGTATCTCAGTATTAATGGAGAGAATCACAGCAGTACGGACCAGAGTCATTTCAAATCCATGACCATACCCCACGAATGGTCATTTGACACTGACAAACTTACTCCAGTTTGACTTTTACATTATTGCAGTGGATGGTTTCAGTTCTCTTATATTCTCTTCCCCGCATGATCTAAGCTAATAAGTCTGTATATTTTATACAAAAATACTCCACTCCAGTAAGAACTGCCTCATCTTTCCACCAGATGGTCAATCTACTTGTATCAGTATACACATATTAGCCTCCCCTCTAGTTATAATAGAAAAGGCACTGCTCCTATCTTAACTCACTTACCTTTATTTATTTTTTCCTCTGAGGCATTTTATTTGTATGTATTAGATCCCTAGAAAAAGAATCCAAGGATTTTCCCTCCTGTGTGTTTTCGTCTTGCTTCTTCATGGTCCGTGATGCCGGCTGAGGTTGTCAGAACGATGAAACCAAACTGATGGGACGGGAGCAGGTTATTCCGCCATTCTTCTAGATCTTTGAGTTGCACATCAAATCTGGGGCTGATCGCTCCACCCTTACTTAGCCTGCCTGTGAGGTTCACAACAATTACCCCAGCTCTGTGATCATCAACGATTTCAAATTCACCACTGTAACCATGCTTCATTATCACAGTTAGAGACCTGAGGATGAGTTTGGAGCACGGCCTGATAAGCACCTGGCGTTGCCTCTCTTTTTAGCATTGTTGATACTCTTGAGAGCATTAGCCAGGACATTGATGTGCACCATTATGGCAGCATGGAAAGATGGTGGAAAACTTACCTTTATTTTTTAAAGGAAACTTTTTTTTTTACTGCCATTTTTTCTTTCTCAACTATATTATTAATATAGTCTCCACTGGATCCTTCCCATCCAAACTGATGCATCCTTTAAGATGATTGAAACAAACCAAAAAAGCAAACAAATAAAAGCTTCCCTTTGATTCCACACCCTATTCCTGCTACTCTCCATATCTCTGTTCTCCTTCATAAAAATAGAGCATTGTCTATGCTTTTCTCTACATTTCCACTTCTGATTTTCTCTTCAAATCATTCTAATTGGGTATTTCTCTGACTTCTCTAAAAAAAAAAATGGACCTTATATCACCAATGACCTCATCTTGCTGTAAAGCTAATATTCACTTCTCTAAGATCATCTTGCTTGAGCTCTTAACATTTGAAACCATGCACTATTCCCACTTCCTGATACACATCCCTCACTTGATTTCCAGGATATCATGCTTCCTTGGCTTTTCTTTTGTCTCTTTGCCTCATCTCAAACTCCTTTCCCTCTTCCCCTAGACCTCTAAATGTTTTAGTGACCAAAGGCTTTCTCTTCTACTCTCTTCTCACCTCAGTGATCTCATCTGAGTAATTTCAACTAGTCTCAGGGCTTTAAATTTCATCTTCAGCAGACAACTCAAATTTATACCTCCAGCTTAGTCCTCTTTTTAGAACTCCAAATTCCTATATTCTACTTAACATTTCAATTTGGATCTAATAGAAAACTTAAACGTGACCAAATAGAATTATTAATACCCCTTCCAAATTTGCTGCTGCAAAATCTTCCACCTTTCACTAAGCAGATTTATCATCTACCTAATTGCTCAAACAAAAAAAATTATAGGTTTTGTAATTCTTGATTCTTCTTTCTCTTATAGCCTATATACAATCCATCAGTAGTACTGTTGGTATTAGTTTCAATATGTCCTGATACTGTCCAGTTACTACCGTTAGCATAACTATAACTTCTTCTACATCACCTACTCATCTCATATTTTCTTAACAATTGACTTTCTGAATTCATTTAAAACTCAGATATGAGTGTCAGGTCATTTAAAAATGGTAGGACCTTAAACTTTTCCAGGGTCACACATTGTGTGAGTGTTTGCTTTTAATTTGAACCTTAAAAGATATTTTTGGGAGAAACTACTTCAAATGTCATTTTACATTGGCAATATTGGAGCTTATATTTTGAAAAGACAAACAAAAAGCATAAACAGCTTTTGGGGTCACCAGTGGTGAATTTAACTACTTCAGTTCAGTTGCTCAGTTGTGTCCAACTCTTTGCAACCCCATGAACTGCAGCACACCAGGCCTCCCTGTCCATCACCAACTCCCGGAGTCCACCCAAACCCATGTCCATTGAGTCGATGATGCCATCCAAACATCTCATCCTCTGTCGCCCCTTCTCCTCCTGCCCTCAATCTTTCCTAGCATCACGGTCTTTTCAAATGAGTCAGTTCTTCGCATCAGGCAGCCAAAGTATTGGAGTTTCAGCTTCAACATCAGTCCTTCCAATGAACACCCAGGACTGATCTCCTTTAGGATGGACTGGTTGGATCTCCTTGCAGTCCAAGGGACTCTCAAGAGTCTTCTCCAACACCACAGTTCAAAAGCATCAATTCTTCTGCGCTCAGCTTTCATTATAGTCCAACTCTCGCATCCATACATGACCACTGAAAAAACCATAGCCTTGACTAGACGGACCTATTTACTTGGCAAAGTAATGTCTCTGCTTTTTAATATGTTGTCTAGGTTGGTCATAACTTTCCTTCCAAGGAGTAAGCATCTTTTAATTTAATGGCTGCAATCACCATCTGCAGTGATTTTGGAGCCCAGAAAAACAAAGTCAGCCACTGTTTCCACTGTTTTCTCATCTATTTGCCATGAAGTGATGGGACCAGATGCCATGATCTTAGTTTTCTGAATGTTGAGCTTTAAGCCAACTTTTTCACTCTCCTCTTTCACTTTCATCAAGAGGTTCTTTAGTTCTTCTTCACTGTCTGCCATAAACTACCTAGACATGTTTTTAAGAATGAATTAAAGCATAAACTCTTGGGGTGCTAAAGTTTGTATAATATAATAAGGGGAAAAGAGGAGAATTTTAAAAGTTATACTAATGAGCAAGAGGAACAAACAGGAAGAGGTAGGCCCTCTGCTTGAGACAGATGGTGATAACAGACGACAAAGAGGAAGCAGGACCATTGCGTTCCTGTTCTGCTAGTCTTCCACGCAAAAGACAATGATCTTCAGATTGAAGACGGAAGAACAAACTATTTAAGAGGGACCTGGTATCAAAGGCAGGTGGGAGCATTCAGAACATCAAATGCCCTGGCTATGATGACCTTCACTGCAGGATTGGAGAGAACTAGGAGGTGAAACTTCCGAACCAGCAACTGTGACCTCTGAGGAATAGTGGAGAAGGGAAAGGTGTTATAGGACTGGAAAAGCAAATGCAGTGCGAATTCTCCATATGGGAAAATAGTAAATTCTGCAATTACAGATCAGTGAGCCAGACATTAATCCCTATGCAAAATTAAAAATGGATTATCAAAATGAATGGGTTTTCAAACAGCATAAAGTGAGAGCATGTAAATTCCTATTAATATAAAGAGAAATAGTATTCATTAAGACTCAGCATGGGCTCATTAAGACTAAACTGTACTCAGACTAACTTAATTTTCTTTTTGGGTAGGTTAGCTACTACTGTTAAGAGGAGCTACTATTTCTTCAGTACTTACTCGATATTTGGCTCTTGGTTAATGCTTTATTTGCATTTTCTTAGTTGACCTTAAGTATTATTTTCCCCCATCTTATAAAGTAACAGAAGTTTAGAGCAGTAAATAGCCCAAGATCACAATGCTAAAACTAGGCAACAGGAATTTTAGCATAGGTAGCCACATTATAGGCAGTGCTATGTTGCCACTAAAGAGTATAGGATGAGTATATACCAAGAATGCTATTGAAATGGTACACCCTTGGGGAGAATGGGTACCTGTAATATTTATGGCTGAATACCTTTGCTGTCCACTTAAAACTATCACAATATTGTTAATCGGCTATACTCCAATATAAAATAAAAAGTTTTAAAAAATTTTATAAAGGGGGGCTTCCCTGGTGGCTCAGTGGTAAACAATCTGCCTGCGAATGCAAGATATGCAGGTTTAATAGCTGGTCTGGGAAGATCCCACATGCCATGGAGCAACCAAGGTCATGCAGCACAACTATTGAGCCAGAGCTCTAGAGCCCAGGAGCCACAGCCAATGGGCCCATGTGTCCTGCAGCCCATGCTCTGCAACAAGAGAAGCCACGGCAATGAGAAGCCGCACACAGAAACTAGAGAGTAGCCCACTGGCGGCAACCAGAGAAAAGCCCACGCAGCCCCAAGATCCAGCACAACCAAAAATAAATTAATACATACATACATAACTTTTTAAAAAAGAAAGAAATGGCACACCTGAATGGGGACAAAGTATAAAAGGATGAATTAGCTGATGGTACACTTGGGGTGATCCATTAATGATAGAATGATCATTTTCAAAGAGCACTGATGAATGTGCCATTGTCTATGAATAAAGGCATCTCCAGTGATCTAATCCCAGAATTTCATCCTTGACCTATGGTTGGTTACTTTTTTATGAACAACTTGGCTAAATAAATAAATTGGATCTTATCATATATGTGGATAACCTGAAATTTAGTTGGCTAGTATCTAATGACAAAATTGGTTTCTCTAAACATCTTAGCACAGGTTCAATAAAACAAGAGATAGCATATTAGGACAAAATATAAAATCTAACACTTTGGTTTTTAAACTGCTACCCAACGATACATGGAGAAAAACAGAAGAACCAACAATAATTGATGAATAGCTTCTCCTCATGTGGCCAGGGCAGTGGTATCACAGCCCCAGGGTAAGGCATCTTACCAAGGCAAAAAGTCCAAATAAGGAAGCTTTAGATTCCATCACTGAACTCTTTATGGAAAGGCTCCAAAAACACAAGTGGCAAAACAGTGCCAAGAGTGAAGTCCAGTGAGTAACACAGGGGGAAATATTAGAGAGCAAGCAAAGGGGAAGTTTAGCAGTTGAGAGAATTTAAAGCAGGAGAGGGAGAAAGGTATCAGAAAAATCTACTTATTTTATAATCCTTTTTTTTCCTTATATATACACTCTTTTTTTCAGAAGTCAGGAAAAATTTATGGCATCAAAAATTCTCTATAGAGAATTCTCTACATTACCCCAAAACACAAAATTTCAATTCAAAGTGGATCAAAGAAATAAATGTGCAGAACAAAGCCTAAATCACATTGGAAAAATATAAATGACAATAAATTTGTGCTTAAGTGTAAAACAAAATTATGATTATCAAGTGGAAATATGGTGGGGGGGATAATTTAGGAGTTTGGGATTAACATATACACACTACTCACTACTATATATAAAATAGATAATCAAAAAGGGCTTACTATATAGCACAGGGAACTCCACTCAATATTCCATAACAATCTATATGGGAAAGGAATCTAAAAAAGAATGAATGTATGTATATGTATAACTGAACCACTTTGCCATATATCTGTAGGTAACACTGCACTGTAAATCAATTATACTTCAATAATTTTTTTGAAGTTCTCTTTCACACATTTATCTTTCTTTTTTAATCGGAGGATAATTGACTTACAATATTGTGTTGGCCTCTGCCATACATCAACATGAATCTGTCACAGGTATACACAAATCCCCGCCCTCCTCAATCCCACTCCCATCTCCCACCCCATCTCATCACTCTTGGTTGTCACAGAGCACTGGGTTGAGCTCCCTTTGTCACAGAGTAAATTCCTACTTGCTATCCACTTTACATATGACAATGTACATGTCTCCATGCTATTCTCTCAATTTCTCCCAATCTCTCCTTCCCGCACCAGGCCCACAAGTCCATTCTCGATGTCTGCGTCTCCAGTGCTATCCTGCAAATAGGTTCATCAGTACCATCTTTCTAGCTTCCATATACATACGTTAATATACAATATGATACTGGATGCTTGGGGCTGGTGCACTGGGACGACCCAGGGGGAGGGTGTGGGGAGGGGGGAGGGAGGGGGGTTCAGGATGGTGTACCTGTGGCAGATTCATTTCGATGTTTGGCGGAGCTAATACAATATTGTAAAGTTTAAAAATAAAATAAAATTAAAAAAAAATAAAAAATAAAATATATGAAAGTCAAAAAAAAATACAATACTTGTCTTTCTCTTTCTGACTTACTTCACTCTGATGCACACTCTTTATTTTCCTTTCCTCTCTTAAGTGTGTAATAGTGGAAGGTCTCCAATTACTGAAGGCTTCAATTATTTTCTTTATCTGTACTATAAGCAGGCCTTCAAGTGGCTTTTGCAGTAAATAATGTTTCTTTATTTATTATTTTGTTTAAAAAATATTTGTTTTCGTTTTAAAAAAAATCTTTTTACATGTGAACTATTTTAAAAGATTTTAGGCTTGAATATGCATGTGTCCCTTGATGTTAAGGGAAGCTGATTTTCAGACTACACAGCTGCATTGAAGCCTCTTTTTATTTAGTTTCTGGGAAGTATTTGAAAAAGTATGTATAGCAGCTATAAAGAGCTTTGACTCTTCTGAAAAATACATTGGATAGAAATATGAGTATGACGTGACTAGTAAAAAAAGCTAAGATGATGTGATGTTACACTGATAAAATTATACTATATAGTAAGAAGGAATTAATCATCTCTTTCTCTTTACGTATGTATGTGTATGTTTGTGTGTGTGTATAAAAAAAATATATATATATATATATAAAAATCCACACGTGGAAGAATATCTAACTCTAACATTTTAAGAGTATGAATAAAAATACCCTTGTATTTCCAGAGAGTGACCTAGGTGACGAAGAGATTTGCTTCTTAAAGAAATCGTAGTGTTCTTCCTGGAGAAGAATAATGCAATGTGCACTCATGCCTGTGTGTGTGCTCAGTCATGTCTGACTCTTTGTGACCCCATGGACTACAGCCTGCTAGGCTCCTCTGTTCTTGGAATTTTCCAGGCAAGAATACTGGAGTGGTTTGCCATTTCCTACTCTAGGAGATCTTTCCAAGCAAGGGTCTCTCGCATTTCCTGCTTTGGCAGGTGGATTCTTTACCACTAAGCCACCTGGGGAATATACAGTCACTATTTATTGAACTGTAAATCAACAAAATAATAAGTTGTAAAAGCAAATGAAAAAAATCAGAGCTTTATCACTTTATAGGGTAGTGTAGTAGCTGAAAGCACAGACTCTAGAGCTATCCTGCTTGGATATATAGCCTAAATCCTTGACTTACTAGTTGTTAAGACAGTAACTTGAATGTCCATTGACATAAGAGTGGGAAAGGAGATGTGGTACATATATACAATGGAATATTATGCAGTCATAAAAATGAATGAAATAATGCCATTTGCCCCACATGAATGGTCTTAGAGATTGTTATACTGACTGAAGTAAGTCAGAGAAAGCTAAATATCATATAATATTGCTTATATGTGGATCTAAAGAAAGGGTACAAATGAACTTACTTACAAAATAGAAACAGAGTCACAGATATAGAAAACAAACTTATGGCTACCAGGGAGGAAAGGGGGGAGGGGAGGGATAAAGTGGGAGACTGGGATTGACATATACACACTGCTGCTGCTGCTGCTAAGTCGCTTCAGTCATGTCCAACTCTGTGCGACCCTATAGATGGCAGCCCACCAGGCTCCCCCGTCCCTGGGATTCTCCAGGCAAGAATACTGGAGTGGGTATATACATACTACTATATATAAAACAGATAACTAATAAGAACCTACTTAGTAGGTATAACACAGAGGACTCTACTCAGTACTCTGCAATGACCTATATGGGAAAGGAATCTAAAAAGAGTGAATATATGTATAACTTGCTGTACACTTGAAACTAACACGACATTGTAAATCAACCAGACCCCAATAAAAATTAAAAAAAAAAAAACTTTCTCAAGCTACTTAACTATTCTGTGTAGTAGTTTTCTCATCCATATAATGGTCTTGAACAACTTGGGTTTGCACCACACAGGTCCACTTTTACTCAGACTTTTTCCTAAGTATGTACTACTGCTATGTAAGTACATACTGCTATGCTAGTATGCAGACTGTGAAGCTGTGAATGCAGAGGAAGTGTGGGTACGGAGGGCCACTGTGTAACTCCTGCATTGTTCAGGGTGAACTGTAATAGTACATGTCATTAGGGTTAAATGAATGAAGCTATGTATTAATAAAACACAGACAATATTTGCTGGTATATATCAAGTACTTGATACATTGTAGTTACTAGTAAAGCATAATGGAAATTTGCTTCCTGTTAGATAACCTAAACTAATGATTAGACCTTTGATGATGGTTCAGTCAGGAAAGAGAGTGATGGTGAAGGAAAGAATGGTCACAGTCAGGTTTGAGAATTTGAGTTTGCTTGTGTTTATCATGGAATATATCTGGCTGAAGCAAAATGGATCCTAATGGATCCTTTAATGATTAGGATCACTAAAGTTAGTATATCTTCAACTCTCTAGTGAGGTCTCATTACTCAGCAAAATAAAACACAAACTGATTAATATTTAATTTTTTTTTAAGTCGGATTGTCAAGAAGATAAGTAATCTAGCACACCTGGACAAGCTTCTTGAGTTTTTTATAAAAAGGCAGGACAATAAAACCTACTGAGAAAATTCTATTAAAATTACTATGAAAGGTACCTCTCACTTTACTATGAGCAGAGGTGGCTCATTAGAATAAATTATAGTACGTGTAGATTATAAGAAATAAAGAAAACATGTAGATACAAATGAAAACACTTCTATCATAAAGGAAACTTTATTATATCTCCTAGCAAATGACATTTTATGTCCCCTTTATGCTTTGCCTTAAATCTTCTCCCAAATGACAAATTTTAGAAATAGAAGCCTTTTATCTGAGAAAGGAAAGAGTTGGACAACAGTTAACATTTGTTGATACTTGGACTTTTAATAAGATTTTATGTTAAAACAAGGACACCAATTTGAGTAACACTGGACTGCAATTCTATCCTGGATATTTTGTCTATTTTATTAGGCTAAGAAACTCTGGGTCCCAGAGGCTCCTGATTCTTTTAATCCTTTCACAAATTTTTATTGAACATTTACTATGTGCCAAACTCTTTCCTAAGCCCTCAAAAGAGAGCAGGAACAAGACAGTGCTCTCATAGAAGTGAAAGTGAAAGGATTAGTCACTCAGTCATGTCCAACTCTTTGTGACCCCATGAACTATAGCCCGCCAGGTTTCTCTCCTCCATTCATGGAATTCTCTAGGCAAGAATACTGGAGTGGTTTGCTGTTTCTTTCTCCATGGGATCTTTCTGACTCAGGGATCGAACCCAGGTCTCCTGCGTTGCAGGCAGAGTCTTTACCATCTGAGTCACCAGTGAAGCATTCATAGAACTTACATTCTAGTGAGGAGACACAACAGATAAACAAGAAAAATTCCAGACAGTCTTAACTTTAGAATTGAATAGAACATAAAGATGGGGAAAAAAAACTAGATGGCTACTTTGGAATGAGTGTCCAGAGAGGCTTCTCTAAGGAGCTGGCATCCCAACTGAGATATGAATGATAATAAGCATCCAGAACTGTGAGGGACAAGAAGGAAATCATCCCAAGGAAAGTACCAAGATCTCAAGGTGAGAGGGAAGGCTAATTTGGCTGAACTTGGTCAGGATATTTAGGGGAAGTTCAGAGATGTTGAGTCCAGGTTATTTATGACATGATAGGACAAGATAAGACAATTGAGATTTTAGCTAAGATCAGAAGCCAGGCATTTGGTTGATTTTAAACAGAGGAGTGACATGATCTAATTATATTTTATTTAAATAAATTGCTCCTGCTGTTCTATGATGTTTAGCTTATAGAAAGCAGGAGTGCAAGAGAGGAGACCAATTGGAAGGTTATGAGAATAATCCAGGCAAGAAATGGAGATGATTTAGATGGGGGTAGTAGTAACGAAGATAATGATAAATAGTCATGTTTGGGGTAACTTTTGGAATTAGAGGTGATACAACTTGTGGAAGACTGGAGGGAGAGAGGTAAGGGAAAAGAGAGAGAGAGAGAGCACGGGCACAGAAAGAGAGAGGGAGAGAGGAGGGAAACAGAGGGAGAAGGGAGTAACTGTGGGCTCTATTACAGATGTTTTTGGCCTAAGAAAATTAGTAGAAGTTGTGCCATTTTCCTGAGATTTGTAATCTTGGGAAAGGAATGGATTGGGGTAGAAAAATAAGCTTTAGATGCCTATTAGCCATTCAAGAAGAGTGGTCACATATGAAGCTGGATATCTGAATCTAAGTTTTGGGGAGGAAATTACAAGATAATGATTTGAAAGCCTAGTCTACCTGAAGCCATGAAAATTAGTGACACAACTTAAAAAAAATAGGGCCAAGTTACTGAGCCATTGAGTACTCCAACATTTAGAAGCTGGGCAGAAGAAGAGGAGGAGCCAGAATACAAGACTGAGAAGGATCAACCAGTGAGCTAGGAGGAAAGGCAAGAGAGGTGCTAACAGGAGACCAAGAGAAGAAATCATTTCAATAAGGAGGGAGTGGTCAAATATGTTGAATGCTGCTGATAATTGAATTAAGACCACACCCAGAGACCATTGGATTTGGCAGTCCCAGTGGAATGGTGGGTCCCAAAGCTCAATTAGAATAAACTGATGCATGAATGTGAATGAGGAAAGAAAGGGCAACTACTGACAAGAGAAAAGTACTTCTAGACGATATAATCATTAGAGCCCCCTGAAATTGAACAGGCCCACTTGAGATATTGAAAAAGCTCAAAGATG
This sequence comes from Bubalus bubalis, assembly GCF_019923935.1. Lineage (NCBI taxonomy): Eukaryota > Metazoa > Chordata > Mammalia > Artiodactyla > Bovidae > Bubalus > Bubalus bubalis. The sequence continues at coordinate 103,429,583 of NC_059159.1, read as the reverse complement.
TGTTTATTAATACAATTGAAATGAGGGATCTGTGCATTTGTGAGTGGGACCAGATGACTTTGAAAATATCCATCATACAATGATGTTCTAGGATTCTTTTTATTCTACAGTATTTATCTGATTTTTCTATTGCTTGCCTAAAATGTCAGTGCAGTGTCCCCAACCTGATCCCTCTGCAACCTTATCAAGGATAGATAAATTATTTTCATTACCCTTTATAAAATACTGGAAATAGCTCTTGAATTTTTATTACTTTCTCAGTAGGCTCTAGATTGGAATAAATTGGTCTCATTCAACTGTCTCATAATGTAGACAGGACAATTAAGGCTCTGAGAAGTGGGAATGATTAGTCAAATATAAAATTCAAAGATAACAGCAAAGCTAGGACTAGAACCCAAGTCTCCTCCTTTCATTTCTCATCATCTTATTATTTCTCCATTTTTGGTTTATAGCTTTCTAATTTTTATAAACTGTCTGCTTATGTTAAGAGCTTTCGAAGTTGCACTGTTTGAAATAGCAAAATAAAAAGCAACCAAAAAACAAGGAACACCTCAAAGTCTCAGCATCAGAGCACAGAAGCTCCTTTTAGGGAAGGAGCTGGAGCATTCATTCCTCCAGCTGCTGGCAAAGTGGCAGCTGAGGGCTGTCTGCCAAGTGCTTTCCTCAAGATTGTCGTCTTCCCTGCGGGTGGCCACAGCAGCAATCTATCATAAGATGGAAGTGGCAAATCCAGGATCAAGCATGAGCAGGACGGAAGGCACAAATAAGCTGCATTGCACCTCTCCCTCAGCATGAACCAATGGCCACAGGAGGGGCCCCTGATGATGAGCTCGGGGAAGAGGAAAAAGCCTAAGAGATGGTTCACAGATGGCTCATCCTGATATGAAGTGCAAGGTGAGAATGGTCTGCCTCTGCTCTACAGCCTCACTCAAGGGTGTCTCTGACAGAGAGCTGTGAAGGGAAATCCTTTCAATGTGCAGACCTTCCAGTATTGCATCTGGTCATTCAACTTGCCTGGAAGAATGGTAGACCAGTAAAGCATGCTTGTTCACGAGCAGAGGAAAATGACTGAGCTGGTTGTTCAGAAACCCAGAAAAAGAAAAATCATAAGATTAGTGACAAGGTGTCTGGGAAGCTCTGTGTGGGTAGGCCTGTGGGAATGAGCCCTTGTATGATCTTTGTATCACATGTCAATGTCCTCTAGAGAGTTTCCCTACCTCTATTATCCTTTGTAGAAGAGGCATTAAACAACCAAAAATACAGAATGGTATGGAAAATTGCCAACGGTATGACAAATTGACCACTCTGAATTCCTGCCACTCTTCAAGGGGAAGCAATTCATCTTGGTTATAATCAATATCTTTTCCAGGTATGGCCAATTTCACAAGACCTCAGACACCATTACCATTCAAAGGCTTACAGTGTGATCCATTGAAATGGGATCTTTACAACATTGCGTCTGACTAACAGACCACTTGACAACAAAGGAGATAGGGCTATGAACATAGGACCTGGAGATCCACTGCTCCATCCAGATCACATACTGCACCATTCAGAAGCTGCCAGTGGTAGAAAGAGTAACAGAGTAGCATTTTGTAGTTTTGACTGAGGCACCAGCTTGGATTTGAGACTCTACAAAAGGGAGGCTTATGCCCTAGTATCAAGTTACACCCTAAATCAGGGACTATTGTATGATGCTAATGTTCCCAACAGGTAGAATGTATGAGTCTGGGACTAAGAGAAGGAAGTCTCTTAGTTTGGTCCCTGCTGACCATCCCTCCAAGTGACCAACCTGTGGAATTTATGCTTCCCATCTCTACAACTCTAGGTATTGTTTATGTTTAGTTGTTAAGTCATGTCCAACTCTTTGGCAATTCCATGGACTGCAGTCCACCAGGCTCCTCTGTCTATGGGATTTCCCAGGCAAGACACTGGAATGGGTTGCCATTTCCTTCTCCAGGGGATCTTCCCAATCCAGGGATTGAACCTGCATCTCCTGCATTGGTAGACAATTTCTTCACCACTGAGACACCATGAATCTAAATGTTCTGCCTCACAGAGGGGGGAAATGATCCACCAAAAGACGTAATAAGACTTCCATTAAATTTTAAGTTAAAACGGCCACTGTCACTTTGGGGTCATTATGATAAGAAGAAAGTACACAAGGAAAGGTGTCACCATCGGGGCATGAGGTGGAAGTAGAAGAGATGCTTCAGTGACAGCAGGGAGGACTCTGGTTTGGTACCTATCAAAGTACCTACCTTTGGTAATATTGGTAAAATTTGGTTAATATTGGTAAAATTTGGAAATTTCTACCTTCTGAACCACATTGCCCAATCATGGCAGTGACTTGTTCAGTTGCTCAGTCATGTCCGACTCTTTGTGACCCCATGGACTGCAGCACACCAAGCTTCTCTGTCCTTCACCAACTCCTGGAGCTTACTCAAATTCACGTCCATTGAGTCAGTGATGCCATCCGACTATCTTGTCCTCTTTCATCTCCTTTTCCTCCTGCCTTCAATCTTTCCCAGAATCAGGGCCTTTTCTAATGAGTCAGCTCTTTGCATCAGGTGGCCAAAGTATTGGAGCTTCAGCTTCAGCATCAGTCCTTCCAATGAATATTCAGGACTGATCTCCTTTAGGATGAACTGGTTGGATCTCCTTGCAGTCCAAGGGACTCTCAAGAGTCTTCTCCAACACCACATTTCAAAAATAAATAAATAAATAAAATAAATCCTTCAGCGCTCAGCCTTCTATATGGTCCAGCTTTCACATCCATACATGACTACTGGAGAAACCATAGCTTTGACAATATGGACCTTTGTTGGCAAAGTAGTGTCTCTGCTTTTGAATATGCCGTCTAGGTTGGTCGTAGTTTTTCTTCCAAGGAGCAAGTGGCTTTTAATTTCATGCTGCTGTCACCATGTGCAGTGATTTTGGCGCCTAAGAAAATAAAGTCTGTGACTGTTTGCATTGTTTCCCCATCTATTTGCCATGATGAGATTGGATGCCATGATCTTCATTTCCTGAATGTTAAGTTTTAAGCCAGCATTTTCAATGACTGGATAGGTACAATAGCCATGGCCTGAGAAAGTCACAATGACAGGGATCAGACTTGAGAGAGATTAGGGTCTGGGTCACCTCATCATGTAATCCACCTGGATCAGCTGAGATGTTAGCCAAGAGTGAGTGGAATTTAGATCATATAGTAGAAGAATGATGCAATAATAACTTAGTAAGAGAAAAAAGTGAATTCAAGCAGGAGTCTCACAGGAGATAGTCACCCAGATCCCTCCCTTCAGGACTGAGGAACTTATCACCTCAGTTGCTGGTAGCATGGACAACATGGCACTCAGCTGAATGTCTGTCTGTGAATTGTCTTCAGTTTGAAAGAGCTACCTCGCCCAAGATCACAACTACTCCTGGGGCACAGGTCCTGCTCGGTTCCTGGATAATAAGAGTGTTCAAATACCCAGCCCCTCTGTCTCAAGGACCAACAACTCTGAAGGGCCCTTCCAGCCCTAGAGCCCCTCCAAGGTCTTTACTGCAGCTTCACTGTGGTCCTACTCTTCCCTCACCCAATCTTACTTTCTCTGTGTCTAAGGCCTTTCACTAATAAAATCATTGCATACAAATCTCTGAGTATCTGTTCCTTATGGACAGCTAATTCAAAAAGCATATTTCATGCCCTAAGCATATACCATGCCCTAAGCCCAACTCATTGGAAAATATCCTAATGCTGGGAAACACTGAGGACAGGAGGAGAAGGGGGCGACAGAGGATGAGATGGTTGGATGACATCACTTACTCAATGGTTATGAATTTGAGCAAACTCTGTGAGATAGTGAAGGACAGGGAAGCCTGGTGTGCTGCAGTTCATGGGTTCACAAAGTGCCGGACAATATCTGGTGATTGAACAACAACATGCTTATGTGAGATAATATTTGCTAGTTATGAGGATGGTATTGTAGATTATTTCATGAGATTGAGAAAATCAGGTCAGGGCAATTGTGAAATGTTTGATCCAACTTTCATAAATGTAATTATATGTAAATATTCAATATATCCTGAGAAAAAGCTTAAGGTAGCAAAATATTAACAGTGGCTATCTTTGGGTATAAGGATTATAGTGATTTTCTCAATTTTTAATAATCAACAGTAGGCAGTTATTTTTAATGAGCTAAAATACATAGTAAAAAAGTTGAGTGTATACTAGAGAGATGTATGTATAAAACAGAAGGAAGTAGAGACAATAAGCACAGAGTCCAACATAATTACTCTTTATTCTAGATGACCCGTGATTTAAGACTGAAAAACAATTCACCTCTCTTCCCTAATTCATCCACTGGCTTAATTGAAGTTACCTGGTGAGGTGGACATATAGGAAACTAACATCTAGGAGTGGGATTGCTGGGTGATATGGCCACTCTATGTTGAACCTTTTGAGGGACTACCAGACTGTTTTCCAAAGTGGTTGCACCATTGTACAGTCACCAGTTACTATAAACCACATTATTTCCCCACCCTAGCCCAAGCAGGTTTTTCTTGTGGTCTGAAATATTCTGTCAGACACAGATTAGTCATTTCTCTTAAATGGGTCTGTGCAGGGTCCCTACCAAGAGAAAGACTATGTATGGCAAGTACAAAGAATTTGGTTGGTTCCCAAGGCATCATACATGTAGAAAAATGAGTCAATCATATTAGTTTTCTTCAAGACTGACACTCAGCTCCTGGTGCAGCCCTTCACTATTCCTGTTTAGCCTTTTAAAGTGTGCATTCATTCGCCAACCCCCTCAAGAATTGCTACAATAAAGATGGGAACAATTTCATTGTCCTGTGCAGCTCTTTGTGATCCTACAGACTGTAGCCCATCAGGCTCCTCAGTCCATGGGGATTCTCTAGGCAAGAATACTGGAGTGGGTTGCCATGCCCTTCTCCAGGGGATCTTCTCAACCCAGGGATCGAACCCACGTCTCATTATGTCTCCTCCATTGGCAGGTGGGTTCTTTACCACTAGCACCACCTGGGAAGCTCTCTCTGTCTCTACAATCCCCTCAAAGAAAGGAGCCTTGATACTATCCACTCAGTTGCTTTACCTTGCATAGGGAGCCAAATTTTAATTGAAATCAGGAATTATAAAAATCGTTCTTCAGTATAAGATTGTTTTGCTTGCTTTTAAAAAAATCTGCTGCATAAATTTTAAAAACAGGTGATCCTTGCTTTTCCCTTCTCCTCTCCCAAGGCTAGATCATTCCAAAAGTTGTTAGGAAATTTGCCATATACTGTGGTTGAACATCAGATTCAATCCCCACGTTCTTGGCAGCAATTCTTATCTGATAAAAGGAAGCATACAGTGCTTAAAAACATTTTCTGGTACAAAAATTTAAATGGGGAAGTTATGATTTATACAAGTGGCATCAAGGAGCCCAACGGTCACAATGTCTTTTAACAGTTCCACAGAAAAAACAGACATGTTCTTCAAGTGGGTGTTCCTTGATCAACTCTAAATAAAAACCCAATGAATCACATCAAAATATATTTTCTGTGAGGATGTTTTTGAGGAGGTTAATTAAATGTATTTCAAGAGCAATGTGGCTGCATTTAATGTGATTTTGAAGTTCACTAATTTGATGTGATATAATACATTAATAAAAGCTGTATGTATATATTTTGAAATAGTTTGTATCCCTTCCAAGTGACTGAATACATTATAAACTATGTTTTTATTATTTTCATTATGAAGTAGCAAATTAATTGGCAAAAAACCCACCCTCTTTTGTCAGGTCTGTTGAAACTTAGTCTTGAATTATTAGAAATAAGTGAGGTTTCCAGAAATGTATCATTCACATTAATCAGCTGCCCTGTATCCGGCTTTCTGGTGCTCTATCTTCACAGGTGAAATCCTTAATCTCTTAGAGAATGATATGTTATATACTGCACATTTACACATTATTAAATTAACGTGTTGCATATTATATAATTCTCAACCAGAAGTTAAAATCCTGGCCAACAATCAGAGTTAACCAGAGAATTATTTATAAGCCATATTTTGCTATGAGTATTATAGAAGTAATATTTTTCAGTTATTTCTGATTACACAATATTTTTACTTGGCTCAAATTTCAAAAGACATAAAAGGTTTTTCTATGGAAAATCTCTCCCCTACTCCCATCTACCAACCATCACGTTCTTTGCAGAGGCAAAACCAGTATTATCAGCTTTTTGTGTAACCTTCCAGAGATATTTCACACATGAGGTGAAAGCGTTATTTGCTCAGTCGTGTCTGACTCTTTGCGACCCCATGGACTGTAGCCAATCAAGATCTTTTGTCCATAGAATTCTCCAGGCAAGAATATTGGAGTGAGTTGCCATTTCCTTCTCCAGGGGATCTTCCCAACCCAAGGATTGAACCCAGGTCTCCTGCATTGCAGCAGATTCTTTACAGTCTGAGCCACCAGGGAAGCCAAAGTGCTCAGAGATGAAAACCTTAGTCATTTCACACATACATAAGCACATATGTATGTTTATCCTTTTTTTACAGCACTGGTAACAAGTGATACACACGCTGCATGATTTACTTGATAAGACATCTTGAAGATAAGCCCATATCCTCATACGAAGAAGCTCCTCATTCTCTTTTGTATGTATATTGTATACTACTGTATGGATGAACCATAGGTTGCTTAGTATACCTGGAAAGTTTTTAAAAATATTTGTTCCTGGGCCCTCTCATAGACCTACAGAATCCAAAAGTACAGGCTAGAATCTGGAATATGTATTTTTAACAAGCTCCTCAGAAGGCTGTTACCCTGTCAGCCCAGCAGATGGGTTCTGGGGACTCACTATTCTGGATGATCTACTCTTAATGTCACTCTTTCCAGTTGATCTTTTTCTTGAGGCTAGAAAGCAGAGCTCATATTTTCTGGGAAGAGCCTGACTCATTGGTGATACATGTTTTTATTGTTCGATTTATTGTTCGAAACATTTTAAGTAAAAAATTTAGTCTTATGGATTGCTGCCGGGATAGTTAAGTCACCTATTGATTTGCTCCATATCATACTCAGTTGAAATGATTCTCAGTGAACTCAACTTATCTTCTGCTTTACATAACTCCCTGCAGCAGTTGTTTTCCCTTACATGGGCGATACTCAGAGGGGAGCTGGAGCACAGAAACAATGAAAGCCACGGTTTTTGTAAAATGGGAAGATCCCAGTGGAGACTCTGATCAAATTCCCAAGGGAAGTACACACTCCCAATCAGTGGAGAAAAACTGATTTTGATTCTCCAAGAAGGCCATGAAAATCTCCTAGGTCATCACTATATTCATTCAGTCAAGAGAAAATGATTTATTTTTTATCAAACAGAAGAATCAAAGGCAAATGACAACCTAGCTGTATCCTCGCTCTTCCCTCCCGCGCCCCTTACCAGTATATAACACGTTTTTGTCCCCTGCTGGTAGCTAGTGGCACAGAATAGCACATCATTTAACAATACTTTCCCTAAAGGCCCTAACCATATAATGCAGCAGTGATGAGTTTGATTTTTGGTCAATGTTTCAAATTTAGGAACCACACAAATTACCTAAGAAAATGTAAAAACAATTAAAACAAAAAAATATATACTGGGTTGTTTTGATTTGGGGCAAGTGTAAAAATGTTTGTGATTACATTGAATAATCCCCTTCTTTCCATTCATCCCTAAAATAAACCTTTCATTCTTTAATAACTGCTTCCCTTCTGATTTTATCAGGCTCATTATCTGTGGCAAGGCATAAACAAAATGGCCCATCAGTTGATTTTGCCTGGAGGTCTTGCAAGTAGATTTAGAGCCCTGCTATAATTAATACATTGGTTTTGTTTGAGCACTTTGAAAAAATAAATCAATTGCTTAAAACAAGTAAAATAAAAGATGCGCTTTTCCTTACAGCTTTGGATGCTAATGGTTCACGGATCTTAGCATCTTAATCAATGACAGTGACCTTTGAGATAGATTTTATGAAAGCAGAAAGGAACTAACATGTACTGATTACATTCTATTGATACATGGATTGCTTAAACTAATTATATAAGGTGTAATCACATATTCCCATTTTATAGATGAAGACATGGAGGCTCAAAGAGGTTAAATAACTTACCCAAGTCAAATATCTAGTGAATGACATAGATAGGGCTTGAAATTGGTTCTGATTCCAATTTCTGCTTCTACTAAATCATATTCACTATCTAGACAAACAATGCAATTTGGAGACATATTTACAAGAAAAAATAGTCAACATGTTTAGATTAAAAACCTACTCAGTGTATCATTATGAATCCCCAAACTGGGTAATTGAGTGGATTCGATTTCTTAGACGAGAATTTCTGTGGCTGAATGGATAATTATTGAACAGTTGTGCCATCAGATCTTACAGGTCACCAAAGAGCAGCTATTCTAGATACAGTACTAGACATATACTGCAGGAGCTTAGTTTCAGCTATAACTGAGCATAATAGGTTCTTGAGAAATTGAGCAATGTTTCAAATGAGAAAGTTTCCAAATGAAAAAGTGATTTGCACCTTCACTGTTGTTAATGTGTAGTTCTAAACTATATTTAATCAAATGTTTAATGTAGATTTAAGTATTGACTTTAAATATAGATCACTGACACACACTACTTAGTGTGTGTCACACAAAAAGAAATCAACCTCAAATAAGATTACATTTTTTTAAAGAAACCTGCTTACCTGTTCTGGGTCTCTCTGAGTTCAGCAATGTTGATGTTAAGATTTACCTAAGTATCTATACCTAACAAAACCTGGGTAAATTATATAATATTAGACTTTTATTAAAACAAGAAAATAATTTGTTTTAAAAGGATTGAAACCACAGTATCTAATGAGAGTAATATATACTCTACCCTTAATCTAGTCACACATATATTATGCATATATATGTATATATGCATGTGGCATGCATATGTATATGCATATATTACACAGTGGATACTGATATCACCTGCCAGCCCTTCACTAGGCCACATCTACATATTGGTCTGATTTGGAGTCTTCTTCCATATTCTGCCTCATCCTTTTCCTAACATCTCACCTTTTGGTCCCAAATGGATGGGATTTTAGGGCTCTTATTTTCATTACTTATTTATCTATTTATAAAACTATAAAGAGTATCTCTGAGTGTAGTCTTTTAATTTTTAAATATTTTAATATACATAAGAAACACATTTACCCAATTCCAGGATTCATCAAATATATTATTTTGCTTTATTTTCTTTCATTTTTAAATTACAAAAAATAGCTATAGTTGATTTGGAGAATTTTGAGCATTACTTTACTAGCGTGTGAGATGAGTGCAATTGTGTGGTAGTTTGAGCATTCTTTGGCATTGCCTTTCTTTGGGATTGGAATGAAAACTGACCTTTTCCAGTCCTGTGGCCACTGCTGAGTTTTCCAAATTTGCTGGCATATTGAGTGCAGCACTTTCACAGCATCATCTTTCAGGATTTGGAATAGCTCAATTGGAATTCCATCACCTCCACTAGCTTTGTTCATAGTGATGCTTTCTAAGGCCCACTTGACTTCACATTCCAGGATGTCTGGCTCTAGGTGAGTGATCACACCATCGTGATTATCTGGGCCGTGAAGATCTTTTTTCTATAGTTCTTCTGTGTATTTTTGCCATATGTGAACCATGAACTTCCTGATGTTCAAGCTGGTTTTAGAAAAGGCAGAGGAACCAGAGATCAAATTGCCAACATCCGCTGGATCATAGAAAAATCAAGAGAGTTCCAGAAAAGCATCTATTTCTGCTTTATTGACTATGCCAAAACCTTTGATGTGTGGATCACAATAAATTGTGGAAAATTCTGAAACAGATGGGAATACCAGACCACCTGATCTGCCTCTTGAGAAATTTGTATGCAGGTCAGGAAGCAACAGTTAGAACTGGACATGGAACAACAGACTGGTTCCAAATAGGAAAAGGAGTTCGTCAAGGCTGTGTATTGTCACCCTGTTTATTTAACTTATATGCAGAGTACATCATGAGAAAGGCTGGGCTGGAAGAAACACAAACTGGAATCAAGATTGCCGGGAGAAATATCAATAACCTCAGATATGCAGATGACACCACCCTTATGGCAGAAAGTGAAGAGGAACTAAAAAGCTTCTTGATGAGAGTGAAAGAGGAGAGTGAAATAGTTGGCTTAAAGCTCAACATTCAGAAAACGAAGATCATGGCATCTGGTCCCATCACTTCTTGGGAAATAGATGGGGAAACAGTGGAAACAGTGTCAGACTTTATTTTTATGGGCTCCAAAATCACTGCAAATGGTGGCTGCAGCCATGAAATTAAAAGACGCTTCCTCCTTGGAAGGAAAATTATGACCAACCTAGATAGCATATTCAAAAGCAGAGACATTACTTTGCCAACAAAGGTTCGTCTAGTCAAGGCTATGGTTTTTCCAGTGGTCATGTATGGATGTGAGAGTTGGACTGTGAAGAAGGCTGAGCACCGAAGAATTGATGCTTTTGAACTGTGGTGTTGGAGAAGACTCTTGAGAGTCCCGTGGACTGCAGGGAGATCCAACCAGTCCATTTAGAAGGAGATCAGCCCTGGGATTTCTTTGGAAGGAATGATGCTAAAGCTGAAACTCCAGTACTTTGGCCACCTCATGTGAAGAGTTGACTCATTGGAAAAGACTCTGATGCTGGGAGGGATTGGGGGCAAGAGGAGAAGGGGACGACAGAGGATGAGATGGCTGGATGGCATCACTGACTTGATGGATGTGAGTCTGAGTGAACTCCGGGAGTTGGTGATGGACAGGGAGGCCTGGCATGCTGCGATTCATGGGGTCGCAAAGAGTCAGACATGACTGAGCGACTGATCTGATCTGATAGTTGATTTTGAAGCTCCCTTAAACCCCTTACTAATCCCATTTCCTTTTCTCTCTCCCCACATGATAACCAAGACCCATGAATATGGTGTCAGTCATTCTCCGTATTAGCTGCTCAGTTGTGCTGACTCTTTGTGACCCCATGGTCTGTCCATGGAATTTTCCAGACAAGAATACTGGAGTGGGCTGCCATTCCTTCTCCAGGGATCTTCCCGAGCCAGGGATCAAACCTGGGTCTCCTGCATTGCAGGCAGATTCTTTACTATCTGAGCTACCGGGGAAGCCCAATCATTCTCAAACATGATTTAATTGCTTACTTAAAATGTTTATATATATAGACAATATATAGGACTTCAGTTAAACATGGTAGGTTGAACACACACATTTATTTTCAGCCCTTCCCGAAGTCTAACTAAAAATGCTACAAAGACATAATCACATAATGAGACCAAGTTGTGCTTTGCCCAGTTGAAGGTGGGAGTATATGGAGGGGGAATTTTTTTCTATCTTGTTGGAATAAAAAGAAATATAAAATATCTGTCCCTTTTATCAGGAATGCAAAAACTTTCCCTGTTGACTTTTGCTTTTGTGATATTGGTGGAAACTGAGTCACATGACCATTACAAACTACAGCAATCCTAGGACAGAAAATATTTGCCTTTTAAACCTTAAAGCAGAAGCTGGCAAGTGCATCTATGTAGACCAGCCAAACTACTGAGTTCGTCACAAGGCCTAAGAATCCTACTTAGCTGGGAGGAGAGATTAGAATTATCAATTGCGTTCTAGGAGATTGCTACCTTACATAAGTTTCATAAGATGAAAAGTTCTACTTTGCTTATTAACACTATCTTTAGCTCAGATTTCCCCAAAGGGTTCTCCTTGGAATAGGATTCAGTGGAATGTTTTTCAAGCTTATTTGACCATAGTATTATGTAGTTAAATAAGCAAAACTAATACAATTATGTAAAGTTTAAAAATAAAATAAAATTAAAAAAAATAAAAAAATATAATTTACGTACTATACTGTTAAAATATATTTTACTATATTAAGGTATATGTAATTTCTCTCTCTCTCTGTATCAAAATTCCCATTTCCAGTGTATTCTTTGGCAGGAAGTTACTGCTCATTGTTGATTTTTCTTTCATTTTTTCCCACCTGTGTAAAGGTTAAATTGTATATGGAATTATAGCATCTCAGGCCTCAATTATAATTCTGTTCTTTCATTCTAATTCCCTCAAGTAATATAAATCTATGGTTTTATTATAATTTGTGATTAAAATAATAGGTCTTCATCTCCTTTCCTTCCAACTATTATTATTTTTTAACATTTAAATTTTGTTTTTAACTTATCACAGTAACACATGCACATAGTTTATGAAATCAAAAAGTCCTAAAATATTTATAACAAAAACAATGGCTGTAGTCCACATCTCTCTCCTCCTCCCCTGAGTCACTAATCTCATATTTATACATCTTTATATTTATAAATAATACATATATATCTTTATATTTTCTCTTTTCTTCAACTAATTTTTATCTTCTATTTTATAAAACTTCAAATATGTTTAATAATAACAGGAATAATTTAATGGACCTCATGGACCCATCATCCATACCAAACACAAGAATTTATGGCTAATTTTGTTTCAGTAAATCCATACCTACTTTCTCTTCTCTAGAATTATTTATCTTTCCATTTAAATATTTTTCTTTGATGTAAAACACATATAGAAATGTGCAAGGATCAAAATGTATTGCTCACTGAATTTCCACAAAGGGAACACACCCAGGGAACCACTGTACACAACGAAGAGCGGAACATTGGTGGCTTCCAGAGCCTCTCACTAGAGCGCCTCACTCCTGCCTCTTTCTGGCCAGTCCCTTCCTAACCACTCTTCTTTTTTTTCCTTTTTACATATATGTGTGTGTGTGTGTGTGTGTGTGTATATATATATATAAAATTGAAGTATAATTGACTTACAATGTTTCAGGCACACAGCAAGGTGATTCAGTTATACACATATATTATTTTTCAAATTATTTTCTTTTATAGGTTATACAAGACATTGACTACAGTTCCCTGTGCTATGCAGTAAACCTTTGTTTCTTATTGCATATCTATTTTTTAATTAGAAATCTAGCATTCAATTCACTCTAAGTCAAACAAATGAACTCAAACTGTCATAAAATTTTTAGTTAGGCAAAAATTCATAAGTTTTCTAAAATATATTATTGTACATATTATTTACATATATGTATACAAATGCATTACTACTATGCTTGATAAAGGCTTGAGAAAGAACATAAAAAGAAAAAGAAGAGATGCAGAAATTGGAAAAAAAATTAAATGTGAGCACTGAATATGATATAGAAAAAAGTGAAACAAACTAGATAAAAGTAAAAAATCATCATATAGTCCAGTTGTTTTTAAAGATTGGCTGCTCATTAGATACATACCTGGAACTCTGGAGAAAAAAGCAATACTTGGGCATTTGTTTTTTCAAGATAATTCTGATACACATCTGGATTTTAAAAAGTGATTATAGGTTTTTCTATTAAAGGTAGTTTGGTTATATGGAATTCTATTCTTTTTCTGTTAACCAATCATGATAAAATGTTATCAAGGGAGTAATTGTTACATAATTATAATAGTAAAAGATATCAGTTTCACAATCAATAACCAGACAAAAAATAAAAGACAAAAGATAATTACACTGACCACACTTTTACTAGCACAGATTCATTTCCATTGTTTTGGTACATTGTACAAATGGATTCATACAATATTTACTTTTTTTTATTTTATTTTTAAACTTTACAATATTGTATTAGTTTTGACAAATATCGAAATGAATCCGCCACAGGTATACCTGTGTTCCCCATCCTGAACCCTCTTCCCTCCTCCCTCCCCATACCCTCCCTCTGGGTCATCCCAGTGTTCTAACTTCTTTTGCTCAGTATTATATCTCTTATATTCATTCCTATGGTTGTCTGGTTTAAATTTTTCTTTCTCATTACTGTTTAGCATTGGATTATGTAAATATCCCACAGTTTAGTCACTCTACTATTTGTTGATGAATATTTCAGTCAGATCCATATTTTAGGTATTTCAAATGGCATGGCTACAAATATACTAAAACATGGATTTGGTGATCATATGCTTGCATTTTTGTTGGGGATACACCCAGGAGTAGAATTTCTGGGTCATAGAGTATGTGTATGTTCAGCTATAGTATATACTGTCAAAAGTTTTCCAAAGTTGACTGCCTCAATATATATCCCTACCCTTGTGGCTTAGCTGGTAAAGAATCTGCCTGTAATGTGGGAGACCTGGGTTCGATCCCTGGGCTGAGAACATCCCCTGGAGAAGGGAAAGGCTACCCACTCCAGTATTCTGGCCTGGAGAATTCCATGGACTGTACAATCCATGGAGTCACCAAGAATCGGACATGACTGAGCAACTTTCACTTTCACCAGCAATGTATGGGAATACCAGTTATTTCACATCTTTGACAACAGTTTGCTTTTTTCTCTTTCATTTTAACTATTCTGGTGGGACTATACAGGTATCTCAATGCTTTTTAAATTTGAATTTCTCTGTAGACTAATGAAATTGAACACCTTTTCATATTTGTATTGGCCATTTGGATATCTTCTTTAGTGAAGTGCCTACTCAAGTCTTTTGTCATTTTTCCTTATTGACTTGTGGAAATTCTTAAAATGTTTTGAATGTAAGTCCCTTTTCAGCCAATCTTCTCCTACTGCTTGGGTTGCCTTTTCAACTCCATTATGATATCTTTTGGTGAACAGAAGTTTTAAATTTTAAAACAGTAGCATTAAAAAAAATTTGGCTAGTGCTTTCTATGTGTTGTTTAAGAAATCTTTGCCTATCTCACTGTCATAAAAATTCTCTTTTATATTTAATTCTGAACTCTTTGTTGTTTAACCTTTTACATTTAGAACTGCAATCTAACCAGAAATAATAAACTAATTCAGCAATACTTATTGGAAAAACTTCTTTTCTCCATGGTACTGAAGTATCATATTTCTCATAAATCAGCTGACTATATGGATCTTTCTGAAATCACTTCTTTTCTGTAGATTTGTTCTTATTCAAAAACCAAGTTTCAGTCACTAAAGCTTTGTAATAAGTATTGGTATCTGTAGTTCAGACTTTCTCCTTGTTCCGTTCAGTTCAGTTGCTCAGTCATGTCCAACTCTTTGAAACCCCATGGACTGCAGCATGCCAGGCTTCCCTGTCCATCACCAACACTCAGAACTTGCTCAAACTCATGGCCATCAAGTCAGTGATGCCATCTAACCATCACATCCTCTGTCATCCCTTTCTCCTCCTGCCTTCATTTTTTCCCAGCATCAGGGTCTTTTCTAATGAATCAGTTATTTGCATCAAGTGGCCAAAGTATTGGAGCTTCAGTTTCATTATCAGTCCTTTCAATGATTATTCAGGACTGATTTCCCTTATGACTGACTGGTTTGATCTCCTTACAGTCCAAGGGACTCTCAAGAGTCTTCTCCAATACCACAGTTCAAAAGCATCAATCCTTCAGCGCTCAACTTTCTTTATGGCCCAACTCTCACATCCAAATAGGACTATTGGAAAAACCAGAACTTTGACAATATGGACCTTTGTCAGCAAAGTAATGTCTCTGCAACCTCGTAATGTTGTCTAGGTTGGTCATAGCTTTTTTTCCCAAGGAGCAAGTGTCTTTTAATTTCATGGCTGCAGTCACCATGTGCAGTGATTTTGGAGCCCAAGAAAATAAAGTCTGTCACTGCTTCGATTGTTTCCCCATCTATTTGCCATTAAGTGATGGGATTAGATGCCAAGATTTTTTTTTTTAAAGCATTTCCATATTGACTTTTAATTAGCTTTTTAATTGTTTGAAAAAAAAGTAATAATAACCTGTCGGCATTTTCATTGGATTGAGTTGAGTATACAGATTAATTTGGAGATAATGGCCCACCAGGCTTCCCTGGTGGCTTGGACAGTAAAGAATCTGCCTGCAAGGCAGGAGAGCCAGGTTCAATCCCTGGGTCAGGAAGATCCCCTAGCAAAAGGCACGGCAACACACTCCAGTATTCTTGCCTGGGAAATCTCGTGGACTAGAGGAGCCTGGCAGGCTACAGTTCATTGGGTAGCAAAGAGTCAGACATGACTGAGTGACTGAACAACAAGAACCTATGCTGGCACAGCGTGATCCTCGGCCAAAGATTCAATGGGACCAAATTTAGGTTTGTGAAGATCCTTTTCTTTGAGGCTCTCTCTTCTCAGCACTTCATATTTCATACATCTAAAAAGTTATATTCTTCTCAATTTCTTAAAATTGTATTCAACTCAACTGTGATCCTTTTCTATTACTTTTTTTTTTTGGTTTTGGATTCTGTTTTTAAATTGTCCACTTCTAGTGAGTGTCTGCTGGTGATTCTGAGGGTCTTCTATTTCCAGGGGCACCCTGATGCCTTCCCTCAGTTTTCTCTTTCACAGATGCCAATGGGTCACATAGCTGTGAGCTATTTGCCACCACCTGTTCAGATTTTAGGTTTATGGAATATTTTGTCATCTAGTTTTGTCATTGATATTGTTTTGGGGTTTTGGTTTTTGTTATCTTATTTGCTTTTATGTTTTATTATGATTTAGGGAAGTTTAGTACCAACATAGGGCTTCCCTGGTAGCTCAGCTGGTAAAGAATCCACCTGCAGTGCAGGAGACCCCAGTGTGATTCCTGGGTTGGGACGACCTGCTGGAGAAGAAAAGGCTATCCACTCCAATATTCTTGGGCTTCCCTGGTGGCTCAGCTGGTAAAGAATCTGCCTGCAATGCAGGAGACCTGGGTTTGATCCCTGGGTTGGGAAGATCCCCTGGAGAAGGGAACGGCTACCCACTCCAGTATTCTGGCCTGGAGAATTCCATGGACCGTATAGTCCATGGGGTTACAAAGAGTTGGGCACAACTGAGCGACTTTCAGTTCACTTCACTGCTAACATAATCAGCCTAGAATTCTCCTTTATTTCTTATTCATATAAATGCATATTTTTGTCATGCAGAAATGGAAGTTATACTTCAATTCACATGCTACTTAAACTTTAGAATCACTAATACAGCTCTGACTAGTGAACAAAATTCTGTCAGGATTAAGGAACATAATTGGTTAGTTAAATGTTGACCAAAAATTGTAAACACACAATTCTACAACAGGATTGGAGTGTGTGTGTAGTAAAAATCAATTTTACTCAAAGAGAGTTCTGGCCTTTGCCCTCAGCTCGGGAGATCTCTAGGTCCCTGGAAGGTCTTACTTGATAAAAGTGTCTTTGTTTGCCTGAGAGATTTTGCCACTGAACAGTCTAGCAATGTGATTTGTGATAGGGGTTTTAAAACTGGCCATTGTCAGTTCAAACTTCTGGAGGAACTGAAGACTAAAGGTATTATCCAGAACCTCCATAGGTGGCTGGAACCTAAAGGTCAGTCCCATGGGCAGTAAGTGATCAAACCCCAACAAAATCTTTGGTCACCACAGGCTCAGATGAGCTTTTCTGGTTGGCAGTACTATGTGTATTATTACAAATGGAGGGTGATGTGTCCCTGAGGATGATGGAAGCTTCATATCTAGAACCTTTCCAGATCTTGCCCTATGCCTCTGTCTCTTTGGGTGGCTTTATTCCTTTAATATAATTGTGATCATAAACACAGTGCTTTCCTGAGTTCTGTGAGTTGTTCTAGAGAATTATTAAAACTAAGGGGATAGTGGGAACCTCTGAGCTTGTTGCCTGCTGGCCATAAGTGAGGTTGGCTTGAGGACTCCCAGACTTGTGGCTGGTGTCTAATGTAAGGCTACTCTTGTAGAGGACTGTGCCTTTTATCCATGAAGTCTGTTTCAACTTTCAGGTAGCAAGTATTATGGTTTTGATAAAAAAAGGTTGGATATCAATATAGTGCACAAATAAATGACTCATTTTGGAGTAACACAGACTAAGGAAGAAAGTCTATGCTAAAAGGGTATACTATTATTGGAAATAGAAATGCTGGACAATGAGAGAGAATCAAAACACACATGGATTACAGCATTATTGCCATGATTCTAGAATGCTTAAATTATTTCTTGCTAGTCATCCCCAAACCATTCATGACACATCTCTAACAATAAAGATAGGAAAAAGGGAATCAAATGACAATCAGCAGCTACCCTAATGAAGGTCTAAGGAAATGAGAGTGTCACTGGTTCACTAACCACACAGTGAAAAAAGATGAAAGAAACCAGAGAGGTAAGTCTTGTCTAGCTCTCTTTTCTCTCTTTAGCATATGGAGAAAAGACAGCCGAAATTACAAAAGATGGCTAGTCTTTTCCTTGGTCCACTGAGCTATGTTTTCTTATAAATAGAGTTCTCTTTTCTCTCCTTGGCAAATGGGGTAGGCCATGCCAGACCTCTTGTACTTAACAGTCAAGTGGAATCAATGATACAGTAAGAGCCACAGCATGTTCTGAAGCGGCAGATTTCTTGTGTGAAAATGCTGTGCTTTTCAGACTTAGGAAGCCAACTTATGGTTGCCAGGAGGAGGGGATAGTTGGCAGTTTGGGACTAACATGTCCACACACTGCTGTATTTAAAATAGACAACCAACAATGAACTACTGTGTGGCACGGGGAACTCTGCTCAACGTTATGTGGCATCCTGGATGGAAGGGGAGTCTGGGGGAAAATGGATACATGTATCTGTATGGCTGAGTCCCTTTGCTGTCCACCTGAAACTATTAATTGCCTACACTCCAATATAAACATAAAGTTTTCTTTAAAAAAGGAAAAGAGTATGCTTTCTACTCAGCTTGAGTAGTGCAAAAGACTGCATCCAATAGCTCTGTGTCCACCAGCCTGGCAGAGTTTATGTATTTCATTTTGGGCCATACTAATCACCAAACTTCAGGTACACCTTCATGAAAAATAGCAGGAAGTACTAGAAAGAATCAAACCAGTCAATCCTAAAGAAAATCAACCCTGAATATCAATTGGAACCACTGATGCTGAAGCTGATGCTCTAATACTTTGGACATCTGATGTGAAGAGTCAACTCATTGGAAAAGACCTTGATGATAGGAAAAGATTGAGGGCAGAGGGAGAAGGGGGCAAAAGAGGATGAGATGGTTGGATGGCATCACTGACTCAAAGGACATGAATTTGAGCAAACTCCAGGGGAAAGTGAAAAACAGGGAAGCCTGGCACACTACAGTCCATGGGGTCACAAAGAGTGGGGCACGACTAAGTGACTGAACAACAACCTAGAAAGGCATGACTACCCATTTGCATTCTTCATTGCAAACAGTTTGCACTTGATTTCATGTAATTTTGCTGGTTTGGCAGTTTACAAAGTGAAAGTCACCCTGGACGAGGTCCATTTGTCATTATCACCACTATTATCAATATCTGAACTTAGAACACATGTTATGATCCAGAGCTGTGTGTGTTCTTACCAATAAAATTAGTGGCTGTGGGTGCATCATATGATTGCATGATCTTTAGGACAGACATTCTATTTGCTATAATATACTGCATATAATGGGGCTTCCCAGGTGGCACAGTGGTAAAGAATACACCAGCAATGCAGGAGACATGTGTTGCATCCCTGGGTCAGGAAGATCCCCTGGAGAAGGGAATGGTAACCCACTTGGGTATTCCTGCCTGGAAAATTCCATGGACAGATGAGCCTGGCAGGCTGGAGTCTCTGGGGTCAAAAAGAGCCGAACACAACTGAGCACACACACACTACACATAACATGTGGCTTATCTTCCCACCATGTCTGAGACTGTTTTAGTTTCTACTTTAGGGATGATTATTTTCTGCAACCTAAAGGAATTACAAGACTGGGAGCTGACTGTGGCTTAGATCATGAACTCCTTATCGCCAAATTCAGACTTTAATTGAAGAAAGTAGGGAAAACCACTAGACCATTCAGGTATGACCTAAATCAAATCCCTTACAATTATATAGTGGAAGTGAGAAATAGATTTAAGGGACTAGATCTGATAGAGTGCCTGATGAACTATGGATGGAGGTTCCTGACATTGTACAGGAGACAGGGATCAAGACTATCCCCATGGAAAAGAAATGCAAAAAAAAGCAAAATGGCTTTCTGGGAAGGCCTTACAAATAACTGTGAAAAGAAGAGAAGTGAAAAGCAAAGGAGAAAAGGAAAGATACACCCACTTGAATGCAGAGTTCCAAAGAAGAGAAAAAAGAGATAAGAAGCCTTCCTCCGCGATCAAGGCAAAGAAATAGAGGAAAACAACAGAATGGAAAGAATAGAGATCTCGTCAAGAAAATTAGAGATACCAAGGGAACATTTCATGCAAAGATGGGCTCGATAAAGGACAGAAAAGGTATGGCCCTAATAGAAGTAGAAGATATTAAGAAGAGGTGGCAAGAATAAACAGAAGAACTGTACAAAAAAGATCTTCACAACCCAGAGAATCATGATGGTGTGATCACTGACCTAGAGCCAGACATCCTGGAATGTGAAGCCAAGTGGGCCTTAGAAAGCATCACTACGGACAAAGCTAGTGGAGGTGATGGAATTCCAGTTATGCTATTTCAAATTCTGAAAGATGATGCTGTGAAAGTGCTGCACTCAATATGCCAGCAAATTTGGAAAACTCAGCAGTGGCCACAGGACTGGAAAAGGTCAGTTTTCATTCCAATCCCAAAGAAAGGCAATGCCAAAGAATGCTCAAACTACCACACAATTACACTCATCTCACAAACTAGTAAAATAATGCCCAAAATTCTCCAAGCCAGGCTTCAACAATACGTGAACTGTGAACTTCCAGATGTTCAAGCTGATTTTAGAAAAGGCAGGGGGACCAGAGATCAAATTGCCAACGTCCGCTGGATCATGGAAAAAGCAAGAGTTCCAGAAAAACATCTATTTCTGCTTTATTGACTATGCCAAAGCCTTTGACTACGTAGATCACAATAAACTGTGGAAAATTCTGAAAGAGATGGGAATACCAGACCACCTGACCTGCCTCTTGAGAAACCTATATGCAGGTCAGGAAGCAACAGTTAGAACTGGACATGGAACAACAGACTGGTTCCAAATAGGAAAAGGAGTACGTCAAGGCTGTATATTGTCACCCTGCTTATTTAACTTATATGCAGAATACATCATGAGAAATGCTGGGCTGGAAGAAGCACATGCTGGAATCAAGATTGCCGGGAGAAATATCAATAACCTCAGATATGCAGATGACACCACCCTTATGGCAGAAAGTGAAGAGGAACTCAAAAGCCTCTTGATGAAAGTGAAAGAGGAGAGTGAAAAAGTTGGCTTAAAGCTCAACATTCAGAAAACAAAGATCATGGCATCTGGTCCCATCACTTCTTGGGAAATAGATGGGGAAATAGTAGAAACAGAGTCAGACTTTATTTTTTTGGGCTCCAAAATCACTGCGGATGGTGATTGCAGCCATGAAATTAAAAGACGCTTACTCCTTGGAAGGAGAGTTATGACCAACCTAGATAGCATATTCAAAAGCAGAGACATTACTTTGCTGACAAAGGTCCGTCTAGTCAAGGCTATGGTTTTTCCTGTGGTCATGTATGGATGTGAGAGTTGGTCTGTGAAGAAAGCTGAGTGCCGAAGAATTGATGCTTTTGAACTGTGGTGTTGGAGGAGACTCTTGAGAGTCCCTTGGACTGCAAGGAGATCCAACCAGTCCATTCTAAAGGAGATCAGTCCGGGGTGTTTATTGGAAGGACTGATGCTAAAGCTGAAACTCCAATACTTTGGCTACTTCATGTGAAGAGTTGACTCAATGGAAAAGACTCATGCTGGGAAGGATTGGGGGCAGGAGGAGAAGGGGACGACAGAGGATGAGATGGCTGGATGGCATCACCGACTCAATGGACATGAGTTTGAGTGAACTCCGGGAGTTGGTGATGAACAGGGAGGTCTGGTGTGCTGGGATTCATGGGGTCACAAAGAGTCAGACATGACTGAGCGACTGAACTGCACTGAACTGAAAGGAACTGGGATAGGTAAAGGATTAGGCAAGAAGGAAATGGGAAGGGAGGAAGAACAGAAAGGGATAAGGCAACAATATACGGTCTTTATTATAACTTGTCTAACATTTTGTTAAATGTGTTGTTCCAGGATTCAGTCTCCTAACTGGAGATGTAAACTGTTCCTAGGTGGAGGGAAGAAGCTAAGGTCCACAATTCAGTGAGTGGTCCTGAAATCTTCACTGCCCTCACAGAGAGCCAGACCCATGTCTACTTCCCCACCTCATCTATTTTGCCCCTGCAGCAGTTATCTACCACTGCCAGGATGAAGAATGCAAAGATTGAGGACACCCACTCAGTTTGTAACTCTGAGATCTGGTTGTATTACTGAGTTTTACTAAAGTTCTGTTGGTTTACTAGTATGGTTCTAGGATGCTGATACAAAATTAGGCACTATTTCTATTGATTTTCTATTCTATGAGAATCTTATGATTCTAATATTTCACTTGAGGAAGATACACTTGAGGATTAACAACTATGATAGGTTCAGACTCTGAGTATTTTCAGAGACACGTATTTCCTTACTTTGTGAGGAAAACCTACAAAAAATTATTCTCTATGTTAATATTTGCCTTTTCAAAATTTCCCTCTGGAACAATGAATAATAGAATGAATTATAGAACAATGAATAGAATTATAGAACAATGAATAGAACAATGAATATATTTCTTTTTACAGAGGGTCAGATTTAAATACAAAGACAGCTATATATTCTTTTTTCCCCCAGGCATTATAGATGTTTCCAATAACGTTATATGTTCCTTGGAATTTAACAGTTCATAAACATCATCCAGGCAATTTCATCAACTGGTAATTGAAGCTCCTACCAGTTGGTAAGGGAACACTCTACTTTAAATGCCAGTTAACAATTGTAGAAGGTATTACAGAATTAGTAAAACTTCATTTTATAAACTTTAGCTAATTTATCAATTCAGACAAGGTGTATCAAGGTTAAAATCCTTAGATAAATGGTTGATAGGAACCCAGACATTAATTTGGTGCCAAACTAATATCACACAGAATATGTTCTATGTGAACAAAAGTTAAATAAAAGTGTACAATAGAGAGTTCAGACTGCCCTCATTCCAGTGCAGGTCAATTGTAGCAAATTAATGGTAGATGAACTAGAAGTTTCAGGTCTTCTGATGTGATACAACAAGCATGAAGTATACAAATCACTTATGATATTCTATCCATAGTGTTTTGCTTGAATCCATCAAGCCTTTAAAATCACTTGCACAGGGGATACAGTGAAAAAGAATATAACCAGACAAAACCCAAAAGGTGGAATATTCTGGAGGTCAATTGAGCTTCAGTCTTCAGTCATAAAAAAGGGACTATTCTAGATTTTAAAAGACTTAAGAGATACATGTGTATTTTAAAGATATACATGTGCGTGTGTGCTCAGTCCTGTCCGTCTCTTTGCAACTCCATCAACTGTAGCTCGCCAGGCTCCTCTGTCCATGGAATTTTCAGGCAAGAATACTAGAGTGGGTTGGCATTTGCTATTCCAGGGGACCTCCCTGACCCAGGGATCAAACCTGGGTCTCTTGGGGTCTCCTGCATTGGCAGGCAGATTATTTACTATTGTACCACCTGGGAAGCCCTTACTAAGATGTTAATAGTGTCAGTTACTGGATGGTGGGATGTGAGATTCTTTTCTTTGTATTCTCTATTCTTCTACAATGAACCAATTGTGTATTCTCTCTATAATAATAAAACATCATTTAAAAAATGGATCATCAACCTAGTTAAATGGCTTGTTTGGTCTATGTGAGATGATTTGTACTTATCATACTTATCCTCCCATCATACTTATCCTCCCCTGACTGAACTCTTTAGCTTGTATCCTTTCAGAAATATGATACCCATTATTTGGCAATATGCCTCAGATGTCATCTTACTTGTACAAGGTAGGACTTCTGATTTGACCAACCTAGATAGCTATTGAAAAGCAGAGGCATTACTTTGCCAACAAAGGTCCATCTAGTCAAGGCTATGGTTTTTCCAGTGGTCATGTATGGATGTGAGAGTTGGACTGTGAAGAAGGCTGAGTGCTGAAGAATTGATGCTTTTGAACTGTGGTGTTGGAGAAGACTCTTGAGAGTCCCTTGGACTGCAAGGAGATCCAACCAGTCCATTCTGAAGGAGATCAGCTCTGGGGTTTCTTTGGAAGGAATGATGCTAAAGCTGAAACTCCAGTACTTTGGCCACCTCATGCGAAGAGCTGACTCATTGGAAAAGACTCTGATGCTGGGAGGGATTGGGGGTAGGAGGAGAAGGGGGCAACAGAGGATGAGATGGCTGGATGGCATCACTGACTCGATGGACGTGAGTTTGAGTGAACTCCAGGAGTTGGTGATGGACAGGGAGGCCTGGCATGCTGCGATTCATGGGGTCACAAAGAGTCGGACACGACTGAGTGACTGAACTGAACTGACTGATTAAGGATATTGAAAACTATATTACCTTTTTGAAAACTCAATCACATTGCTGACTGTTTAGAACAGTCCAAGGCTATTTAGAATACAGGTTAACTATTTAGAATAAACTATTTAAAACAGAAACTGACTATTTAAAATAGAGATTAAAAACATGGGCTTTGGAGATCTTGAGGATAATTACTTAATCTCACTATAGATGAGAAAACTGAAGCTTAAAGAGAAGGAAATACTATAATCTCACAGGGATGTTATAAGGACTAAATGAGATAAAATAGCAGAAGAGTTGAGTATAGTACTTGGTTTACAGCATATAATAGATAAATTTGAGTTGTTATTATAATTATTACTGTAGTATATTAAGCCTCAGCATTAAGGCTGCATCATTTAGAATCCTTACAATGCTTCAAAATTACTTTAATCAAAAGTAATACATTTTTACGAGCTTCCTAGTGAAAGTATCTTTTAATCAAAAGAAGAGTTCGGGCAGGATCAAATGATGAAGTAGGAAGATGCTGAGCTCACCTCCCCTGATGAACACATCAAAACTTCAACTATTATTTAGAGCAACTCTCCCTGAGAATGACCTGAAGACTGCGGGATGGCTCTTCTACAACCAATACTGTAAAGAAAGAACCAAATGGAATCTTATAGGAGGGAAGGAGCAGAGATCTACTCAGGACCCATAGCCCCAGTGGGCAACACAGAAGGGGAGGGAGGAATCACAGGCTCTCTGACACTCGCCGACCTCAGACTATACTACAGAAATCAAAACAGAATGGTAGTGAAACAAAAACAGACACACAGACCAATGGAACAGAACAGAGAGCCAGAAATAAATCCATGAGCATGCGGTCAACTAATCCCTGACACAGGAGGCAGTGAGGAATAGCCAGCCTCTTCAATAACTGATGTTGAGAAAACTGGACAGCAACATTTAAAAGAACAAATGTCAATCATTTCCTCACAACTTACACGAAAATAAACTCCAAATGGATTGAAAACTTGAATGTAAGATCTGAAACCTTAAAAACTAGCAGAAAACATAGGCAGTACACACTTTTACATAGTTCCTAGAAATATCTTATTGGATGTGTCTCCTCAGGCAAGGAAAACAAAAATAAACAACTGGGACCTAATCAAACCTAAACACTTTTGTCCAGCAAGCGAAACCACCGACAAGATGAAACGGCAACCTACTAAATGGGAGAAGATATTTGCAAATGATATGTCTGACAAGGGGTTAATATCCTAAGTATATAAAGAACTCATATAACTCAATATAGAAAAAACTATTAAAAATGGGCAGAAGACCTAAATAAACATTTTTCCAAAGAAGACATACAGATGGCCAAAAGGTACAGGAGAAGATGCTCAACAACAGTAATGATCAGGGAAATGCAAATCTAAACCACAATGAGCTATTGCCTCACAGCCGCCAGAATGGCTATTATCAAAAAAACCCAACAAATGACAAGTGGTTACAAGGACATAGAGAAAAGGGAATCCTCCAACACTATTGGTGGAAATATGACTTGGTACAGCTACTATGGAAAACAGTATGGAGGTTCCTCAGAAACTTAAAAATAGAACTACCATATGATTCAGAAATTATGCTCCATGTATATATCTGAAGAAAATGAAAACACTGATTTGAAAAGATATGTGCACCCCAATATTGAGCAATTTACAATAGCAAAATATGGAAGCAACCTAAGTGTCCACCAACAGATGAATGAAGGAAAGGTGGTATGTGTGTGTATATATACCAAAGGGGCATGTATATGTACGTACGTGTGTGTGTGTGTATGTATTCATACAATAGAATACTACTTAAGTCATAAAAAAGAATGAAATTTTACCATCTGTCTATAATAATAATTATACCACTGATAATAATTATACCACTGTATTTCCATTTTTATTATACTGTGAATTCTTTCATTAACTCACCAATATTGAATCCTTTGACTATTTAGGGAAAATGGAACCAAGGAAGCACCTACCTGAATACAGTAACCTCAAGATTTCAGGGTAAAGTTTAGGTGTCTTCATGTGTACTGACGTTATATGAGAATATACAAAAGGTAATGAGTCACTTGGATGGTTGAATGCTCTGAGGAACTCATCAGGTTCACACAATTTGCTCTGTGTGGGGTTAATATACTCACAATTAACTAGTGGAATAATGATGCTCAAAAAGTACAAAGGAAAAACCTCAGAATTCTTAAGAGTATCCATCAAAATGCAGAAATAGAGGGTCTTCTGTGTGAGAGGTAAAATGATGGAGAATTTTAAGTTTTAAAAATTGATGCTCCTCCAAATGCCGAATAATTAGCCCAAGAACAGAAAAATATAGAGAAGCTGAATTACTTCAAAGTAAAACATTTTCTTAGAGTTTTACATTAGATATTTTAGAAATGTAAATGAAATTTGTAATTTTGTTGTATATTAATTATAGTTCTTTCTCTTGCAAGTTACAAAAATTCAAGTGATTTAAAAGGTAATGAAAAGGGAGGAGGGTTCAGGATGGGGAACACGTGTATGCCTGGGGTGGATTCATATTGATATATGGCAAAACCAATACAATATTGTAAAGTTAAAAAATAAAATAAAACTAAAGAAACAAAGGTAATGAAATGTACTGACTTGCATAGCTGGAAGTCCAGAAGTAAGGCAGACTGCAAGGTTACCCTAATCTGACAGTGCTAGCCCTCTGTCCCAGGGGTGGTTCTTTTGATTCTGTCCTCCTCTGTTTATTTCCTTCGTGAAATGGCAGTCCCAGCTTTACCTGTACATAACCTTTTCCTATGTCTCTCACTTAAAAGATAAGAAAACATTTTCCAGAAACTCCCAACAAATTCCCCTTGACCTCACTGGCCAGCATTGTGTCCTGGCCCTCATTTCTGGGAGAATCATTAACAAGGAAGTGGAATTACTCCTGAATTACATAGCTTCAGGTAAAGGAGCTGTGGATGAATGAATGAAAACTGGGGTATTCTTGGTAGGAGGGGAATCAATGTTGAGTGAGTATCAACAAGGAGTAACAAAATATTTGGAGGTTGGATGAAGCAGGGAATTATTTTATTTTCAGATAATTAGCTTTTCATACAAAACTTGGCTTTTAAACAATTTATGAAGGAACAGAATCCAAACCTTTTCCCATCTGGTTTACCCCTTTGCTGAAGTGACAATAATAATTTTGAGTGGGAATAACAATATTATTATGTATCCTATCTCTAGCCAGGTTTTAGAATTCCCAAATGGCTTTGAACATTTTCAAAATGTTTGGAGTTTGGAAAAACCTACGTGGTAATTTGCCCTTAATTTTCAGAACATGAGATTTTTAAAAATGGAGATGCAATCTGTATATAATAACCTAGACTTCAAAATGTTGTTATGTAACAGCTACTTGATGTTTGACAAGCTTTTGACACTCTTTAATGAGCTTGTTTATATCTTTAATCTTAGAAATAAATTTACCAAGTATAAATCTGAGCACCAAGTATGATAAATTCAGCATTTTATCCTTGAAGAGGTGGAGTGACATCTAAATTCAGCAAGCTACTTCTTATTTTTCTTAAAGTGAAAACATACCTATATGCTTTAATGATTTCCATCCCAGTGCTTCTTCTTTTACTTATATATATATATTTTTAAAAACAACAAATTAACAACCAACCATTTTCCTGTTACTGGGAACTTCTAGATGTTTGTGGAGAAGAATTTCATGATCTAAAGTCAGGAGACCTGGATACAAGTGTCAAGGTAGCTGTGAGAAAAGCCCTTTTCCTCTCAGGTCATTAGACTCCATGACTCATTCATTCATTAAATCAATGAACATTTATTGACTATCTATTATGGCGCTGAGAATTAAAAGAAAAACAGGCTTGATCCTGGCTTTCAAGCAGTTCATAGTAAAGTAACACAGTCTGACATCTAGCAAAAAGGAATTTTTAGAAGGGGTTAAGTATGATGATGGAAATGTGAATGGGTATTTAGGAACTTTACCTAGAAGAATCCTTAGGTCACCTTAAGTCTGAAGATAGATGAAGGGAACGTTTTTTTTGAGATGATGATACTTGGGCTGAATATTGAAGGATAAATAGGCATCAGCTAGACAAAGGCAGGTTGGAGAGAAGGTGAAAATTTTCAGAAAGAGAAGATGTGTGATGAAAGGCATAAAGTGAACACACAGCCTTATATAGGGATCATTATAAACAATTCATGCTATTGGAGAAAAAAATGCAAAGCAGGGAGTGGGAAAAGGGAAGGCTGGAAAGGTGTGCAGGAGCCAGAAGGCTGTGAGAGATACTTTCCCCTGTAGATAGCAAAGATTCATTAAAGGATATTATTTAAGGGTTAGATTGAAACCATCTCAAAGTTTTCTAACCTCTCAATCTAACTCTATTCAATTCTACTTAAGGATTTTATCTTTATCGTTTAAAATAACCTGAAGGAAGTGGTCTCTAGTTTGTTCTATAATTTTCTGCCTTCTCAACCTCACTGCCACTACATCATTTATTAGTATGGTTCTAGGGTATTTATTGAAGCCAAGCTTCTTTCTCTTATTCAACTGAACCAAAATAGTTGAGAAGCATTTTTGTTTCAAGCGAACACAATTGTGAATTAGCAAAGGGTTTGTCAAAGGAGTTCAGCAAAGTCTTACCTTGGGATTGTTCCACCCTCAGTTTAATTTTCCTTCCATTTTCATAAGGTTAACTATTTCCTAAATAACACAAACTTAAGAACCAGCTGAGTAATCTGTTACTTTTATACTCTCAGATACATACAAAATTCTGGGTATTAAAACCAATTTTCCTCCCCTTCCTCCTTCAGGTCCTCCTCCTTCTTCTTTTACTTAAAAAAAGTCTCCTATTAAGATGCAAATTCTTGAAGTAGAATTCATTAAGCTATTATCAGATAATGGCAGCATGAATTAGTTGACTTATTAGTTGCCCAATATAAAGAGTTGACTAATTTGTTTGCCCAGAAGGGAAATGTGCTTACCATCCACAATCAAGTGGCCAGAGGAGGAAAAAGGCCTGAAGTATGAGAAGGAAGGACCAAACACTTGCTCTGCCTTTTCACTGCAGAGCACCAGTTTCAGCCAATATGGTTTTTTCTAGTAAAGCAAGTGAGGGTCAAAAAGTGCTTAATGCTTTTCTAAAAATTTTGGCCATGCTGAGCAGCATTTATACCCAGCCAGAGATGAAACCACACCCCCCTGCACTGGAAGCATGGAGTATTACTACTGGACTTCCAGGAAAGTCCAAGAAATGCCTAACATTTTTAAATAAAATAATGGAAGGATCTATTATTCAGAAGGCTCCCCTGGTGTCTCATGTGGTAAAGACTGTGCCTGCTATGCAGGAGACCAAGGTTCAATTCCTGGGCTGGGAAGATCTCCTGGAGAAGGGAATGGCAACCCACTCCAGTATTCTTGCCTGGAGAATGGCACGGACAGAGAAGCCTGGCGAGGTACAGTCCATAGGGTCACAAAGAGTCAGACACAAGTGAGCGATTAACACACACACATACATTATTCAGAAGCAGGTGAGTCCAAAGCCACTAAATAAAAGTGTATTTTCTTGCTATGAATACCAGCTATACAGTCTTGGACAATAATGGAATGCTTGTCTTGTTGATGTGCTAACCTTTCTAAGTGACCTGGTAACAAAAGTATTTGCAGGTCTCTATATTGGGGAAACTGATCTGAAATTGGAGCATCTGTGATCCTCCTCATTTATAGGATGAGTGTTTTCTGCCTCCCAACACTCCCACACTTTAGCTTAAATGAGCAGATAGATCCCCCAAACTCTGGCAAAATGTGGAATACATTTCTCTCAGAATTCCCCAGGAGGAGAGGTGGGTTCACAAAAGAACTTGAAGAGGGTGCTACATGGAGGTTTGAAGAAAGAGCGAAAAGTGGGGGCTGTTTATAAGATAGGGAAGGAGAGTGTGTACAAGGGGAGCATTTTCATCATGAGGCTATGTCAAAAAATGATTAAGTCAGAGGGAATTCCTATGACTTAGAAGACCTCTAGTCTTCACTGCCCTACAAGGCTAGCTTCATGGATGCACTACCTATGCAGTCTTATTATTTTTCTTTGACCTTATGTTTGATAAGTGACAATGGAGCAAGAGCAGAGGAGACATGCACAATGTTGCAATATGCAAGCATGTTGCCATTTCTAAATTTTTTGCCTCCCCACTTGCATCTAGTGTTCAAGATGCCCCATGAAACAATCCCTCCAGACCACAAGGAGTGGGAATTCACTGATACTGAAAACAAGCTCAAGGAAAGCTTGTTATATTTATGTGTGAGTAAGCAATGGCTCTGACAACCACAAAAGGTCAGGCTTTCTGTCTGAGCTAGAATTTGCTTCAAATACATAAAAGAAGACAATTACCATAGCCTTTACTGCACTAGCTAACCACTTATGCTAAAAATGATGTCAATCAGTCCTTTTTACTCATCAATAACTAAAAGTAGAAAGTGTTGGAAGAAGGTACACAGAAGTGAAAATCAAAAAATGGTAGTTTTGCACAATGTGGTAAGAATAAAATAGATATGCAACAATGAGCTATGAAATATGAATTATGTGGTTTCAATGATTCTGCATACAGGTTCAGTGATCCTACATTTGCATTTAAAACTGGTATTGTACAATATAAAGAATAGTAAAAGCCATGCTAATTATTACAATTTTAAATTGATCTTTAGTTAGAAAACATTAAATAACAACAAAAACAACAAAATCCACTATGACAATATGGAAGAGACTTTCAGAAGAAATAAAGTTTTAAGTTGTAATAGCATTAATAATGGAGAAGGCAATGGCACCCCACTCCAGTACTCTTGCCTGGAAAATCCCATGGATGGAGGAGCCTGGTTGGCTGCAGTCCACGCGGTTGCTAAGAGTCGGCACGACTGAGCAGCTCCACTTTCACTTTTCACTTTTCACTTTCATGCATTGGAGAAGGAAATGGCAACCCACTCCAGTGTTCTTGCCTGGAGAATCCCAGGAACGGGGGAGCCTGGTGGGCTGCCATCTATGGGGTTGCACAGAGTCAGACATGACTGAAGTGACTTAGCAGCAGCAGCATTAATAACATTTTTCCTGATTTTTGAACAAAGGGTCCCACATTTTTGTTTTACACTGAACTCTACAAATTATGTAGCCAACCCCATGGCTCTCTTTCTTGAGATCTACCCCAACCCCTACTCTTAGGCATTACAAATTAAGCTGTCTCTTGTTAACTGAACCATAGGGAGATCCCCTTGACTTGAGCAGCAATAGACTGAATTTCTTAATGGTTTCTGCAAGTAAACAAAACTTAACCTTAGAAAGAGACAAAAAGAAAGGCCCACCACTGCTTTTAAATTGAATATATTTGGCAAATAATATGGTATAAGTTTAAGGTATACAAGGTGCTATTTTATTTATATGTTGTATTATGTTTGCTGTTGTAGCAATATTTAGTACCTCTGTAACACAAATATCCTTTCTTCCAGTCCACCATCCTTAACACTTGTGATTAATTTCCCCTCATCAGCATATAGGGGCCTACACATTTAGCTCTGGTGGTTTAGTTGTGAAGTTGTGTCCAACTCTTGTGACTTCATGGACTGTAGCCCACCAAGCTCCTCTGTCCATGGGATTTCCCAGGCAAGAATACTGGAGTGGGTTGCCATTTCCTTCTCCAGGGGATCTTCCCAATGCAGGGATCAAACCCAAGTCTCCTGCATTGCAGGCAGATTCTTTACCAGTTGAGCCACCAGGAGAATTTCACTAAAAACAATCAAGGCTTACCTAACAAAGTTCATGCTTCTAGCATCTTGCCTCCAAGATGTTCAAGAAATATTATTTCTATTAGTTAAGATTTTATTCAACTGCAAGTGACAGAAATCTCCCCCAAATAGTGACAATAGCAAGTTCTTTTCTCTTTAATTTGTAAGTCTGAAAGTAAGACTTACAAATTGGAGAGAAAGTGAGAGCCTCCCTGGTTCCTTCTATTTTGTTGCTCTGCAAGCTACAACCTCCATCCCAAGGGTACCATGAGATTCAAGATGTTAGTAGGCATCTATCTAGCTTATCTGCAGAACAGCAGGAATACGCAAAAGGAAAAAGGGAATGCCCCTTTTCTTTAAGAAACTTCTAAAAATTGAACACAACACTTCCACTTACATCCTGCTAAACTGAATTTAGACACACAGCTACATAAGGTGCAAAAGAGGCTGGAAAATGTAGCACTACCTTCTTAGCTAAAAATATAGGGTTTTGTTTCTAAGAAAAGTTAGGAGAATGGAAGTTATGGGAAACCATCAGTGTGCCATATTTTCAAGCCACTCATAACCTTTCTGAAAAGAGTTCTCAGTGCCTAATATATAACATTATTAATGGATGCTATTCACTTGGTTCATAAATAATGAATAGTTAAATGTATAAAGCTGCCTAATTTCTCTAATGCCTATTCATTTTGGTTAGTAACTCAGAAGCAGAGGAAAAAAGAATATAATTCAACTGCAGTAAATTAAAAAAATAATCACACTATGTTGTATATTTTAGAAACTAGATATAGTTTCTAATATCACATATCTTTAAAGTGAATTGTATCTAAAAATGTTAGACAAATCATGTGCACAGATAGCTTCTTTTAAGGGAGCTTTCCAGAAGACTGACTACTGGACACAAATTCAGAAAATCTGCTCTGGGCTCCAAAATCAGAATTTTCAGCATGTGCCAGGGTAATTACCATGAGAAACACAACCACAAAACATAGTGGATTGGAATATGTTTACCTGTAGCTTACTCCCAGGAAGCCCAGCACAGGACATGATCTTTAAAAGCTATGAAGTCCAGAATATCATCTTTCTTCCTATACCTTTTTTTTAAATTTAATTTAATTTTATCTTTTAACTTTACAATATTGTATTGGTTTTGCCATATATCAAAATGAATCCGCCACAGGTATACATGTGTTCCCCATCCTGAACCCTCCTCCCTCCTCCCTCCCCATACCATCCCTCTGGTACGACCCAGTGCACCAGCCCCAAGCATCCAGTATCGTGCATCGAACCTGGACTGGCGACTCGTTTCATATATGATATTATACATGTTTCAATGCCATTCTCCCAAATCATCCCACCCTCTCCCTCTCCCACAGAGTCCAAAAGACTGTTCTATACATCAGTGTCTCTTTTGCTATACCTTTCATAAATTACTGCTAACTCCAGGCCCTTGTTTTTGGAGTTTCCTCTCGTTAGCTAGGTCTTCCCTGGTGGCTCAGTCGGTATAGAGTCTGCCCGCAATGTGGGAGAGCCAGGTTCAATCTCTGAGTCGGGAAGAACACCTGGAGAAGGAAATGGCAACCCACTCCAGTATTCTAGCCTGGAGAATTCCACAGACAGAAGAGCCTGGTGGGCTACAGTCCATGGCGTCACAAAGAGTCAGACAAGACTGAGTGATTAACGCTTTCCCTGTTAGCTACCACTTCATATTTTTGCTTGTTTCCTGATTCTTTCCCAAGTAACACTCTGAAGATCACCACAGCACAAGTAAAGAAGAATGAGAAGCCTTAATGAGCCACCTGGCGAACTTCTGGGCTGGCAAACCAAAAGTGAGAGGGAAATGGATGCTATTTGCCAATTCATTCATTCATTTGACCACTAGATTGGTGAAACAAATTTCTTTACTCAGTGTGTTACTAGGACAGCTAATAAATATTTATCATAATGTAGTACTTGTGCAATGTTTCACTTCCACTAGAATATACTAAGAAATAATTACAGAGTTTGAATGTTGATTTTGTCTTATGGTTCAATGTTTCCTAAAGTGTGCTACACATACCTTATATTGTTGTTGCTCAGTCACTAAGTTGTATCTGACTTTTTGAGACCCCATGAAAAGCAGCATGCCAGACTTCCCTGTCCTTCACTAGCTCCCAGAGTTTGTTCAAACTCATGTCCATTCAGTCAGTGATGCCATCCAAACATCTCAAAGTCTGTTGCCCCCTTCTCTTGACCTCAATCGTTCCCAGCATCAGGGTCTTTTCCAATGAGTCAGAGCTTCACATCAGGTGGCCAGAGTATTGAAGTTTCAGCTTTAGCACCAGCCCTTCCAATGAATATTCAGGGTTAATTTCTTTTAGGATTGACTGGTTTGATCTCCTTGCAGTCCCAGGGACTCGCAAGAGTCTTCTCCAACACCACAGTTCAAAAGCATCAGTTCTTTGGTGCTCAGTCTTCTTTATAATGCAACTCTCACATCCATACATGACTACTGAAAAAAACCATAGCTTTGACTATGTGGACTTTTGTCAGCAAGGTGATGTCTCTGCTTTTTAATACACATCTAGGTTTGTCATAGCTTTTCTTCCAAGAAGCAAGCATCTTTTACTTTCGTGGTGGCAGTCACTGTCTGCAGTGATTTTGGAGCTCAAGAAAGTGAAATCTGACACTGTTTCCACATTTTCCCCATCTATTTGCCATCAACTGGTAAGACCAGATGCCATGATCTTTGTTTTATGAAGTTGAGTTTTAAGCCTGCTTTTTCACTCTCCTCTTTCACCTTCATCAAAAGGCTCTTTAGTCCCTCTTCACTTTCTGCCATTAAAGTGGTATCATCTGCATATCTGAGGTTGTTGATATTTCTCCTGGAAATCTTGATTCCAGCTTGTGATTCATCCAGCCCAGCATTTTGGATGATGTACTCTGCATAGAAGTTAATTAAGCAAGGTGATAATATACAGCCTTGATGTACTCCTTTTCCAATTTGGAACCAGTCCATTGTTCCATGTCTAGTTCTCACTGTTGCTTCTTGTCCTGCATACATGTTTCTCAGGAGGCAGGTAATGTGGTCTTGTATTCCCATTTCATGAAGAATTTTCCACAGTTTATTGTGATCTACACAGTCAAAGGCTTTATTGTTGTCAATGAAGCAGAAGTAGATGTTTTTTGGGAATTCCCTTGCTTTTTCTATGATCCAGCATGTGCTGGCAATTTGCTCTCTGGTTCCTCTGCCTTTTCTAAATTCAGCCTTTTATCTGGAAGTTCTTAGTACATGTATTGCTGAAGCCTAGCTTGAAGGATTTTGAGCATAATCTTGCTGGCATGTGAAATGAGTGCAATTGTATGGTAATTTGAACATCCATATCTTATATACAGGAGGTAATTTTAAGTTGTACCTTTGACAATTTTAAATTTGAATAGCTTCATGTCTATTTTTATGACATTTGCATATATGACAAACTGCTATGCATTTCTATTAGTAACATAAAGCTTTCTTTCACAATAATTTTTAAGTAGAAATGAGGTATTTAATGAAGACTACTGAGAGTGTTTAACCAAAATTAAGATCAAATTCTAAGCCTAAGAATTGAATGAGTTTATCAGTTAATATCTCTAATCCTGTTTCTTCATGTAGTAAAATGGAAAAAATAAAAACCAGATCAGAGGATTGTTGTTTTAAATGAAATATTTCATGTGTATAATGTCTTCAGTATTGATAACAGTTATTATTGTTGTTATTAATGTGAATAAAATTTTCATGTGCATTATCTTGATATTTAATGTGAAATCTGCCTAGACATTGAAAGAGGATTACCAGGGATTGCATAGAAAAACTGGCTTCTTAAAAGGTGGGTTATTAAATGTCCATTAATAGGGTATTTGTTAAGTAAATTTTTACGCATCCAGAAATGATCATCTTGCACATAGGTGCCTTTGGGCAAAAGTGTTTCACGTGAAAGAGCTAAACCATCACATTCCTGAGGACATTATGGACAAGAGGCACCATGTAATCTCTGGCCTGCCATCCTCCAGACTTTAAAGTGAAAAAAAGTGAACAAGCTTCTCCTTTTGAGCTATAGCTGACTTTGGGTTTCCATTTTTTCCAAGCTGAAGATACTCAAAACTTATACAATAGGCGATTACAATATATCATGGTGAGCAGCACAGGTTACACAGAGGAGTCCCCTACCCTTATCTTGGGGGATTTAGAGGAAGCTTCTGAGGAGGTCATAAATAAGAAACAAGATAGGTTCAAGTATGCTTATGTGGATCCAATTCTTACATATATTAAGTAGAAGAGAGAGGGGGAGCAAGGTATAGAAGAACAATGTTTTAATAAATCATCAATGTACAAAAGATGTGTATAGTGTATGTATATATAGTATAATGATTTATCTAATATATTATGTATAACAACATGAAGACAATATATCTCCATATCTAACAAATACACACTACTATATATAAAATAAATAAACAACAAGTACCTACTGTATAGCATACAGAACTATATTCAAGATCTTATAATAACCTACAATGAAAAATCTGAAAAAAAATATAGAGAAAGAGGGAAATAAAGGAATAGCTGGAGTCTAGGTGAAGGGGGGCACTCTAAGGACTTAAAAAGGCTTAGAGAGGAAATGAAGGTTGAGCACATTTTTGAAAGGTAAGCGTGGCAGACTGACAAAAGGAGGAATAAGTAGCCAGGACAGAAGAAGGAACTATACACAGACACGGACACAGGAAAGCCTGATTTGGTGAGCGGGACCTCTTTGTAGAACCATAGACCCTCAGTGCGGCTCAAGCATGAAGGACACACTAGATGATGGCACAGCGTTTTGAGTCTAGACAGGTTGGTGCCAGGTCACAGAGAGGCTTAATGTCGCACGAAGAGATGGGGTAATGGGGTGCCTCTAGCCAACGTCAAGAAAGGCAGTCAGGATCAGGATTGTGGTCTTGAAAGATTGCTTTGACGACAGTGTGGAGGATGGTTAGTTGTGTGAAACAAGAGGTTATTACTATGGTCTAGAGTAGAAATGAGGAAAAACCCTAAGGAAAGGCTATTGCAGCAGGATGGAAAGGAGGAGGCATGGAGAAGCATTTTGCAATTACTGGAAGTAGAGGGAAACTGAGATGCCATGGCTGACTTCAAAAGACGGCCAAGAGGCATATGAAAAGATGCTAATCAACGTTGCTAATTATTGGAGAAATGCAAATCAAAACCACAGTGAGATATCACCTCATACTGGTCAGAATCAAAAATGTCAATAAACAATAAACGCTGGAGAGGGTGTAGAGAAAAGGGAACCCTCCTGCACTGTTGACTGGAATGTAAATAGGTTTAGCCGCTGTGGAGAACACTATGCAGGTTCCTTAAGAAACTAAAAATGAAGCTACCATATGATCCAGCAACCCCAGTCCTGGGCATATAACCAGAGAAAAACATGGTTTGAAATGATACATGAATCCCAGTGTTCATTACAGAGCTGTTAACAACAGCCAAGACACACAGGCAACCTTAATATCCATTGACAGATGAATGGATAAAGAAGATGAGGTATATGTGTGTGTATACACACACACGATGGAATATCACTCAGCCATTATAAAGAATAAAATAATGCCATTTGCAACAACATGGATGGACATGAAGATTATCAAACTAAGTCAGACAGAGAAATACGAATATTACATGTTAACGCTTATATGCAGAATCTAAAAAACATGAACTTGTATCATTATGTACAAAACAGAACAGATTTACAGACTTAGGGAAAGAACTATGGTTGCGAGGGGGAAATAGTTGAGGGGAGGGATAGATTGGGAGTTTAGGATTGACATATATATTTAAAATGGATAACCAACAAGGATTTACTGTATAGCACATGGAATGCTGCTCAATAT
The DNA here is from genome assembly GCF_019923935.1 of Bubalus bubalis. NCBI lineage: Eukaryota > Metazoa > Chordata > Mammalia > Artiodactyla > Bovidae > Bubalus > Bubalus bubalis. The sequence goes on along the minus strand of NC_059159.1, from coordinate 103,391,484 downwards.
TCTATGATAACCTAAATGGGAAAAGAATTTGAAAAAGAATAGATTCATGTATATATATAAATGAGTCACTTTGCTGTATACCGGAAACTAATACAACGCTGTTTCTCAACTATGCTGCAATATAAAATACAAAACAAACAAACAAACAAACAAACCCATTTAAGTGGTAGTTGTAGATATGATAAATATAATTTGGAACTTAGCGTATTTGAGAGCTTAAGGTACATCCAAATGACCATGAACTATGTGGGCCTAAGGGTCTAATTCTTAGGGGAGACAGAGGTATGAGCCTGCTGCTTTAGGACCACCTCACATGAACAATATGGAAATTTCTTAAAAAAACTAGGGGTAAAACTACCATGTATGCGTGCTAAGTTGCTTCAGTAATGTCTGATTATTTGTGACCCTATGGACCTTGGCTCTAGTGGTAAGGAACCTGCCTGCCAGTGCAGAGGATGTAAGAGATGCAGGTCCGATCCCTGGGTTGGGAAGATACCCTGGAGGAGGTCAAGGTAACTTACTCCAGTATTCTTGCCTGGAGAATCCCATGGAAAGAGGAGCCTGGTGGGCCACAGTTCACAGAGTTGTACAGAGTCAGCCACGAGTAAAGCAACTGAGTATGCACACATGGACCATAGCCCACCAGGCTCCTCTTTGTGACTCTATGGAGTAGCCCCCTAGACTCCCCCATGCATGGGATTCCCCAGGCATGGATACTGGAGTGGATTGGTATGCCCTCCTCCAGCAGATCTTCTTAATCCAGGGATTGAACCCATATCTCTTGCATCTCCTGCATTGGCAGATAGGTTATTACCACTAGTGCCAGCTGGGAAGCCCAAAACTACTTTATGACCCAGCAATTCTACTACTGGGCATATACCCTGAGAAAACCATAACTGAAAAAGACCCTAATGTACCCCAGTGTTCACTGTAGTACTGTTTATAATAGCTAGGACATGGCAGCAACCTAGATGTCCATCAACAGATGAATGGATAAAGAAGTTGTGGTTACATATATACAATGGAATATTACTCAGCCATAAAAGGAAAGCATGTGAGTCAGTTTTAGTGAGGTGAATGAACCTAGAGCCTGTTATACAGAGTAAAGTAAGCCAGAAAAACAAATATTATATATTAACACACACACACGCACACATATATATATATGGAATCTAGAAAAATGGTACTGATGAAACTATTTGTAGGGCCGGAATAGAGACTCAGACATAGAGGACAGACTTATGGACATAGCAGGGGAAGGAGAGGGTGGTATGAATTGAGAGAGTAGCACTGAAACATATACATTACCACGTGTAAAATAGCTAATGGGAAGTTGCTGTATAGCTCAGGGAGCTCAGCCCGGTGCTCTGTGACAACGTAGAGGGATGGGACGGGGTGGGTGGTGGGAGGGAGGGGAATGTGTACACCTGTGCCTGATTCATGTTGATGTATGGCAGAAAGCAACACAGCATTGTAAAACAATTATCCTCCAATTAAAAATTAATTAATTTTTAAAAAGATCACCTCACATTATTACATTTCAGTAAAAGCCTGTCTGATAAAGTGTCTTTAATAGTAAATAAATATAAACGTGAAAATGACCTTTTATTTTGGTTGTGTGGCTTATCTCCAAGTTGCTTGCATCACACTTCATCTTCACAAAGGGGCTCTGGTCTAACTGCTTGAAAAGCACTCATAATAGCTCTAATTTTGGGCCCCTCTGTTTCACATTGATTAGTGGTCCAAATTCTCCCATCTGACCAAGATGTCACAGCTTACTCTGAAAATTATGACAGAAAAAGTCCTGAAACATAATTCCTATTCTGAGAGTGAGATGAGTCAGTTTGAATAGTGTACCAAAATGAAAGAAATCCCGCAATGCAGAGCAAATCAGTCTTTCTGGTATCCTGGTTATTGAATTTACAGAAACTCTTGATTTTGCAGTTCTTAAAGAGAAGAATGTTTTTAAAGCAACAGTAAAATCTAGAAGACTTTTTGACAGGCTAGATACATTACAGTGGGGAAGCAAATGGCTTGTCTGTGAAAGCTTACAATTCTGCTTGGCTTTGCCTGGTGTTGAAAGTGACCAAAACTAATCGGGTCCAGAAGAGCATTCAGTAAAGCTGCTTTTCTGACTCTCTGTCTCTGCCCTTCCTGCTTCTGCTGCGGAGCAGATTGCAAGAGACTGGTGCCAACTCTACATCGCTTAATAATAATTCTCATTAGCATGCTGTCTTGGATGTGTATCACAGAGCAAAATTTAGCTCCTCCTCGGTGCAAATCAAGAGAAGAGTCATGAAATTCTCAGAGTGTGCAAAGGTTGATAGATCTCAGAAGAGAGGACACCATTGGATGGCCATAGTACCTTTCTCTATCCAACACAGGTGGGACAGACAAAAAAAAAAAAAGGAAACTTTAATATCAAACTGGGAACCTTGTGTTCTCTCTGCTTCTTTACTTGGAGCCCCTGAGATTTTAGTTGTTTGTGGTTTCCCACCGCACAGTCTGATAAATTTCAAAATCCGCAGCCGGCCTGAGTGCCCCTGTGGAGTGGATGGTATTAGCTCTGGTCTCTGCATTTGACCCCATGGACAATGGCTGCGTGTACCTGCAGCTCCATGACTTTTCTGAGGTCATTGCGTTAGCTTTCATTCTGAAAGTGAACGGGATGCTGTTTCCTCTCCTGCAGATGCCAGGATGACTGGATGACACTCTGTGGAAACACGCACAACCTTGCACGTTCACAGCCTATTTATCAGGGGCCATATTTCCCACAAAGGCTTTCACATGCCATCTGCTGTCACATGATACCACGTGCCAGGTCCTTACACGAGACGGATCTGATCACCCAGTTTCTCCCTCCTCCTTTAAAAACAGCAAATTGAACAAGACACTAAGTAGGTTTCACACTAAAGGAATTATGTGCATATCAAATGTAGTGAGTTAAAAGGGAATTTTTATTGTAATTGCCTGCTGAAAAATGGCAATCACCCACCCTTATGAAAAATTTAGAGAAGTTATCAGACTTTGTGGCTGGCAGCAAAAAAAATTCACAAGCAAATTTTGTGAATTTACTTGCCAACAGAATAACAACAACAAAAGATTTAGAAGGGGAGTCCAAGGCAATTTATGCTTCCCTATTTTTTTCAGTCTCCTGCTGGAATACAATTTCTCTTGTCTGATCACACGCTGAATCCAGTGGTAGGGAAATGCCACGCTGTGAAAGGGTGACAGAATGCAAACAGAAGAAGAGAACTGCAGTGTCCCAGAAAACCAGTGAATTAGTATATCCTGCCAGGTCCACCCATGAAGGATGGCACATTCTTTGCTAATTTAAAAGAAATATAATTTGGGGGAAATAGCCAAAAAAATAATAAAATAAAAGATTTCTGGCTCTTCTTTCTCTCTTCTCTTTCCTGACCTATGACACACTCTGGAATGTTTCACAGTCTCACATTTTCATGTATTATTCTGATGCTGTCTGTAGGGAGCCTAGAACTGGCTGCCGGAGAGACAGTCTGTAATTGAAAGTTCTTACAAGAGAAAGACTTCTATCAGGCCTGCCAAGGGAATAGGAGCTCCACCTGCTGACTTTTTTATGTTTGCCGACTCTGAAAGAATGCAAAACATCAAGAAATTGAATGGCAGTTATTTCTTTTATAATTTCTCAGTGGAAATATAGTTTTCAAAATTATTGATAAGATGTACCCATCTAACCAGGGCTTTCAAGATGAAATTGCAATCCATAGCTTGTTTTAAGGGTGGGGATTATGTTGGGTTTCTCCGAGCTGGTCTAAATAATTACTTTAATCCATCACAACATATAAATTCATAAGTTGTTGTCACCCTGGCTCTTAGGGAGTGCTTGACTTTTCAAACTCTGCATCTCTCAGCCATAAATTTACAATACACTATTGGTCTATGTGTGTATTGGTTTAAGAGGCTGTAGTCTCATATTACAGATAGTTTGGGGAAAATGGTAGGCATTTTCGATCTAAGGAATAAAGAACAAATCCTAGTGAAAAAAAAAACAACATTGCATTTGCAAGAACACAGACATGATGTGACTATTTGTTGCCTGCATTTCAGAGAGATTTGCAGCTATGTAATACCCGTGTAGAACCACAAGCTGTTCATTTGTCTTTTCCTCAGTGAACATTGCCATGAGAAAACGTGGCATGCGCTACAAATATGCTGGGTTGCTTAGCTCCCTCGATGATGAGATCCTTGAAGGCAGGCACATCTGCTTGCTCCTTACAATCTCAGGGTTGTGGGTTTCATTTCTTATCTAGATTTTTGCTCATTAACCAAAGATAAGCTAATTACTTGCTGGATTCAACCAAAACAAAATGAATGCTGTATTTATAGCTTGGGTTTTGTGCTTAGAAAGCCATCTTGTATGTTCTTATGTGTGAGTATTGTAAATCCTTTTCTGTACTCATATGAGCCACGGGAAGTGGCAGTGGTACCCATACTCAAGTGTCCTCTCAGGCACTATATCAGAGAGCCAGATGGTTCCTGAGGCAGTCTGAGTCAGTTGGTTTTGTCTTCCTAACTATCTTTTCCATGACCCTTACTCTGAAAATACACTCTGCAGCCCAAGAGCTGTCATCCAGCCCTTCTCCATGGGTGGTCACATGACCCAGGCCAGGCCCCATACTCCTGGCCCAATCAGAGGTCTTCCCTGGGATTAACACATGGAGAGTAGGAGGAAGATGCTATCTGCTCTCTCAGGAGTGGCTGGGCTGTGGCTGCTTGTGGCTGTGTTCTCTGCCATGTGGTCACAATCCAGTAACCTGGAGAATGCAATCCAGTCCCCAAAGCAAAGCCAAGACTGAGGGAGACAAGAGCTGCAGCAGGAGAACGAAAGCTCCAGCAGGATCCACGAGGCTAGGGTCCCTACCGCCCTTCCTCTATTTCTGGGAGCTATGCTCACCATCTCCCTCTGAATCCCATTTCTGGGTTAAATCATTTGAGATGGGTTTTTGTTATTTGTAACCAAAAGAGGCCTGACTACCATAACTCCATACAAGAGAAGTGAGAGTGATGCTGCTGCGGCTGCTGCTAAGTTGCTTCAGTCATGTCTGACTCTGTGCGACCCCAGAGACGGCAGCGTGATGAGGCAGACAATTAAATACTTATGGGGAAGTGAAGAGACCTCATTTTCTCTATGGAGACTAGAATTACAAAGGATGGAGAAAGAGAAACAGAAAAAATTCTCAAGAGTATTAGGTAACAACAAAAACCAGCATTTGTGTAGGGCTCTACAGTTTTCAAAGGACTTTCATGATCATTTTCTCATTTGGCCCTCACAATAATTCTGTGAAGCAGAGGAAATACAGTGTATAATTATACACAGTAACAAACATAACAGAATGGCAAGTGGAAGTCTTTCTGGTAGTTCTGGAATATAGTGAAGGCCCATTGCTGAGCACAAAAGACGCTGAAGTGTTTTATATTCTGAGTCCTGAGGACTTTTGTGAGGGGCAGCCTCTCTCTTCACAAGTTTAGTGGGAAGGCCAGTTCAGAGAATCAAAACCAAGAACCTCAAATCGAGGGAGAGCCAAGAGCACCAGCAGTGAACATGGGGCATTTGTGTGGAGGCTGGCATACCGTTGCCCAGTTGGACATCAGAAGTCCTGCCTTTCTGTCTCTAGATAGAGCACAGAAAATGAAGATAGAGAGAGGAAATGAAGTGGGGAAGCAGTGCTCAGTAAGGTTACTTTCCAAGGCCGTAAACCAAGGTTGTAGCTGAAATGAGGTTTGAATGTAAACAACTGATGCTCACACTTCATTGTACAGCAGCAGCACAGAGGATTCATGTGACACGGGGAGAGACTTGTTATAACAGACTGCTTGATCCTAGAATCTCTGATTCAAGGAGTTTGGGGAAGGGGCCAAGACTGTATAGTTTTTTTTTCAGCCATGCTGCGCAGCTTGTCAGATCTTAGTCCCCAACCAGGGATCAGGCCTAGGCCCCCCCTGAGGTGGAAGTGTGGAGTCCAAACCACTGGAGTACCAGGGAATTCCCTAAGACTGCATTTTAACAAGTTTCCAGGTGGTGCTGATGCTCCTGATCGAGGAGCATCAACTTTGAGCACCACTGATCTAGATCCTCTCTTTCTGGACCTCTTACATCCCCCTATATTGCATCCCTTTAACAACATGCCAAAAAGCCTTCATTCCCTGTCATCACATATTACTGACATCTCATCAATATTCTGAAGTATGATTTTCCAGGAAATAACATTTCATGTCACATATAAGCTTTTAGTATGTGTGTATGTGTTAGTCACTCAGTCGTGTCTGACTCTCTGCGATCCCATGGACTGTAGCTCTCCAGGCTCCTCCATCCGTGGAAATCTCCAGAAAAGAATACTGGAGTGGGTTGCCATGCCCTTTTCCAGGGGATCTTCCTAACCCGGGGATTGAACTCAGGTATCCCGCATTGCAGGCAACTTCTTTACCACTTGAGCCGCGTGGGAAGCCACTTCTGGTATACCTTTGCAATTTTTGTTCTATATAACAAATGCCACTCTGGATACAAGGGACAAAAGCTGAGTAGAAATAAAAATTCTAAAGTCTGAAGTCCATGTTACTTTGAAGTGTATCTTATTTAAGAATAGAGTGTGGTTTAGGAGCCGGGCTGAACAGTAGCAGTATATATGGGAAATGGTAGGCTTTGCACATGAAATGTACATCAGGAGAAAAAATAAAGCAGAAAATAAACAAGATGAACTCAAAATACTGTAGCAAATGTTGGGCTGAAACACTGCCAGGTGTGGAGGTGTAGAAAAATGAACACACATTTTGGTGGCAAGGCAAAAACTGTTTAGATCCTCTTGCAGAAGTTTCTGAAAACTGTAACTTTGGCATGGCGCTATGAGTAGAGCTACTGGATTTATCACGTAGGCAAGCCAGCACTGTCCTGTGAAAACTGCCCTGTCCAGTCTTGAATTGCATAACTCCTCTAAATCATCACCTCCACATATGCCAAAGAATGGAACACTGAGAAATGAGTTCTGAGATTTTTTTCTATACAATAAAAATATACCAGAATGTGGAACTCTCAATAAATGCTAACTAGCTCCTACTCTCTTAAAGTAATATTCTGACAAAGGACTCAAAATGATATCTTTTTAGTATAAGAGAATATGTATACATAGATGTCTGTAAATATATTTTTCTTTTTTTTTTTATTTTTAAACTTTACATAACTGTATTAGTTTTGCCAAATATCAAAATGAATCCGCCACAGGTAACACATATAAATATATTTTTCTTTAAAACATTTTATGAAGTTTAGTTTATGACAAATACCAAAAATTACAAGTTCTGGTCAGTACTGATGGCAGAGGAAGAGTCTGAGGTGAGAGATGCCAGCACACTGTGTATGGTAGTGAGCACCAGCTTTAAACTAATGACCTCTCAAATTTTTTACCTTAGAAAATGGTTGAGAAAGGCAGTGGTGGAGGTAGGTGCCCTTGAAAACATTTGTCCTGCAAAAAGTCAATGAAGTGTTATATCCATAATCTAGCAATTGCTACCCTGGGATGTGTTCATATTAGCCTGGAACTTCTGATTATTGAACTCAAGGATGCTCAGGAACAATGGAAGGGCAGAGAACGGGCACTTTCCCACAGGTGCTTCACTGCCTCACTGACTGAGGTCAAGACCAAACCTTATACAGAAGTGGAGGAAAAAACCCCTGACTCAATGACCTATCTTTGTGTCTCCTAGTCCTATATGGGCAGTAGATTTCCAAACACTGGACCATTGTTTGGAAGGAAAATAGAAAAAGAAATATGGGATACTGAGACCATGAGGGAAGGAGCATGAGAAATTTGGGTACTGGTGACAGAGTTTAGAAATGCCTTGAGTTCAACCTAAAGTCTTTTTCAGCAATGTCGTCTGACTGGGTTTAAATGTAATCCAAATGGGTTTTTACTCTTGCAAGCATAATAATAATATTAAGTGTGTGTGTCTATGTGTGTATACAAGCAGACATAGCCACGTACTCTTGTATGATATCACCAGATGATTTATTTATATATAAACAAGACATCTATGTGCAGACTCTTAGTAACTTCTAAGCATTGCTACAGTGTTCAGAAGGAGGTACTATTTTAATCTGATAGATGAGAAAATTTAAGGGTAGGGGCTTATACACAATTTATAAATGAGTGACATGGAGATAATACAAAACCAGCTCTTTCAGATGCCAGAGCCCTGATGTTCCTGGTGTGAGTTAGTGCCTCTGTATCATTGGGGAATTTTAATGGGATCTGGAAAGTGAAGATATTTCTCAGTGGTTAACATCTTGTGATGTATTTAGCAACAGCTATTTGAGAGCTGGGAGATGATGTAAATCTAGGATGAAGGAAGGAGAGAAAGCAAAGGCAAAACTTAGGAATGACTATGGAATGACTACGGAGATAGCCCTATGACTATGGAGGAAGGAACCAATCAAATTAAACCATCTTTTTAACCTGGTCTAGGACTGTCTCTGGCTATGCTATCTAGAGCAGATATTACTTAATCAATACTTAACCAACTCAGCACATTTTCATCGAACGCTTGTTATATATTAAGCAGTACTCTTGGGTTTAAAAGACATGAGTTTAGGGAGTGATAGTTGCTCAGTGGTGTCTGACTCTTTGCAACACCATGGACCTTAGCCTGCCAGGCTCCTCTGTCCAAGGAATCCTCCAGGCAAGAATACTGGAGTGGATTGCCATTTTCTTCTCCAGGGGATCTTCCTGACCCAGGGATCGAACACAGGTCTCCTGCACTGCAGGCAGATTCTTTACCATCTGAGCCACCAGGGAAGCCTTTGTAAGAGTCCCTGCATTTATGGTGCTCATGCAATTGTTCTCAAACTATCACAATTAGAATCTTCTGAGAACTTGGTTAAAGGTCTGATGTCTGGGTCTCACCTCCAGCTATTTGGATTTTCTTCGTCTGGGGTGAGGTCTGGGTATTACCTTTTGTTTACAACTTTCCTGGTTTTTTAACATACAGACAAAAGTACAAACCTATCTAATGGCTGAGGTAAGTTTCCAGTGTTAGGGCAGGAATGGGTTACAGGTACACTGAGATAATATGCCCCTCAGCTTTTGTCGTGTCTGTACAAGTATCAGTTTCTGTGTCTGCTATGATATATGAAAGGTTGGGAAACACTAAAATTGTTAGCAAATAAACCATTGGCATATATCACAGCATATGGGTAGGTATTTGTGTCCATGTGTCTCTACAGAGAGGTGGTGGAGGAAAATCTGATCCATCATTTAAGCTGAGTGTTCCAAGCGGTCTTTTGCAGAAACTCCCTCAGTGGGGCATAAAACAAAATCAGAGAACCAGTCTTAGAAATCATCTTCTAGCCCAACTCTTTTGTCTCAGAAATTAAGGAAGCTGCTTCTAATTACAGAACAACTCAGGGCTGGAGCCTGGCCATGGACCCCATTCTTTCAGACCCTTTCCAAACTAGATAGGGTAATTGCATAAAGTAAAAAATTAAATATCTGCCCAAATCATACTTATAGTGAAGCCTCATCCTATGAGTACCTCACTTCTGCCTTTGTTCCACATACTGCATCCTAAGTAAAGTGACAGTCCAAGAGACAGATGCTCAAGTAGAAGGGCCTCCAGAGAGCTCATGATTTCTTTAAGCCCCACAAGAAAAAAAAAAAAAGAAAAAAGAATGTCACACAAAGCTTTCCCCAGGTAGGGAAAATGCCAAGTTCCTGCCAAGCCTTCTTCCCTCTCCCTGGGTTACCTCTCCAGTCCCTCCGCCAGCTGCTGTTCTCATTGCTATCATTATTTCTGTTTCTCTGAGGAGAGCAGAATGCTGCCAGCCTGCTTCTGTCCTCCTCAAATTCTCTCATCTCACTGTTTTCTAAAGAACCTTCCGTCAGCCCATTTCTTTCTCTCGCTTTTCCATGACTCCTCATTTTCCCTCAGGTCTTAACTATCACATCACTCACTTCCTGCCACGGTAGCCACTGCTGCTGCTACTCTCAGCTGGGCTTTTTGACTTTAAGCACCACCATTTCCAGGGGAAATTCTGGCTGTCCTAATTGTAAAATCCTGAACACTGGTCCTCCATCCTCAATTATGTTCAGTGGATCTCTACTACAATGTGTTCAGAGCATGTATGGGTGGAATGCTAATGCTCTGTCTCAGGGATATTTGCAACCACCAGCCCCTGGGCTTCTGGTCCCAGGACCAAGCACTCTGCCCTTTCTGTTCTCTTTAATACCCTTCCTCACAGTGTATTCTTCCACTTAGAGGATTTCTAGCATTTTAAGAGTTACCTCAAACTGTTTGCTTGCTACCATCTCGCATAGTTGCTGAGTCTAAGACTTTGGGGATCAACCATCTGAAGTTTGAATGCCAGTTGTATCACACACTGGATGTGTGACCTTGGGCAAATCACTGACCTTTTTGAGGCTTTGTAAATGGGGACAATAATGGTACCTACATCCTAATGTTGGGAGGACCTACCCAGGACTTCTCCTTTTCTCTTTTTCTAGAATTCAGACACCAAGATGAAATAGTTTCAACCACATAGATGAGGGCAATGCCCTAGGAGGTTCTTAAGTGGGATAACACGCATGAAGTACACAGCACAGTATTTGGCACATAGTAACTGCTCAGTAGCATCATCTGTTGTTATTATTAGACTGTACTCTATCAATGATCGGTCTAAAGATTATGATCTGTGTAAACTACTTACAAGTTAAGAAAATCACAGATATCCAGACTCTCATCACTCATATGATCGATGTCAATTAACTGAGAGAAGTTTTGTCATTAACTGTAAGTTTCACATCAAAGTTGCACATTTGCTGCTACTCAACGCAGCTCGGTAACCTTTAACTTGTTCATTCTCTTCTCCATGCCTTCACAGGCTATTTCTTAGTTTTATGGTTAATGCATCTAAGTTTATACACTACCAGATTTCCATGAATAATTCTGTCATATACGCTCTATTCCCTAAAAATCACCATCCCTCAGAGAGCAAACTCACATTTCTTGGAACCATTATTATTTTCATAAAATATCTTAAAAATTTAACCCAAATATTACATATCATTTTAGTCATTGTATAGCTAAACTGCTGTGACAAAAAGATCCCAAGTACAGTGACCTAAAAATAGAAATGTATTTTCTGTGATGTAACAGACAAACATGGACCCATAGGTTTTCCATGACCCTGGGTTCTTTCTGCCTTGTTGTTCTACTGCCTCGTAAGGTGTTGCCCCCATCTGCATGGCTGAAGCAATTTCACCTTGATGTCTAAATTCCAGAAGAATGAAAAATAAAAAGTTTAGGATAAGTGGTTTCATATTTAAGGAAGTGAACTTAATGAAGTTTCACACATCCGTAATACATGCATTGACCAAAACCAAACCACTACCTAGCGAGACCCACCTTTCCAAGAGGCTGCACAACGTAGTCCTTCTATTACTACAAGGAAGAGGAAGAATAGATACTGTGGACATTGAGGGGCTTCTGCCGTGTGTGTGTGTGTGTGTGTGTGTGTGTGTGTGTGCTGTCACGTAGAACTCTTTGAGACCCCATGGACTTTAGCCTGCCAGGCTCCTCTGTCCATGTAATTTTTCAGGCAAGAATATTGGAATGGATTGCCATTTCCTCCTTCAAGGGATCTTCCCAAACCAGGGACCAAACCTGTGTCTCTTGTGTCTCCTGCATTGGCAGGAGAATTCTTTACCACTGACCCACCTGGAAGCCCTCTGCCATGTGTACACATGATTAAAAGCTCAACTAGCACAGAGGAGTGAATTATGAAGATAGCAGTCATCTTCCCTACCCTTTCTCGTCATCAACACCACTCCTCTAAAGAAACCATTAGAAGAATCCAACTCACTTCCTAGCTACTTTGATGATTAAAGATATTATTTAGAGATAAACAGGTATAGACTTTAAATAGTCCATCAAAATAGTATACATCTCTACATAATACCTTGTTGATTTCATCAAACATCTAATGAGGTTTCTTTTATTTTTTTCTTACTGAGGACAACTAAAGAAGTTGGATGAACTACAAAAAGCATCTTTTTGAAGCATCATAGAATTGCAAGATAGTAAGGAAATTTGGGGTCAAGACATAGAAAACAACAAAAAGCTAGACGGATAAACCTAAAACTAAAAATGATTTTCCCTAAGGGCTCTTGTCAAGTCTGGGGAAGTAGCTGCAAAGTTGGGCCACCCTTTTGGTGATGGTCCCAGGGATACACACACAGAAGTTGAAGACTGAAGCCTGCCAGGAATAGAGATTTGATAAATCAAGCTTCCTTTGAGTTGAAAATCTGAAGGACCAGACTCTCCATATGAAGACTAACCCTAAGTAGACCAGCCTTTTCATGGGTTTGCAGTCAGCTTTGGAGAAGGCAATGGCACCCCACTCCAGTACTCTTGCCTGGAAAATCCCATGGACAGAGGAGCCTGATAGGCTTCAGTCCATGGGGTCGCGAAGAGTCAGACATGACTGAGCGACTTCACTTTCACTTTTCACTTTCATGCATTGGAGAAGGAAATAGCAACCCACTCCAGTGTTCTTGCCTGGAGAATCCCAGGGACAGCAGAGCCTGGTGGGCTGCCGTCTATGGGGTCACACAGAGTCGGACACGATTGAAGTGACTTAGCAGCTTGCATCACTTAATGGTCAAGTAAACTCAAACTCTTATAGTATGTTAAGATATTCCTGGAATGATAACACCTGCTGTTATTTGCAGAAGCAAATGAATATCTTCTCTGGAGGAAGACCTCACCACATCAGGCCTCAAGATTTTCCCCAAATAATTTGCAAAATATACCATCTAACATGTAATGGAAAATAACTAAGTTTATAAGACAACAGGATGCAACAGATGAGTAACAGAAGAAAGAGAGACAACAGAAAGAAGACGCACAACTTGAGTTCTTAGAACTGTCAGACATGGTTCATAAAATAATCATGCTTGTTACAATTATGATATAAAGTATAAGCTTAAAGATATCAGAAGTGAACTGGAGACCTTAAAATTTAACATAGCTCATTAAAACCCCAAACTTTGAAAGATGTAATATTCAAAATTAAGATGGGTTTAAAGGAAAATTAAGTTTTGTCATATTAAAAATATATAAATTGGAAGATAGGAAAATGAAAATATCCAGAATGCAAAACAAGGAGACAAAAGGAAGGAAGTCATAAAAGAAAAGGTAAGAGGTATATGGGATAACCATGAGACATTCTAACCCAAAAAGGGTGGGATGAAAGGAATGGGACCAAGGTTAAGTTTGAAGAAGTAATAGCTCTGAATTTTTCAAAAGCAATAAAGAAAGGCTTCCCTGGTGGCCCAGTGGTAAAGAATCTGCCTGCCAATGCAGGAGACATGGGTGTATTCCCTGATCCGAGAAGACCCCACATACAGTGGAGCAATTAAGCCCATGTGCCACAACTACTGAGCATTTGCTCTAGAGCCCGGGAGCCACAACTACTGAGCCCACGCACCTGCGGCCTTTCTCCATAGTAAGAGGAGCCACATCAAAGAGAAGCCCCCACTTGCCACAACTAGAGAAAAGCCTACCGAGCAATGAAGACCCAGTGCAGCCAAAAATAAATAATTACAAAAGAAGAAAGACAAAAAGAAACAATTTCAAACACTCACTGAACCCTAAACAGAATAATCAAAATAAATCCACACCTAGACATTCTCGTGAAACTATAGACAACCCTCGATGAGGAGAAAATCTTAAAGAACATGAGAAAAAAATTACTTTCAAAAGAAGAACAGTTAGACTGAAAATTGACTTCTCTACAGTAACAAAGGAAGTCAGAAAGCAACAGAATATTTTCAATTAACATTAAAGTTCTATATGGTAAAAAAAAGCTATTTGCAATTAAATCCCCTCAAAAAAACTGGAAAAGATTACAACTTGGAAGCTAGTAGAGACAAAAACTGGAATGTTAAAGGAAGGTAATCCAAATAGAATACTTAGAATAAGTAGCACAAAGTAAGACCACAGATTTAACTTAAATATCAGTAATTACACTGCATATAAAAGGACTAAATATTCAGTTCGAATGAGAGATGTGCAGAATGGATTTAAAAATAAAACTCAACTATATACTGCTTAAAGAGACATATTTAAAATATAAGGATATAAGAAGTTTGAGAATAAATGGAAAAAAAAGAAGGAGAAGTCAAGCAAATACTGACTCAGGGAAATCAGCTTTAGTATCCTATAACAAAGTAGACTTTAAAGTAAAAAGCATTAGCATGGATTCTATAGCAAAAGGATAAAATGTCCTATTGTCCACGAGGAAATAACAATTTAAAATCTGAATGTGCCTAATAACATGGACTAAAAATATGAAGAAAGCATTGAGATAACTAAAATGAAAAATAGATAAATGCACATAGTGAGAAATTTTTAGTGCATCTTGCTCAGTAACTGAAAAAATAAAACAAAAAGGAATGGGCAAAACTAATACAATTATGTAAAGTTTAAAAATAAAATAAAATTAAAAAAAAAAAGACTTAAACAACATGATTAACAAAGTGACCTAAATGACAAAGCTGCAAAATACATATTCTTTTCAAGTTTGCACAGCTATAAAATTCTCAATAGAATGTATTTTCCAACACAATGAAATATGGTAGATATTAATAAGTAGAAAATTCCCCTAAGTATGGAAATATAGAAATACATTTTTTCATAATTAATGGATAAAAGAAGAAATCACAATGGAGATTAAAAGAAGAAATCACAGACTAAACTCTGGTGAAAATTCAATAGATCAAAACTTATGTAAAGCAGCTAGTATAGTACTTAGAAAGAAATGTATAGACTTAAATGAATGTTAGAAAATAAAAATGGCTAAAAGTAAGTGATCTAAGCATTATGTCCTGTAAAGAAATTATTAAAATGAACTAAACTCAGAGAAATTAAAAGGAGGGAAATAATGATTGGACCAGAGGTTAATAAAAAAAGAAGACAAACATATGATAGAGAGCTTCAACAAAGTCAAAAGTTGGTTCTTTGAACAAGATGATAACATAGACAAAGTCCTGGTAGGACTAATTTAGCAAATAAGAGCGAAAGTACATTTAGCAATATCAGGAATGAAAAAGGTTTACCACGACAGACTCTATACACACTAAAAAAATGAAAAAAGGATGCTATGAACCACTTAACCGTTCAAGACATAGAGAATGTGGATAGTCAAATAAAACTGACAGAGGAATGAGAACCCTTCCCATAAATAAAACTCTAGGCTCTCTCAGTGGTAAAGAATCAGCCTGCCAATGCAGAAGACAAGGATTTGATTCCTGGTTCGGGAAGAACCACATGCCATGGGGCAACTAAGCCTGAGTACCACAACTACTGAGCCTGCGTTCCAGGGCCTGGGAGCCGCAACCACTGAGCCCAGGCACCACAACTGCTGAGGTCCGCATGCCGAGAGCCTGAGCTCTGCAGCAAGAAGCAGTGAGAAGCTCACCCGCACTCCAGCTAGCAGGTAGCCCCCACTGACTGCAACCAGAGAAAAGCCCCACACGGCAAAGATCCAGTGCAACCGAAAATATATATGTAAAATTATTAAAAAAAAAAAAAACCTTAGGTCCACCCACATAGTTTCAACAGTGACTTCTACCAAACATTTAAGGAAGAAATTATTACATGCTTAAAAAATCTCTTCCAAAGAATAAAAAAATAGGATGAAACCTTGAAATCACTTTACAAGACTAGTATAACCCTTGATACCAAAATCTGACAAGTGCAATAAGAAAAGGGAATATTATCAGCCATTCTTACTCACGAATATAGATACAAAAATCCTAGATAAAATACAAACAAACATATGATCAAGTTGTATTTTCCCAGGAATAAGAGATACAATGCCATCAAATTCAATGTCCACCTATAACTGAAACATATAAAAGAAGGAAAAAGGGAACTTTCCTATCCTGATAAAAGATATCTTCAGGGAAACAAAAGAAATCCTTATTACAAAATTCTCAAAGTAAAAAGTTGAAAGTCTTTCCTCTAAAATAAAATGTTGTAAGCTTTCCCTCTAACATCAGAACAAAATTATACTTAATTTTATTCTGTCTTTTTAACATGCCTTTTAACATTATCTACTGGAATAGCAAGGCAAGAAAATGAAATAAAGGGTTGGAAAAGTAGGAGAAAAACATTATTTACAGAATATGTGATTGCATATGGAGAAACAAAAAAGAATGTAACATAAAATATTCAAATTCATAATTGAATGTATAACTTTGTAGGCTAAAATTCGATACACAAAAATCAATATTTTCTTTATGTCATTGATAACAGAGAATGAAATATTTTAAAGGTTCAATTTGAAATTACATCAAAATACTATGTATACAGGAGTACATCCAAATAAAATGTCTAATGACTTTCCAGATAGATCTGTAAAAACTTATTAAGAGCCAGTTCAGTTCAGTTAAGTCGCTCAGTCATGTCCAACTCTTTGCGACCCCATGAATTGCAGCACGCCAGGCCTCCCTGTAACCCACTCCAGTACTCTTGCCTGGAAAATCCCATGGACGGAGGAGCCTGGTTGGCTGCAGTCCATGGGGTCACTAAGAGTCGGACATGACTGAGAGACTTCACTTTTGCTTTTCACTTTCATGCATTGGAGAAGGAAATGGCAACCCACTCCAGTGTTCTTGCCTGGAGAATCCCAGGGACAGGGGAGCCTGGTGGGCTGCCGTCCATGGGGTCACACAGAGTCGGACATGACTGAACCGACTTAGCAGCAGCAGCAGCAGCAGGCCTCCCTGTCCATCACCAACTCCCGGAGTTCACTTAAACTCACGTCCATCGAGTTGGTGATGCCATCCAGCCATCTCATCCTCTGTCGTCCCCTTCTCCTCCTCTCCCAATCCCTCCCAGCATCAGAGTCTTTTCCAATGAGTCAACTCTTCACATGAGGTGGCCAAAGTACTGGAGTTTCAGCTTTAGCATCATTCCTTCCAAAGAAGAGCCATTTAGGAAGACCTAATAGATACCCTATCAATATAGACTTGAAACTGAATCCTGTAAAAAGTATAATTCTACCAATGTTGTTATATAGATTCAATGTAATCTCAATCAAAACCCCAAGAGATTGTAAAAGGAATTGGATAAGCTGATTCTAATTTTAGTTTGAAATACAAAAGGCTAAAAATAGCCAAGATTTTCCTGAAGATGAAGAGCAAGACAGGAAGACTTACTCTGATACTAAATGAGCGTGGTATCAGTGTAAGAATAGACATATAGACCTAGCACAGATGAAGAGACAAAGAAACAGACACACATATTTGGACACTCCAATTATGACAAAGGAAACATTGTAAGGAAGAAGGATCGTCTTTCTGAAAAATGAAGCTGGGACAATTAGATCTCCAAACAGAAAAGAAGAATGAAATTATAGCCCTACAGATCAACATAAAAAAATCAATACTAGAGGCATTACGGACCTAAATATGAAAGGCAAGACAGTGGTACTTACAGGTTATAATCCAGAGGAACATCTTCATGATTTTGCATTAGCGTAAAGGTTTTGTCCCTGTACCCAGAGCCCGTGCCAAGAGTGACACAGCCTTTGAGGGCGAATGTGTTCAGCTTGCACGGGAACCCTTGCTAGCACTAAGGAGCAATAAGACATTCCACATGGTAAGTCTTTATGTCACTACCACTTGACTGGTCTATGAGTATGCTTCCCTGCTGTGCCAAATCAGGACCACTAGACCAAAGACTCATGGACTCTGTGGGCATGAGTTTGAGCAAACTCTGGGAGACAGTGAAGGACAGGGTAGCCCGGTGTGCTGCAGTCTGTGGGGTCGCAAAGAGTCAGATACAGCTGAGCAACTGAACAATTGAACATCAAGACCAAAGAGGACTCCTAGGCCAAAGAGTACCCACAGCACCTGGTGAGATAGAGAAGGGCCCCAGCATTTTTATTTGTGGATAGAACGGTGCTTCTTAACTGTATCTGGGCCTGAGAATATGAGTGTGTATGTGTTTAGTTGCTTGGTCATGTCCAACTCTTTGCAACCCCATGGACTGTAGCCCACCAGGCTCCTCTGTCCATGGGATTCTCCAGGCAAGAATACCAGAGTGGGTTGCCATGCCCTTCTTCAGGGATCTTCCCAACCCAGGGATCGAACCCGGGTCCCCTGCACTGCAGGTGGATTCTTTACCATCTGAGCCACCAGGGAAGCCCATGAGAGAATATGAGCACTAGACACCAGCTGTACAACAAGGAAAGCCTGCACTGCTAGAAGAAAACACAGTGGTTACTTCTTTCTGTTGATTCTGAATTTTATGTCAGTCGTTTGTTTTACGTCAGTCGTTTGTTTTACGTGGGTTAATTGTGGGTGTGGAGTCAAAAGCAGGAAAAAATGAGGTTTCTGTCGAGGGGACAGTTTAAAATAAGAAACTTTTTAGTGGCCTTCTTAACTGTAGTTTGTTTTAAATACAAAAGCATCAGCGTGTAAGCAAAGCAAATGAGATTTAAATGGATCTGGAATGCAAAGCACACATGTATACCTGTGGTGGATTCATTTTGATATTTGGCAAAACTAATACAATTATGTAAAGTTTAAAAATAAAATAAAATTAAAGCAATTAAAAAAATTAAAAAAAAAAAAAAGCACACGGAGGAGTCAGGTTGATCTTGAGGTAGATTGTAGGTTGGGCACTTTCCATCGTCTTGAAAGAACTATTTATTTGTATTGGTTATGTTTTAGTCACTAAGTCGTGCTCAACTTTTGCAACCCTAAGGCCTGTTGCTTGCCAGGCTCCTCTGTCCATGAGATTTCCCAGACAAGAATACTGGAGTGGGTTGCCATTTCTTCTCCAGGGGATCTTCCCAATCCAGGGATCAAACCCAGGTCTCCTGCATTGCAGGCAGATTCTTTACTGACTGAGCTACGAGGGAAGCCCATCTATTAAAATGGGCAACATTAAAGAGTATTTTATTGGAAAGATACAGGAACATCCTAAACCACTTCTTCTCCCTATCCTCTTCTCCCATCTCTAAAATTTCTCTGACATTTCCATGATTTTTGAAATTTCACCTTGCAGGAAATTCTTTAGCTTAAGGTTTAATCTGTGTTACAAAGGGAGGAAAACCAGCATGATCAGCAGCATTTTGGTGTAAATAACTTACTCCAGAAAATAGGTTTTGATGAGGAGAAAGCGTGAAGCACTGACAGGAGTGAAGGAAAAGCAAGAAGCAGAGAGTGGAAGCACAGGATGTCCCAAGAAAAAGAAGGGGCAGATGTAGCTCAAACTTGGAGTTAAGCAGGAGGATCTGGAGTAGAATTGTGACTATATTGCTCTAGTGACTTAACCAGTTACAGCCTCACTTTTCTTAGCTCTAAAATGACAGCATGTACCCTGGGCCTTTATCTAAGAATTAAATGAAATAATACCATTGACGCATCTGATGGAATGTTGGTCCCCGCGTAGGAGTTCATTACGTGTAAGCTCCCATGTTGCCAGATTTTTGTTTTTTTCTACCAACACTAATCTTTCATGGTGCCAATTCCTTTGTGATATCTTCTATCTTAAGCATACACATAAGTATTTTCATCACTCTATGGCTTTTATATGACTTAGGAAAACATTTTTTTAGAAAAAAGCAGGATGAGCCTATTTTGTATTCCCCATATCTTAATAATAATATTTTTGGTACTCCCTTTCAGAGGAACTATCTGGAATTAGAAGAAAATATCCATTTTCCTTCACAGTTTCCCCTTTACTTCAGCTTGACAATGTTTCTTACATCTCTCCCGATGAAATGTATGGAGTATTGATAAAGCACATCACTGTCTGAAATGATAGTGAATAGTCTGGGTGCGACTCAAGGACATGGTGACTGAGAATAAGTCTGCCTTTCCAGAAGCAATGGCGCTGTCTTTGAATGAACAAGGCCAAAAGAGAAGTTAATTTATTGAAAAGGAACATAGTTATTTCCTTTTCTTTAGTGTAGTAGTTTTTATACTTTTTTTTTTTTACCTCAACCTACAGCAAGAAAAACATTTTATGCTGTGACCTGATACACACATATGCATTGTATGTATATGTCTATCTGTTTGAAATGGGTATCATGGAATAAAACTTACTGTATTTCACACAATTGGAAATGTTCCTTTCCATTCTAATCTTTTTCAATGTTGTTTGAGACCATTATATTGATTTTATGTTTCCCATTTCTAAAACCACTGCTTTAGGGTTTTATTTTGCTTTTCTGAGTGAAAAGCCTCCTCCTGTTAGTTTTAAATGCATTTGATTTGGTTCTATCCCCCCCTCCCTTTTTTTGATGTGTGTCTTCAAATATAAATATTAGCTAAGATGGAAGAATATTAAGAAAAATCAGCTTATGATTGCCTTGGTTGAGTTACCTGCCGCACAAGTAAATGCAATAAGGGACCTCTCACCATCTTTTATATTTCCTGTCCATTCAACTTCCTTTCTTATTCTCTTTTTCTTTATTATTTCCCCCAAAGACTAATTTTCAGTTGTTATTAGGCACAACAGGATTATTGAAGAGAAGGGAGGGGACTAACATTTAATGAGCAACTGGCTACACATTATTTCTTCTCAATAACACTCAAGGGATTTTTTTTTAATGCATCTCTTTTTACTCATAAGGAAACCAGGATTTAGAGAAGTGAAGAAACTTGCCCAAGGTCAGAAAACTCAAAAAGCTAGGTTCATAGTAGAACCGACCCAAAACCCAAGTCTGGCTGACACCAGAATCACAGCAGAGTATTTCCTTTATGTCGATGTAAAGCTAAAACCACACACACACAAATTAGACCTTCTGTTTTCAATCTACTAACTCTAGTAAAGTATGCTTGTATCACTTCTTTTCAAATTGTTTTTGTTGTTGTTAGACTCTCTTCTTTACCAAGTATTACACAGAACATATGTTGAACTTTCCAACTTGTCTTCATGCATTCATTCTCCCAGCGCGCCATTTATTCATTTAGAGTACTCTGGAGCTTATAACCTACTTACGTAATTTTTCCCCACAAGGATTCCATGTTTTCTATTGCCTTCCAAACTCAGGATTCTACTTTATCTTTGCATTACAACATTTGCTTTCATAGTAACCTCCTCAATACTGAAGAGAAAATTAAAATAAAATGCTTTCTTTTGTAACCTTTAGTTCTCAGCAGAGGCCATTAGGGACTTTAAAATAATCACATTTAAAGCTGATTTTTGAATTGGTAAACACTTTGTATGAAGTTAAATAAGCTTTGCCTGTTCTAGGAGACAGAGTGGATTAAATTAACCAGTGGTGCATGTCACTTGCCTGAAGTGACAAGAATAAAGAAGAGATTGTACCCACTCCTCTACTCCCATTAAGCTGCCTCTTTATTCTGAAATTGGACTGAGATTCCAGGGCACCTCTTAACCTACAGGAGACACTGGATCTAAAGCAGAAGCAGGTACCCCGTACCTTCTTTAAATTAACAGCTTTACTGATATATAATTTATATAGTATAATCTGGGACTATTTCTACCCATAACAACATTTCTAGCTCTGAAACTTGAAAGGAAATAATAAACACCAATTTCATGCTCTCACCAGTTTACACTCAGGTAATCTCCTTTATGATTTCCCTCACTCCTTCTTCCCCATTTTTCCTTCCCACTGCCCCATTACTTGTTGCCCCACACACAGTATATTGACACATCCACCCAGGTATTCTTACACGTGGTCTTTCAAGGATTCCATACCAATTAAATTTCATTCCAAGGTAAGAACAACCATAAAACAGTATCATTAAACTTGAAAATGCAGTCATCCCTGTGTTAGGGCAGAACTGCAATTATAACTGATGCTTTGTCTTCAGAGAGAAATGAATTGGCAGGAGGAGTGGAATTTGAGATCTAACATTTCATATCATCATTAACAACATCAAGTTTTTCCCTCAGGATTTGGATGGTCACAGTGATAGAGGTGGATTCTAGTTCAGTGATTAAACAAAAGGTTAGGGTACCATCATACACGTGATACCATTATGTCAAAGTGAGAACACCAGTGTGATTTTCTGAATAATGTCATCGACAGTGATATCTCTCTTAAATTTTAATACTCCTATGCCAGCTTTCTAATTCATTAACAAATTATATATAAACATTGTTTTAGTATCCAAAAGATCCTATGAACCACCAGCCCCACCTCCTGAAAAAAAAAAAAAAAGTTGAGCCTTAGCTGTGTCACATTTTGAGTTTTACATTATCCTCAGGTGATGGTGGGAGACATCATATAATAGGATGCCCTGCTGGAGATGAATTAATTTGTGCTTTTCGCTTTTCTATGAAACAGGAGCATCCAGAAAACCAATTCTGGAGCTCACATCTAGAAAGGGAAGGTGAGCATATCCTGAAATCACCTGGAAGCCAGATTTACTTCAAGAGGTTGGGGCAGGGCTGATCACCCTGTTTCAAGGGGAAAATGAGAACCTCTGTACCCAGCTGTGATGGAGAAATAGAAGCTGAGTACTCTTTTGTCCCCCCAAAGGAAGTTTAATCAGGCAGTTTATATTTTCAGGTTAGAAAAGGGTAAGTTATCTAAATCCTGAGAGTGTAGATTCCTGAAAGGAAATGAGGACAGCAAAGCTAAGCATCGATGAAGCAATTGAAGAAATAAAAATGTAGGCAACTTTTGGCTGAAATAAAAAATGGAAGGTGATGTATCCCTTAAAGGACCACAGAAGCCTGAATGGGAATCTAACAGTGAATGGGCATTTCCGAGTGAACCAGAATCTTCTGTGGGACCGCAAACAGCAAATTCACCATAGCAACATAATGGGAGAGCAAAAAACATCTTAGGTGTGGAAATTGTACTGACTGTTCTGGACTACATAAAGTTCAGAATTTGGAGGGGGGAATCATTTATGGAGACAGGATATATTGGTTTTCTATTGCTGCTATAACCAGTTAGTGCAAACTTTGGTGGCTTAAAACAACAAAGATCAATTATCTTACAGTTCTGTAGGTTTGACATTTGAAGGGTGGCTCCCTGGGGTAGCATCAAGGTGTCAGAGCTGCATTTCTTCTGCATGCTCCAGGGGAGAATTCATTTCCTCACATTTTCTAGCATCTACAGCAGGGGTTCCCAACTTCAGGGATCTAATGCCTGATGATCTGAGGTGGAGATGCTGTAATAATAATAGAAATAAAGTACACAATAAATGTAACGCACTTAATCATCCTGAAAGCATCCCCCACTCCCTCCCTGTCCATAGGAAAATAATGGACAGGAAACCAGGAAACCAGTCCCTGGTGCCAAAAAGGTTGAGGACTGTGGGTCTAGAGGCAGTCCTCAGAAGGGGCCCGGTGATCTAGAGGTTGATCTTTCTGACATTTCTTGGCTGGTAAACCACTGGCTCAAGCACGTCAGACTGAATGCTTCTCTCTAGGTCTTCTGGCTCCCTCTTTAACTTGTAAGGACATTTGTAATTTTATTGGGATCACTTGGATAATTTCCTTATTTTAAGGTCAGCAGATAGCAACCTTAAGTCCATTTGCACTTTAGTTCCCCTTTGCCATGTGACCTAACATATTCACAGTTTCCAGGAATTGGGAGGCAGACATCTTTTGGGAGGGGGCATTATTTTGCCTCCCACTGGAACTCCAACAGGGAGATACTAAACGTCCTGTAAATATGGTAGGTGTGTAAGGAGGACAAGCAAGCTGAGAATGAACTCAACCTTGGTCTCAATGCTGGCTTACAGGTATAATCGTGTGGTAGGAAGTCCTAAAGAAATACTAATGCTCAGGTCACACCCTCACATGTTCTAATAGGTTTGGGGTGGATTCCAGAAATAGTGATGTAGGGATATATAGATCTGGATGACCCAGGTGATTTTTATGTCCAGACAGGTTCCAGGCCACTGATCTAGGAATGGGAGTTGCTAACCTGGCTCCAGGGGACAAGGATAGAAGCTCAGATCACACATGTCCTAGAGTTATGTGTTCTTTTCTGACTTGTATCAATTACTTCTGTTACATATCAAGTTCCACTTTAATCTACCTCTATCTAACTTACTCTACAGGTTTTAAATATTCTTAGATGTAAAGAAATCTTCCCCTAGAAATGTTATTATTTAAAATTGCATTTTATACATTTTAATTTACTTTCCCAATCTGTCTAAACTTGTTTTCCAAAAATACTGTTAACTGAAAAATTACATCATTAAGAGTTCATCAATAATAGTTTATTTCACTGTGTATACCTGGTTCCTTTGTAATGAAGAGTTAAACTATATTTCATTTACCTTAATGAAATCTATTTTCATGAGGAGTCACTGTATACTGTTTACTTCACAAACATTTCATGGTATTTCGATCAGTTTATGCTTTTTATATTTTGTTACTTTTCTTATGTTATTTCATTCTTGCATATAAAATTGTTGGTAGTTGCCATGGTAATTCTAATTGATTTCTTTCTGCTGTTTTTGTAGGCTTTTAAAGAGATTTGCACAATACATCATTCATATTGTTATTTTTATCTCTGTAAATTTGTAATGGCCTCTCAAAAAAAAAAAAAAAAGAAAAAAAGCTGTGTAACAAGAGCATCAGATGCTACTTTGCTCAGTGGGAAGGCTGTGAAGAACAGAAGAAAACTGAGGAAGAAAAGCCAAGTTGGGAAGGGCAATGAAGGAGAGGAAAAGTGTGTGCCACACAAAAGCAAGAGTTCAGGCACCCGAGTGAGTGGTAATGTAAGAGCCAGAGATGTGCTTTTTAGAGAGAATTGACCTTGTCAATGTGATTCCGCTCTGGAAGACCAATAAATGATGGAAGGAGAGGTAGGAGGACCAAACAGGTGACAATGTTGCCGTGTTATTTGTTTATCCCCCAGTAAATATCAAAACTTCTCTGCTTCTGTTACACACACCCACTGGCATGCACTCATGGAATGCATCAGTACATCCATTGTCAGGACCAGCTAGCATTCTCATTGCAGTAAACCAGAGCTGTGTTCTCTGCCAAATGCCATGTGCTGTGATTAACTGCCTTCTTCTAGAGAATGAGCTACCATACCGTTTGCAGCCCTAGAGGTTGTGAGAAAATGAGCAGAAAGATT
Source organism: Bubalus bubalis (assembly GCF_019923935.1). NCBI lineage: Eukaryota > Metazoa > Chordata > Mammalia > Artiodactyla > Bovidae > Bubalus > Bubalus bubalis. Next base: position 103,366,355 of record NC_059159.1, on the reverse strand, counting down.
CTTGGGGATCTGGAATGAATTGGATTTGGTTTTAGGTTTACTGTAGAATTCCAGAAAGTTTACTTTTTTTTTACTTATACCACATCTTTTTCCAAAACCCAATTGTTGTGGAGTGCAAAAAAAAAAAAAAAAATCAATACTGTACAATCAAATAATAAAAAGTGATGGCAATTTTAAATCATATTGTACACCTGAAACTCATATAATGCTTTGTCTATCATTTGTTGTTCTTCAGTTGCTAAGTCATGTCCAACTCTTTGCAACCCCATGGACTGCAGCATGCCAGGCTTCCTTGTCATCCTGTCAATCACACCCCAATTAAAAAAAGAAAGGTAAAAGAGTAAATTTAGGACATGGTTAGGTGCATTATGAAGTCTGTATGATGGTTAAAAGCCAGTTGTGAATTTGCCTCTGATATTCTTGGTGGTCAAAGCAAAGAGGAAAACATGATCAGAATCAAAACTCTAAGTTCTTGTGAAAGAAACATTTATCAGGTGCAACAGAGAAACAGTCTTTCCAAGAATTGAGACCAGTAAGAAATTCCCACAAAGGAAGGGATATTTTAATGTAATGCGCAATTGCCTTATCAATACTTCTGCAATATGAAACAGTGAGTTTCACATAGCCATTTTAAAAAAAAAACTTCTATCAACTGAAATCAAGGTCTATGTGTTGAGCACAATGCCTGAGCACAGCTCAAAGAAAACTTGTTAACAAGGGTGAAGAGTTCTGAAAGTCAAATATCCTACCCTGGAATGATCCTGCTGACTCAAGAAGTCACTCTGGAGAGGACTACATAGCTAGCATATGTTTTGGAAAAAATTTATGCCCCATCCCATTGCATGGTAAATTCAAGAGACTTGATGAGATTGCACCCTAGCAGCCCTTTCAGATTCTCACCTTATGAAAAAGAAACCTCACTCCATCCCGCTGTACTCATGCGAAAAGATCTTGGGAATAGCAAGCGTGATTCATCTGAGAAACCCATTGTAAAAATTACATTACACAGGCCTATGTGAAACATGCAAAAGCTTTGGAAAATAAATGCCTAGCATAATCCACCATAAAACTTTTAGATAAATTATTATGACCCTGTTCTTCTGGTACAAGCATAAATGTGTTTCCGATAAATGCATTTTATTGTGTTTTGCTTCATAAGACCATCCGATTATAAATTCAGGATGGTTAAAAGAAAAATTTAAGATCCTCTCTTCCTTTGGCAGTCAGAACAAGGTTTTTTAAACCAAAAACATATGTTTAAATTTAGCTCCACATGTGCCAGCTAGTTATTGACTGATTACTGACATGTGTTTGAGCTCTAGGGAGCTCAGATCTCTCTCTGCTTCTCTCCCCACAGCTCCTCAACACTACACATCTCACGTACACGTGCATACAGGCATGCACACACACGCACACCACACATTGGGAATTCTGATATTTAGCAGGTAATTGGGACCTAGTATCCAGAGTAAACACATGCTCTGATGGGAGAACAATATGGGATGCTACATGCACTGCCTTACTTTGGGAGACAGAAATGAATGACTCTTGCCAAAATCTGAATACCCCTTGAGCTTGTCTCGTTCTTTAGAAAATTGTTTTCCTCTGAATGCTTCTCAGTTATGTCCATGACTTTTCAGAAACAATATATTTTTAAATCAGTTCTCCCCTAGGTAAGTGAAAACAACGTTCTGCTGGTGGGATCATCTCAGCAAATTGCAGTGGGAATACAGCTCTGAAAACAATCTGGTTTTGTCCCTCTAGGTTGCCAAATCCTGGGTCTGGTGGCAGTGGTGATAGGCCTTGCAGACCTCCAACCAGGGAGAGAAAATTGACTAAGTCCCCAGCTGGGACACTGTGAAGCCCAACAGCACATTTATGATTGGGGCTATGCTTGCCACGCTGCTCTCAGCCAACAGCTGAGTGGGCAGGGATGCTAAGGCAGGCTATTCCTGGGAGAACCAGGGACCCTCTGACAACTTCAGGACTCCTTGACTGTCTTGCATCCTGCGATGCTTCTATTCAATCTTTTCTTTTTCTCTCCTCCACTTAGCATCAGATTTCAATCAGGTCCGAAAACTTTTTCTAGCTCGCTCCCCATTTTCTCTCACAAAGGCAGTTACCCTAAGAAAACCTCTGCCTGTTTACTCCTGTCTTGGCATCTGCTTCTTGGAGGACCAGGACTAAAAACATACTGTTTAATTTTAAAGGTAGGTTATGTTACCTTAAGGAAATGTTAATACATCGTCACAGAGTCAAGAACTGAAGCTCTAAATTAGTCTTCTGCTGCAAAAAGATGTATTACACTTGGAACATAATATTTCCATGCATAGATTTGGATCCTGAATTGAACCAGATTAAAATTCCTTGCGAATGATGTTCCAAAGTAAATCCCCAATTCATTCCCTTGTCCAAGAAGTTACAGTGTTTCCTCTAATCCTAAAGTCATCAATAATTCATCTATTCTTCTCAAGAATGCTGAAATTTTGTTTTTTAGAACTCCACTTAAATCATACTTGGTAATTTTTTTTTTCTTTTCCATTATGGTTTATTACAGGATATTGAATCGAGTTCCCTGTGCTATACAGTAAGACCTTGTGGTTTACCTATTTTATATATAGTATTTTGTACCTGCTAATTCCAAATGCCTACTTTATCCCTTCCCACCCTCTTCCCTCTTTGATGAGCATAAGTTTGTTTTCTATGTTTGTGAGTCTGTTTCTGTTTTGTAAATAAGTGCATGTCTGTCATGTTTTAGATGCCACACAGAAGTGACATCATGTGGTATTTGTCTTTCTTTTTCTGACTTGCTTCACTTAGTACAATAATCTCAAGGTCTACATGTAGGTCAATATCCATGTTCCTATAAATGGCATTATTTTATTCTTTTTTATGGCTGAGCAATATTTCATTGTGTGTTTTTACCACATCTTCTTTTTCCATTCATCTGTCAGTGGACAACTTAGTTTGCTTCCATATATTGGCTGTTGTAAATAGTGTTACTATGAACACTGGTGTGCATGTATCTTTTTGAACCAGAGTTTTCTCCAAATATATACCCAGGATCTGGGTATATGGAATTGCTGGATCATATGGCAACTCTATTCATACCTGTTAATTTTGTCAATTAGAATGTGCCAATTAAAATGCATATTCTAGTCTAAATCTCAGCCTTTCACATGATTGACAATAATAGCACTATTCAGCTTTATATCATTGCTTATATGAGAGATCCACCTGGAAATCATATGGACAGGTCAGTATCAGTTTAAGACCACTCAAGTAAATGCAGCTTTTTAGGGTTCTTTGAAGCAAGGTCAAACCCTATTCCCTCTCTGAATTTGGAACCACCTAAAAAGTTAGACAGTAGAATCAGAAATAGGGAACAAAAGACTGCAGTTTAATATTTGGAGCATCCTGCATCTACGCCATGGGTTGCCCATCCAATCTAGGTAGTGTAAATGGAAACCGTAGGACTCCCAGTTGGAGGCCTAATGGATGCTAGGTCTAATGCTATCCTATCAGCCTTCTATCCTTTAAACTAGAGCACAGCAATGGATAGAATGCTACATGGGGCCAATGGGAGATTCCAAATAGAAGAGCAAGACTTATCCCAGAAAAGGTGAGCTCAAAAATAAAAGCATTTGCCTCTTCTCTACGTTGTCCTCTCTTGGGGTACATTGAGAAGGAGACAGAAAGAAGCTTCCTAATTCTTCTGAAAAGACAGCAGTTTCACTGTGTGGGCCATGGTGGAAAATCAGAGAGAGAAAGAGAAACAGTTACAAAACCCTAATCTTTGATCTACTGATGGGGAGGTCAGTGGCATTAACTCTGTGTGTGAAGAACAGATCATCACTGGGCCACCTTAGCTATAGGTCAGCCAGAAGGGATGTTGCACAGAACACAGTGCAAACTTTCCTCTCCTTCATTTCGTTACTATTCACATGTTTCAGAACAATTCATTCAAGATTCACATAAAGTTAGCTATGGGCTTTTCTAAATAGAGCTCTTACAACTTAAAAATAAATCCAAGGCTTTTAAAGCTCTGTAATTATCTTGTCTATTATCTCTTCTGCTGCTTCATCTTTCATTCCCTCCTCTGATCTTTTTTCTGTATGGGGGTTTGCCATTTTTGCACAGCTTTTAAAGCAAATTCTGGATATTTTCAGAGACGGGGGGGGGTAGGAGAACAGATATGTCACAATTTGTGTTACTTACTCACTTTTTTGGAAAATTAACTCCTCAAGCACCTGATGAGTAACAGGCACCTGGGCATTTGGAATTAGAGGAAGAATTTTAATTGTATCATTTCATTGCTGTGATTGTTCTTAATGATGAAAATTCTTACAGTTTCCTGCACCATGGCATTTATATCTTTATTTAAGCCACATTTTAAAATTGCATATTCTTAGAACTCTGTCCTCAATGATCTATGTAACTAACTTAGTGCTTAATGACCTCTACAAAATAAACTTACCCTTCTGACAGGGGAAACATATGTAGAAAGAATGTGATATATTTCAGAAAAAGTCATGTTTGACTGAAATACCACATAAATGGATGTAAATTTACGTATAGTTTTCTGATTTAAAAAGTATTACATACTCAAACAAAATTTAGAAATTACAAAAAAAAAAAAAATAAAAGAAGAAAAAGCATATAAAATAGAATAAAACCTATCCTTCTAATTATCATTTGATGCAACCATTAACATTTTGGTATCATTCTTTATAGTATTTTACATCATACACACACACACACACACATACACACACACACACACACACACACACACAATGGATCATACTAAGTAGTTTTATATCCAGTCTTTTCCCATGTGTTAGCATTTTCCTATATCATTTTGTAGACGCTAAAATATGTTTTTTATTTTATTTTATTTTTTTTAATTTTAATTTTATTTTATTTTTAAACTTTATTCATTTTGATATTTGGCAAAACTAAAATATGTTTTTTACATGATGGAATATATGAGAATTTATCATCAAGTATCTTGCCAGACCACTCTTAAATATATAATATTTGTTTTTCCAAAGTTTTCATCACTGTAAATAAAGCTGTCATAAATATTACTATACAATACAAAGTTTTTTTTTTTTAACTATATTACTGGTTCTTTTCATAGGAAATAAAACAAAATTACTGAATTAAGAGTTATTAACTTACTTTGGGGGAGAACCCATGGAGACCCTTCCTTTCTTGTTTCAGAATAGCTAGGAAACCAAACCAATAGACATTTATTTCCTCAGGCACTGTAGAATCAGGGCAAGAGGTGGCCATCTTGAAGGATATTTCATTCAGGTCACAGCGAGCCTGATATCTATGACTTCCTCAGCTGAACTGATGTCTTTACATGAAAACATTTTGTCATTACAAACCTTATTATGCTGCAATTTAGATGGCCCCTGGCTTGTAATATTTACCATGTTATAAAGCACTTTAAAACTCTGCATGTGCCCAAATTACTCCACACAATCACCAAAGGCTTTATTTGTCCCAACTGAAACACCAGCTGAAGGGCCACTGCTGGGCCTTGGGCTTTCAGACTAGAGCGTGCTGCTGCAAACCACCACAGTGAGACCAAGGCACACTGGAAGATTAAGGTCAACTGAGGAGAACGGAGCATTTAGGCCTGAGGGAGACAGATTCACATGACAAAAATCAAAGAAGAGAAGTAGATACTAATTGCTCAGATGTATTTATGGTAGATACTTCTACTGGTAAAAGATATAATTTGTTTCATATTTTACATAAAAAAACAATTTACTCTACCCTTTTGACTATCATGATTCTTCTGACAATTTCAATATGTTTTCATTTTTCTTGTGAGTTGGGGGAGTTATGGATGTATTTTCTACTATCTCACCCCTAACTTCAGCCAAAGGAGGGTTGGAAAACCAAATTTAAAAATATGGGAAGAGTGAGTAAAAAACTAGCAAGGAAAAGAGTCCAGGACTGTTCATACCTGGCAAGTCCACTCTTGTCATCATAGTTCAAAATGGATACATCTGCATGCCTTCAAGGGGCACAAGAAGGTCAGGCCCTCTGATGTGCAAGTGTTTGAAGCTAAATTAGATTGATTAACTCCTTCGACTACTGATTGCCTTTTGGGAGTTTACAGGCTTTGGGAGTACCCTTCAATTAGACATTTAAAAATATGCAGATAACAGAACCAATATAACCTTGGTGGCTCTGTGGTAAAGAATCTGCCTGCAGTGCAGGAGACCCAGGTTCAATCCCTGGGTTAGGAAGATCCCCTGGAGAAGAAAATAGCAACCCACTCCAGTATTCTTACCTGGAAAATTCCATGGACAGAGGAGCCTGGTGGGCTACAGTCCATGGAGTTGCAAAGAGTCTGACTGAGCAACTAATACGTTCACTTTTTTCACTTTTCACTATAGGGTGATACTAAACTAGACACTATGGATTTAGAAGTAAGCAGGACAGACAAGACCTGCATTCTATTTTTTAAACTGATGATGGAGGGGATAGAAAATAAAATACACAGAGGCAGTACAATTTTAAGTAGTGATAGTGCTAGAAAGAAAAGTGAATCCATCTAAGGGGATAGAGAGTGATGGTCATGCTACCTTTGTTAGGGGAGGTCAGACCTGAAGGAAGAGGAAAGCCATTAGGAGGCACAGAGTCTCCCAGGCGGAGGGAACTGCAAGGTCAAAGTTTCTGAGGCAGGAATAAGCTTGGCATGTCTGAGCTATGGCAGAAAAGCCATTGTGGTGGACAGAGTAGAGAAAGTAAGGGAGAGAATGCTGAAAAATGATCTCAGAGAAATGGAGGAAACCAAGCATTACCTTGGTAACCAGACATTACCTTCTTCTGTTCAAGAAGATAATGAACAGTGTAGGTTTAATTTTCATTAGCCTCTGGAGGATTTGATCTGAAGAGGAACATAAGCTGATATGCTGTTGGGAAGTGTAACTCGACTGTTCTGTGGAGGAGTCAGAAGAGAAGCAGGAAGACCGCTGGTGGTCCTGGCGATGACACAGGGTAACTTGGACCACAGGGATGCCAGCAGACATGGAGAGTAGTCAGGGTGATGACAGGCTCTGAAACAGCCAATAGAACTTGAAGAATGAATATGGGTTCTGAAGAAAAGAGAGTAACAGGATGAAGCATACTGTTTTATTCCAGCAGCTGAGATAATGCTGATGTGATTTCCTCACAGTGGGAGCCCTAAGGGAAAGATAGGTAAAGAATGGAAGAGAATTAAAAGTTCTTTTTGGAACTACAAAAATAGGCAGTAAAGGTGAGTCTAGAATTCAGGGATGATGCCAGGGATAAAGGTAAAAATTTGTGAGCCAGAATAATAGATAATATTCAAGGTTATGGGACTGGATGAGATGACTTATGGAGAGGGTATGAGAAAAGAGAAAACAGAGGTGATTTGAAAGACTGGCATATGCCAACACTTAGAGTCAAGGAGAAGCACTGCTGGGATGTTGAGGCAAAGTGCAGAGAAGTGACCAGCACTGGTAGGATGATTTATAGTCCATGTGATTTATAGTTCAAGCCATGGTTTTTTAAAAAGTGAAATTGAAGTTGTTAATAATTCTGCCAAGACAATAGGTATAATCTGGGACTGTCCTGGGCAAACAAGAACATATACAGGGTCCTTCTACACTTCAGTAACCTCCATAAGACTGGTTTCATTGGATTGTAGTGATGGGACCCTGGCCGCTACGCTGAGGAGAGATAAAAGGTGAAGGGATGAAAACAGGAAGCAGAAGCAACCCTTTTGAAAAAAATTGCTGTAAAGAAGCTAGTAGAAAAATAGGACATGGCTAGAGGGGATAGATGGAGAAGGAAATGGCAACCCACTCCAGTGTTCTTGCCTGGAGAATCCCAGGGACGGGGGAGCCTGGTGGGCTGCCTTCTATGGGGTCACACAGAGTCGGACACGACTGAAGTGACTTAGCAGCAGCAGCAGCAGCAGAGGGGATAGAGCGCGGGCGGTTGCGACAGCGCACAGAGCGCGGCAGAGAGGAGCTATCCCACGTCCGAGGTCAGGGGCGGAGGCCAGGAGGAGCTACCCCCCTCCCGAGGCCAGGGGCGGCAGCCGGGAGGAGCAACCCCACGCCTTGGGTCAGGGGCAGCGGCCGGGAGGAGCAACCCCATGTCCAGGAGCGGTGGCTGCTTGGGCGCCAGAGGGCCAAGAGGAGCTATTCCACATTCAAGGTCGGGAGGGATGGCGGTTAGGAGATACCGCCGTCCAAGGTAAGGAGCACCGGCTGCGCTTTGCTGGAGAAGCTGTGAAGAGATACCCCACATCCAAGGTAAGAGAAACCCAAGTAAGACGGTAGGTGTTGCAAGAGGGCAACAGAGGGCAGACACACTGAAACCATACTCACAGAAAACTAGTCAATCTAATCACACTAGGACCACAGCCTTGTCTAACTCAGTGAAACTAAGCCATGCCCTGTGGGGCCACCCAAGACTGTCGGGCATAGTGGAGAGGTCTGACACAATGTAGTCCACTGGAGAAGGGAACGGCAAACCACTTCAGTATTCTTGCCTTGAGAACCCCATGAACAGTATGAAAAGGCAAAATGATAGGATACTGAAAGAGGAACTCCCCAGGTCAGTAGGTGCCCAATTTGCTACTGGAGATCAGTGGAGAAATAACTCCAAAAAGAATGAAGGGATGGAGCCAAAGCAAAAACAATACCCAGTTGTGGATATGACTGGTGATAGAAGCAAGGTCTGATGCTGTAAAGAGCAATATTGCATAGGAACCTGGAATGTCAGGTCCATGAATCAGGGCAAATTGGAAGTGGTCAAACAGGAGATGGCAAGAGTGAACGTTGACATTCTAGGAATCAGCGAACTAAAATGGACTGGAATGGGTGAATTTAACTCAGATGACCATTATATCTACTACTGCAGGCAGGAATCCCTCAGAAGAAATGGAGTAGCCATCATGGTCAACAAAAGAGTCCAAAATGCAGTACATGGATGCAATCTCAAAAATGACAGAATGATCTCTGTTTGTTTCCAAGGCAAACCATTCAATATCACAACTCTATGCCCCAACCAGTAACACTGAAGAAGCTGAAGTTGAACGGTTCTATGAAGACCTACAAGACCTTTTAGAACTAACACCCCAAAAAGATGTCCTTTTCATTATAGGGGACTGGAATGCAAAAGTAGGAAGTCAAGAAACACCTGGAGTAACAGGCAAATTTGGCCTTGGAATACAGAATGAAGCAGGGCAAAGACTAATAGAGTTTTTCCAAGAAAATGCACTGGTAATAGCAAACACCCTCTTCCAACAACACAAGAGAAGACTCTACACATGGACATCACCAGATGGTCAACACCAAAATCAGATTGATTATATTCTTTGCAGCCAAAGATGGAGAAGCTCTATACAGTCAGCAAAAACAAGGCCAGGAGCTGACTATGGCTCAGATCATGAACTCCTTATTGCCAAATTCAGACTTAAATTGAAGAAAGTAGGGAAAACCACTAGACCATTCAGGTATGACCTAAATCAAATCCCTTACAATTATATAGTGGAAGTGAGAAATAGATTTAAGGGCCTAGATCTGATAGATAGAGTGCCTGATGAACTATGGATGGAGGTTCATGACATTGTACAGGAGACAGGGATCAAGACCATCCCCATGGAAAAGAAATGCAAAAAAGCAAAATGGCTGTCTGAGGAGGCCTTACAAATAGCTGTGAAAAGAAGAGAAGTGAAAAGCAAAGGAGAAAAGGAAAGATATAAGCATCTGAATGCAGAGTTCCAAAGAATAGCAAGAAGAGATAAGAAAGCCTTCCTCAGCAGTCAATGCAAAGAAATAGAGGAAAACAACAGAATGGGAAAGACTAGAGATCTCTTCAAGAAAATTAGAGATACCAAGGGAACATTTCATGCAAAGATGGGCTCGATAAAGGACAGAAGTGGTATGGACCTAACAGAAGCAGAAGATATTAAGAAGAGGTGGCAAGAATACACAGAAGAACTGTACAAAAAAGATCTTCATGACCAAGATAATCACGATGGTGTGATCACTCATCTAGAGCCAGACATCCTGGAATGTGAAGTCAAGTGGGCCTTAGAAAGCATCACTACAAACAAAGCTAATGGAGGTGATGGAATTCCAGTTGAGCTATTTCAAATCCTGAAAGATGATGCTGTGAAAGTGCTACACTCAATATGCCAGCAAATTTGGAAAACTCAGCAGTGGACACAAGGCTGGAAAAGGTCAGTTTTCATTCCAATCTCAAAGAAAGGCAATGCCAAAGAATGCTCAAAGTACTGCACAATTGCACTCATCTCACACACTCGTAAAGTAATGCTCAAAATTCTCCAAGCCAGGCTTCAGCAATACATGAACCATGAACTTCCAGATGTTCAAGCTGGTTTTAGAAAAGTCAGGGGAACCAGAGATCAAATTGCCAACATCCACTGGATCATCAAAAAAGCAAGAGAGTTCCAGAAAAACATCTATTTCTGCTTTATTGACTATGCCAAAGCCTTTGACTGTGTGGATCACAATAAACTGTGAAAAATTCTGAAAGAGATGGGAATACCAGACCACCTGACCCATCTCTTGAGAAACCTATATGCAGATCAGGAAGCAACAGTTAGAACTGGACATAGAACAACAGACTGGTTCCAAATTGGAAGATGTCAAGGCTGTATATTGTCACCCTGCTTATTTAACTTCTATGCAGAGTACTTCATGAGAAACACTGGGCTGGAAGAAGCACAAGCTGGAATCAAGATTGCCAGGAGGAATGTCAATAAACTCAGATATGCAGATGACACCACCCTTATGGAAGAAAGTGAAGAGGAACTAAAAAGCCTCTTGATGAAAGTGAAAGAGGAGAGTGAAAAAGTTGGCTTAAAGCTCAACATTCAGAAAACGAAGATCATGGCATCTGGTCCCATCACTTCATGGAAAATAGATGGGGAAACAGTGGAAACAGTGTCAGACTTTATTTTTGGGGGCTCCAAAATCACTGCAGATGGTGAGTGCAGCCATGAAATTAAAAGACGCTTACTCCTTGGAAGAAAAGTTATGACCAACCTGGACAGCATATTGAAAAGCAGAGACATTACTCTGCCAACAAAGGTCCGTCTAGTCAAGGGTATGGTTTTTCCAGTGGTCATGTATGGATGTGAGAGTTGGACTGTGAAGAAAGCTGAGTGCCAAAGAATTGATGCTTTTGAACTGCGGTGTTGGAGAAGACTCTTGAGAGTCCCTTGGACTGCAAGGAGATCCAACCAGTCCATTCTGAAGGAGATCAGTCCTGGGATTTCTTTGGAAGGAATGATGCTAAAGCTGAAACTCCAGTCCTTTGGCCACCTCATGCAAAGAGTTGACTCATTGGAAAAGACTCTGATGCTAGGAGGGATTGGGGGCAGGAGGAGAAGGGGATGACAGAGGATGAGATGGCTGGATGGCATCACGGGCTCAATGGACGTGAGTCTGAGTGAACTCCGGGAGTTGGTGAAGGATAGGGAGGTGCTGCATTTCATGGGGTCGCAAAGAGTTGGACACGACTGAAGGACTGAACTGAACTGAGGGGATATGTAACCAAGGAAAGAATTGATTTTTTATGGAGCTATTACTACATCTTTGGGGGCTTCCCAAGTGGCACTAGTAGTAAAGAACCCGCCTGCCAATGCAGGATACATAAGAGACATGGATTCGATTCCTGGGTTGGAAGATCCCCTGGAGGAGGGCATGGCAACCCACTCCAGCATTTTTGCCTGGAGAATCCCATGGACAGAGAAGCCTGGAGGGCTATGGTCCATAGGATTGCGAAGAGTCGGACACGACTGAAGCAACTTAGCACAGCACATAGCATCTTTGTATGCTAATAGGAAGGATCTAGGAGAGAGGGAAAATTTGATGAGGTAAGGGGAAAGGAACAGCAGTGGAGACAGAGCACAAGAGTAGGGTTCTGTACATAAGTGCACAAGTGGAGTGGCTGGCTTGGATGTTGATTCCATTCACCCATTGAAACGAGGAAAGGAGGCTTATGTGGATACAGGTGTACATAGTTGCTAAATTAGGCTGTGAAAAAAGGAGTTAGCTTCTTAGCCAAAGCAAAAGAAATTTCGCTTTTTCTGAAATTCTCTTTTCCTCCCACAAGAAGTCACAGTTTACCCTTTGGGGGCAATTTTCTTCTTAGGCGTTAAGAAGAGATATGTGAGCTATTTCTCCTTTCAGGAAAAATGCTCCAGTATGGAGCCTTTAATAGTTTACCAGCAAATGTGAAAATTCTCCCAGGTCCAATTTAGATCTGGCAGAGAAGATGAATATTACTAGTCAGTCGGCAACTGCCTATAACAGATGTTTTTGTTGAATGTGAACATTAACAGTTTGATTCGGCCTTTTCAGAATTTAAATTAAGAAATAGAAGGAATAGCCAAGAGTACATTGAGACCCAGGTGGAATAAAATCCTTTGACCAGAAGCACAAAATGCAACATCTAGTGAAAACTCCAGCACCCAAGAACTGTGTGACCCTTGGAAAATCACTGTGCTCTGACTGTTCGAGATGTAAGAGAGAGAAAAAAGCAAATGTCAAGCAGAAATCAAGGGGTTGTAGATATGCGTAGTTTCTGTCAAATAACCATTGGTAGGACTTTTAGGGAACTGTAAGCTTTTTGTGGAGCAGCACAAAATAACCAAGCTAATGACTATTACCAGTGATTTAATGTCTAGGAATAACTCAGTTCAATTGATTCAGCAGAGAAAACCAGAAGTAAGTGACTTAGACTCCCTTGAATCTGCTCAAAGGCAGGGATAATAATAAAGACCATTCTCCTCTTATGAATTAAACTTACATTTCCTTAGGCAACCAGGTACAGTGGCTGAAAGATAATTTGCTCATCTGGAAAACGGATCTGAGAAATCATTTCCAGATGTGCCTTGAGTCACTGCAGACATTGGCCCAAGGCAATACAACTATAATGCAGGTCACTTTAGGCGCTCTCCAGTGTAACGATCATACTTGCTAAGGTACTGCAGGCAGGAGCCAGGCCTTCACCCATGAGATGTCACTACTCGTGCTGCTAATGTACCACCTACACATGCCACTGCCATAGTGAGAAACCACTAGATGAGTGCTCTGTCAATTTGATCATTACAAGGGATTGAATAGAGTCCTGGGACTTCCCTGGCGGTACAGTGGATAGGAGCCTGCCGGCCAATGCAGGGAACACGGGTTTGATCCCTGGTCCAGGAGGATTCTACATGCCTTGGAGCAGCTGAGCCTGCACCCCACAACTACTGAAGCTGCACGTTCCAGGGTCTGTGAGGCACAACTCCTGAGACTGTGAGCTGGCAACTCCTGAAGCCTGTGCGCCTAGAACCCGTGCTCCACAACAAGAGAAGGCACTGCAACGAGAAGCCTTCGCACCACGACTAGAGAGTAGCCCCCACTCTCTGCAACTAGAGAAAGCTCACACACAGCAATGAAGACATAATGCAACCAAAATTTAAAAACAACAGTAATATAAATAAATTAGAAAAGATGGAGTCCCTAAGAACAGGTTTTTAAAATGGCCCAAGTATAGCAATTCATGGATGCTACACTATAAGACAGTTTAAAGAACTGTCTAATGTTCTTAGTTATTGATCCTATAGACCAGTCTGTTTTTCAGTGACAAATTTCATCCTATGAGTACTTGTTATCCACTGCATCCTCACTCTTAGCAAGGGAAAACTAAAGAGTAGATTTTTCAAGCGCTTATAGATAAAGTCAGCTCATTATCTGATAATACCAACTACTGAGAAACATTTACTATGTGACTGTATAACATCAATAGCATTTCTTTTAACTGAAACAACTTTAACTTTCCTTTTTAATGAACACTATATTACCTGAAAAAAAATAGATTAAGGAATATAGCATCTCATGTCAAGCTCTAATTTACGGTTTCAGGCTCAGATGTTTATGAACTACTGCAATTGTAGTCATTTCCTAGGGATACTGACCCATCATTCAGAATTCACCTGTGAGTTGCAGAGATAATGGTTAGCAAGATGTGAGCCATAACTGAGCATGCGGATGTGGTTGTTTTATTCAGAGGCTCTATGAACTCTTACTATTGGAGGCTACCTTCCTTATATTACAGATGTTGAAATACACTTACATTCCACATTAAATGTTATATATATATATATATATATATATATATATATATATATATAAAGAGCTGAGTGGAGTTGTCCTTAACTAGTTGGCTTATTGCCATAATTTAGCAACATTTAATTAAACACTTGTGAATTTCAGCGCTGATAACTCCATTGCATATTGGGGAGCCAATAAAATGTTTTTGTATGCTTCAAACATTTTTTGTAGAGATTTAACAGACCACCTGACCTGCCTCTTGAGAAACCTGTATGCAGGTCAGGAAGCAACAGTTAGAACTGGACATGGACAGACTAGTTCCAAATAGGAAAAGGAGTACATCAAGGCTGTATATTGTCACCCTGCTTATTTAACTTCTATGCAGAGTACATCATGAGAAACGCTGGGCTGGAGGAAGTACAAGCTGGAATCAAGATTGCCGGGAGAAATATCAATCACAACAGATATGCAGATGACACCACCCTTATGGCAAAAGGTGAAGAGGAACTAAAGAGCCTCTTGAAAGTGAAAGAGGAGAGTGAAAAAGTTGGCTTAAAGCTCAACATTCAGAAAACTAAGATCATGGCATCTGGTCCCATCACTTCATAGCAAATAGATGGGAAAACAGTGGAAATGGTGGCTGACTTTATTTTTCTGGGCTCCAAAATTACTGAAGATGGTGATTGCAGCCATGAAATTAAAAGCTGGTTCTTTGAAAGGATAAATAAAATTGACAAACCATTAGCCAGACTCATCAAGAAACAAAGGGAGAAAAATCAAATCAATAAAATTAGAAATGAAAATGGAGAGATCACAACAGACAACACAGAAATACAAAGGATCATAAAAGACTACTATCAGCAAATATATGACAATAAAATAGACAACTTGGAAGAAATGGACAAATTCTTAGAAAAGCACAACTTTCTAAAACTGAACCAGCAAGAAATAGAAAATCTTAACAGACCCATCACAAGCACGGAAATTGAAACTGTAATCAGAAATCTTCCAGCAAACAAAAGCCCAGGTCCAGACGGCTTCACAGCTGAATTCTACCAAAAATTTAGAGAAGAGCTGACGCCTATCCTACTCAAACTCTTCCAGAAAATTGCAAAGGAAGGTAAACTTCCAAACTCATTCTATGAGGCCACCATCACCCTAATACCAAAACCTGACAAAGATGCCACACAAAAAACAAAATTACCAGGCCAATATTACTGATGAACATAGATGCAAAAATCCTTAACAAAATTCTAGCAATCAGAATCCAACAACACATTAAAAAGATCATACACCATGACCAAGTGGGCTTTATCCCAGGGATGCAAAGATTCTTCAATATCCACAAATCAATCAATGTAATACACCACATTAACAAATTGAAAAATAAAAGCCATATGATTATCTCAATAGATGCAGAGAAAGCCTTTGACAAAATTCAACATCCATTTATGATCAAAACTCTCCAGAAAACAGGAATAGAAGGAACATACCCAACATAATAAAAGCTATATATGACAAACCCACAGCAAACATTATCCTCAGTGGTGAAAAATTGAAAGCATTTCCCCTAAAGTCAGGAACAAGACAAGGTGCCCACTTTCACCACTACTATTCAACATAGTTTTGGAAGTTTTGGCCACAGCAATCAGAGCAGAAAAAGAAATAAAAGGAGTCAAAATTGGAAAAGAAGAAGTAAAACTCTCACTGTTTGCAGATAACATGATCCTCTACATACAAAAATCCTAAAGACTCCACCAGAAAATTACTAGGGCTAATCTATGAATATAGTAAAGTTGCAGGATATAAAATCAACACACAGAAATCCCTTGCATTCCTATACACTAATAATGAGAAAATAGAAAGAGAAATTAAGGAAACAATTCCATTCACCATTGCAACGAAAAGAAAAAAATACTTAGGAATATATCTACCTAAAGAAACTAAAGACCTATATATAGAAAACTATAAAACACTGGTGAAATAAATCAAAGAGGACACTAATAGATGGAGAAATATACCATGTTCATGGATCGGAAGAATTAATATAGTGAAAATGAGTATACTACCCAAAGCAATCTATAGATTCAATGAAATTCCTATCAAGCTACCAACATTATTTTTCACAAAGTTAGAACAAAAAATTTCACAATTTGTATGGAAATACAAAAAAACCTCAAATAGCCAAAGCAATCTTGAGAAAGAAGAATGGAACTGGAGGAAACAACCTGCCTGACTTCAGACTCTACTACAAAGCCACAGTCACCAAGACAGTATAGTACTGGCACAAAGACAGAAATATAGATCAATGGAACAAAATAGAAAGCGCAGAGATAAATCCATGCATCTATGGACACCTTATCTTTGACAAAGGAGGCAGGAATATACAATGAATTAAAGACAATCTCTTTAACAAGTGGTGCTGGGAAAACTGGTCAACCACTTGTAAAACAATGAAACTAGAACACTTTCTAATGCCATACACAAAAATAAACTCAAATGGATTAAAGATCTAAACATAAGACCAGAAACTATAAAACTCCTAGAGGAGAACATAGGCAAAACACTCTCCAACATAAACCACAGCAGGATCCTCTATGACCCACCTCCCAGAATACTGGAAATAAAAGCAAAAATAAACAAATGGGACCTAATTAAACTTAAAAGCTTCTGCACAACAAAGGAAACTATAAGCAAGGTGAAAAGACACCTTTCAGAATGGGAGACAATAATAGCAAATGGAGCAACTGACAAACAACTAATCTCAAAAATATACAAGCAACTCCTGCAGCTCAATTCCAGAAAAATAAATGACCCAATCAAAAAATGGGCCAAAGAACTAAATAGACATTTCTCCAAAGAAGACATACAGATGGCTAACAAACACATGAAAAGATGCTCAACATCACTAATTATCAGAGAAATGCAAATCAAAACCACAATGAGGTACCATTTCATGCCAGTCAGAATGGCTGCGATCCAAAAGTCTACAAGCAATAAATGCTGGCGAGGGTGTGGAGAAAAGGGAACCCTCTTACACTGTTGGTGGAAATGCAAACAGTACAGCCACTATGGAGAACACTGTGGAGATTCCTTAAAAAACTGGAAATAGAACTGCCATATGACCCAGCAATCCCACTGCTGGGCATACACACCGAGGAAGCCAGAATTGAAAGAGACACGTGTACCCCAATGTTCATCGCAGCACTGTTTATAATAGACAGGACTTGGATGCAACCATCAGCAGACGAATGGATAAGAAAGCTGTGGTACATATACACAATGGAGTATTACTCAGCCATTAAAAAGAATGCATTTGAATCAGTTCTAATGAGATGGATGAAACTGGAGCCTATTATACAGAGTGAAGTAAGTCAGAAAGAAAAACACCAATACAGTATACTAACACATATATATGGAATTTAGAAAGATGGTAATGATAACCCTGTATGCAAGAGAGCAAAAGAGACACGGATGTATAGAACAGTCTTTTGGACTCTGTGGGAGAGGGACAGAGTGGGATGATTTGGGAGAATGACATTGAAACATGTATAATATCATATAAGAAATGAATCACCAGTCCAGGTTCGATTCAGGATAGAGGATGCTTGGGGCTGGTGCACTGGGATGACGCAGAGGGATGGTACGGGGAAGGAGGAGGTAGAGGGGTTCAGGATGGGGAACACGTGTATGCCTGTGGCGGATGCATGTTGATGTATGACAAAACCAATACAATATTGTAAAGTAATTAGCCTCCAATTAAAATAAATAAATTTAAATTTAAAAAAAAAGATGCTTACTCCTTGGAAGGAAAGTATGACCAACCTAAACAGTATATTAAAAAGCAGCGACATTACTTTGTCAACAAAGGTCCATCTAGTCAAGGCTATGGTTTTTCCATTGGTCATGTATGGATGTGAGAGTTGGACTATAAAGAAAGCTGAGTGCAGAAGAATTATTGCTTTTGAACTGTGGTGTTGGAGAAGGTTCTTGAGAGTCCCTTGGACTGCAAGGACATCCAACCAGTCTATCCTAAAGGAGATCAGTCCTGAGTATTCATTGGAAGGACTGATGCTGAGGCTGAAACTCCAATACTTTGGCCACCTCATGCGAAGAATTGACTCATTGGAAAAGACCCTGATGCTGGGAGGGATTGGGGGCAGGAGAAGAAGGGGACGACAGAGGATGAGATGGCTGGATGGCATCACTGACTTGATGGACATGAGTCTGTGTGAACTCCAGGAGTTGGTGATGGACAGGGAGGCCTGGCAAGCTGCAATTCATGAGGTTGCAAAGAGTTGGACACCATTGAGCGACTGAATTGAACTGAACTGAACTAAACATTTGCTAATTTTAATATTGAAATTTTCTTTTCTTATTGTGAAGTCAATGATTTGGGGGGTTAGTATCTCAAACATATTTACAGGCCCTGGTCAAACTCATGGGCTCTGGGTGTGGCACCTTAGTGCTTACTAGATAAAATGGATAAAAAGTTTCTTACTAGACAGAAACTTTGGGCTGAAGGATATTTGAACTTTAGCTATGTCAAATTTCAGAAAAACTGCACTGGGATGTAAATTCTTCATATGGTGTTTCACTTCCTAGTTATCAAAGGCAATGAAATATTTATTTATAATTTCTCCATTCAGACTGTTTCCTTTTACTTCTTCTGCCACCTTTTTTAGGTCTCTGTCACATCAGACACAAACTACTGGGTTGGCCAAAAAGTTCATTTGAGTATTTTCAGAAGATGGTATGGAAAAACCTGAATGAACTTTTTGGCCAACCCAATACGACAAAAGACTTTTATTTTGTCTCCCTGCCTGAAAATTTCCCCTTCTTCAACCTCCTTCAACAAAAGTTGACAGATTAGGCTTGCTAAAATGCTGGTCAACCAACAAGTATAATTCAGTTTAACCATTAAGCTATTAATTAACCTGAATGACTTGGATCCTTTGTATTAATGTTTTATGTATTCTTGCTGTTTAAACATAAATGTTTGGCTTTATCCTTTAATTTTCCAATAAAGATTTTCTACTTGGATTTCTTTGAATATGCTACTATCACATTTTCACCCTTGTCTGTTATTTCTGTCATTCAAGAAATATCGTTAGCACTCACAGAGTCCCAGACATTGTAATAGTCATTGAGAGTTCAACAATGAGTAAGAGCAATCCTTGCCCTCAGGTTACTCCAATTCTAGTGGAAGATAAATAATAAAATACATGTACCTGAAATGCTACAGGTGCTTTGATAGAAGTGAGTATAGGCTACAGTGAAAAGCATAAAAGCAGAATGGTCAAATCTGCTTGAGGATGGGGTAGGGGAGGCTGGTTCAGCAAAAGCTTATTTTCAGAAAATGTTTAACCATTTACCTGGCATGCACTTGGACAAGGGCATTGCAGCCATAAGAAATAATATGAGCAAAGGCATCAGGGCAAGATTGGATGGATTTTGAAAATATTGAATTGACAAATCAGTATTCATGAAAGCAAGACAATAAAATTATAATAAATTATATTATCGGTATAAATAAACTATTTAAATTAAAATAACTTTTAATATGCCTACTTTTTAACTTTTCAATTTTTAACCTATCTTAATGTTCTAAAAAAACAACCATTTAAAAATACATAAAAATTCAGGATGGGGAGCATGGGTATACCTGTGGTGGATTCATTTCGATGTTTGGCAAAACTAATACAATATTGTAAAGTTTAAAAATAAAATAAAATTTAAAAAAAATATGAAAAAAAAAGAAAAGAAAAAAAAATTCATATCTAGGGGTATACAATTTTTACTTTTGTCTCAGACTCTAAAATGGCTTAGCGTGGCACTGCCAGATTCTGTTTTTATTTAAAATTTTGACATTTTGTTCATCATGGATTTCTTGCAATAATTTTTACTTTAAAATGTTATTTAAACATTATTATTTTGATTACTGAGTTTTCTGGCAGCCCCTTAAATTTGGCACACAAGTGCTTCACTCACCTCACCCTGATCTCATTAGAGCCATCAGATCTACATATAAAGACCATTCTCTCACAGTGCTGAGAATGGACTGCTGAAGATTTTTGTAGGTAAGACTAGAGAAATACGGGCAAAGTCAAAAGTCTACTGTAATAGCTTAGGCAGAAAATAATGGAACCTTGAACCAAAGCAACAAAGAGGATAGAGTGGAGGCAGGGTGAAAAGAAGTATTAGGAATGAATGGGGAGAATTTGACAAAAACTGGATTTATGAGAAATCTCTCTTCTGGAATTTGCTCTCCAAATTGTGACTGTCAAAGCCCAATGGAGTCTCCCTTCTTCAGGAATCCTTTTTAAGCCATTTCACACCATGGCCAATTCTTAGATTATAATCTCTTTGCTGCCAAAGACCATATTTTTTTTCTTCCACAGTGTTTTAAGCACAGTAGATGCTCAATAAATACCTTTTGAAAGAACTAGAATCATCAGTGATTTTTAATACTGCTGCAAAGCAGTGCCAATAATTATTAAGCCAACAAAAGAAGAGTTTAAATCTTCTTCCCTGGATATATTTTTAAGGTTAAGATGCTCATTTATCTGTCCAAGATGGCATAAATGACTTCATAGGGCCCTTTCCAATTACATGATTAACATCCCTTTTTGAGAAGGGTTTTATATATGTTACTCTAATAGCAAGAGAACTTCTCCTGGGGCCTTTTTCCCTTTTATGTGATTACACTGGTATTTTAGAGAAAATGAAATTACTGCATCCCAGCTGGGAAATTCTTTAGACTTTATAAAATGCAGAGATTTCAACAGGACTGTAAAGTTGAGGCAAGTCTCATATTCAATCATCAATAGATCATTCTGGTTTCTTATAATCTTCCTCACAAAAGTTCTACTGTGGTTACCCATGTCCAAAGTTTGACATTAATGTATTGCCCTTGACAACTGAACCAGAGAGTTTCTCTGTAAATTATTCCAGTTACAGTAAAAAGATAATTATAGTTGTAGAAAAATTTGAACTTAATATATCTGGGTGTGGCTTTGTCAGATTTCCATTTCTGGTGATACTTGATTCATTTTATCAGAAATTACTATTGTTATTATTATTATCATTGTTACTATTATTTGGGACAAGGGGCTTTTTGTAAAGCTTTTTAAAAAGTAACTAGATCAATCCTGCATGGACTCTTTGTTCTCTGCCTCTCCCCTTCTGAATGAAGGGTAAAATGCTGAAGCAGCCACCTGCCACAGCGGGGGAGCTGTCACACCAGCCCTGTATTAACTGCATCTCAGTTCAGTCCAGTTCAGTGGCTCAGTCATATCTGACTCTTTGCGACCCCATGGACTACAGCATGCCAGGCCTCCCATTCCATCACCAACTCCCGGAGTTTACTCAAACTCATGTCCATTGTGTCTGTGATGCCATTCAACCATCTCATCCTCTGTCATCCCCTTCTCCTCCCACCTTCACTCTTTCCCAGCATCAGGGTCTATTCAAATGAGTCAGTTCTTTGTATCAGGTGGCCAAAGTATTGGAGCTTCAGCTTCAGCATCAGCATCAGTCCTTCCAATGAATATTAGGACTGATTGCCTTTAGGATGGACTGATTGGATATCCTTGCTTTCCAAGTGACTCTCAAGAGTCTTCTCCAGCCACAGTTCAAAAGCACCAATTCTTTGGCACTCAGCTTTCTTTATAGTCCAATTCTCACATCCATACATGACTACTGGAAAAACGATAGCTTTGACTAGATGGACCACTGTTGGCAAAGTAATGTCTCTGCTTTTTAATATGCTGTCTACTTTGCTCATAACTTTTCTTCCAAGGAGCAAGCGTCTTTTAATTTCATGGCTGCAGTCACCATCTGCAGTGATTTTGGAGCCCCCCAAAATAAAGCCTGTCACTGTTTCCATTGTTTCCCCATCTATTTGCCATGAAGTGATGGGACCGGATGCCATGATCTTAGTTTTCTGAATGGTGAGTTTTAAGCCAACTTTTTCACTCTCCTCTTTCACTTTCATCAAGAGGCTCTTTAGTTCTTCTTCACTTTTTGCCATAAGGGTGGTGTCATCTGCATATCTGAGGTTATTGATATTTCTCCTGGCAATCTTGATTCCAGCTTGTGCTTCTTCCAGCCCAGCGTTTCTCATGATGTACTCTGCATAGAAGTTAAATAAGCAGGGTGACAATATACAGCCTTGACGTACTCCTTTCCCTATTTGGAACCAGTCTACTGTTCCATGTCCAGTTCTAACTGTTGCTTCCTGACCTGCATACAGATTTCTCAAGAGGCAGGTCAGGTGGTCTGGTATTCCTATTTCTGTAAGAATTTTCCACAGTTTGTTGTGATCCACACAGTCAAAGGCTTTGGTATGGTCAATAAAGCCGAAGTAGATATTTTTCTGGAACTCTCTTAGTTTTTCAATGATCCAATAGGTGTTGGCAATTTGATCTCTGGTTCATCTGCCTTTTCTAAATCCAGCTTTAACATCTGGAAGTTCATGGTTCATGTACTGTTGAAGTCTGGTTTGGAGAATTTTGAGCATTACTTTGTTAGCCTGTGAGATGAGTGCAATTGTGTGGTAGCTTGTGCATTCTTTGGCACTGCTTTTCTTTGGGATTGGAATGAAAACTGACCTTTTCCAGTCCAAGGCATCTCATT
The DNA here is from genome assembly GCF_019923935.1 of Bubalus bubalis. NCBI lineage: Eukaryota > Metazoa > Chordata > Mammalia > Artiodactyla > Bovidae > Bubalus > Bubalus bubalis. The sequence goes on along the minus strand of NC_059159.1, from coordinate 103,343,589 downwards.
TCATGGGGAAAGCAAAATAATTAATATGTTTATACTGCCTGTTTTTCAATTTTCTGAAAAAGTTGAATATAATTTTCAACTGATAACAGAATTTGGTATCTAAAAATGAGGTGCTTTAAGCAAACCTAAAATGTAAAATCGAATTAGTGGGAGAAAATGGGACTTTGGGCAATATGAACTTAGATACTTTAAGCTGGAAAGATGGTGTTCTTTGTTATGAGATGGCAGAAAATTTGATGAAATCTTGCCTACTTAAGTTGGAATGTAGGCCTGGGCTAACTAAGGCTGTGCAATTAGGAGAAATGGTAGCAAATATTTTATATATTGGCCTGTGCTACCTCTAGCACTTTCTGAAAAATCTTACTGAAGAGATGACATCATACTAGAGCTATTCAGACTGCAAACAGAAAGGGAAGGAAACACTATTTTCCGAAGTATTTGAGAGCTGAGACCTGCCTCATCTTTTTCCCTGCCTGTGGTCTACACATCATGGTGAAGGGAGTCTTAAAGCCAATGGCTTCTGTTCTTCAAAATTGAAGCAAGAATAAATAGTGATGGACAAGCAGGAGTCTAAATTCTGGTGCTTCACTGAAGAGAAGCACCAGATGGTGCTGGTGCTGATGGACTTGAGGATGTAGCCTTCCTTCCAGAGCCTGTTGATGCTAATTTATCAGTGCATGCATTCTCAGTTGTGTCTGACTCTACAACCCCATGGACTGTAGTCTGACAGGCTTTTCTGTCCATGGGATCTCCCAGGCAAAAATACTAGATGGGTTGCCATTTCCTGCTTCAGGGGATCTTCCCAACCCAGGGATCAAACGAGTATCTCCTGTGGCTCCTGCATTGGCAGGTGGACTCTCTACCACTGCGCCACCTGGGGATCCCTAATGTTATCAAGGAGGCAGCTACAACACCTACGACAAAGCAGATGGGCAGGGCAGAAGGACCTGTAATTATAGCAGGAGGTCAGGTTTAAAATCTACGTCTGAATAAGACCCTTGGATGTTATTTCCTGAACTTGGACTTTACCAGAAGCAAACAGAGCAAAACTAGACTGAGTTTACAGGAAACTATATTTCCTAAGTACTTCCCTGCCTTCAAGACTGGACTGAAATAGCTTCTGGCTAATAAATCGCTAACATAGTCCCTGGTCTTTTAGACTACAACGATAGGAAGTTGGCTTGGAGGGCTTTGTAACAGTAGAAAGGGCATCTTTATCAAGTCACATCAGAGGGAAGAACTAGAGGATGAGAGGAACAGGGATCCTAGAAGTTCCTCCCAGAGAGAATAACAAGTTTCAGCTAGATCAGCCACACAAGGAACTCATCCCATGCTAAGATAGAGGATCCGTGCTACTCAGGGCAAGTAGAATTGCTTAGTTGCTATGCATAACTGATGGTTCTATATTTCCCATCCTCTCCTTTTTGAATGGGACCTTATGGTAGTTATCCTATTCCTTCTCCACTATTGTATATTAAGGGTATACTATGTCATTTGATTTATAGACCAGTAGACCTACAATCAGAGAAGGCAATGGCACCCCACTCCAGTACTCTTGCCTGGACAATCTCATGGATGGAGGAGCCTGGTAGGCTACAGTCCATGGGGTCACTAAGAGTCAGACACTACTGAGCGACTTCACTTTCACTTTTCACTTTCATGCATTTGAGAAGGAAATGGCAACCCACTCCAGTGTTCTTGCCTTGAGAATCCCAGGGACAGGGGAGTCTGGTGGGCTGCCGTCTATGGGGTCTCAAAGAGTCGGACATGACTGAAGCGACTTAGCAGCAGCAGCAGACCTACAGTAAGGTCCTCCTTGGTGGTTCAGTGGTAAAGAATCTGCCTGCTAATGCAGGAGAGGCAGCTTTGATCCCTGGGTTGGGGAGATCCCCTGGAGAAGGAAATGGCAACTCACTCCAGTATTCTTCCCTGGGCAATCCCAAGAACAGAGGAGCCTGGTGGGCTGTGGTCCATGGAGTCTCAAAGAGTTGGACACAACAGTGACTAAACAACAACAGATCTATAACAAACCAAACACACCAACAACTTTCCATCTGTATCTGATGGAAAGTCTGCATATCACCCAAAGAGCCTGCATTTTGAACTGGATGCAAGAAATGCAATAGACTGGGGTTCTTTCTCTCAGGATGTTCTTTTTCTGGGAAGAAACTGGTATTTTTGATAAATGATTAACCACTGGCTGGAGTAGGGTTGCACATATTTATATACCTATATATGTTTATTATAAATTTTATTAAAACTTTATTGATATAAAGTATGTAATTTATAAATTATAAGGTCATATTCTTTATTATAAATTCCTTAGAGCCAATTGGTTCTCCCAGAATTTTCTTTGGCAAACAAAGCAGTAGACATATAAATATAGTTCTGGCATGAATGTTGGTTGACAAGTTTGTTCATGTTGACAAGTAAAATGAAAGTGAAACAATGAAGATGTGTCAGAATTCCAGTCACTCATCAGTATTGTGAGCAACTTTCAAATATTGGAAACTTCAAAGACTAGAAGAATATTTCCTCACTTTTTTGTGTTATTCACAATGCAAGAGCTATTATCACGACATATTTCTAAGTTTAAGTTTCACTAGTAACATTTTTTACATCATCCTTAAGTCTAGACAACAAAAAAACTGTAAGTCAAGCCCTGATTCATAGTATTTGCTGATTTCCATGGGATAAGCACTCCTGTGGCTGATTTTAAGATACTAACTTGATGTCACTGAGGGCAGAGTTGGGAACAGATGTGACCATTTTAAATCATACCACTTTTAAATATTCCCACCATTAAGATATGATAGCTGTAAACTTCAAGACCAAAGAGAAAAAAGTAGTAAAACAATTAGAAAGTGATGAATTTTGAATATTACCTTTGTTTTTTAGTATAATCTATATAATTATAAAAATTACAAGTTTATATAATTTCATTCTTAAAAATAACTGTCTAACCATGAATTCACAAAATTCTTGAAATTTTAACAACTGGTTTTGTGAGCTGGTATAAGGCTTATTTCCATGCCACTGGAAATGAGTGTATCTGAATGATGCATAACCAGAGGGATGGCAAACAATGCTAGTTATCTACCCAGTAGATAATCTTCTACTTTTCCTACTAAGAAAATACCACTTTTATTAGGTGAAGCATATATCAAATTTAGAAATGATATTTAATTGCTTTCCTTGTAGATAGGCTGGAGAAGGGAATAAAAGCAACCCATTCCAGTATTCTTGTTTGTAGAATTCCATGGACTGAGGAGCCTGGAAGGCTTTAGTCCATGGGGTTGCACAGAGTCAGACACGACTGAGCAACTAACACTTTCACTTTTATAGATAGGTATGGTCCTATAACACAGTTCTGGCTAGTAAGATGTAAGTAAATGATGTTGACTGAGATGAAAAATCTCCTTAAAAGTGAACAGAAGGAAGGTGACACGTGCTTTTTGTCCTCTGCTCTTCCCATTGTATCCATCAGGTTGGGCTTGATTAGGCTGCAATAACAATTTAATTCCCAAATATCAAAGGTTTTAACATAAAAGTTAATTTCTTATTTCATGTCCATTGCCAGTGGCTGAGTCAGGTCTGATCCATTCAGGGACCCAGGTGCAGTGGCTCCACCAATTTGTAGCTGTATCATCTGGAATACACAGGTTCTTCAGGTGACCTGATTGTTGTCTATGCCCAGAAATGAAACTCTTCATTGCCCCATACAGCCTATTGGCCAGAATTATTCTTATGGCTCTGTCTAACTGCCAGGCAGGCTAGGGGTATATATTCCTCAAGCAGGAAAAAGAAAACCTCTAATTTGTTTCAGACCATTATTTCTGGATCTGGGTTTTGCTTACAGTCAAACACAATTCCTAAGTGATACAACTGATACCACTTTTTATGTTTTCTGTGTGCAAAGTTGCTTCAGTCATGTCCAACTCTATGCATCCTATGGACTGTAGCCCACCAGCCTCCTCTGTCCATGGGATTTCCCAGGCAAAAATACTGGAGTGTGTTGCCATTTCTTTCTCCAGAGGATCTTCCTGACTCGGGGATCAAACCCACTTCTCTTGTGTCTCTGGCACTGGCAGGTGGGTTCTTTACCACTAGTGGCGCCTGAGAAGCCAATGGCATATAGAGTGTGCTATATTCTAATCTTTCCAGAAGTTTATACAAGACCAGCAAGATAAAGTAGAGGTTTATGTATGGAACCAACACACACCTCCTTTTGTCAGGGAAGAAGACAGACACTCTAACAAGATACTGCAGTTTTTGTCTACTCCTAAAGCAGAGTCATGAAGAATGCATTTTTCACATGAGAAATCATTTTACATAATAATCTGGTTTTCTCTTTTGCCTTTCTGAGTACCTTTACCTAATCTGAACCAGGTATCCATCTTTGCCTGAGAAGAGATTAGAAATTACAGCAGAAGGTATGCAAGAAGAAAAAGGAGGGAATATCCAGCTCTTGACATTAAAATTGGATTGTGCAATAAGAGAATGCCCTGTGAGCTAGGTGATTTTCTTGAGACAGGATTTGTCTAAATTCCTGCCTATTGCATGTAGCATATCAAAGACAGACCTGTCCTTAGGTTTTATCTGCAGTCAGAAAAGGGAAAAGACATGATGTGAAATTAACAGAAAAAGCCACGCATCTGGTCCCTGGAAAATAGGAAGGGAGGGAAGAAAAGGAGACAGGAAACAGGAGTGCTGTGACCACTATCAATGTCTTGCTTTCCTCTTCTCTGGGTTCAAGCTGCAAGGCAGAAGGAAGTACATTGAATCATTGATGACAAATCCTGAGGTAAAGTCGTGGGATGGCCCCAGAAACCCAGCAAACAGGCTTTGGGAGGAGTGCTGGTGGTTTAGCACTTCCAAGCTGCTCTTAATTCTCACATGGCACAGAGATTGAGTTGAAGCCAGTGGGCATTCCATGGAGTCTGCCACGACTTGGTGAGATGTTGGGGGTGAACTGCCAAGTCAGAGGATGAGACAGATGACATAGCTAGGGGCTCAGTGGGAACTAGAACTGCAGGAATGGAATGAGGAGGAGGAGGCATGGAACACTACGGGAGCATCACTTGAGTCAAAAGAATGGACCCTGAGTCAAATCAGTCATAGCATTTGAAGACAGCAGGGCAAGGAATACACAGGTGAGAAAAGAACACCATCCCAGAGACCCAGCAGATTCTAACCAGTGCACACCTGAGGAGCAGCATGTCTCTTCCCTACCAACATCACACCCAACAAAGACACACTGGCTTCCTTACCCCTCAACACATGGATGCCATTTCAGAGGAAGGAACAGGAGAAGAGCAGGTTGTTGAGGACATGGGCATTTTGTTGTTGTTGTTCTAGAGAGACTAAATTTTACTTCGGGGAACCATGTGAAACACTGGGTTGTACTAAACTTAATGGCCGCCCCTGGTGCCTCAAACGGTAGAGAATCTGCCTGCAGTGAGGGAGACCAGGGTTCAGTCTCTGGCTTGGGAAGATCCCTTGGAGAAGGGAATGGCAACCCACTCCAGTACTCTTGCCTGGAGAATCCCATGGACAGAGGAGCCTGGCGGGCTACAGTGAATGGGGTCACAAAGAGTCGGACATGACTGAGCGACTAACACTTCCACTTTCACTTCCACTCAAGCTTAATCTAGATCAGTTGATTTATATGCCTACTAACCAGTTAATTTATACTGATTTTCAGGAGGAGTACAGGTAACTGTAGACAAAATTAAAGAACTCTGTGGGGTAAATATCCTGATTTTTATTTCCAAATACATCTCATCATTTTTTAGAGTTCAGGTAGATCTGCACATGAGGGATTTCTGCAAGAAAATAACAGATTTTAGTCTAAGATAGCATTTTAAACTTCTTACTCACTAGTTGCAGGTTTGTGGGTACATTAATTATTTTCTCTGTGCCTCAGTTTTCCAACTGACAAAATAGGGATAGAAAAATATAACTAGCCATGGAGGTATTAAGGAGATTAAAGTACTTAAGTTGATATTTAGGAAGTGCTTAGAGGAGGAGGAGGTCTTGCCATATAGTAAGAACTATGTAAGAAAAATTTTGAAGGTCTTATTAAGTTAGAATTTAAACCTAACTCACCTCCCCTCTTTAACTATGAAACTATTCACTTTCTACAGAAGGGAACAATTTATGGTTCAAAACTATTATAGTCCAGAGGCTATCTGGGTCAAGAAGGGCATGTTGACTGGAGTGTCTCCTAAGATTCTAAGGGATGGGGACAAAAGACTTCCTATTTGGGGAGCAAAGACACCTGGGGCTGGCTACCCCAAACTGCATTGATGTTTCCTGCTTTCATTAGATGTAAAATAAATAAATCAAAATAAACAAAAGAAAGCCAACATCAACAAAACACTGACACATTCTTTCAGTTGCCATGGCTCTGAAAAGACTGGAATAATGTAGAAAAGACAAAGCCAGTAGACTCATAAAGTCTTAAGTGAGTTTATGGACCCTGTGGTGCAGGCAAAGGGCTAAGGGATTATAGTGCTTGGCTCAACAGCCTGGAATTCAGTAAAGTTATGTCTTATAATGTCTGCATAGGGAAGAAGACAGATACTATGGCCTGAGAAATACAGCCAGATTGAGAGAAAATCTTTTATTTGCTGATTACATACACATGCAGAGTCCAGACAATTGCCTTACTCTCCCTTCATTTGGACCATCAGGCATCCTCTGATTCCGAACAGTCAGCCTCAGATTGGTATCCAGTGTCATCCTTTCCTGTCTCCTCCCTTCAACATATCTTGGGTCCTCAGAATCAGCTTTAAATGGCCTCACTTGGATTTTTCTCAGCCTTCTCCTCCACAATAAAGAATCCATGAAATTCTGGTTCTGATGAGCTCTGTTTTTTCTCTAAAATTATATTAAAATAGATATACAAATATTTAAACTTTATCAAAATGTTTTCCATAGGCCTCCTAAAATTATCTCCTGACCTACAGGGGTTCTGATCTAAATGAGAATGGAATCTACAAAGGTGACTGTAGCTACCTGGAGCCCCCAAACAAGAAGCATCATCAAGGCTTGATGGGGCTTTTTGGACTAGGTGTCACGACTAGGTCACTCTCCAGGAGTGGGACGTTGGACAGGCCTTTTCTCCCTCTTCTCCATGAAGAAAGCAGATGGGCAAAGAGTGGGACGAGAGTTCACTCCAGGCTAAGAATTGGTGGGAGGTGCATTGGCCAGCACTAAGAAATGAGTCACAAAGAGTCGGACAGGACTGAGCAACTTCACTTTCACTTTCAAGAAATGAGTTACCAACAAAAACAATGAATAGGGCTGGATTAAATTACATCTAACCCTGAACTAAAGTCTCAGCAGCAACAACTTGAGGACCTTAGGAAGCTGCTGCACCTTCACAAAGCTTCACCCTCAGGGCACTCACTGCAGTAACAGGGTTGGTAGGAGAGCAAGAGGGTCAGAGAGGTCCAGAGTTCTAGAAAGGGTGGCATCAAAAAGTGACTGAGCTTGGGCTCCACCCTGGGCAAGAAGACCTGGGGATCTACAAGGTTCTGATGGACAAGGAGAAGCAGGGGGGCCTCTGCATCAGTGTGGAGCCAGAAAGGTGTTCAGTGAGAACAAGCAAAGGAGAGGATCACTTAAAGTAAAACACACCCATCCACCTCCCCACCCACTTTGCTCCTTTTCAGGTTTTGACAGTCAGCAGGCCTTCCATTTGATCTTAAATTCCTTCTGAAAAAAATAATGTAAAAGATATCCTGACTTTTGACATAAGCTCTGAAATGCCTAAGAAGTTCCTTGTAAAAATTTACAGTCTTTGTGAAAGGGTGCTGTTGTTGTTGTTGTTTTAATATTTTCAATTACAGATTTATGGCAGAATTTTTTATAGGCCCGAATTGTTTGTTTAATATTAAAATGATTCTTGTAGGGAGCCATCTGTTATGTGATCAGGAAATTCTTTACAGGGCTTGACATCGGCACTCACTCCAGTGTTTGTCATGCTTCAGATATCCTCACACATTTGTGTTTCCACTTAGAAGAGCAAGGTGGACGCAGAGGTAGGACACCATGTCTCCTGATTATTCAGTGGGTGTTACTGAAAACACTGTTCAACATATGGTTTGCTAAATTGTCTTTTCCCCTAAATTACCCTCAACATTTTCCTTAACTATGACAGAATAATACCTTGAGGACATTTTGATAGCCTTTGTGTCTACTGTCCGAACAAACTGCCCATTGCATTAATCAACTCATTATTTCTTCAAAACCATTTTTTAAAGTAATATATTTCAGCTTATTTTCCCCTGAGTGCTATTATATTTGAACTAACTTTATTTTCCCAAGTGGGTTTCATCACAGGTGTTCACTTCGAATCACTGGGCTGAGAGCTACCTAAAAAAGGTGTGTTGAGAAAGATAGTGAGGCTTCATTCAAGCTTGGTAAGAAAGAGTACACAATTGATTATGTCTGCCATGGGTGTAGGAAAGCGAGTATGAGCCACATGAACCACCTACTTACCATGTTTGGCCTATTCTTTTTCTCTGTTCCTCTGTCATTATGCTCATTAATAAGCATTGTGAAGCAGCTAACCTCAGGGCAAGCCAGAGTAAAATAAACTCCTTTATCTGGAAACCAAACTTGAACCTGATAACCACAATATTATTAATAACGAGAATAATACATGCTGCATTTGTTAAGGATTTGCTGTTATAGGCACCACTGTAGGTTCTTTATAGACATTAAGTTATTTAATTTAGTCTTCACAAACATTTTTCAAGAGATGTGTGTGCTGTGTGCTTACTCACTCAGTCGTGTCTGACTCTTTGCGACACCATGGACTGTAGCCTGCCAAACTCCTCTGTCCATGGGGATTCTCCAGGCAAGTATAGTGAAGTGGGTTGCCATGCCCTCCTCCAGGGGATCTTTCCAACCCAGGGATCAAACACAGGTCTCCTGCATTGTAGGTGGGTTCTTTATGTTCTGAGCTACCATATTATCTCTCAACTTCAGAGAAAAGCCTTACTGTATATGTGTAAATTATGTATCAGTAAAACTGGACAAAATTATGTAAGCCTTCTTCTGGGAAATATATGAGCAAATTGATGAGGATGATTTGAACAAAAAGGTGAACTCAGTAAATTTACTTCACCTCTTTGATTTTGAGTCTTCAAGATGTACTCCTGGGAAAGGAGTATGTCAAGGCTGTATATTGTCCCCTTGTTTATTTAACTTACACACAGAGTGTATCATGAGAAATGCTGGACTGGATGAAGCACAAGCTGGAATCAAGATTGCAGGGAGAAATAGATATGCAAGTGACATCACCCTTCTGGCAGAAGGCAAAGAGGAACTAAAGAGCCTCTTAATGAAAGTGAAGAGGAGAATGAAAAAGCTGGCTTAAAATTCAGCATTAAAAAACTAAGATCAAGGCAGCTGGTTTCATCACTTCACAGTAAGTAGATGGGGAAACAATGGAAACAGTGACAGGCTTTATTTTCTCAGGGTCCAAAATAACTACAGATGGTGACTGCAGCCATGAAATTAAAACATACTTGTTCCTTGGAAGAAAAGTTATGACAAACCTAGAAAGCATACTAAAAGGCAGAGGCATTACTTTACCAACAAAGGTCCATCTAGTCAAAGTAATGGTTTTTTCTGTAGTCATGTATAGATGTGAAACTTGTACAATAAAGAAAGCTGAGCACCAAAGAATTGATGCTTTTGAACTGTGGTGTTGGAGAAGACTCTTGAGAGTCCTTTGGACTGCAAGGAGATCAAATCAATCAATCCTAAAGGAAATCAGTCCTGAATATTCACTGGAAGGACTGATGCTGAGGCTGAAGCTCCCGTACTTTGGCCACCTGATGTGAAGAACTGGAAAAGACCCTGATGTTGGGAAAGATTGAAGGCAGGAGCAGAAGGGGACAACAGAGGATGAGATGGTTGGATAGCATCACTGACTCAATGGATGTGAGTTTGAGCAAGCTCTGGGAGTTGGTGAAGGACAGGGAAGCTTGGCTTGCTGCAGTCCAAGGGATCACAAAGGTTGGACACGACCGAGCCATTGAACTGAACTGAATTTACATGTAACATTGAGTTAGTTTAAGGTGTTCAACATAATTATATACATATATGTGATAAGTGAAGGTGCAAGTTGCTTAGTTGTGTCTGACTCTTTACAACTATAGTCCATGGAATTCTCCAGGCTAGAATACTGGAGTGAGTAGGCTTTCCCTTCTCCAGGGGATCTTCCCAACCCAGGGATCGAACCCAGGCCTCCCACATTGCAGGCAGATTCTTTACCAGCTAAGCCACCAGGGAAGCCCAAGAATACTGGAGTGGGTAGCCTATCCCTTCTCCAGTGGATCTTCCTGACCCAGGAATTGAACCAGGGTCTCCTGCTTTGCAGGCAGATTCTTTACCAACTGAGCTATCAGGGAAGCCCATATACATATATATGAAGATATATAAATATATGTCTGTGAGTCTATTTCTGTTTCATATATAAGCTTATTTGTATCATATTTTGGATTCTACATATGAGTGATATCATATGGTATTTGTCTTTTTCTGACTTACTTTGTTTAGTATGATATTCTCTAGGTCCACCCACTTAGCTGCAAAAGGCATTATTTCATTCTTTTTTATAGCTGAGTAATATTCCATTGCATATATATATCACAAATCTTATCCATTTATCTGTTCATGGATCTTTAGGTTGTTTCCATGTCTTGGCTATTGTAAATACTAACTGCTTCATTTCTTAATGTGGTTCCCAGACCCATGAATTTCTCACTGTTTTGGATATTCTTTTCCATATCCACTCAGGCTTCCCTGGTGACTCAGACAGTAAGGAATCTTCCTATAATGCAGGATGGAATCTGCCTGCAATGTGGGAAAGAATCTGCCTGCAATGCAGGAGACCTGGGTTTGATCCCTGGGTTGGGAAGATCCCCTGGAGAAGGGAACGGCCACCCACTCCAGTATTCTCACCTGGAGAATTCTATGGACTGTACAGTCATGGGGTCACAAAGAGTCAGATGCTACTAAGAGACTTTCATTTCACTTCTTCCATATCCACTCAGTCATTTTCTTCTTATGTTCAAATCCCAGCTCAGTCTTCCCTCTATACATTTCTTTCTACCTGAAAGATGCCCTTGATGAAGCAGAGAGAAATCCCAGCCTCAGCTCAGCCAAGTTGGATACACTCTGAAGTCATCACAGGCTCTTCTCTGAGGCTATGAGATATTACCCCATATGACCCATTATGGATAATTCAGCCAAACCAGCTGTCAATTCAATTTTTAAAATTCCTTTTTTAATGATTTTATCAATTGTCTACATTTTGAATTTAATTGTTACATATCTAATGAGTTGTCAAACTGTTAAGTGAATCCAACTTGAGCTTTTTAGTAGTTGGTCAAAGTAAATAGCCAATGCCATCAACCTAAAAGTCCTTCCATGAAAATTAGCTGTTATCCTAGTGAAGATAACATGGTGAGATGACTTTTTGGTCATATCCCTCCACATAAGAGTGAAGTAGATTATAATTTTTCAAAGGTGGCTGTGTCCAGTTCCCTAGTGTAGCTCCTACTTCCAAAAGCCTGGTCCTGTTGATCACCAGCTTCAAAATCCTCCAATACAGTTGTGAGTCAATCAGAAGATCATGTACAGACTATAGCCTCCATTCACATCTTAATGGGAACCAATGATAGTTCACTTGCTCCAGAAAAAAGTAAACAGAAATAGAAAAAGAAAACTGCCTTTATGGGCAGAAGACACAATTGGATTGATGGCACATTATTGTTTATATGCAAATCAAATAACAGAAAAGAAAAAAAACGCCCCAAGTTAATTCTTCAGGTTCTGTTTATATGTCTGTTTTCAAGACTGCTCATGTTATTATGCCTAAGCAAAGTTTTGTTTGTCTTGTTAGGGCTAACTTTGCTTTGAGATATTAGTACATGACAGGGTTTGGCAAACTTAGCTCTGAGGCAAAACTTCAGAAGTGAGAAATTCAAACACTTGTAAAATGCAAAGATACTTGCTTTTAATAACAGTCTTCCCAAGTTGCCCTCTTTTTATCCAACAGTTGTGGGAGAAGGAAATGGTTACCCACTCCAATATTCTTGCCTAGAGAATCCCATGGATGGAGGAGCCTGGTGGGCTACAGTCCATGGGGTCGCAAAGAGTCAGACATGACTGAGCAACTAACACTTCATACACTGATTTGGACAAAAGATCTGTGAACTGACTCAATTCACAACCTGATTTTCTTTACTTCCTGGATAGATATCCGGAGAAGGCAATGGCACCCCACTCCAGTACTCTTGCATGGAAAATCCCGTGGACGGAGGAGCCTGGTAGGCTGCAGTCCATGGGGTCGCTAAGAGTCGGACACGACTGATAGACTTCACTTTCACTCTTCACTTTCATGCATTGGAGAAGGAAATGGCAACCCACTCCAGTGTTCTTGCCTGGAGAATCCCAGGGATGGGGGAGTCTGGTGGGCTGCCGTCTATGGGGTCGCACAGAGTCGGACACAACTGAAGTGACTTAGCAGCAGCAGCAGCAATATCTGAGCTTCAGCATTGCCCTACCATGAACAAATTAAGGAGGCTAGTTGACTCTGCTCTACTTTTTTGGATCCTTAGCATGTATTATATCTTATTTCATATCTAACTAAGGTACTTTCCTTTCTCCACTGCCCACAGACCCATTTTCCACTTATCAACAAGCATGTCAAGTTCCTTCAGTCTCTCCCCTTACATTCTACTTTTAAATGCTGCACAATCAAGGCATTGAATATGCTGAAACACGGTTTCCCATCTCAAGAAATTTCCTACGACTTGGACTGTGCCATATTTTTAAAAGATACTAGTGACATCTCTAATAGTTTCCACATGCAAGTTAAATTCTCTGCTTCAAAGATCTCAATATTACCCTTTCCCCACTACATGGTCCCAAGTCCCTCTGTGTGCAATCATTTCCCTTTAAAATCCACAACCAGGCTGTTTCCTTGGACTAGGAGGGGGCCATCGTCCTCCCCAAATCACCTCGACCTCTCCTGGTATGCATTCTTGCTTACTTGCCAACTGGAATGATATTAAACGGATTTTACATGAATGGGGTCTCTCATTCGTTCCAAGTTCTTCAAAGAACTACTTCTGGTTAAATCATTTTTGAATTAGTTTAGTGGTAGCCATTACTCAAAGATAGACTTAAAATCCTTTAATCTATTTTTATCCCTAATTCTTTTCCTCTAAAACCTTTGTATAATATGTTAGTACACTAGGTACTTTTTTTTTTTAACTTAGAATCTAATTATAAATGTTAGAAATCAATTTCGGGTTGTGCTGCTTGGGGCTGGTGGTATGTTGCCTTTGGATTTTCCGCAGTACATGAAAGCAGAGCTCAGGCAGCTTCCCTCTTTTGGGTGGGAGTTGGGGCAGTGCGTCCCTCCATCTGAGAGGGAAGCCAGAGTCTGTAAATTTCCTTTGCCCGCTACATCATGTACCTGCAAGAGGCAAAAATAATCCCTCTTCTCTCGAGCGCCACAAAGGAATGTATTCTGTGTAATTAGCTCACATTCATAGCCTTTAAATTAGAGAACAAACTATTGGCTCATTCTCCACTTTTTGCCTCACACTGTTCCCCGCAGCTGAAATTAAAATTATTTCATAGCTTACAATTCAGTTCATATTCTATCTAATCAACCAATAACGGTCTTTGCTAATGCTGATAAAATACCTATCTTAGCCCATCCTGGTAAGTCTTCCCACAGGAGAACAGGGACCAAGAGAAGGAATTAAAAACAAAACAAAACAAAAAAAAACAAAAATAAAGAAAAAAAACCTTTGAAAGCTATTTTTTAGTAGTTTTAAAGTAAGGTGAGCCCAGTCCCACTCAAAATATAATAGGAAAAAATTTCCCCACTGGCTATTTTCAGCTAATCCCTTTCAGCTTTGTATGAATACTTATCTATACATTTTTTTCCCTTTATCTCTAATTTGTCTCTTTTCAGAGACATTAGTTAGAAAGCAAGGTACCCTTATGATTTCAAGATAAGTCATCTTCTGAGAATAAAATTAGAGAAAATCAAATGTTATAGAAAAATATTTCAAGACAAAGAATGCTGTTTATGCTATATTCAATGAAAAATGTTATAAAGCAACATGTATTATGCAATCTCATTCTTATCTATTTATCATCTTTCACACACACATATATTGAAACAGTCACATGAGGCAATATTCAAATTCTTAGGCGGAAGTGGAATTGTTATGGCCGATATTTACATCTTTTTCCCCCAATTTTTTCCAGAGACAATGCAGTATCTGTATTAAAATATTTTTAAAAGAAAGTAGTAATTTTACTCTTCTTTATCACATGCTGTGGACTGTGACCAGCAGAAACTAGATTAAAAGCTTCCATTGCTAATGATTTTGAGAATGATAAAGCCTGTCCTTTATTGTATGACTCCCTTTAAAAGAAAAAATTCAACTGGTAATTTACCAAAATCAACATGGAAAACAGGCTAACAGAAGGAGAAGAGAGAGTCATTTCACTTTGCAGAAAGCACTAAACAATTAGAGAACACGTAGCTCTTTGCCAGCTGTCTGCTGTAGCAAGAGTGGCAGAGAGATGGCTGTTCTGCTCCTGACATGAAGAGGAGTTACATCAGGGTTGGAAAGGGTTAGAAGCCTTCTTTCCCATTACTCTGGAGTCCTAGCCTCAGAAATATGATAGAAAGCTAACATTTGTTGAGTTTACTATGTGTATACACAGTTCTAAGAACTTTTTATATGTTAACTCATTTAATCATCCCCTAAACCCTATATGGTAGGAACTATTATTACCTTGGTTTACTAAGGAAGGAAACAAGGGCATAAATAAAGACGCACTAATTTGCCCAACCTCTCCTTTAGGGGTCAGCCCACCCTCACGCCTCGAGGGTGTACTTTCCTTGGGCTTCCCTGGTGGCTCAGTTGGTAAAGAATCTGCCTGCAATATGGGAGACCTGGGTTTGATTCCTGGGTTGGGAAGATCCCTTAGAGAAGGGAACAGCTACCCAGTCCAGTATTCTGGCCTGGAGAATTCCATGGACTATAGTCCATGGGGTCACAAAGAGTCAGACAGGACTGAGCGACTTTCACTTCCACTTCTCAGCTAGTGGGTGCCAGATCTGAGGTTTGAATCAGGCAGTGTGGCTCCTGACCCTGTGCTTTTAAGGGCTGATTCTCTGTGATCTTTTGAAGTATCACAAAGAACCTGCTGCAGAACTGTCTGGCTCAGGGCTGGGGAAGCTTGGGTATTCATCCACCAATAGCATTCCTTGTTGGTTGAAGAGTTCCACTGAGAGCCACAGATGTCCAGCACTTCTGGGCAGATCTACAGGCAGACTGAGCAGGATGCCCTGGTGCAAGAGTCAGCCTTTGGGCAGAGAAACAGAGAGGCGCAAGGACTGGGTAGGAAGCTGTGTGTTTATAACAGCAACTGCTCACTAGAGCTACAGGAGAACTCAGAGGTAAGCTGTAAGTTTTGGGGTGGGGCCTCAACAGTGCCCTGATAGCATACCCATCAAACTAATTCTGGGTTAGTGTTTTTTAAGATATTGTTAGATGAAAGGCTGACAAATACTCAGGGCATCTCAGAGTGGTCCCCAGACCAGCAGCATCAGCATCACTTGGGAGCTTGGAAATGCAAATGTTGGACACCTCCCCAGATCTCTTGAATGGGAAACTCAGGGAATGTTGTCCACTGATCTGTGATCTGTGTTTTAAAAACCCTCTAGGTGATCCTGATAAGCATCAATACTCTGCAAACCACAGTTTTAAAAGATGGAAAGGGATCCATCCATAAATTGATTTCTTTTCCAAGGGAAGATGGAGACTTAGAACTTTTCCAATACTAAATATCTAGAACCCAGGTCTCCAAACCTAGTTCCTCACAGGAATGATTCAAACATTTCTCCCCCATAGATTTGTGTATTAGTTACTGTAAACATTAAGCTGCTGCAACAAAAAGAGCCCAAAAGGCAATGGCTTAAATGACATAGAGAACCATTTCCAGGACTTCTCTGGTAGCATAGTGGATAGGAATCTGCCTGCCAGTGCAGGGGACATGGGTTCAATACCTGGTCTGAGAAGATTCCACCTGCCATGGAGTAACTAAGCCCACATGTCACCACTACTGAACCCGCACCCTAGAGCCCATGAGCCACAATTACTGAGCCCAAGCGCCACAACCGCTAAAGCACATGTGCCTGGATCCTGTGATCCACAACAAGAGAAGCCACCACAATGAGAGGCCCATGCGCTGCAATGTAGAGTAGACCCCTACTCACTGCCGCTAGAGAAAGCCCATGTGTAGCAGCAAAGACCCAGTGCAACAAATTAATAAAAAGAAAGAAAAGTATTTCCATCTAACAGTCTAGCAGTATAGGCTGGTGGGGCAGTTCTGCTGTATGAAATCATTTATGGACTAGGTTCTTTGCTTCTTGGGGGCACTGCTATTTCCCTGGGTGGTGTCTCCAATGGGATAGTCAAACTAGACTGCTGTCTTATCCAAATTCTAGCCACAAGATGTGACAGAGACAAAGTCCAGAGTCAGAAGCTCATCTTAATTTGCATGTGACCGTATTTGAAAACATCACATCTGCAAATGTTCAGTTGTTCCAAACTGAGTCATATGACCACTTGGAACTGCAAAGGGCACTGAGGAACGTGGTCTCCAGCTTAGCGGCTTTGTTCCCAGGAAGAAAGGCTCTGTAGGACAACCAGCAGACAGTCACAGCATGTGCCACGATGCCATACTAACACCGAAGTCTTACTGCTGTTTGTTTTGTTTTGTATTGTTTTACTTACATCCCACTGCGTTCCAGGAAGGCACTATGGCACCTTCACTATGTGAGTTAGAAAACCTCATTCAGACGGCCTATTAAGACACACAAGTGATTTTGAACAGGGAAAGCATAATCATCTGTTTCAAAGAAATCCATGCTTGGATGTAATCGACCAGATACCTGTCATCCAGTAAAATGGTAAGTTACTGTGAGAATGGGACTTAGAAGTGTTCTCAAGGGAATAAAGGTGCACACCAGCATCCAAACTTCTAGATATGAGGGAGAAGAAGAGACAGCCAAGAGAATAACCCAAAGGAGGATGATAGTATCTGAAGTCATACCTGTTCTGACTGCAATTCTGCCCAGACTTGACAGGGTCAGGGGGTAAGTATGTCTGTCCCCTCTCTATGAGTTCCAAATACACCCAGCCAAGGCACTTGTCCAGCAGGTTAATTTCAACGTTTGGCTTACAAGGGACTAAAGTTGGATGCGCAAAGTATCCAATTCATGGCAAGATCAGGAGGAGGCAGAAGGCTGAGTCAGGGCTAAAGTGTCATGGTACTCCAAGGGTCCTTGGACAGAAGTGTAATAAGCTGCAAGTTTCAAAGGAGAAAGTTCATCTTAACAAAAAAGAAAAAAAAGGAGGGAGCAAAAACCAAGTCAAAGGCCAGGTAGCAATAGAGCTGAATAAAAAGAGGTGGAAAACAAAGGGAGATGGGTGATTTCTGAGAATGGAACTGGATGGTCACATTTTCTGGTTGCTGGGCAAGTCCTGTGGGTAACCTGGAATCTCCACCAGAATAAGGGCAGGTGTGGAAAAGAGAAGCACAGAAACAAGGGTTTTGTGAACAGTGTAGCTCTTAGAGCTAGAGGCACAGAACCAAATCCCTATTCCTTCTAAAGTAATAGTCACCTCAACACACTCTCTGGGCAAGGATTTAAAAATAACAGTTTGGAGTAAATCATAATTAGAAAGCTAATTAACTGAGGCAATGCACAATAAAAGACATAGGCCTTGAATTGTGCCCCTGAAGCCAAGCTGATTTGTGTTTTTGTATTTTTTTTTTCTTTCAGGAATATAGATTATATCTAAATATATCTCAGTAAACCTAACAAATAAGCATGAACACAATTAAACCACTCCACATAAAGCAAAAAGCCTCACCGGTGTCAGCAAGTGGCAATGTCCTTTTCACTTTAAAGCTTCTATAAAGCCCCAAAGGAAATGCCAGTCAGCAACCCTTTGTCCTTTTAACCAAGGCCAACAGCTCTCATATTTTTCTGTCTTTGCTTCATACGGCACAGAGTTAGCCTCCAAGTGTGTTGTTTCCTCTGTGCTCGCCACAGAATCAGCAGATTATGTACCATAACGATTACGCTCTATTCCTTCATCATTTCTTTTGACAGACAAGAAAGCTTCAGCACTATTTAGTTATGCTCCCCTGCAAATATAATATGTGGAGTTTCAGGCATGCAAAAGAAATAGACATTTCTAGCTATTGTAAAAATGCCAGCATGTTGTGGGTTTCCATGACTAGGCACAGCTTAACAACCCGACAGAGCAGCAGGACCTTGTCTGTAGTGTCTTCCTTCTCCACCTTCTTCCCAGGTTCATGAGGCTCTCTCAGTGTGATGGAGTGATCCAGAGCTGAGATTCTGTAGTCACACTGCCTGAAGTCATGTTACAACCCTACCATTAATAAATTGGTTGGGCGAGTTACTCAGGTTCTTTGAACTTGTTTCCTCATCTACAAAATGAGAACACATCTACTGAAGTTGTTGTGAAAATTAAGTGACTAAACTTGTAAAGCCCTTCAGAACAGGTCCTGACACACACTAAATACTGGGTATGTTAGATGCTCTTCCATCTCTGACTGCCTGGTGCCTACACCAGTGAGACAGGCAGGAAGGGAAAAGAATGAGGAGGGGGACACAGCCTGAGAAAAACAGGATACAACAAAACCAGCTAAAACCTAGATGATGTCAATGGTGGCCTGGTTGTTAGTTGATTATACCTTCATTATAATACTGGTTATAATACTAAAAATCGCTCCCCCTTGTGCCATGACAGTTCTGAGGATGACCATAAAATGCCAAAAAGTAAGCAGTGGTCAATTCCTAAAAATTCCCAGCCCCTTCCCCTTAATAGTTAGAACATTCCTTCTACTCATCAGTGTATGAAATCACCCAGCCCATAAAAAGTAACAGCCCTATACTTCCAGGGCCAATCTTGCCTTCTGAGATGGACTACTTTCTGTCTATGGAGTGTGCATCTCTCAGAATAAAACCACTTTCACTCTACTTCAGCTTGGTCTTGAATTCTTTGCTGCGTGAAGCCAAGGATCCTCACGTGGCAGCCATCCCAGGGACTCGCTGGAGACCGGGGACATGACCAGCCTCTCGCTCCCCCTTCTCCTGCATCAGCTTGACACTCACCCTTCCCTGAGCTTCGACAGTGGTGCAAGCCCTCAGATCATCCTGTCTGCGTTAAGCTTCAACTTCCTTGAAGTTCTGCTCTCCACCACTTGACTAGACAGCAGGCTGAGCGTGGATCAGAGAAGGTTCAACCCTGTCCACACAAATCACTTGGGGAACCTTGATATCAGGCAGGTTTGGATGTAGTAGGTCTGAAGAAGCTGGGAAAGATTGAGGACAGATGAAGAAGGGGGCAACAGAGGATGAGATGGTTGGATGGCATCACTGACTCAACAGACATGAATTTGAGCAAGCTCCAGGAGTTGGTGAAGGACAGGGAAGTCTGGCATGCTACAGTTCATGAGGTCAACTGAGCAACCGGACAACAAACAACAGAGCCAGAGATTCTGCTTATTCTGCTGGTCTGTGGATCGCACTTTGAAGAGCAAGAGGTTGGTGTCATTTAAATCTAGATTCTAATCCCTAAAAGCTGGAGGACCCAGGGCAAGTTTCTCAACTTCTGCCTGTTTGCTTAAGCTCAAAGGTACCTCACTGGATCAATGTGAGGACTAAATGAATTAATGGTTATAATAAAACGTTCAGCAAAGTACCTGGCTGGCAGCAGTATACTGCCAATGATTGGTACCGATTAAGTTGTTAGGAGCAGAGTTATTAGACATTAATTCCTAAGGGAGTTGGCATTTTAAAGAGGTGACACAGTTGAGTTTAAGTGCTTCAATTCCTACTTGCAATGTCAAATAAAAAAACTGTAAGGTGACCCTGGCCACTGGTATATTACTGCAACCAACTTCCAGGTCAAGGGCAAACATGTACAAGAAAAGCTTTACTTCCTAAACAAAATTTCGGTTCTGTTCCCAATAAATAGCACAGAATCTATAACTCTTGAATCTCTTTTCAGGCAGCAGTACAGAATTCTTAGACTTCCAAACATTACCAGTGACTTCTGGACAAAGTGGAACAACATGGATAGTCATTTCCCACCTGAAACATCCAAACAAAAAGACAAAATATATAAGAGCTTTCAAGACAGCAGAATCAGACAATGAAAAACAGTGATTCTTGAGAGGAGAAGCATATGAGGTAAGATCTATGCTTGCTCTAACTTACTTATTGCCTTGAGAGAAAGTCTAGCCCACAGCACAGAGACTGAGAACCCAAATGGAGCCTAGGAGCTCTTTCAGTTGAGGTGATATGGCTGAAATCCAGGGGGAACTTGGTGGCTAGAGTTTTCAGAATAGAGTACCAGAGAAGAGAGAGCTGTACAGAAAAAAGATCTCTGGACATCTAAAAAATACAAATTAATCTATATTGACATAAATGAGATCAAGGAATAACAGAGAAGAAGGGATTACAAACGAGCAGTAGGAATCATTGGTGGATAATGGCTATGTTCACTGTCTTGATTCTGGTGTACACTTATGTCAAAACTTTTCATATGGAAACTTTAGATGCAGTTTATCATTGGTCAATTATCCTTTAATAAATGATCAAACAAAAATACTTAGGTGGCGCAGAGGTAAAGAATCTGCCTGCTAATGCAGAAAACACTGAAGATGCGGGTTTGACCCCTGGGTTGGGAATATCCCCTGGAGAAGGGAATGGGAACCTATTCCAGTATTCTTGCCTGGGAAATCCCATGGACAGAGGAGCCTGGCAGGCTACTGTCCACAGGGTTCCAACGAGTCGGACACGACTGAGTGTGCACACACCCAACCCTGATTCTAACTGCTTGCCTTACAGGTCCAGGACATGGCAAAAGTCATTCAAGGGAGGATGACCACACAGCTCAGACACAGTTCACTCTGTTCTTTTGATTCTCTGAATCCTGCTTTTGAATTGTGTCACATCTCTCATGCTATCCCTTAAAAACAACTTCAGGATTACAATTTCACTTCATATATTAGCCTTTAATAATTGAAAGGATGTTTAGCATCCTAAAAGTAACTATCACTAAGGAGCCCCAGAAAATACCTCCAGAGAGTGAGCCTGGTTCGTATAAACACAAAAGCAACAATTTTTCAGGCACCCCACTCAGCAAGGGCAGTCTGCCTAAAAGATCTTAAAATTTGGATTGATATCCAGTATAGTGGGACCCTGGAGTTTCTTTTGGACTCCTGGGTCCTTGTTAAATGTACTCCCTCCACCCCTGCCCCTATCAGCCTAAAGATACTTCCCATTATCTTGTTCCAGGAACTCTACAGAAAGATATACTGGATAACTCACTCCTAGATTTTAAATGTTGGATAAAGCTTATCTCTAAATGAAAAAGCAAACATCTTGTTATTTGGTATGGAGAAGTGAGAAACGACATTTTTTTCCTTTTGCTTCTCCACACTGTGAGCACATGACCCAATTACACTTGCTGTTCCACCTCACTGCTTTTACCTTGATCTGAGCAACCATTCCCATTCACCTGAATGCTGCAGCGGCTCCTTAACTAGTCTCCCTGGGTCCACCTTTGCCCTTCTTCAGTCTATTTGCAACACAGCCTCCAGAGCCATCCTTTAAAAACATAAGCCAGATTGTGTCAATCTTCTACTTGAAGCCTTTCCTCAGCTCTCATTTCACTTTGAGTGCAATCCAGGTTCTTCAGTGTATGCAAAGCCCTTTGTGCCCTGACCATTGTTACCTTTGACCTCTTGCCCTGTCATATTCCTCAGGCTCATTTTTCTTAACCCCCCTGGCCTCTGCTCCATTCCTGGGACTTGCCAGGTATGTTGCTGCTATAGGGCCTTTGCACCTGCCATTCCCTTTGCCTGTGAAGTTCTTCCCACAATCGTTAGCACAGTGAACTCCTTCTCTTTCTGCAAGTCTTTGCTCAAATGGCACAGCCTTATGAGGTCCACCTTGACCATTCTATTTTAAATTGCAACCTATGCCCATTTATTTTACCGTTTTTTTTTTGTTTGTTTATTGTCTGTTCATAAGGGCAGGGATTTTGATGTGTTTTGTTCTCTGATATATCCCAAGCTGCTAGAAAAGAGCCTGGCATATAGTAGATGCTTGATAAATACCTGTTGAATGAGTTACGATTATGTATTCCTTGATCTAGACATGAATTCTTGAATGACCTTGGGCAGCTTATATGTAAATAGGTCAAGGTGAACTTGCATTAGGAGGAAAGAATTCTGATTTTAAGCAGGTTAGGGTGAGTATAGGTCACCTGTGGTGCAATTTTTAGCAAACCAGGCAGTTAAGCTCTTAGCATTTTAACCATTCTCCTTGAATTGTTTTTCCAGTTTTATTATCATGGCTACATAGCTTGTTCTGAGAGGCCCATCTGTCTCATCTCTCTTCCCTACTCCATCTGTCTTCTCATTGCATGCTCTCTCTCCCGCTTTCTCTTTCTTTGACCTTATGATTTGAATAAGAGCAAAATGTCTTTGGCACTATCCAGTATGAATTAAAAGCTGAAGGCTCTCTCTGTTGATACAACAAAGAAAAGCCAAGTAAATCAATTAGCGAAATGAGGTAGAAGGGAGGGTGGGGTGAGAAGTTTGTTTGCTTGTTTATTTATTTATGTGTGTGTGTGTTTAAACTTTGTTCCATTCTAAAAAAAGAATTAAAGTTGAGCCAAGGATAGGGTCTTTTTTTTCTTCTTCTTTTTTGAGTCTAAAGCAGGGAACTAACAATTTTTAAACATCTGCAAATTGTGAAAGGTACTCTGTACATGCACACACACACACACAAATTAAAAATATATGTTAGAGTCACTTCCCTAGTGGCCATGCTGTGAAGCAACTAAGCCTGTGCACCGCAACTATTGAGCCTGTGCTCTAGACCCCAGGAAGTACAACTGTAGAGCCCGCATGCCAATGACTGAATACAATGACTGAAGCCCCTTCAAGCTAGAGTCTGTGCTCCACAACAATAAAAGCCACCATAATGAGAAGCCACATACCACAAGGAGGAGTAGCTTCCATTCACCGCAGCTAGAGAAAAGTCCAAGCAGCAATGAAGACCCAACACAGCCAAAATAAATAAAATTATTACAAACTATTTCATAGA
The DNA here is from genome assembly GCF_019923935.1 of Bubalus bubalis. NCBI lineage: Eukaryota > Metazoa > Chordata > Mammalia > Artiodactyla > Bovidae > Bubalus > Bubalus bubalis. Next base: position 103,320,311 of record NC_059159.1, on the reverse strand, counting down.
GATTCTATAAAAATACATGTTACTATATAATGTAAATTGAAAATATTTTAAGTTCAATATTTTTTGCATTATGAAAAATCTCAAATACACAGGAAATTAGAAAAGTGAACATATATACTTACTATCTACAGTCACAATTTTTAACAACAGGCCATTTTGTTTTCTCTGTCTAGATAACTTTTTGCTGAGCTACTAAAAAAAATTATAGACATTATGACACTTAACCTATAAGTATTTCAGAATTCATTTCTAAAAATTAAAGACATTCCCTACATTCTTTTTGATATTAAAAAATCTGGCCTCTTTTGATACTACATTAACCCTTAGAAACTTCTCAGCTTTCAGGCTCACCTTATACAATCATTGCCACAGACCAGAAATCACCTTTTCCTTTGTAAAGCTGACTCCTTTTAGTAGAAAATAGTATTCAGCAACATAAGTGTCCATCAAGAGATGAATGGACAGGTGTAGTATATACATACAATGGATTACTCAGCCAGGAAAAAGAATTTGCCCTTTGCAACAATGTGGATAGACTTGGAGGGTGAAATAAGTCTGACATAGAAAGAAAAATATTGCATTATATCACTTATCTGTGGAATCTAAAAACTAAAACAAACTAGTGAGTACAATAAAAACAGAAATAGATGTAAAAATATAGAGAACTAACTAGCAGTTACCACTGGAGAGTGGGGCAAGATCGGGGTAGGAGATTAAGAGATTAAAAGCCACTATGCTTGCCTGGAAAATCCCGCGGATGGAGGAGCCTGGTAGGCCGCAGTCCATGGGGTCGCTAAGAGTCAGATACGACTGAGCGACTTCACTTTCACTTTTCACTTTCATGCATTGGAGAAGGAAATGGCAACCCACTCCAGTGTTCTTGCCTGGAGAATCCTAGGGACAGGGGAGCCTGGTGGGCTGCCGTCTATGGGGTCGCACAGAGTCGGACACGACTGAAGTGACTTAGCAGCAGTAGCAGCATGTATAAATTAAACAAAATGCAAGGAATATTGTACATCACAGGGAATATAGTCAATATTTTATACAACTATAAACAGAGTATAAGTTATAAAAATTTTGAATCACTATGTTGTACACCCAAACATAGTATAATATTGTAATTCAACTATATTTAAATTAAAAAAGAATGAATTATTTCAGTAGTTTATTGTCTTCCAAGAGATTTTGGTTATACCACTGTCCCCCAGGCTTTCCCCTTTCTCTGTAACTATGGCTACAAAGTATATCTAGGTCCAGATCAACAGCATTACCACCACCTGTGAACTGGTTAGAAATGCTAATTTTTAGGCCCTACCATAGACTTAATCAGAAACTCTGGTGTGGTGCCTAGTGACCTGTGTTTGCACAGGCCTCAGGAACTTCTGATTCATGCTGAATTTTGTTAACCAGCGCTCTACATCTTAAGATTTCTGCTCTGGGAAGTAAAATTTCCAGAAGCTTCCCTGGTAACAAAAAAGTTTTTGTACTATTGGTCCCCCAACATACATGCATATAAACTTATCCACCAATAATACATATATTTTTTTCTATGAATATATTTGAAATGAACATACATGATACTATTCCATACATCTCATCCAACGTTAACTTTTTTCACTCAATACTATGTTCGATCTATATGAGTGTAGGTACCTTTTGTGATAATAAAAGGATTGGAAATGGAGGATATGGAATGAAGAACAGGAAAATGAAATAAAAGAGAAACATACATCAACAATGATGGTGTGCCACAAGCTAAGGAATGTGATCATTCCAAAGCACTTGGTCATATTTCAGTTTTTAAAATCCAGCTACACAGAGTTTTCCTTTCAATGTCATGATCAAACTTGCTCCTAATGATGAAGTGATTCCCAATTTTAAAGTATGTCAGTGATCAGGTTAGTAGTCCATGAAGGAGCACTATTAGGGTGGGACCTTAGCATACTTATTTCGCCCCTTTGAAACACCTATATTTTTTGTGATAAGATGGCTATAATTGATAATGTTGTCTCAGCTTGTGCATATTTATGTTGTCTTGTTCTGTGTTCTGCTTTTCCCATACTCAGCAGCTCTTGGCACTCAAAATAGCATGATTTGTAAGGAAGAAAGATACTTCTCCTAATACAAAATTCTCAAGTATTAGGCATAAAGTTCACCCCCAATAGAAATTTACTGTCACACAATTTCTGTCCTTATTACTTTTCTTTCTCTATGTTGGCAGTGAGGAGGGTCATTTAAATCATTTGCATGTTGTCAACCAACATGCTGATGATCCACAAATTCACATCTCTTGTCCACACTTCTTTATTAGACCTCAGAGCCATATATATGATAGGTTTGTGGACATCTTTGAGTCCCAGGGGTCCATCAAACTCAACATATCCAACATGTACCCATCACCTGCCTCCCAGAAGCCCCTATCCTCTGGTCTCATAATTTGCATAATATCACTCTTCTCCTAGACAGTAAGGCTAGAAACTTCTGATTCCTCTTGGCTCACCAACTGGTGATGAAGTTGCTTCCAATCTGCTTTTAAAATGTCATTTGGCTATAATCCCTTTTCATGCCCACAGTTTCTTTCTAAATTTAGAACTTTATTATCTCTTATCTAGACAATTGCTATACTCTGTTTTTTCCTTGACTTCAATTTCTTACCTTATTTCTCCTTCCAGAAAATATTTATGACTGACATTCATTGACTATGTACAATTTATAAATTACTGTTTCAACACTCTCCAAATATCTCATTTAATCCTACAAGGCATATATTAATGTGTGTGTATATATATATATGTACATATATTAATGTATATTAATTAAGTAACATAGTTACATATACATTAATATTTGTATATGTATACATCATATACATATACATTAATACATGTATATGTAACTATACATACATATTTACATATGTATGTATTAATGTAATACATACACATTAATGTATTAATGTATCATTTCACTCCCCTGATCCAAAACCTTCAACAGCTCCCCATTTCTTCCCCAGTAAAATCCAAGGCTTTCCCAGGGCTCCCAACATAGATCTCCAGATAAACCTCCCACCATTCCTTTCCATATTCACTGTGTTCCAACCACCTTGAATTGCTGATCATCTCCCTCACACATCATGTATTCATGGCTCTGCTTTTACCAATGCAACTGCTCAGCCTTTCCAATCTTTACCACCACCTTTTAAACTCCAGTTTAAACAGTATCTCTTCCACCAAACTTAACACATCTACTTCCTCCCTGTGATTATAATCCTTTTGAGGAGAAAAGTCATCTCTTCATTTTTGCAGCTCAATCTACCACCCCTTAGAATTCATGCATGCTTGTGTTCATTCATTCAAAAACATTGCTTAAAAATTTATTATGTTACAGGAACTGGCAGTGAACAACAAATAACACAGTGATTGCCTGTTGGAGTTTATAGTCTGAGAGGATATAAAAACTTGTTTATGAAAAATTAGACAGCAGTGTAGCATATGCAGGAAAAAATGGCGATTAATCATGCCTTCCCAGGGCAAAGGCACTTGACAAAGGGCATTTGAGCCAGGTCTTTAAGAATGAGTAGGAGTTCACTACAGGACAAACACAATCCAGGAAAAACAAATAGTATGTCAAGGAGGACAGGCACGAAATAACATGATGTGTTCAAGTAAAGGTTAACAATCCTTAATTATCTGAACTCAAGTGGATGGAGATACTGCAGACAGGTAGATGTCAATCAGATTGTGCAAGGCCTTAGAAACCATGCCAAGTGAACATCACTGTAGGAAATTTAAGGTAACACTGGATAAGCATGTCTGTTCCAAGACATGCTTGGAACAGGAAAAAGTAGCCCCCTCCTAACCCAGGAGATTCTGAGGCAATCCTCTAAGGAAGACTGCAGTATTGAGAGCAGTGTAACTCATGCCACCTTTCAATGTGTAATGTTTTGTTGTTTAGGGGTGTTTGCTTGTCTTAATGTGGGAAGAGTTTGGTTTTTTTTTTTTTACATTGGTTGAATTATTAGTAAAATTATTAGTTTTCCTTAACAGTATAATATGCAAGAAATTTAAGCCTCAAGCTCAACTGCTTAGGTTAGCATTATTTTTCCAAATCAATTGTTTTTCCTCCAAACCTGCCCTTTTAAGAAAATCGAAGATCAATTATTTGATGCACAGACACCCTGCCACCATACCCAGACAGAACATTCCCTAGCACCTGGAAGACTTATCTAGACAAAGAAGAGACTTGGAAGTCCTGTCGTCTATAGGTGCCAGGCTTCACCCAGCATGGCCACTGAAACCTGGTCCTGCCCTGTCCAGGGGATGCTTCATCACTCCTGTGCAAATGCTCTTGCTTCAGCATGATGGTAGGCTACACAATGAGATCCAGCTCACTCTCCTGAGCTGTGGCTCCCCTACCACTAACCCATAAATAGGCCAAGAAGAAGGTTAGATTGTAGCCACATATTAGAACAGAACCAACCCCCCTACCCTCCATGTTGGGCTCATTGGGCTAAATGAGCTGCCCAAGGTTGAACAGCTAGAGAGAAGAATGTTTGGATGCAAAATCAAGTATTTTGATTTCCACTGCTTTTCTCATTAAGCTCTGCTGCCTCCAATAAGAAATGTATTTAGCTTCTGTGTGTGCTCAGTTGCATCCAACTCTTTGTGACCCCACCAGGCTCCTCTGTCCATGGGATTTCCCAGGCAAGGACACTGGAGTGGATTGCCTTTTCCTCCTCCAGGGGATCTTCCCCACTCAGGGATCGAATCCAAGTCTCCTGCATTGGCAGGCAGATTCTTTACCACTTTGCCACCTGGGAAGACCTTGACAGCTAGGTAATAAGCCTTGATATCTACAAGGGATTTTGTGAGATAGCTGAGCCTTCAGGATTATTAAGTCCCAGAACAAGTTACTAAGAACCTCTTATCATAAGAGGTCCTGCTGATCTTCTTTTGAAAGGAAGGATTCCTTGAGTCTGGAGTGGATAGTCTCATCTGTATTTGGTAGCTTATAATCCGTGACCTTGAGCTTGCAAGAATTTGGGACATGTCTTCCAATACATCATGCAAAGCTACTTTTCTGCCTCACTGACCTGCTGGCATCATGCAGGGAGAACCTTTTTAATGCTACATTTGTTAGATCAAAATAGGCACTTCACAAGGGATGAGCAAACATCAAGATTTCAGAATGCATCATATTTGGATGAAAATTACCAGAAATTACTTTTAACAGCTGAGATGTATAGTATACAAATCATTAGCAATTTGTTTGTCCTTCAGCCATATGGTGGAACATACATGTGCAACCACATAAATGAGGATATTATGATAAACCTTTCAAATTATAGTGTTCTGTATATAATCTAACTCTTTTTTAAAACATATAATAAAATAACAAACATGGATGGTTTTGAGGGTTAAGATCAAAAGACATTGTCTCTAATTTGAAAAAGAAACTTTAAAACTGACAAAAATAAATGTATCTTCAAATTGAGTTGTTTCCCAAATTATTAGTGTTTCAGTGAGTCCCCCATCTCACTTTTTAGTCAACAGTTCATCTGAAATTCCCAAGGGTTGTGTGGTTCCCTCTACAAAGATATGGTACATTCAACACAACCCGAGGAGGGCAAAGGGAGGTGAAGGATAGAGAGCTGGACCAGGAGGGAAGAGACTCCATGCTTAGCTTTGCAGTGTTGGAATCATCACCCAATTCTAGCTTTCAGTTTGCTCATTTGAGAATGGAGTAGGTGGTGGAGGAAGTGGACAACATTCACGATTCTTCCCACTTTGAGATTTTTGTTTGACAAGTCGGTTAAATTCTCAGAATGCTATCCTCCTGATCCAGCAGGTGAGGGCTTCTTTGTATGGTTTCGCGGAAGATCCGACGCTTGGCCTGTGTGGCTGTACGTGTCTCCATGAGGCCCTGTCGTTCCAGTGAAGAGATCAAGATGGCTTCCCACGAAGCTGAAGCAAGGCTTTGGAATATATAATGTTTGTGTGTGTACCAGAATCACTGGCTTTTAAGTCTTTGTTTTCTGAACTGGAGATATTTTTTACATCTCTATGATGTACATGGGGTAGAGGCATAATTCTTAGTATTGTGGTGATAATAAAGGGTGAGGGGAGAGGGAATAAATTCAACAATTCAATACCCCATGTACATCATAGAGACATAAAAAATATCTCCAGTTCAGAAAACAAAGACTTAAAAGCCAGTGATTCTGGTACACACAGCCAGTGATTCTGGTACACACATGACTAATCGCCTTTATTTCTAAAAACATTCACTAAAAACTAAAAGGCATAATTCTTAGTATTGTGGTGATAATAAAGGGTGAGGGGAGAGGGAATAAATTCAACAATTCAATACCCCATGTACATCATAGAGATGTAAAAAATATCTCCAGTTCAGAAAACAAAGACTTAAAAGCCAGTGATTCTGGTACACACACGACTAATCGGCTAACGGGTGTTAATACTATAAACTGTTTAGAATTCAACCCTATTGTAACTCTATCAGGTAGGTTCCCTTCTGGGCGACTACAAACGTCACTTGGCATTACCACATTTATCGTCAGATGCCTGGGTACACGCCCCAAACACCTACATTCCCCCGCGCCCCCATCTTTGACAGTAGCAAGTCTCTCTCCTTTCCTGCAAGCTGACAAAACAAAGCCTACCTTCTGGCTCACATGTACCACATGCTGGTCACAAAAAGCAGTTTATGAAAAGGCAGACTTTTGCTGCATAGGAGAGTATTTTAGCTGCTACTCGGAGTTTATAGACAAGATAAATTCTGATCTTAAATTTGGGTTACATAAGAAGGCTTATTTGTTCTTCATAACTCTTCCATAAAACAATACTAAGTATATACCTAATCTGAAAGAAAGTTAAGACCTTGCTTAAATTCCCAAATAACACTGTTTGTGTCTAACAGGATCACAGCACAGATAGTGTATGCACACATATTTCTTAATCTACCAACAGAGATCAACAAAATCAGATTTGTTTAGAGAGATACGGATACTTCAAGTCAGTAATGCATGTCTGTAATGCAAACAAAACAGGCACTTAGGGGGAAAAATCCTTTGCCTTACTTGAGAGAGAGGAGCAATCCAGGGGACTGGCCTGCAAGGGAAGTCTGTGGCTCTAACTGCATTTCAATGCAGTGCTTAGTTTATTCACCAGGGGTCATCAAAGGTCTGGATTTTCTTTGTCTACTTGTTGACTCTTAAATGTACACTGTACACTTAAGAACTACTGACTTCTTTCCACTTGTGCATCAGGAAATGTGGCTTGCAATTCCTTCCCCCCACCACACCAGGCCCACCCCTACTACTTAGCACAGAGCTGTTTCTCTTTATAGACCTCTACCAACACACTGCAACAAGAAAATTAGACGCATAATGAAAATGCCTTTTCTACTAAAAGCATCTATTAAAAAGGAGGAAGATGAAACATGATATCTAATTAATTATTTTGTCTTAATAACCTTTGATTCCATTTTTTAAAGTTGGAAAATGCAAGGCTTAGAAAACTACTGTTTTCTGGATCCATGAACTGAATTGCATGCTTGGAAAGCAAGTGCATTATGACTCCCTTTCATCTGTAGCTGGTTCCTCAAGGGCCAGAGGTGGCCAACAGAAGGACAAGTTAACATTACTCTGTGAGACTTTTTCAGCCCCATTGAACAAGTAAATAGGGGAAGTTTTTGATGAAGATTTGGCTCTGGCATGAAGGACAAGGGTCCCACGGATCTTGGAAACCCTAATGGACTGGACTGAAGACCTCTTTTTGAGCAGCTCAAGGTATTTATCTCAATTTTTCTGTGATATCCTTAAATGTCTTTAGCATGAAGCTTTGGAGCCAAATGAATTCTTTCTTACTTGTACCCTCTGAATAAACCAAACTGCATCCTTTGAAAGTTCAAAAATAAACCATAATTCAGTCACAATGAGAAGTAGATTCAGTTTGCAGAATTCTTCCAGGGTTGCATAGCTCCTATTTAAAAATTGACAGTGGCTCTGTATACCCTTCCTCCTGCCCCCAGATAGTCATAAAAACAGGAAAAAAAGGAAATGCCTTGCTATTCAAGGCATTTGATCTATATTACTTCCATGCTCTCCTTTAAAATGCAAAAATCATCTAGTGGTAGAATGTAAGAACTGGATGAGGCTACAAATTCCAATTCAATCCTCTTTGCACATTTGCAAACTGAGCCTCAGAGAAGGTAAGTACTGCTTTGAGTCATTTGGTGACAAAAATGGACCTATTCACTCTATTCTATGGCATTCTTTCCAAATAAAATGAGGGGAAGACTTATAATACAAAATATATAAGGCAACACTGTTGAAAAGGCAGTCAAGACCATGAAAAGAAAGAGGAAGTCAATTCTGACCCAGAGCACAATTGATAAATCTGGCCCTGAGCACCTGGGCCACAAGGTAGCACACAGGTCTCCCAAGCCCAAAACTGCTAGTTGTCTTCCTTTGCGCTTGTCAGTGATTAAATAAAAACACTATGAGACACACGAGGACCACAGTTGCGTCAACAGAATAAGATGGCTTGCTAAGACTTGCTATGAAGAGACTGAGAGTTGATACAAGAATCCTGGTTAGGCTTCAGTTCAGTTCAGTTCAGTTCAGTTGCTCAGTCGTGTCCAACTCTTTGCGACCCCATGAATCGCAGCACGCCAGGCCTCCCTGTCTGTCACCAACTCCTGGAGTTCAATCAAACTCAAGTCCATCGAGTAAGTGATGCCATCCAGCCATCTCATCCTCTGTCGGCCCCTTCTCCTCCTGCCCCCAATCCCTCCCAGCATCAGGGTTTTTTCCAATGAGTCAACTCTTTGCATGAGGTGGCCAAAGTATTGGAGTTTCAGCTTTAGCATCAGTCCTTCCAATGAACACCCAGGACTGATCTCCTTTAGGATGGACTGCTTGGATCTCCTTGTAATCCAAGGGACTCTCAAGAGTCTTGTGCAACACCACAGTTCAAAAGCATCATTCTTCTGTGCTCAGTTTTCTTCACAGTCCAACTGTCACATCCATACATGACCACTGGAAAAACCATACCCTTGACTAGATGGACCTTTGTTGGCAAAGTAATATCTCTGCTTTTCAATATGCTATCTAGGTTGATCATAACTTTCCTTCCAAGGAGTAAGCATCTTTTAATTTCATGGCTGCAATCACCATCTGCAGTGATTTTGGAGCCCCCCAAAATAAAGTCTGACACTGTTTCCACTGTTTCCCCATCTATTTCCCATGAAGTGATGGGACCAGATGCTATGATCTTTGTTTTCTGAATGTTGAGCTTTAAGCCAACTTTTTCACTCTCCTCTTTCACTTTCAGCAAGAGGCTCTTTAGTTCCTCTTCACTTTCTGCCACAAGGGTGGTGTCATCTGCATATCTGAGGTTGTTGACATTTCTCCTGGCAATCTTGATTCCAGCTTGTGCTTCTTCCTGCCCAGCGTTCCTCATGATGTACTCTGCATATAAGTTAAATAAGCAGGGTGACAATATACAGCCTTGACGTACTCCTTTTCCTATTTGGAACCAGTCTGTTGTTCCATGTCCAGTTCTAACTGTTGCTTCCTGACCTGCATACAGATTTCTCAAGAGGCAGGTCAGGTGGTTTGGTATTCGCATCTCTTTCAGAATTGTCCACAGTTTATTGTGATCCACACAGTCAAAGGCTTTGGCGTAGTCAATAAAGCAGAAATAGATGTTTTTCTCGAACTCTCTTGCTAGTTTGATGATCCAGTGGATGTTGGCAATATGATCTCTGGTTACTCTACCTTTTCTAAAACCAGCTTGAACATTTGGAAGTTCACGGTTCATGTACTGCTGAAGCCTGGCTTGGAGAATTCTGAGCATTACTTTACTAGCATTCTAACTGAAAATCCAGAAACGTTTGGAAATTGCCACTCCACACTAGTCTGGAGCAATCATTTCTTGAAGAATGTTCAACAGCATAGTACCTGGCTTTTAAGTGACTAAACCACTACTTATGACCTATTAACCTCTTGACAGAACAAGGATTTGCGATTTTTTTTAAAAAAGCAGTGAAGCTGGAGGAATGGAGGAGCCAAAGGCAAGATGAGTTGCTTTTTATTTTCTCTTCACACAAACTCTTTCTTAAAAGATAAGCTAGAAAACCCTGAAGAAGCAGCACTTGTCCGCTAACCCCATGCTGTTTTATGTGAAATTATATAACCCACTCCTGCAAAAGTACTACATTTTCAAACATCCTCAAACTAAATAGCAGGGACAGTATTTCAAAGTGACATTTATACTGTCAATGGGGAATGAATGGCTGAAAGGTAAGATAGTGATCAAGAGAAAATTTAATCCCAGGACCAGGAGGAGGCAGACACCTATGAAAAAGATAAGACAGCCTGTAGCTGCCCGGAGCTTCTTATTTTTACACAATTGGGAATACTGCAAGTTGCAAAGGCTCTATGTGTGTGTGTGTGTGTTATCAGGAAAATAAGAAAATATTGGTTTAGTCCACTATTTCTTTCCTCCATTATTTCCTCTGCTGATGATTGATTTTCTTATCCTCAATTGCATCAGTTTTTGCCCAAGTCTCCCCACACCCAGAAAATTGTTAGTCAACATGTATTTTACTAAGTCCAACAGGTTATACTCACACTATGGGGAATGTGATTTAAACAACTCATGTCTTATCATTTCACTTTGGACGATTTAAACACTGGACTATATTTCAAAACTCTGCCTTCTCACAATCCAACTTATTATTTATTTGCTGGCTTCTTTTTGTTTTGGAGGCTGTTTCCATGCTTCCTATTTGATAGAGATTAAATGTGTTTAAGGGACTTTGAAGAAAGATGATAAAGACAAGTTAGCTTCTGTTTTGTGAGGAGAAGACTTTGGAGGGCACTCATGGTAACCATCAACTATAAAAAGTATAATTATAGCCGATGATGACCCTCTCTTTCCTGTAAGGCACAGCATGATGAAATATGTTTTTGTGAAGAAGACTGCTGACAACTTAGAATGTATCAATGAGTAATCAGGAGGACAAGGGGGCTGGGAACAACCTCAAAAGAAGAATAATTGAAAGAACTGTGGGTGTTTAGCCTAAAATTGAGAAGATGTTAAGGCAGCATGTTAGCTTTTTATAGTAATCAAACTATTAAGAGAAATTTCAGCTCTGTAGAACCATAACCTTGTAGATAGAAGTTGTTAATAGCCAGGTTGAAAATTAACACAACTGAACTCTTCCCATCAACTGAAGGGATTGTCTTATACCTTTAGTAGTTTCTTACCAAAGTCTTTTGCTAGAGGCTAGATGGCCATCTTAGAGGGCTATTGCAGAGAGGACTCTTGAAAGGGACAGATGCAGCATTAGATGATTGCAAAGGCCCTTCTTGCTCAAACACTGTAGACATGATATAGAATTTGATGTGTATAGTCTACAATCGGAGAAGGCGATGGCACCCCACTCCAGTACTCTTGCTTGGAAAATCCCATGGGCGGAGGAGCCTGGTAGGCTGCAGTCCATGGGGTCGCTAAGAGTCTGACACGACTGAGCAACTTCACTTTCACTTTTCACTTTCACTCATTGGAGAAGGAAATGGCAACCCACTCCAGTGTTCTTGCCTGGAGAATCCCAGGGATGGGGGAGCATGGTGGGCTGCTGTCTATGGGGTCGCACAGAGTCAGACACGACTGAAGCGACTTAGCAGCAGCAGCAGCAATCTACAATAGCAATCTGAGGGCATCTTTATGCTCATATACTCAGTTGCTCAGTCATGTCTCCTCTTTGTGACCCCTAGGACTGCAGCCTGCCAGGCGTCTCTGTCCATGAAATTTTTCAGGCAAGAATACTGGAGTGGATTGCCAATTTCCAGTCTAGGGGATCTCCACAACCCAGGGATTGAACCTGTGTCTCTTGCAGCCCCCGCACTGACAGGTGGATTATTTGCCACTGCACCACCTGAGAAGCCCGAGTGCTTTTACAGGCAGAGTAAACCAGATGTGAAACAACTAAAGGTGGCTGCTTTTCTTTTTGTAATTCTACTCATCACACTTGAGCCTTTTATCCTTCCTGCCCACATACAGTGCTGACCCACTTCCCATATCCTTTTCATCCAGAGCACTGAGCAAAAATACACTTGAAGAATAATAATAGATTTTCAGCCAATCTAGAGGATATATTGATACGATTATGCTATATATTCCAGCAAACTGAAAATAACAGTAGATTTAATCTCTTTGTGACTCCATGGACTATATGGTCCATGGAATTCTCCAGGCCAGAATACTGGATTGGGTAGCCTTTCTCTTCTCCAGGGGATCTTCCCAACCCAGGGCTCCTGCATTGCAGGCAGATTATTTACCAGCTGAGCCACAAGGGAAGCCCAAGAATATTGGAGTAGGCAGTCTATCCCTCCTCCAGATATTCCTGACTCAGGAATCGAACCGGGGTGTCCTGCATTGCAGGTGGATTCTTTACTAAATGAGCTATCAGGGAAGCCCATATTGATACAATTATGCTATATATTCCAGCAAACTGCAAATAACAGTAGATTTAATTGGATAATTATTTGCCTATCAGGTAAAGAAACTCAAGTGTGGGCATTTTGAACTGATATAGGAGCTCCATGGTCATGACAAGGACTCAGAGGTCTAGCTTTCTATCCCATTATCTGAGTGTGTGGTTTTCACCTCATGGTCCAAGATAGCTGCTGGAGGCTCTGCCCGCATCCCAGACAGCAGGAAGAGGGAAGTAGAGAGAGGCACACCTCCTTTCTTTTGAGCAACTTTACTTGAACTCTCATAAAATATTTTCACCACATCTCATCAGCCAGATACAGACTCAAAGAAGGAACCAGACAAAATTATTTATCTGGACAGCACCAGGCCAGCTAACACTAAGGCTTCTGTTACTATGAGAAAAGAAAAGACTGTCAGGAAGTAGCTGACAATTTTGTATAGAACAGTCTTATGGACTCTGTGGGAGAGGGAGAGGGTGGGAAGATTTGGGAGAATGGCATTGAAACATGTATAATATCATGTATGAAACGAGTTGCCAGTCCAGGCTCGATGCACGATACTGGATGCTTGGGGCTAGTGCACTGGGACGACCCAGAGGGATGGTATGGGGAGGGAGGAGGGAGGAGGGTTCAGGATGGGGAACACATGTATACCTGTAGTGGATTCATTTTGATATTTGGCAAAACTAATACAATTTTGTAAAGTTTAAAAATAAAATAAAATTAAAACACACACACACACAAAGTTTAGGTATTGTAAAAAACATAATATTACTGTCTGGATTTCTGTTTCCTCAACATTTTAAAGTAAATCCACTTAAAGCAGATGCTACATTCTTACAGTAAGTAGTGAAGGAAACCGACTGGTTCCAAATGACCAAACTGACTCATTAGAAAAGACCCTATGCTGGGAAAGATTGAAGGCAGAAGGAGAAGGGGATGACGGAGGATGAGAAGGTTGGATGGCATCACCACTTCGATGGACCTGAGTTTGAGTAAGCTCTGGGAAAGGAGTACATCAAGGCTGTATATTGTCGCCCTGCTTATTTAACTTATATGCACAGTACATCACGTAAAATGCCAGGCTGGATGAAGCACAAGCTGGAATCAAGATTGCCAGGAGAAATATCAATAACCTCAGATATGCAGATGATACCACCCTTGTGGCAGAAAGTGAAGAAGAATTAAAGAGCCTCTTGAAAGTGAAAGAGGAGAGTGAAAAAGTTGGCTTAAAACTCAACATTCAGAAAACGAAGATCATGGCATCTGGTCCCATCACTTCATGGCAAATAGATGGGGAAATAATGGAAACAGTGACAGACTTTATTTTCTTGGCCTCCAAAATCACTGCAGATGGTGACAGCAGCCATGAAATTACTCCTTGGAAGGAAAGTTATGGCCAACCTAGGCAGCATATTGAAAAGCAGAGACATTACTTTACCAACAAAGGTCCATCTAGTCAAAGCTATGGTTTTTCCAGTAGTCATGTATGGATGTAAGAGTTGGACTATGAAGAAGGCTGAGTGCTGAAGAATTGATGCTTTTGAACTGTGGTGTTGGAGAAGACTCTTGAGAGTCCCTTGGACTGCATGGAGATACAACCAGTCCATCCTAAAGGAAATCAGTCCTGAATATTCATTGGAAGGACTGATGCTGAAGCTGAAACTCCAATACTTTGGCCACCTGATGTGAAGAACTGACTCATTGGAAAAGACCCTGATGCTGGGAAAGATTGAAGGCGGGAGGAGAAGGGGACAACAGAGGATGAGATGGTTGAATGGCATCACCAACTCGATGGACCTGAGTTTGAGTAAGCTCCAGGAGTTGGTGATGGACAGAGAAGCCTGGCATGCTGCGGTCTATGGGGTCACAAAGAGTCGGACACGACTGAGTGACTGAACTGACTGACTGAGTGAAGGAAAAATTTCAGGTGCAATTTTACCTCCAAAAATGATAGTAAAATTCTGAAAATTATTTTATCTTATATTTAATAAGATTCAGGTTTTATCAATTATTTTTCAGTTTTTTCCAAGAGTGAAATGGTGATTATTTCACTGATGTCAATCTGATGAGAAATAATTATCTAATATTTCTTTGTTTCCATTTGTCTTCTGCTGTTTGATTGCAGAAAGAATTTCTGTGTGAAAATATGCATCAGTTTTACCAAAAGCCTCTCTTAGGCCTTTGATATTCAAGTCATGCTTAGAGAATCTATCCTAGTATCAAAATTCCAGATGTTTTACTAAAGATTTTTCACTGGTCTACTTCTGCTGGACCCTCATATGTCAGGAACTTTGAGAGTGATAGAATGAATTTTTCAGCAGTACTTTAATTAGTGTCATGAAATGTTGTACCACTTGCAAGATATGCAAACTCTATTTGCAACTGGTTTTTATTACCAGATGTTCACAATTTACAATCTAGTAGAGACTCATCTATAAATATTAGGATGGATTGGTAGAAATAGACACTACTCTTTAGCAAGGAGGATTTTTGAATGTGTATTAACATGATAAGTCATTGGCAAGTGTTTTTGCATCATGAAGACTCTTGTTTCCATTGACAATCTTATAAATGCAGTTTTTCAGGTAACAAAGTTTTGGATAGTGAGACTTCCTATTTTTTGCCCTGTATGTTGTACTTCAGTTATGAAGTTAGGAAAAGAACTAAAAATTGTGTGCGTGTGTGTATACGAAGGGAGAGAATTAATCTACCATATATCAGGTGCTATTCTAGAAAGTATTTTGCATGCTATTTCATATAATCCTCCCAATAAGCCTATAAAATAAAGTCTTAATTTCTATTTATAAATCAGAAAATTTATAGAATCTCAATAATTTACAAGTGTAAACAGCATAGTAGTGCTCTCATTGAAGGTCTGCCTCCAAGGCCTAGGCTCTTTACTCTAGAAATATGTTATGCTTCAAGTTTTTGATCAGCTTGTTTTTAAGGACTGTCATTGTAAATGGAAAGAACAAGAAGGATAGAATGTTTCTTTCTAGTTGATTTAAAACAAACCGGGCTTGAAACTTCCTTCAAGGCTGGAGGCCTTATTATCTTTATTTCTCAGTGCCTATGCACATAAACAGGGTTCTCAGGTGGCTCAGTGGTAAAGAATCTGCCTGCCAGTGCAGGAGAAACAAGAGGTATGGGTTCAATCTCTGGGTGCGGAAGATCCCTAGAGGAGGAAATGGCAACCCACTCCAGTATTTTTGCCTAAAGAGTCCCATGGACAGAGGAGTCTGGCAGGCTACAGTCCACAGGGTCGCAAAAAGTCAGACACAACTGAGCGACTGAGCATGCATGCATGCACACACATAAATTAAGAGGCATTCAGCTGCAAGAAACTGAAACCCATGGCAATTGA
The DNA here is from genome assembly GCF_019923935.1 of Bubalus bubalis. Classification (NCBI taxonomy): domain Eukaryota; kingdom Metazoa; phylum Chordata; class Mammalia; order Artiodactyla; family Bovidae; genus Bubalus; species Bubalus bubalis. The sequence continues at coordinate 103,304,421 of NC_059159.1, read as the reverse complement.
CTTTCAGACCAGTGATTATCAAAGTGTTATCCCTGGACCAATAACATCAGCATCTCCTGGGAACTTGTCAGAAATGAAATTCTCCACTTCTACCCTGGGTATACTGTCAGAAACTCTGGGGGTGGGCTGAGAAATCCATGCTGTTAAGGCCCATGGGGGATTCTGACTAAGGTTAAAGTTTGAGAACTGTTTTAGACAATAAAGAAATTATGTTCCTCACTAAGCAGGAGGTACAAAGACAGAGTATCTCTGGGTACAATAGGATCAGGGCCAGGTTCTATTTCTCTGTTTCTCTTTCATTTTCCTCAAGCTGACTCCCCTTCATGGCCTCAATACCTAGAGGCAGAAAATGAGCCATTACTTCGTTTTTGAAGAAAGAAAAGAGTGGATACACCCTTCCCAGAAGTCTCCCCAAGAGGTTTGCCCTCATGTTTCAAAGGCCAGAATTCTGTCACCTAGCAACACCTTTAGCCAATTACTGGCAACTTGAATGGCACCAATGTAATTGGCTGAAACCAATCAAGACCCCACCCCCTGCCATATGGCCATACCAAGGAGGAAGCCTACCTGAATAAAAATGAAGCAAGGAGGTGATCATGGGAATAGATACCATATAGTGTCAACTACGGTCACAAACGTGGTTGATTCACACTGCCACTAATTCTTACTACAGAAGAACTTCAACTCAGAATCTGTACATTTGCTTCAGTAATCTGACTAATTTGTTAGCCTTTTAGAATTTCAGGTCTAAAGCAGCAACCGACAGATCACTTTTATATTTTGGTGATTAAAGTCTGACATTTAGAATCAACTAGGCATAATAATATATTAGAGTCCTTTAGTGGCATCATTTTGAGATTTGTTTTATCTACTTTAGCTAAATATTCTATATTTTTATATCAAGCTCTGAGATAACTATAATTAAAAGGACAAAAAATTATGATTAAAGTATGTATTTTCCCTCTACAGTATTTGTGCTTCTTCAAATGACAGGTGTTTCTTCAGAAAGGAAATTCTACTCATTGCTATCTTTGTTATCTTTCCTATAGCAAAAAATGAATTTTAAATAATGACTTTTCAGAAGAGAGAAAATCTGAAATGATGAGCAGATTGCTTTGATCACTGCTTTGTTGAACAAAACAGACAGTTGTTTGGAGACAGGTTGCAATACAACAAACATTTAATTTTTGCTTGATTCACACATGAAACTATCAGTTGGGAAGGTTAGTAATTACTAAATCCTCAATTCAATCAAACATGAATGCCACACAGCCCTGCGCTTGTTTAGCTGTAATATGGAATTGATCTCAGCAGATGTAGTAAAATAGTTCATATCCATAACGCCTGAAAAAATTCACACAGCCTGCATTTCATTGTTGCTCTGTACTACAGCCCTCCCCAACTCTCCCATTTCTTGAGTTTTTCAATTAAGTGCTTTCCTTATTTATATTCTACATCTGATCAAACACCAAAAAATGTGGATTAGTCACATTCCTAAATAAATTGAAACATTATGTAACAAGTGTCCCAGCAGTTTGAGAAGGAACCTCAAAGTGGCATGTTGGAAAAAGCCCTGGACTGGCTTTTTCTGGCTTCTCATCCCAGCTCTACCATCTATATACATGATGATTTGGAGTGATTTAATTCACACCTCAGGCCTCAGATTTCAGCGGTAAAATTAGAAGATTGGCATTGGCTATCTCTCAGTTCTATGACAGTTAGAACTGCCTGGACTGAAGAAAGATCAAAGGAGAGGCAGCTTGGCACGGTGTGAAAAAAAACCCTGAAGTTGAAATCTCAGCTCAGCTACTTATTAACTGTGTGACCTTGGGCAAATGATTTAAAATCTCTGAGAGTGTTTTCTCATAGATAGAAGAGAGATAATATCAACCTACTTCTCAGGATGTTGTGAGACTTTGAGAAAAATATTAGAAGAGACTGGCATTGTTGATGCCTGTAGTCGTCACTATTATAATTTAAATGAAGAGGAAGAATCCACCTTATTTTTTTCTATCCCTCACTACTAAAATTCTTGCAGCAAAAAACCCAAATACATACCAAAAAGCAGGTGGAGCCAATATCTCCATATTCTTGCTACCCTCTCATTCATTAATACTTTACTTTCAAAAAATTGACACCTTAGGTTAATACAAGCTATATGTCAATAAAGTAGGGCAAAAATGACCAGAAAAGTATGATTGCATCAGAGTATACCTTGAAATGCTGTGTCTTCAAGGAAAACTCATGAAGGGGTCTATCTCCTTCACTCTGTGAGAGGAGGAAGAGAAGGAGGTGGAGTAGTTGACAGCTGAGGGCATTTTTCTTTTCTGAGTTTTACTTGAATGGGCTCAAGGTATCTTGCAGTCATCAAGTCTTTTTACTCCCATAAACTAGCCCTATAAAGTCAGAGTTGCCTCAACCCTCTTTATCAAGTAAGCAAAAATGAAAGCACGAGATGAAATACAAATGAGAAAAAGCCAGAAGTCATAGCTGGATAAGGAAGTCCCATCTCTTCTGTGAGTCAGCAAATCCTAACTTCTGCAAGGTTGACTCAGGAATCCCTAGTAAGTCTGAAAAGACTACCACATGAGGAACACAAGCCTTTGTTTGTTTTTGTTTGTTTTTTTTTTTATAAAATCTGAGCATGAAGGAAATCCTAAACCAAATATGAGAAGATATGGGTTAACACCACAATTACGATACATGTGAGTTAGTTAACCTCCATAAGACTATTTTCTTACTAGAGAAAAATGAAAATAATAGTATCTCTCTCTGTGATGATCCAAGGAGATATCACTGGAAACAGCCATTTTAGAAATTTACTGTACAAAATTGGTGGAATTCAACAGTTGCCGGGGCTTTGTTTCACCACAATGATCTTGGATGCCTGTAATACAGGGAGCATTTGACTGGTGGGGATCAGAGATGCCATATATCCTGCAATGTGCAAACAGTCTGGTACAAGGAAAAACTGTTCTGCCTTCAATCAATTTTCTAATGTCACAGACTTCAATTTGAGAAGTCAGACATTTGTGTAAGTGAAAAAGTTGTTTATAATAATCAGAGTGTAGATCCTTACTTAAATTAATACATAAACACCAAGTAGTTTTGCATGGTTGGAATATGCACCAAATTTTCCAGATGAAAATTGCCATCTAAATTGAAGAAATACAGAATTCAGTTTTGTTTACAACCTATCCAGCAAAAGCAGCATTGAGTCACAAATACAACACATGTGTTTCAGTTTTCATTTGTAACTGTAGTGTTTATGGCAATTCACACATACATACATACATATATATAAACACACACACATATATACATGTATACACACACATACACATTTATGTTGTTGTTTAGTCACTAAGTCATGTCTTACTCTTTTGCGACCCCATGGATTGTACAGCCTGCTAGGCTCCTTCTGTCCATGGGATTTCCCAGGCAAGAATAATGGAGTGCGTTGCCATTTTGTACTCCAGGGGAGCTTCCTAACCCAGGGATCAAACCCAAATCTCCTGCATTGGCAGGTGGGTCCCTTACCACTAAGCCACCATGGGAGCCTATATGCATTTATAGACACACACATATATGTACTTACAAAACCTTTATTTTTCAAATGTGAAAAAAGCTTAAACAGGAAGACATTAGTTGAATATTATCTTAATTTCGAATCTGTGAATTTTATGTATGTGCAAGCATTTGACTACTCCTTGATTCTCTTAGGTGAGGTGTTCCTCAGTATTTACATATTGAGACACATATTAATTGATTATACATTACTTTTGCATCATTGCCTTTTATACTACAGTGAGGACATTTTATTGAAGTTTTTGAAATTATGCTTGTAGATAAGCTATTTTATCTACGAATTTAATTTCAAAATACTAAAGGGCAGCAGAGAATATGTGCTTTATAAAGTAAGAGCTGGAACTGAGAAGGTTGAGGACTACAACATGAAAGAAATGTAAATGATTGCTGTTTGTCCTTGGTTTTGCACAAGAGACTGACTGGATTCAAATTAGCCAGGGAGAGATGGCTCTCTGCTCTTTATGATGTCAAGGCTGCTACAGCAAACATCTCCCTACTGGCTTCTTTTGTCCTTTGGTGTGTGTGTGTGTGTTACTTATGGTTTGCTAAGGTATTCCATGGACAGATCATAGACAGTTTTCTGAAAGAAAAGTCAACTCTGGGTGTGAGAGGTAATCCTAAGGAACAATGACTGCTGGCATAACTGCACTCTTAATTTGATGTCTATATGTGTGTGAATGCCTGGGAGTTCATGAGAATGAAGGAGTGTCTTTTGTCAGCAACTCTGCTAAGTGCCAATTATGGCATTCTAATGTGGTTATATCCTGGGCTGTGTTTAACATATTGTTCTACTTCTAACCACTCGCTGAGAAAATTTTTTCCAGAATTTAAGCATGTCCAAATGCATCTGAACATTTGAGGAGAGAAAAGAAGACATAAGCCAAAAGTCAAGAATGAGACTCATTTCCTACCCTTAGCCCATGTGCTGGACAACTCAACAGACAATAACCTGTTCACTCAATCACTCTGTTAACTGTGAATTCATACTCTATTTCTTTAATTTATATTTGAGGAAATAGAAATTAAGACGAAAGGCATATATCTAGAGCTTCATAGACACATACAACATTTGGGAACACATCACATTATCTGATTCCAAAGGTGACAGTCTTTCCAAGGTATTTCTCTACGCTCTGTCCCAAGCATGTCCAAATGGATTCATTTACCCAAATAGTCCTTGAGTCCCAGCTGTGGGAAGGAACAGCAGTGGATATGAGCTTGGCTTTGCCCTTTGAGAAGCTCACAGAATTATTGGCTAGCTAGACAAATAAATAAGATACTACTGGGGCCAAGGGGTCAACACAACTACAAAGGACTGTCTGTAAAAAGATGGCCACCATCAGCTTCTTCTTCTCTACCTGGGCGTGATACTCCTTCCATTGAGAGGTGAAGCCCATCTTCCCTCTCCTTGAATCTATACTGTTCTTGTGATTTGTTTTGGCCTATAGAATGCAACTCTATACCCAATGATACCATTCTAATGGCAGAAAGTGAAGAGGAACTAAGGAGCCTTTTGATTAGGGTAAAGGAGGAGAGTGAAAGAGCCAGTTTAAGACTAAATATTAAAAAAAATCTAAGATCATGGCATCTGGCCCCATTACTGCATGGCAGATAGAAGGGGAAAGCAAGAAGGAGTGACAGATTTCCTCTTCCTGGGCTCCAAAATCACTGCAGACGGTGACTGCAGGCATGAAATCAGAAGATGATTGCTTCTTGGCAGGAAAGCGATGACAAACCTAGACAATGTGTTGAAAAGCAGAGACATTTCTCTGCTGACAAAGGTCTGTATAGTCAAGGCTATGGTCTTCCCAGTGGTCATGTATGGTTGTGAGAACTGGACCATAAAGAAGGCAGAATGCCAGAAAATTGGTGCCTTTGAACTGGTGCTGGAGAAGATTCCTTAAAGTCCCTTGGACAGCAAGGAGATCAAACCAGTCAATCTTAAGGGAGATCAACCCTGTATTTTCACTGGAAGGGCTGATGCTGAAGCAACAGTATTTTGGTCATCTGATGTGAACTGATGACTTATTGGAAAAGTCCCTGATGCTGGGAAAGACTGAGGGCAGAAGGAGGAAAGGGTGTCAGAGGATGAGATGGCTGGATGGCATCACTGATGCATAAACATAAACTTGGGCAAACTCCGGGAGATGGTGAGGGACAGGGAGGCCTGGCATGCAGCAATCCATGGGGTCGTAAAGAGTCAGACACAACGGGGTGACTGAACAACAACAGCAACAGTAGACTGCAAGAGCAGTGCTACTATGCCAAATCTGTGCCTAAGCTTTAAGAGTCCTGAAAGATTCCATGTTCATCCTGCTGGACCCTGGGATACCCTGAAGAGTCCAACTATCCATCTGGAATGTGAGGCTTGATTGTCTTCCATGTATCCCAGCTGCTCCAGTTGAGGTGTCACACATGGAAAGAAAGCTTCTGGGATACTGGAGCCCCCATGGTACTGCTAATAACATACAGAGCTGAGATGACCCATGACTGCTGAGCCTTGCTTAAATTCCTCACCCACAGACTACAAAGCAATGAAATCATTTTTACTTTAAACCATCTACCTTGGGATGCTCTATTACAGGGCAGTAGACATCAGACTGTGGAAATTCTGAAAGAGATGCGAATACCAGACCACCTGACCTGCCTCTTGAGAAACCTGTATGCAGGTCAGGAAGCAACAGTTAGAACTGGACATGGAACAACAGACTGGTTCCAAATAGGAAAAGGAGTACATCAAGGCTGTCTTTTGTCACCCTGCTTATTTAACTTATATGCAGAGTACATCATGAGGAACGCTGGGCTGGAAGAAGCACAAGCTGGAATCAAGATTGCTGGGAGAAATATCTATAACCTCAGCTATGCAGATGACACCACCCTTATGGCAGAAAGTGAAGAACTAAAAAGCCTCTTGATGAAAGTGAAAGAGGAGAGTGAAAAAGTTGGCTTAAAGCTCAACATTCAGAAAACAAAGATCACGGCATCTGGTCCCATCACTTCATGGGAAATAGATGGGGAAACAGTGGAAATAGTGTCAGACTTTATTTTTGGGGGCTCCAAAATCACTGCAGATGGTGATTGCAGCCATGAAATTAAAAGATGCTTACTCCTTGGAAGGAAAATTATGACCAACCTAGATAGCATATTCAAAAGCAGAGATATTACTTTGCCAACAAAGGTCCGTCTAGTCAAGGGTATGGTTTTTCCAGTGGTCATGTTTGGATGTGAGAGTTGGACTGTGAAGAAAGCTAAGTGCTGAAGAATTGATGCTTTTGAACTGTGGTGTTGGAGAAGACTCTTAAGAGTCCCTTGGACTTCAAGGAGATCCAAGCAGTCCATCCTAAAGGAAATCAGTCCTGGGTGTTCATTGGAAGGACTGATGCTAAAGCTGAAACTCCAATACTTTGGCCACCTCTTGTGGAGAGTTGACTCACTGGAAAAGACCCTGATGCTGGGAGGGATTGGGGGCAGGAGGAGAAGGGGACAACAGAGGATGAGATGGCTGGATGGTATCACTGACTCGATGGACATGAGTTTGATTGAACTCCAGGAGTTGGTCATGGACAGGGAGGCCTGGCGTGCTGCAATTCATGGGGTCACAAAGAGTTGGACACAACTGAGTGACTGAACTGAACTGAGACATCAGAGACAGAAATACTTTGGAACACCCGGAAGTGAGAGAGAGCCCAGTGGGGGACACTGAGGAGGATTCATTAAAGAAGCAGAATTTGAGCGGGACCTCACAGGCATGAGTGGATCCTCAGGAAGATTTTTTTTTAGCCTTGCATGTGTCCTACCTTAGAAGCAAAACACAACAAAACAGCACTTATCAAAATATAAGACAAAGGCTCAAAGAACCAGAAATTTTGCCTTTGAAACAAGAAAGAATGCCTCCCTTCTGCTGCCATCTGAAAGAGACCACTGAGGAGTAAACAACATTATTCCATACATGAGTTCAAAGACGCTCCCCAGCTCAGGGTTCCTTTTCAAGCTTTCCTCTACACTGAGGTCTGTCCCCTATTTCTCTTCAAAGATTCCCCTCAACCTCACCAAATTGCTTTATTTGCAGCCATAAAAACATGCTAAGAAGATTTTCCCCTTATTTAGTTTCTTCATTTTTATGACTTCCAAGGGAAGCAGTTTCCAGTGCCTTTTTCCTAGTAGGTACTCTTGAAATGGGTGTTGAATTACATAGTACTGAATATGCAATTAATTTGTCATAAAGAAAAAAAAATTTTGCCAAGGAAGCAATAAAAGTCAGTGACTTTTGCTAAATTTCTTCTCACCATTTCTAATGAGTCAACATGTGTTGAGAAGAAGAAATTAGTCAGAGAACATATCCTATTATACAGCTTCACTTGTACGAGAGTGAGTCAGAGATTCCCTTGTTGTGGTGTTCTGGGCACCTGGTTGGGATGAGTAGGGTTAGGGGTGAAGAGAAGCTCTTTCTTGAAAGACTTAAAAGGAAATCCTAGCAGAGAAGTGTTTAAACAGTCTCCATTTAAGCAAAAACAAACCATAGTCAGACTTTGGTTCTACTACTATGGAAAAATATGACATTGTTTTCTCCCATCCCAGCTTCTAATTGGCCTCAACAAAGCCACTGACCCCCTACAAAAGATTAAACAGGAGCAAGATACGCATTCATGGTGATGATTTCATAGCAGACCTGACCAGATAAACAATTGTTTGATCCAGTGTATTCTACATGTGCTTTGTTTGAGACATTACTATGTGCTGAGCACTAAGCTAGGGTGAGGGAGTCCAAGATAAGTAAGCTTAGCAAGCCTTAGCAGGCAACACTTCAGTGAAAGAGATAAACAACTAGGACTTACAGGTGTGGGAGTGATGGGGGCAAATGCACATGAATCTGTGGGAAGAGTTTGAAATGGAATTCGTCTGCTTCTACTACTTCCAATTTGAAATGAAAGATTTTTTTTTTTTTTTGAGATGGATTTAAACCCTACCCTGAGAGTAGAGAGGGCTTCTTTGGTGGCTCAGATGATAAAGAATCTGCTTGCAATGCAGGATATGCAGGTTCGATCCCTGGGTTGGGAAGATCCTCCAGAGAAGGGAATGACCAACCACTCCAGTATTCTTTCCTGGAGAATCCCAAGGACAGAGGAGCCTGGTGGGCTACAGTGCATGGTGTCACAAAGAGTTGGACACGACTGAGTGAAACACACACAAACACACACACAAACACTGAGAGTGGAACTTGAGGACAGGAGAAAGGAATATGGTTACCTTCTTATATTTGGACAATTATATCTATATTAAGCATATTTCTAGAACAAAGATGGGGGCCTATGTCTAATATATTCTGACAAGACAAAAGTTTTGAAGTAGGTGTTAGGAAGGGAATGTTATGGACTGAATGTCTCCCCAAATTCTTATGTTGAAACCCTAATCCCAATGTGATGGTAATAGGAGGTGGGACTTTGGGGAATTAGTCAAGTCATGAGGGTGGAGCCCTCCTGAATGGAATTAGTGCCCCTGGGAGAAGAAGCTGGACAGCTGGACAGCTCTCTCTCCCTCTCTCTCTCTCTCTCTCTCTCTCTCCTCTCTGCTGTTTAAGGATACAATGAGAAGATAGCACTCTGCAACTCAGAAGAAGGCTCTCATCAGAACCCAACCAGGCTGGCACCCAGATCTTGAATTTCCAGCCTCCAGAACTGTGAGAAATAGATGCTTGTTTATAGGCCATCTGGTCTATGGTACTTTGTTATAGCAGCCTGAGCTAAGACAGCATGAAATCAAAGATTGTAGTATCCATAGAACAATGAGGAAGAAAAAATGTGTTCACTTCAAGGCCAAGTTCAGGGCCCTTGCCAATCTCTATGTTATTGCATATAGTTAAAAATGCTTTCTCTAAGTCCTACCGCTCCAGTAATTAATATTAGGGCAACGACTATAGTGTATTTGGAAGGTGCTTTTTTTTCCCCCACAATCTTAATTATTAAAAAAAAAAAATGTACTAGTAACTGGAAGGAGAAACATATGGGAGGGCACAGAAGTGGTAAGCAATTATTTTTAAGTTGGATATAGTCAAGCCTCACTTTGGCAAGGACCCAACCAGTAAATATCACTGTGGGAATGCTAACATGGAAACTGGTTTCATCTTTGTTTATTTCATATTTAATAAACATTTATGGGGAAACTGTGTGCAGGGTATCGTGCCTCCTACAGACCTGCTCTTCCATCTGCCTGGTCAACCTTTCCAGAGAGATAGATTGCCAGGAACCAAGCTCAGCAGGTCCAAAACAAAACTTATCTGGCCCCCAAACCTGTTCCTCCACCTGTGTTTCTTATCTCAGTAAATGATACCACCCTCCTCCAAATGCTCAGGCCCCTACCTTTGGAAGCATAGTAGCCTTCTCCTCTCACTGTTCCCACACATCCCATCCTATTGATATGATCACATTTCCTCCTCAGCCCTTCTTTTCATTTAATTTTTCAAGCAACTTCTTGTCTGATCTGTTCAACCATCTTCTAAATGATTTCTCCATTGTAAATGGGCAGCTCTTCATTTTTACCACCTGCTATCTATTTGCTTTTCCAGTCAACCAGTAGTTGTTGGGGAGAGAGAAACTCTTTCTGTTCTCATGGATTTGAAGAAGAGAGGCTGGGAGATCTACAACTAATATAGTGGTCTTATGACCACCATGGGAGAGCCTTGTCAGAAAGTGGAGCTACCACAGAGAAAGCACGTTTCATCCTACTCCTCTAGTAAGGACATAAATATAGTTGTACATGTACTTTTCCCCCATCACCCTCCAAGGTGATCCATGTATCACAGCTTATTATCAGTCTGTCATAAAGTTCTAGACATTCCTCTGGTTAAAACTTATCATGAATCCCAATCAGGAAAAGAATAAAGTCTAAACTTCTTAGCATTACCTAAAATCCTTATGGGCTTCCCTGGTGGTTCAGACGGTAAAGCGTCTGTCTACAATGTAGGAGACCTGGGTTCGATCCCTGGGTCGGGAAGATTCCCTGGAGAAGGAAATGGCAACCCACTCTAGTACTCTTGCCTAGAAAATCCCGTGGATGGAGAAGCTTGGTGCAAGCTACAATCTGACCTTCATCTAATTTTCTATCACTTTTAATTTAAATTTAAATTTTAATTTAATTTAAATTTAATTTTAATTTAAATTTTCTTTCAAAATATTTTAAGTATCTCCTGCCAATGTAAGTCCTCCAAACAGGCATTTAACTCTCATGCTTCTGTCATTTTTCTCCTCAGATTTTCCTCTATTAGGAATGTCCTTTCTCCACATTTCTGTTTGTTGAAATATTCAAACTGTGAAGCCTAACTCAACCGCTACTATCAAAGTGAAACCTTCTTTGCTCCAACTCCCCATTCTCAGGCTTAATTAATAATTTCCTCCTTGGTGTGAATCAACCATCACGGCACTTACTATGTTGTGCTTGGTGTTGCTTATTTGTGTCCCTGCATTTGCCCTTAAATTGTGAGTCTCTTAAAGGGAGGATCTATGTCTCTCATCCTTTCAGATCCCAGAGTCCTTCAAATGTTTGTTGAATCAATAAATCAAGGAATAAATAAATAAATAATCCATATTTTCTTCCAACACAAAAGTATTCTAATCTTTAACAACTTGGAATCCCAGACATGCTTTTGTTTTTACCAGAATAATAACAATAACAATTATGTACCACATACTGGTCTAAATGCTATGTGGTTATTAAGAAATTTAATCATCACAATAAGGTGATGAGGTTAAGCATTACTACTACTATTACTACTATTCAATTTGAAAAATAAAGCGCAGACAGACTAAGTAACTTTCCCAAGGTCGTACAGCTAAATTATAGAGCTGACCCTTGAACTCAAACACATTAAATCTAAAGTCAGCACTGCACCCACTATACCACCTCACCACTCACAAGACTTTGAGGGAAATGTTCTGGCTTACTCTTATTCAATGCAAAACATACAATTACAACTGTGCAAATCATTTGATAATCCCATTTTTAACAATCTGATGAGTCTTTTAGGTGTTGTTGAGGGTGTACAGTGACGGGAACATGCATTTGCTACTGGCGATGGTATAAATTGGAACAACCATTTTGGAAAGCTGTTTGGCATAATGAATTAAGGTTGAAGATAAATAAAACTTATGATCCATCTATACCACTCTCAGCCACAGACATGCTATATAAATCTGTGTCCACGTGCACCAGGATGAAACGTAGAAAACTATTTATACTATCATTGTTTATAACGACCCAAGTGTCCCAGGTTGTCTTTAGCTGTAGAATGGATGAATATATTATGTTATATTCGTACAATGGAAAGCTGCATAGCAATGAAAATAAATTAACTAGTTTCACCCAAACACACAGATAAAATTGAGTGAAAGAAGACAGTTACAAATGAATGTGTCTGATTTTACTCACATAAAATTCAAAAACTAGCAAAACTAAACTACATTGCCTGTTGATTCATCTTTGGGTGATAAAATTAAAAATCAGCAAGAGAGTAATTATCTACAGAAGTCAGGCTAATGGTTACCTTGGGGAAGGTGACAATTGCTTTCAGGAAGAGGTATTTAACAGGAACTTCTGGGTGTTGGCAACGGACTACTTCTTGACTCAGACGGTCGTTATACATGTGAGCATTTTAAAATAATTAAAATTAAACATAATACTTCTCTGCATGTTAATTAGATTTCACTATAAATAATGATTTTTTTAAAGGATAAATGAAAAAAAAAAAAGCCCAAAGAAAGAGTGAGAATGGGAAGAAAGGAATTGGGGACATTAGCTATCTCTGTCCCCTTTTCTTGGGGTCACATTCAAGATGAAAAGTCCCAGAGAGAGCATCCTATTTAGTCCATGCCACATGCCTGAAACTGCCCAGGGAGAGATAGGAAGCCTCTGGGGTACCATGTGGGGCCCTCCAGAATGCATACTAGGGAATTAACAGGGAGAGGGATTTGAATGCCAGAAGGTACCCAAACTAATAAATATCCTATGTAAGTTCTAGAAACTTTCAGAGTTTTTTTCTCACCTGTTAAATGGGGGATAATAGTTCATGTCCTCATTATCTCATCTTACTTAGAAAGAAGACCTAAAATTACTCTGAAAATCTGAAAGTTCTGCATAAAACACATAAGACTTGATTCACAAGAGCAAACCAAGAAGGCTGAGCCAAAAACGTACTGCATTATATTTTATGGTAAACCCTTCAGAGGACTAACCCCATTTCTAGAAACCAGGCTGGGTTGTGGCCAAATTGGTCAAACACACTGACTGGAAAAGAACTGTGAAAACCAGCAAGGAAATTAAAAAAAAAAAAAAAAAACCTTTCATTCTATCTGTTCTTCTTGAGCAGAGAACAACGAAGCCACAGGCCGGTGAGCTTTGGCAACTCTGCCACAAACCAAACCACAGAAACATGTAGCCCTCCGACGCACACGATTATGGTCGAGGTTGCTTTGTAAGTTGGAACCTGCTCTAACATTCATTTCAAAAAAAGCTTTTAGGGCTTTTGCTTGTTTTGTTCTCCCTTTCAACAAGAAAATCAGGGAACAACAAAATTCCACAAATTCTTTCATATAAATTATTGACCAGCTTTTAGGGTAACCTTTGTTATGCTAGAGTTACCTGGTACAAACGCACTTCCTGGAAACAAAACAGAAAAAAATTGAATCCCTAGAGTCACAACTTTAGTGCAGGCACGATCTGTGGTCATCTAGGTGGCAGGAGGCTGGAAGCTTCTCCTCCCACACCTTTCTATTAGAGGAAAAATGATAACATCGATTCAATACCTCTCAAATGAGACCAAGATTTCCTTGTGTTTTAAGTATTTTTTTATTGTTTCACTTTTCTTTCATTTTCTCTTCACTCAGTTTATTCGCCTGTCTTGGGTAAATCTGCCAATCTGGCTGAGTGAAAGAATTAACACCAAAGCAAGGTCATTACCCTATTTAGAAGGAATGCACTGAGGGAGAATGTAAAAGACTGGGAGTTTATGAGGCTTATGTTTTCCAGATTGTATCACAGCAGAGATACAAAAATTTTCCAATAAATAACATCCCTCATTGAACAAATAGGTACAGTTTCAGCACAGAATAAGGTAACAACCTTTCAATGATGACTAGTTTTATCATGAGAAAAATAGACATGCATTTCAGCATGGTGGGTTAGGTAGCATTTAAAAGCACATATGAGAATGAAAAATTGCTTATAACCCTACTACCCAGATAACCATGTAATATTGTGATATACATCTCTTCCATGGTATTTACTCTTTTCTGTTTCAAATTATGCTCATTTACCCTATCCAACATGTCTCACCAGAAGTTTCAAAATATGCCTAAGTAAAATTTGGAGTCTCAAATGTGAACACATTAATTCATCCCGTTATAAAATCTAGAGTTCCAAAAGTGAAGTCTCCAATCTAGTTTACTTACATTAATAACAAGTCAATCAAACTCTAGTATTTCCCCTCATCAATTTCTCATTTGCCTCGTTTCAGGTAGTGAGTTCTCATTTAGGGCCCCAAAATATACCAGACTGTGTCCTTGTTCGTTTTCCACTGTAAAGGGCAAAGTTATGCCAGCAACACCCAATTTCCGAAGCCCCTGGATTCACGTGTTCAGAAAATACAGGTTAATTCTCAATCACTCCAGCAATTAACCTAAATAAAATGACCTCCCACGTGTGGTCAGTCTGGACCACAGCAGACACGATCGCCACCTAGGGGGAAGGGAGATCAGTTGTTCCGAATATCTCCCCCAATATACTGTTTGCCTTGTAATCTGGCTTATATTGTTTTTGGAAGCATACTTTGGTTGGAGATTTTTTAGCTATAGACATGTTGCTCTTATTCCATTGCTTAAGGTATTTCAAATTTAATTTTTAGGCAAGTTAGAAAACACTTACCTCAGAGCTGTTTCTAGTCATATTCCAGCCCAGATGTTTCCAACTATGCCATTCAGTGCTCTCATCACCATCAATATAGGGACCCAATTCTCTCCCACCCCAACCCCAGACACAATTTCTGGGCTGGAAATATCTTTGATGTTGAATGGAGGGGGATATTCATACCAAGTAGCATGACAAGGACCAAGTCTAGTCTCAAGACACAGATGGGCACAACGTCTGATCATCAGGCAACTGGTGAAGCCCAGTGGGGACCAACTTCCCACCTGGACCTGCTGGTGAATTTACTGTCCTGGGCCCACATTCAGGTGATAGGATACCGTCACTTTTTGGTCCTGAGCAGTTGGCTAGCAAACACAAGCCCTTTGAATAAAGTCCTTCTAAGTGGCCCTTCTCCAAGGCCAACAGCCTCCTTCTATCTTTTTATTTTTTTGGCTACCTCCCCCAGGATGAACTCCTGGATTATGGTTATCTCTCATGTGACTTTCTTATTTTCTCTTTCTTACCGCAGTCCACCATTGCCCAATTCTCACCTCACAGTCAGAGCAACAAAACAGTATTTCACTATCACTAAATCTTAAAACAGAATCACTGGCAACAGAAAAGCCAATTCTTCTGTCCTTTAGAGCTTAATCTTTACCCCTCTGAGAAATATCTGCAGATCATCCTATGGGGAATATTGTCTGCTCCCCTAACTTAAAATGGATTAGAATCTTCTAATGTAAACAAGGGAAAAAAGGAAGAAAAACAACATGGCCTTGCTTCCCTCATTATAGCTGCGTTTATACAGGGTTTGTTCCCAAAGTTAAAATCCAACATTAAAAATCCTTTAAATAAAGTTCAACATTCAAAAGGGAGGGGATATAGTATACCTATGGCTGATTCATGTTGAGGTTTGACAGAAAACAGCAAATTCTGTAAAGCAAATATCCTTCAGTAAAAAATAAATAAAAATACTTTAAATCACTCCAAGTAGAGTTTACTCAAAATAAACATACTAAAGTTTGAGATTTATTTTGTAAAGTAATGGATAATCTATATGCAGATGTATGGTCATTCCAAGTATTCTATCTTTATTTTTTTTTATTTTTTAACTTTACAATATTGTATTGGTTTTGTCATATATCAACATGAATCCACCACAGGTATACACATGTTCCCCATCCTGAACCCTCCTCCCTCCTCCCTCCCTGTACCATCCTTCTGGGTCATCCCAGTGCACCAGCCCCAAGCATCCAGTATCGTGCATCGAACCTGGACTGGCGACTCGTTTCATATATGATATTATACATGTTTCAGTGGCATTCCCCCAAATCATCCCACCCTCTCCCTCTCCCACAGAGTCCAAAATACTGCTCTATACATCAGTGTTTCTTTTGCTGTCTCGTATACAGGGTTATCGTTACCATCTTTCTAAATTCCATATATATGCGTTAGTATACTGTATTGGTGTTTTTCTTTCTGACTTACTTCACTCTGTATAATAGGCTACAGTTTCATCCACCTCATTAGAACTGATTCAAATGTATTCTTTTTAATGGCTGAGTAATACTCCATTGTGTATATGTACCACAGCTTTCTTATCCATTCAATCTGCTGATGGACATCTAGGTTGCTTCCATGTCCTGGCTATTATAAACAGTGCTGCGATGAACATTGGGGTACACATGTCTCTTTCAATTCTGGTTTCCTTAGTGTGTATGCCCAGTAGTGGGATTGCTGGGTCATAAGGCAGTTCTGTTTCCAGTTTTTTAAGGAATCTCCACACTGTTCTCCATAGTGGCTGTACTAGTTTGCATTCCCACCAACAGTGTAAGAGGGTTCCCTTTTCTCCACATCCTCTCCAGCATTTATTGCTTGTAGACTTTTGGATCGCAGCCATTCTGACTGGTGTGAAATGGTACCTCATAGTGGTTTTGATTTGCATTTCCCTGATATTGAGTGATGTTGAGCATCTTTTCATGTGTTTGTTAGCCATCTGTATGTCTTCTTTGGAGAAATGTCTATTTAGTTCTTTGGCCCATTTGTTGATTGGGTCATTTATTTTTCTGGAATTGAGCTGTAGGAGTTGCTTGTATATTTTTGAGATTTGTTGTTTGTCAGTTGCTCCATTTGCTATTATTTTCTCCCTTTCTGAAGGCTGTCTTTTCACCTTGCTTATAGTTTCCTTTGTTGTGCAGAAGCTTTAAGTTTAATTAGGTCCCATTTGTTTATTTTTGCTTTTATTTCCAATATTCTGGGAGGTGGGTCATAGAGGATCCTGCTGTGATGTATGTCAGAGAGTGTTTTGCCTATGTTCTCCTCTAGGAGTTTAATAGTTTCTGGTTTTACGTTTAGATCTTTAATCCATTTGAGTTTATTTTTGTGTATGGTGTTAGAAAGTGTTCTAGTTTCATTCTTTTACAAGTGGTTGATCAGTTTTCCCAGCACCACTTGTTAAAGAGATTGTCTTTAATCCATTGTATATTCTTGCCTCCTTTGTCAAAGATAAGGTGTCCATAGGTGCATGGATTTATTTCTGGGCTTTCTAATTTGTTCCATTGATTTATATTTCTGTCTTTGTGCCAGTACCATACTGTCTTGATGACTGTGGCTTTGTAGTAGAGCCTGAAGTCAGGCAGGTTGATTCCTCCAGTTCCATTCTTCTTTCTCAAGATTGCTTTGGCTATTCGAGGTTTTTTGTGTTTCCATACAAATTGTGAAATTATTTGTTCTAGCTCTGTGAAGAATACCATTGGTAGCTTGATAGGGATTGCATTAAATCTATAAATTGCTTTGGGTAGTATACTCATTTTCATGATATTGATTCTTCTGATCCATGAACATGGTATATTTCTCCATCTATTAGTGTCCTCTTTGATTTCTTTCACCAGTGTTTTGTAGTTTTCTATATATAGGTCTTTAGTTTCTTTAGGTAGATATATTCCTAAGTATTTTATTCTTTTTGTTGCAATGGTGAATGGAATTGTTTCCTATCACAGTAAAATCCCTAGCCATAAATAGAGGAATGAGTAGAGAATTTTATAGTGTTTCTGCTTTCCTTCAGAATTTGTCCCTCTCCATTTTGATACTAAATCCTATAATTAAATCCATGTTAATAGATGTGTTTCTTACTCTGGAAAGTAAATGAGACAGTGGGGTGACAGTTTACCAGAAGTTAAATTACCAAATAAACAAGTAAATTTTATATCTATCTGGGCTTCCCTGGTGGCTCAGTGGTAAAGAATCTGCCTGCCAGTGCAGGAGACAGGTTTGAGCCCTGGGTAGGGAAGACACCCTGGAGAAAGAAATGGCAACCCATTTCCCAGTTTTCTTGCCTTGGAAATTCCATGGACAGAGAAGCCTGGCCAGCTATGGTCCGTGTGGTTGCAAAGAGTCAGACATGACTTAAGTGACTAAACAACAACAACAATCATCTAGTTAACATCTATATATGTATCTCCATAGAGAGATAAGATAGCTAGACAGACTACATTGTAACCCTACTAACAAAATATTTCTGTTAATATATTAGTGTTTTTCTTCTAGATTTTAATACATACGCATTGCATACATTGCAATATACCTCTTGCAGCTAAATATTTTCATACTCCCTAAATATTTCTCAGATTCCTTAACTTTGGAATCTGCATATTCTTTTTTTTTTTTTGGACATAAAAATTTTAATTTTTTTGTCATCAAATTATAAAATTTAAAATTCATGCCATTTCTCTTTGTGCAATGTTTTTAAAATGTCTTCACATTTTAAAACAACATTAATATTAATCTATACTTCATTCTATTTGTTATATTATGTGTTTTTCCATTTATAATCCAACTTTCTTCTGGTATCAGACTGTGGTAGAGAGGGCTTGCCAGGTGGCACTAGTGGTAAGGAAACCCCTGCCAGTGGAGGAGACATAAGAGACGTGGGTTTGATCCCTGGGTTGGGGAGATCCCCTAGAGGGGGATATGGCAACCCACTCCAGTATTCTTGCCTGAGAAATCTCATAGACAGAGGAGCCTGGCAGGCTACAGTTCGTTGGTTTGCAAAAAGTTGAACACGACTGAATGACGTGTGGTAGAGAATGAAGCCTTTCCCTCAAAATGTTGGCCAATTCTATCATCATTATTTACTTAATAATCTATTTTTCTTCATTGTTAGAAATGCTCCTGACTTTATAAATTCTTATTCTATTCTTAGAGTTTTACATGCCATGTACCTGCATGTCCACTTCTATAATGGATCACAATGATTTAATTATCAGGGTTTTATAATACATTTTATTAACCAAGGAAATCTGTTTGTTTTTCCTATATAAGTATTTTCCTTTGGATTGTAAGCTTACTAACAAGGACTATGTCACTTAAATACTATTGATCCTGTACATGGGCCCAACACAGTGTTAGGCAATAAAAATCTCTCTTATATGTAAGCTATTTTGATTTTCAAAGCTTCCTTTACACTTTTCATATGAGTTCTTACACATTCCAGTTCCCTTACTAGTATGATCAAGGTTAGTCCAAAATGGCCTAAAGCTTTTTGCCTCAAATACAGGCACATAATAGGTGCTCAGAGAGTTCTTATCTATTGGTCCATATTGCCTCCTGTCTATTCAAGAAGGACAAACTGAAAGAGAATGAGAACCATGATTTATAGTCAGTGACTTAACATTTTGATGAAGTGAAGTATAAGAAAAAGTCTGTCCTAAACCTAAGCAAAATTAGAAACATCCTAAGATTCTGCTAGATTTGTTATCTTGCACAGCAACTGCCCTGACCAAATGTCTTTGTGAGTATCGTGTCTAGGGGAAGCATCACAGAGACAAGGGTGGTGAGTGTAGGGGTCTCCTACGGCTGCTGTAACAAATTACCACCAACTTGGTGGCTTAAAGCGACAAGCATTTATTCTCTATGGTTCTGGACATCAGAAGTCTGAAATCCTTTTCCCTGGGCTGAAACTAAGAGCCACAAGGCCCCCTGAGGCTCTAGAGGAAAATGCACGTTTTTGCTTCTTTTCTTTCTTTAGAGCTACATTTTTTGCATTTATTAGTATCTGGCCTCTTCCTCAGTCTTCAAAGCCAACATTAGAGCATCTTGCTTCCATCATTGTATTGGCTGCTTCTTCTGTAGTTAAATCTCCCTCTGCCTCCCTGTTATAAAGACACTTGTAATTATATTTAGGGCCTGCTCCAGATAATCCAGAATAATTTCCTCATTTTATCATTAATTTAGTCACATCTACATCTTGGACTGCAAGGAGGTGAAACCAGTCAATCCTAAAGGAAATCAACCCTGAATACCCATTGGAAGGACTGATGCTGAAGCCGAAGCTCCAATGCTTTACCCACCTGAAGTGAAGAGCTGACTCATTGGAAGAGACCTTGATGCCATGAAAGAATGAGGGCAGAAGGAAGAGAAGGCAGCAGAAGATGAGATGGTTAGACAGCATCACTGACTCAATGGACATGAGTCTGAACAAACTCAGGGAGATAGTGAAGCACAGGGAAGCCTGAAGCTTGGCATGCTGCAGTTCATAGGGTTGCAAAGAGTTGGACATGATTTAGCAGCTGAACAACAATAAGAACCAAGCCCCTTTGGCCACACAATGTAACCTTCACAGGTTCCAGGGACTGGACCTGGACATCTTGTGGGATGATCATTCAGCCTACCAAAGTGAAAACCCCAAGCCCTCTGAGTCGTGGGTGTCAGTTAATGGGCCAGGAGAATGTATCATTTTCCCAATGAATCAGTTCTATCCTGGAGATGCTTCTTGATTCACTGACAGAAAGGATATGAGCAGGTATGGAGGTTATAGAAAATTGACATAGTCCCTGCCTTCAAGGGGCTCCACAATTTTACTGTTGCTTTTGTTTTTCATTTTTTTGTTGTTATTGTTTAAATGAAGACTATATATCCTTTGAAGTGGAATTCATTTATGGTATTATTTTTTCTTTAGGAGAGGGAAAATTCTTTATTCTCTACTCTTTAGGTTTAGCTGCTAGGGCATGAAAATTAGGTTCAGTTCAGTCATTCAGTCATGTCCAACTCTTTGTGACCCCATGAATTGCAGCATGCCAGGCCTCCCTGTCCATCACCAACTCCTGGAGTTCACTCAAACTCACATCCATCGAGTCGGTGATGCCATCCAGCCATCTCATACTCTGTCATCCCCTTCTCCTCCTGCCCCCAATCTCTCCCAGCATCAGAGTCTTTTTCAATGAGTCAACTCTTCACATGAGGTAGCCAAAGTACTGGAGTTCCAGCTTTAGCATCAGTCCTTCCAAAGAAATCCCAGGGCTGATCTCTTTCAGAATAGACTGGTTGGATCTCCTTGCATCCAAGGGACTCTCAAGAGTCTTCTCCAACACCACAGTTCAAAAGCATCAATTCTACGGCACTCAGCTTTCTTCACAGTCCAACTCTCACATCCATACATGACCACAGGAAAAACCATAGCCTTGACTAGACAGACCTTTGTTGGCAAAGTAATGTCTCTGCTTTTCAATATGTAAATTAAGTTAGTGAAAGACAAATTAACAGTAGAAAAGTTCTGTTTTATATGCACATGGGGGAGCCTCACAGAAAAGAAGTGAAAACATCCCTAAAACAGGCACCGGAGCTTATATTCTTTAACAAAGAATGAAGAATTTTGGACCAATGACAAAAGAAAAGAGATCTGAGCTTCTAAAACAGGAAATTTGGGAAAGGTAAGTGTGTGGGGAAAACCAATGAAGAATAAGGGATATTTTAGTAAAGTTTGTCTGGGCAGACCCATTTGAGTGCTGACATTGTGTCTCCAGTAATAAGGGCTGTTTTGCTGGTGCTGGGGGTGGGGAGAGGAGGCAATCTTCACTAAGAGAAATTTATGCTCTGCTTTTCTGCAAATAGGAGTAGGACAAGACTCCTTCTCCATTTGCAGCTTCTTAACTGCCTTTTTTTTTTTTTTAGTCACTCAGTCGTGTCTGACTCTTTGTGACCCCATGGACTGTAGCCCACCAGGCTCCTCTGTCCATGGGATTATCCAGGCAAGAATACTGGAGTGGGTTGCCATTTCCTCCTAACTGCCTTTAGCTCAAAATAATCCTGATGTTGAAGTGGCATCTTTTAGGGTGGTACATTCTGAGTCCCATCATTGAATATGTTTCTAAGTCCTCCAGTTGTGAGAACTTTCTCTTCCTGTTCTTATCTATCTGAATCCTGTTCTCCTCTAACTTCCATTCTCATCGCCAGAGAATGATCACACACACTCACTCTCTCTCTCTCTCTCTCAACCAATAAATCTGCATATAAAATAACAGATAGTAGTAAGAGTTATTTTTAAAAATTAAAGTAAGGAAGATAGCAACAGAGCTGGGATGGTTACCACCATTTTATGTGGGAGAGTCAGGGAAGACATCTCTGATCAGATTACATTGCAGCAGAGACCAAAAAGAAATCTAAAGGAGAAAATCAGACAGCAAGGTACGGAAAGAGTATTCTAGGCCAGGGAACTAACTTGTGCAAAGCCCCTGGTGCTTTGTGTGTTTAAGAAATAGCAAAGGGGCCAAGTGTGACTTCACTCTTCCTAACACTCCACAACTACTCCTCCTCCTTCTGGGTTCCCTACTCTTCCCTACTTGTTTCATCCCACTCAACCCTTTACATACCACTATAATTGTCTTTTCTGAGTGAATTCCTGCTTATTGCCTATTGTGCATAAGTAACATTCTAACCACAACAACAGGCAAACTGAAGCAAGAAGAGCTTGAACATACAGCTCTTCTTCATACAGCCAATAACTGGTGTAGGTGGGATTTGAAACCAGGCAGTTTGGTTCTAAAGTCTGACCTCATGTATTCAGTTCAGTTCAGTCGCTCAGTCGTGTCCAACTCTTTGCAACCCCATGAATCACAGCATGCCAGGCCTCCCTGTCCATCACCAACTCCCGGAGTTCACTCAGACTCACATCCATCGAGTCAGTGATGCCATCCAGCCATCTCATCCTCTGTCATCCCCTTCTCCTCTTGCCCCCAATTCCTCCCAGCATCAGAGTCTTTTCCAATGAGTCAACTCTTTGCATGAGGTGGCCAAAGTACTGGAGTTTCAGCTTTAGCATCATTCCTTCCAAAGAAATCCCAGGGCTGATCTCCTTCAGAATGGACTGGTTGGATCTCCTTGCAGTCCAAGGGACTCTCAAGAGTCTTCTCCAACACCACAGTTCAAAATCATCAATTCTTTGGCGCTCAGCCTTCTTCACAGTCCAACTCTCACATCCATACATGACCACAGGAAAAACCATAGCCTTGACTAGATGAACCTTTGTTGACAAAGTAATGTCTCTGCTTTTGAATATGCTATCTAGCTTGGTCATAACTTTTCTTCCAAGAAGTAAGCGTCTTTTAATTTCATGGCTGCAGTGATTTTGGAGCCCAGAAAAATAAAGTCTGACACTGTTTCCACTGTTTCCCCATCTATTTGCTGCCTACCATTTCCACAGATATCAAACCTTTGTCTTTCCCTAGAATGCTCTCCTTCACCCACAGAGCTATCCTTAAGACTCAAATTTTCTTATTCCTCTTGATCACTCCCACAAGATTTTCTTCCAGCTCCCTGCTTCACAACATTGAACCCTGTGTGACATTTGTTGTTGTTGTGGTTTAGTTATGTACAACTGGTGCAACCCCATGGACTGAAGCCCACTAGTCTCCTCTCTTCATGGGATTTCCCAGATCAGAATACTCAAGTGGGTTGCCATTTCCTTCTCCAGGAGGTCTTCCTGACTCAGGGATCAAACTAACATCTCCTGGATTGGCAGGCAGATTCTTTACCACTGAGCCACCAGGAAAGCCCCATCCATGATATTTAGGTTGTCATAATCTTATCTCTACCAAAGGGACCACAAGTTCTCTGACATCAGGGCCATGTCCTGGGTCATTACTTTCTGAAGGGGTGGGCACACAAAGTGCTCAGAAAAAATTGTATACAAATGATTACTTTTCATCAATTCAGAGATTCACACTTTTCCATCACACTGAACATCTCTGACACTAGTCACACAATTGATGGTTTGTCAGGGTTAACTGCCAGGCTTCTTTTCCTTCTTAGAAGCCTCATAGATTTGATGAAATACAGTAATTAAAAATCTTGACCTTGCCCCTTCCTTTGGTGACCTGGTATTATCTGAATTACTCAGCATGGTGGAATGAAGAGGAAGCGATCTTGCTCTTTCCTGACCACACAGGCGTTGTACCAGAAAGCTCTTTGCTGCTATGCAACTTAGTTGCTGTCAAATTCTTCCTACTAAGCTATTTGTGGGACATCTGAAATGAAGGGAAATGTTTAATATGTAGAAAATAGTGGGCAAAAGACTCAGGACCTTGGTTATTCAAGGCCTGGATACAGACAACAAAAACGAGGAGTCCTCCACTCAACAGAAAGTTTTTGAAGTTCACAGATACCATCTTCCACAATTTATTTTCTCTACTGAGAAAAGAAACACATGCAGGAAACATCTTAAAACCAAGTAAATAAAACAGAGATGCCCACAATTTCCTGCAAGTCTGATTAAAAATAGTAACTCTGCAATCATGAATGCGGCTCATCTGGCAGCTGCAGGGCCATATACCTTGGGAAGCTGAAATCACTGGCAGCTGCCTAAGAACAGGGCAAGTGTGGCAGGTGTTCATACACACTGTCATGGAGGGTGGGCAAAGGGAGGTGAGATTTCAGACACTTGTTTTAACTAATATATACAAATGACTTCTTAATAATAAAACATAGGCACCCAAGAATTATTTGATTTCTCATTTCCACCTCCACCTGTCCTCTAATGTCACCCTATCCATGCTCTCCAAAGTGAAATTCTAATTCCTTGCACCTCTTTTAGACTGAATTCCCCAAAAATGGGCGCTGTAGAGAAACATCAGAGTTTTACTCTCCCCTCCTTCACCATACCAAAAATATCATGAACCAATGCAGCCCTGAGCTCTGTTACGAATATTTATGGGTTTTTTTTTTTTCTGCCTGAATTACAGGCACTCTGGATTGGATCTTCAAAGCAATATACAGGGTTTAAGCTGAGCGATTCTCATGAAGTCTGTGGGAGGCACACAGCAAGAATCCTGTAATATCTCAGAGGATTTATTCCTTTTTAAGTTCTTTTATAAGAAGCCTTTGCTAAGGGATTTACAAGAACTCAAGATTATTTAGTGATAATAGAATGAGAAACGTTGCTGGAAGTGTAAAAGGCAGCCACATTCCCACCAAAAGAATTCCTGATAAATAATGTCATTATGATACAAAAAATACAAAACGAACTTAATCATTAGCTTCTAATTTAAAGGATCTGTCAAATTTGCTTCTCCTCACTACCTTAGCTATTTTCTGTTCAGTGGGGTTCCATCAAATGTAAACAAAGAGTAGGTGAAAGAGAATGATTAATTGCTAACCTGGCGAGACCAGCCTGGACCCGTGGATTGGTGGTGGGAATTGGCTGTTGCATCTTTCATTTCCCCTATGCCCCTACACTTACCCATTAAATCCCAGATGGACCTCCTAATCAATGGAAGTGGCCAGTGGAAGTCAAATAGTGCCTTATTGAGGGATTCCCAGGTAAGATTCTCCTAACAAAGCAAGGACTAAAAATAAAACATCCAGATAGAAACAGAACACTGTCTTTGCATGAATATTGTCATTAAAAAAAAACAAAAAACAAAACTCGGTTGCATGCCAAAATTTTAAGATAAAGATTTACAGTCAAATAAACATTTCTAAGAATTTTTAAAGAGGGCATGTATATACACAACTTTATATATGAACCCACATAATGTCTCAATTACCCAGAAAGTTTAGGACCCAAATCAAGTAAATTGTGCAATTAATTAAATGATGACCAAAATTTTTCTCATCTAAATTTTTTTAAAACCTCACTGGAGAGTGTTTATAAATGCATCACTCCTCTTTCCTGTCTTATTCAGGACAGTCGTAAAATGACCACAGTTGACTCTTTTGATAATTGGGGATTTTATAGTTACTCATGTTATTTTTTGACCATCAGTTCTATTTCTACAGAATTAGAGATTTGGAAGGCAGATTGAGTCTAAGGAAAGTCCTGGAAATTATTTTAAGATCCTTGATATGAGTTCTTAAAGCATCACTTTCCTCCCCCACTTCCAAAAATAGAAAGAGGAAAATTCCAGTTAATTGGAGGTACTAGTTGAATGCTTACAATTTCACACTCTTCCACTCATCCGATTCTTGCCCACACAAAACTATAATTGAAAGTTTTACTTCAGGATATTCAAGTAGACTATATCCCTTGAGTCATGAAAAGGGTTCATTAGAAATGAAATCTCTTAAATTTATCTTTTAGGTAATTTTTAACTATGAGAATTGGTGAAATGCTTTCATTTTTCACCACTGAAGTGAATGCTGAATGAAGATCCTCTGCTGATTCACATTTTGCAAGGACTGGGATGTTTGTTTGTGGAAACGAGAAAGGGCGGCTGGTTCGTTGACAGTTTAGGTGAGAACAAGGCATGTTGAGCCATCTGTTTTGCTACCTCACCACAAGAAAAAAGGGACACTCTCCTCAGAGAACATGTGCTACTAGATACATCCTTCCAGGTGCTCAGTGGTAAAGAATCCACCTGTCAATGCACGAGACGCAAGAGACATGGGTTTGATCCTTGAGTCAGGAAGACCCCCTGAAGGTGGAAATGGCAACCCACTCCAGTATTCTTGCCTGGAAAATTCCATGGAGAGAAGAGCCTGGTGGACTACAGTCCACGGAGTTGCAAAGAGTCTGATGTGACTGAGCACGTAAAGATGAATACTTTTTCTTTTTGTTTGTTTGCCATGCCATGAGGCGTCTGGGATCTTAGTTCCCCAACCAGGGATCAAACCTGTGCCCCCAGCATTGAAAGTGTGGAGTCTTAACCACTAGACTGCCAGGGAAGTTTCAAATACCTTTTGAGGAGCTCCACATGGAGCTAGCCTGTGGACTTCAATGAGTTCTTGGACAATCAGGTATTACTCACTTCCAAAGCCAGTTCACTCAGACCTGTATACAAAAGGGCTTCTTCTGGGAAATAGCAACCTCATGCATGCAGAGGAAGATTTCAAGGACCTGTGTTTCTGAAGTAGTTATCTTCAAGCCAGTCAATGTGTAGGAGAAAATATATGTTACATTCCATTCTAGAAACTTCCATCTAAAGCCACCACTCTGCATTCCCTGTCACTCCTCCACAATCTGGTCTTGCCAAAGAAAGCTTAGTCTGTAGAGGTGAGAAATAAGGGAGAAAAGGGGAGATAAATAAGGTACTCTCTTATTCCTACTTTGCCTTTCTACTTAGAGTCCAGGAGAGGTACACCTTGTCCCATATGGTTTCATTCTTCTGTATGACTCCAGCTTCACTGAAGATAGGAGAAGCACATATAAACTTCATTCCCCTTCTCTATTGTGGTGGCGGTGATGTAAAATCACCCTTGGGATCCAGAAATGTTTGGAATTCAAATGGAGTTGTTTTCAGAGAGAAAGCGCAGGAAAAAAGGTATAAGAATGTAAGCAAATCTTGTGAAATCATTCATATTTATACGGAACTTTCTGTTTTCAAAGTGCTTGGGGGTGCAGATGTTTGAAGAGTGAGAAGCCAAAGGGGTGGGCTTTGCCACTGATCAATTCGTTATCACTTTTTGTCTCCAGATCAGCTTCATTGCCTGCTCTGTGTGAATGGAGCTTGTTCTTTTAAGCATTTTTCCTGTGCTAGCTGGCACAATGTTTCTGGTTTGTATGGAGTTTTTGTTTTTTTTTTTTTCCATTTTTGAAGACCGAGATAAAATTGATGTAACATAAAATCCACCATTTTAAAGGCATACAATTATGTGGATTTTCAGTATATTCTGAAAATATACAGGCTTCCCTGGTGGCTCAGAGGGTAAAGTGTCTGCCTGCAATGCAGGAGACCTGGGTTTGATCCCTGGGTCAGGAAGATCCCCTGGAGAAGGAAATAGCAACCCATCCCAGTACTCTTGCCTGGAAATCCCATGGACAGAGAAGCCTGGTAGAATACAGTCCATGGGGTCGCAAAGAGTCAGACACGACTGAGCGACTTCACTTTCACTTTCATGAGACATTGTTGTTTAGTCACTAAGTCATGCCCAACTCTGCTACTCCATGAACTGCAGCATGCCAGGCTTCTCTGTCCAATGCTATCTCCCTGAGTATGCTCAAACTCACATCCATTGAGTCAGTGATGCCATCCAACCCTCTTATCCTCTGTTGTCCCTTTCTCCTCTTGCCCTCAATTTTTCCCAGCATCACGGTCTTTTCCAATGAGTCAGCTCTTTTCATCAGGAGGCCAAAGTATTGGAGCTTCAGTTTCAGCATCAGTCCTTCTAATGACTATTCAGGATTGATCTCCTTTAGGATTGAGACATTAATACTATATAAACAAAATCACTGCAGATGGTGACTGTAGAAGCTCTGACCAACCTAGACAGCACATTAAAAAGCAGAGACATTACTTTACCAACAAAGGTCCGTCTAGTCAAAGCTATGGTGTTTCCAGTAGTCATGTATGAATGTGAGGGTTGGACCATAAGGAATGCCGAAGAATTGATGTTTTTGAACTGTGGTGCTGGAGAAGACTCTTGAGAGTCCTTTGGGCTGCAAGGAGATCCAACCCGTCAACCCTAAAGGAAATCAGTCCTGAATATTCATTGGAAGGACTGATGTTGACGCTGAAACTCCAATCCTTTGGCCACCTGATGGGAAGAACCAACTCATTGGAAAAGAGCCTGATGCTGGGAAAGATTGAAGGTGGGAGGAGAAGGGGATGACAGAGGATGAGAAGGTTGGATGGCATCACCGACGTAATGGACATGAGTTTGAGTAGTCTCCGGGAGTTGGTGGTGGACAGGGAAGCCTGGAGTGCTGCAGTCAATGGGGTCACAAAGAGTGGGACATGACTGAGTGACTGAACTGAACTGAACTCCATAACATTTCCATCACCCCCAAAAGAATCCCTGTAAATGTTGCAATTTTAGTTACCTCTCATTCCTCCATTGCTTGACAACCACTAGTCTTTTGTCTGTCTCTATAGATTTGCCTTTGCTGTGTCTGGTTCCTTTCATTTAATGTGGTGTTTTCAAGTTTCAGCCATGCTATAGCATGTGTCAGTATTTCATTCCCCCATCCTTTTTCTGACTGAATAACATTTCGTTTTGTGGATATTTTATCTACATTTTCGTTTACTCAGTTGATATTTGGGTTGTGTCCACGTCTTAGCTATTATGCATTTTGCTGCTATGAATATTCATATTCAAGTTTCTGTGTGAATATGTGTTTTCAATTCTCTTAAATATATGCTGAGGAGTAAACTTTCTGGGTCATATAGCAACTCTATGTTGAGCTTTTTGAGGACCTGCCAGACTGTTTTCCGCAATAGTTACACTATTTCTATTCCCACTAGTAATTTATGAGAGTTCCAATTGCTTCACATCCTAACACACACCTGTTATTCTCTGTGTTTTTATCTTAGCCATCCTAGTGGGTATGAAGTGATATCTCATTGTGGTTTGATTTGTATTTCCCTGGTGACTAATCATGTTTGCATGGTTTTAGTTTTGTATTTTGAACCATCTTTAGGCTTACAGAAAATGTTCAAAAATACTATTGGGGTCAAATTCTGAACTCTATATTCTATACCATTCTTGTATTTGTCTCCTCATGTGTCATAGCATCCTATTTTGATTGTGGGAACTTTACATATGTTTTAACGTCTAGTAGTGCTTACTTTGGCCCCCTCATGCGAAGAGTTGACTCACTGGAAAAGACTCTGATGCTGGGAGGGATTGGGGGCAGGAGGAGCAGGGGACGACAGAGGATGAGATAGCTGGATGGCATCACTGACTCTATGGACGTGAGTCTGGGTGAACTCCGGGAGTTGGTGATGGACAGGGAGGCCTGGCGTGCTGCGATTCATGGGGTCGCAAAGAGTCGGACACGACTGAGCTACTGAACTGAACTGAACTGAGTGCTAATTCTCTCTTCTAGGTATTCTTCAATATTTCCTGGTGATCATTGCATGTTTGTTTTTCCATGTGAACTTTAGTATTGACTTGTCTATAAAATAACATCTTGGCACTTTTATTGGAGTTGCATAGATTTTATAAATTAATTTCAGGGGAACTGACAAACTTCTTAATGTTTTCATCCTATGCAAGAACAGGAAATGAATTTCTAATTGTTCAGCTCTGCTTTTGGTCTTTCAGGAGTGTTTCCAAATTGTCCTCATACAGACAGGTTTTGCTCATTTCTGGTTAAGTATTTAATCTTTTAAAATTTTTATTTTATTTTTTATTGGTGCATAGGTACTTTACACTGTTGTGTCAGTTTCTACTGTACAACAAAGTGAATCAGTCAGACATATACACATATCCCTCTTTTTTGGATTTCCTTCCCATTTAAGTTACTACAAAGCACCAAGTAGAGTTCCCTGTGCTATACAGCAGGTTCTCTTTAGTTACCTATTTTATACATAGTAGTGTATGTCAATCCCAGACTGCCAAAAGGGAACCCCCTTGCACTGTTGGTGGGAATGTAAATTGATACAACCACTGTGGAGAACAGTATGGAGATTACTTAAAAACTAGGAATGTAACTATCATGAAAAGTGAAAAGTGTTAGTTACTCTGTTGAGTCCAGCTCTTTGTGACCCTGTGGACTGTAGCCTGCCGGGCTCCTCTGTTCACAGAATTCTCCAGGCAAGAATACTGGAGTGGGTAGCCAGTCCCATCTCCAGGGGATCTTCTCAACCCAGGGATTATACCTGGGTCTCCTGCATTGCAGGCAGATTCTTTACCATCTGAGCCACCGGGGAAGTCCTAAAACTACCTTATGACCCAGCAATTCCACTACTGGGCATATACCCTGAGAAAACCATAATTTGAAAAGACACATGTACCCAAAAGTTCATTGCATTTACAAAACCCAGGACATGGAAGCAGCCTCGATGTCCATTAACGGATGGATACAGAAGTTGTGATACATATATACAATGGAATATTAGCCATAAAAGGAACAAATTTGAGTCAGTTCTAATGAGGTGGATGAACCTAGAACCTGTTATACAGAGTGAAGTAAGTCAGAAAGAGGAAAACAAATACCGTATATTAATCCATATATATGGAATCTAGAAAAAAAATGGTATTCATGAACCTATTTGCAGGGTAGGAATAGAGATGCCAACATAGAGAACAGACTTGTGGGCACAGCGGGGGAAGGAGAGAGTGGGACCAACTGAGACAATAGCATTGAAACATACATTACCGTATGTAAACGAGATGGCTAGTGGAAAGTTACTGTTTAACAGGAAGCTTAACCTGGTACTTTGTGACAATCTAGAGGGACTGGGGATTGGAAGCAGGTTAAGAGGGAGGGGACATATGTATACTTATGGCTGATTCACACTGTTGTATGGCAGAAAACAACACAACATTGTAAAGCAATTATTCTCCAATTAAAAATTAAAAAGTACATATGTATATAAAAAATAAAGTCAACAAATAACAAGCAGGTAAAAAAAAACCCAGTGTCCCAATATTTCCTACTCGCCACCCCTACATTCCTTCCCCCTTGGTATCTATACGTTTGTTCCCTATGTCTGTATTTCTGCTTTGCCAAAGCATTTAATCTTGTTGGCTGCTGTTGTAAATGGGATGTTCATTGCCATTAGGTCCTCTGGTGTTTTTTCATATGTGAAGGCTATTTATTTTGTTTGTTAATTTTATATCCTGATACTTCACTGAATTACTACTCTGGTTTTATCATTGATTCTCTGGATTTTTCAGAGTACTGTCATATCATCTTCAAACAGGGGTAGTTTTACCTGTCCTTTTCCATTTGTATACCTCTAATTAGTCTCTCTTGTCTAACTGCATTGGCTAACACATTCCATACAATGTTTAATTCTTGCCTTGTTCCTGATCTTAATGAAATACCTATAGTGTTTCCCCATTAAATAGAATATTAGCTTTAGGACAAAGATAAACATTTTTTATCATTTTGAGAAGATATCCCTCAATTCCTATTTCCTTGAGTGTTTTTTTTTTATGAATAGGTAATGAATTTAGTCAAAAATTTTCTCAGCATCTGCAGAAATAGTACATTCCTTGAGTATATCCTACCTGGTCATATTGTATTATTATATTTAATGTGGCATTGTAATATGTTTGCTAATATTATTGTTGCTATTAAAATTTACATACCTCTATAAAGACTCCATTTAATAAATTTACTTCAATCCCAGCTGGATTAGGAATTTTTGTTCAGAATTTTTGCATTCATTCATATTCATGAGTGATATTCATTTACAGTTTTCTTTCTTTGTATAATCTTTAGTTTATGCATAATTTTATACTTGCTTCATAAAAGAAATTAGGAATTGCTTTTTTCCTTAATACTCTAGAATAATTTTTAAAACATTGGGAAAATCTGGTCTTTGAACATTTGGTAGAAATCACTTATGAATCCAGTTGGGTATGATAACATTTTTTAGTGTGGGTTAGTTTCTTATTAACACTATTTCTTTGTAGAAATTGGTATGCTTAAACTTTTTAACTCTGATGGCATCAAATTTGGTAATTTGAATTTCTCTAAGAAATTATCCATTTTATCTAGGTTTTCAAATGTACTTGCATAGTGATCTCAAAAGTAGTTTTTTATGTGTCTTTAATTTCTTCTGCTTCAGTGATTATAACCCCCTCATCATTTTAATTTGTATATTTGTGATTACTCTTTCTTTTCTTGATCAGGCTAGCTTGTGGTTTGTCTGTTACTTTTTTTAACCTACAATTTTGTTAATTAGATCTGCAGTTTTCCTTATCCTTGGGCATTCTACCTCAGCCCTGGGGTATGTCACTATTCCTTATATCCTTTTTTCCTATATTTTTAGAGTTTTCCTTACTTGTTACTAACCAATTCCTAATTACCTCAATCACTTTTTATAGATAATAATTCTTTATATTAAACCTTTCCCATTCAAATTATCGTGTGGTTCCGTGTCTTGACTAGATCCTGACTGGGACATTTGTCGTCTCTTGGATTTGTTTTCTTTTTTTCCACCCATTCAGTGGCCAGTTTCCTCCAGCCTTTTTAAGTCTAGATAAACACAATATTCTTATAATATCTTTTTGATCTCCAAGTCTCTAGTTCAGACTCCTCTAACCTATCTTTCATGATAACATCAGACAACTAGAAAATGCTACTATTCATGCCAAATCCCCAATTTAAAAGCCCTCGATGGGGACACTGCCCTAAATGTGAAGTCTAGACTCCTCAGCATGGAACACAAGACCCTCTATGCTCTGGCTCCTTCTTAACTCTTGTTAACCGAATCTCTTGAGTTGCTCCTTTCTGTCTCTTTCCTTTGGCACTTTAGGCATAATAGACAATTTGAAGTTCCTTGAAAAACTGGAGTATTTCTTTCCTCTTTCAACCATTGTTAAATTGCTCTCTTTGCATGGAATTCTGTTTCTGATTCTTGTCTATTTGGTGAACACAACTACTCATTCCTCAAGACAGTTCCAGGATTCATTTATTTAGGTCTATCTTCATCTCCTAGAGTGGAAAATTTCCTCAAAGAAAAGAATCATGTCTTACTTGTCTTAAATTTCCAAATTCTCCCCCAAAGTTGGTACTAGATACATATGTGCTAATGTTGAATGAATAGATGAATTTCTATAAATGTAAATAGTTTTGGTATAATGCTATGAGGTTAGGGCACTTTCAGATGTCTAAGAATTGCTAAGGACACATCAAGGCATTGTTATTCCAAGGAATTTTCTACTTTCCAGGAAGTGATCTGATGAGGGTGCAGAGTTTCAAGTCCTGAGGCCAATTCCTGGCTCCTCTACATTATTAGTTGGGTGTTCTTCTGTAAGCCATTCTGAGGATGATACTTAAATGTCACAATTACCCAGAGAACTCAGGATGCCAACTGCAAACAGAGAGTACACTCCACTTGGATTTTGAAGAAAATTAATTCCTGGAGTCTTTGTACAGGTATGGAAGGATTAAAGAAACCAACAGGTGGGTATTGGGGCATTTAGAAACTAGCAACAGTGAGAAGTCATTACCATGTAGTTCCTAAAGGGACAAGTGAAGAAACAATGTTCCTGGAGCCTGATATGAAGTAGAGCTGTAAAGAGAGACTTCCTGAGAGGAGGTGTATACTTAGAGATGCAGTTACTGCCAGGACGAACCACAGCACAACAGGACAGCACAGGAGAAATAACCTGACTTCTTTCTCAGTCTGCCCTCCAATCTCTTGCTAGTGCTTCCCCTTGGCTCCTCTACTTGACCAGGAGTCACTGGTGAGGATGCCTGGGCGACATGGTCTGGAGAGCCAGCCCCGTCCTCCTCTAGCATACAGCAGGGTGGAGAAGGGCAGGCATCACACGGGGGGAGTGCAAGCAAAGAATCGCCAGCAACTCACCTAATTTACATTTGTAGGGAGTAAAATACATATGAAAATAACATATCAGTTATAAATTTTACGCAAAAAGGGAGTGTTTCCTAAATTCAACACCATCAGACATATCAAATAATCAAGTTTATTTTCTTCTAGAAGGAATGTCTGGGATAGGTACCAGAATAATCTGAATTCTGTGGTTCTGTGGTTAGATAGCTCTCTTGGTTAGAGCATGGTGATGATGAGGCCAAATTAAGAGATTTGGTCACATGAGCAGCACTGTTACGGGACACAGACTACAGTCTAGGCTTCAGCTTGGCATCCAGCCATTATTTCATCCTGAGCACATCAATAACCATTGCTTTTCAATTAATTTGCAGAAGTGTTTGTCCTACTGTAGTTATATATTAGAGGTGAGATAATCAGGCATTAGAAATAGACTTTATGTGGTGTTTCTAAAAGCCAGTCCTAGTAATTATCCAAATATCATCCAACCACCCTATTCTATACTTCACATAATAAATGCAAAAAGCAATGCCTTATAGCAAGTGTCAGTTTGTGATTCCAGGGTATCATCTGAAGAACACTCCAAGGAGCTGCTCCTCCAAAGATTTACCCTGTACACTGATCCTGCAAACCAAAGTGAGAACATCCAGTTCTCACACTAGCGATCCTGCTCTTGGTTATCTACAATTACTTGGGAAGTTCCATCCTAAAATATTCACAAGGTACTTAGGAATGGTGACATTTACATGTAGTCCTATAATTTCATTTATCAGATCACCTAGAAGACTTGTTCATTCCTTCAACCAAGTGTTTGCTGAGAGCCAACAGTGTGCTTTTACACAAAGCCTGACCAGCAAAATGGCATAGTTATTCCAGGCGGGGGAAGAGTGGAAAGAGGTCACAAAATGTCCAGAGCTGGATGCCTCATCAGAGAGGATATTATGTGAGTACCTTGTTAGCCTAATTAGGGGCGGGAGGGAGAAAGCAGTGAGGCTGGGGAAGAGATGAGTCATGTGAGCTCACTTTAGTTTGGCAAAAAAATATGTCTAACGGTCCTACATAAATCACAATTCTCACAATTATGTGAGCACTTGTGTCCCAACAGAGTGCTTATAAATTCAAGATTCCTTTATCTTTAATTTCTCTCTTACTTGGTGAGTATTGCAAAGCCCTTTTAGTTTTTCATGAGAAAATTTAGTTCAGAAAGGATGTGATTCACCAATATCCAAGAAGATGACACATGGTAAAGCCAGGAATCAAATTCAGTTCTGTCTTCAGAATCTGCACTCTTTCCATTCTGTAACATCAACTTCCTATAGGTTTGAATTAGTAAAATATCTTCTCCTATACCTAAAATTTGGCCACTAAAAAACTGCTTAGACTTTAGTGATCTATTGAAAAGAGTGAAGAGTAAAGTGCATCTCTCACACTTACAGAAGACTTATGGTTCTGCCCTCATCAGTTTTGTTTTCTGAGGAAAAACTAAGAAGACACTAACAGATTAGTCAACAAATGTTTGGTGAATGAATGGCACCATGATCAAGCAGTGAGAAGTCATGCAACACTTTCTAATACGTAAAGCACAAGAAGATGTCTCAACTCCTCCCTAAGACTCATTTCTCATTAAATTCTTTTCCACTTGATGTACTGCAGACCCTCCTAGTATCAACAAAAATTAGGCAGTATTTCCTTGCCAGGCTGATGCTATCGTGGAGCAAAGTGAAAGAAAAGAAAGTGAAAATGGCTCAGTTGTGTCCGACTCTTTGAGACCCCATGGACTATACAGTCCGTAGAATTCTCCAGGCCAGAATACTGGAGTGGGTAGCTTTTCCCTTCTCCAGGGGATCTTCCCAACCCAGGGATCAAACTCAGGGATCTCTTGCATTGCAGGTGGCTTCTTTACCAGCTGAGCCACAAGGCAAACCCAAGAATACTGGAGTGGATACAGATCTTCCTGACCCAGGAATTGAACCAGTATCTCCTGCATTACAGATGGATTCTTTATCAAGTGAGCTATCAGGGAAGCCCATTGTGGAGCAAACTGTGACAAATTGGGGCTGGGCCAAATAAAAGACCAATAAATGAATAACTTTCTCAATGACTTTCTGCCTTTCTTAGCTTAGTACCTTCTGAAGGGAAATAAAAGAGGGCAGAGAATATAAGCAAAGAGTGTCAGGAATTTGTGAATGGGATTGGTTCCCATGGAATGACACATTGTCAGGCTCAGAACCATGACGTTCCCTGGAATGGGTAGGCCTACAGACAAATGTTTGTCCCATCAACCAGCTGAATGGAAACAACCAGGACAATGAGTACAACAGGAGAGGAACAGAATCCTCAGCCAGCTGTTTCTGGACATATGGCTTGCTCCTCACACCCACGGTTTGTTTCCAAGGCATGGCCCATGGAACTTGGTAGCAAGCATCTGCTCAGTGTGAAAATGATAGAAAGAACATAATTTTCCCAAACAAAACTAGCAGAGCTTGAAGAGGCCTCCAAATCATGCAACGGGACCTTGTACTTCTCTGGCCTGCTGAAATACCATCTCCACTTCAACCCTGTGGAAAGAAGGCCATTTCTTCTGGCCACTCATATCCTCCTGCATAAGCAACTCCCCGAGTAATGCACTCTGTCAGCAACTCTTGCAGTAGTTCCAGTTTTCCTGATTAGGTCTTGACTGACACATGTGTGTGTGTGTGTGTTCCTTCCTTCATTGTGAAGGCAAGACGTTAAACACAGGCCTCAAGTCATTTACCTTCAAAGCCGGTATACTTCCCCACCTACTTTTCTGTCAGCTAGACTGTGGATTCACATCAAGAGTGAGGGAAGCTGGAATAGGACTTAGAGGGCTCTCAAAGATTATCTATAGAGCAAATAAGTCTCCCTGGCATGTTGCAACATCCTGGGTTTCATGTGTCCTTGTGGGTAGAGGGACTTTCTGGGATGAAGGGGTTATATGGATCTGTTTACCTCTCATCTGGAGTAATGAAAAGAGCTCGGTATTCTATAAAACGTTCTATAAATAAAAGTTACTTTAGGGCATGTGTCAGGATACTTTGCTGCAATAAGAAATAGAAACCAAATCAAAGTAATTTCAGCAAAAAAAAAAAAAAAAAAATTAGCTCATATGGTTGAAAAGTCCAGAGGTTGCACAAGCTTTAGTTATGACTGGGTCCAATGGTTCAAACAATGCCTTCAGGAGTCTGCTGCGTCTCTCTCCATCGCTCTGACTTGCTCTATCTTCATTTTAGCCTCATCAGACTCTCCCATGATTGCAAGAGGGCTTCCAACAGCTCCAAGCTACATGGCATTTTAGTGCTCTCAATCTCAGACAGACATTATTCTTTCTCTGTGTGTCACTACTGTGTCACCACCATTTCTTAAGAAAGGATTCTGACTGGTCCTGCTTGGATTTTGTACCCACTCTTGGCCAGTTATTCTGTCCCTGGGTACCAAAGGTTCTGGGAATACCCTATTCCTAAGCCATTTGTAGCAGGGGAAGCAGAATCCCTAGAGTGAAGAAAAATAGGATAAAAGATACTGAGCAGGTGCCAAGTATGGAATATCATGAGGCAGCTGGGTACTGAGGGGCAAGTGAATTAGAAGACTTGAAACTGATCTCTGACTCCATCACTGATTCGCTGTGAGAACCCAGGCAAAGTATTTGACTTCTCTCGTTTTAGGTTTCCTTGTTTGTGAAATGTGTGGACTAGGCTTGGAACAGTCATTTGTAAGCATCTTTAACTTCAAGATTCTCAATTTGAACAAACTGTTGTACAGAACACACAGGACCTTAGCGAAGCCAGCTGGAGAGGTGCTGGGGGGCAGGGGCATGCCTGGAGCCCCACCTGCTCTGCTCCACCTTCTGTCCTCCTGATGGGGCTGTGTGAAACTCCTGCAGCTGCTCAGAACACAGTCTGAGAAACCTTGAGGTGTCTGATCTCCTATGCCTCTTCTAGCCTGGAATTTGGGGAAGTCTACGTAGACTGTGAAACCCTCTTTAATCTAGTTTTTCTCACTTTCCCTCTATTTATTTTTGGGCTAAAATCATGCATGTTGGCTATGTGTGAGAGACCACTTAGGAAAAATAATCATTTATTCAAATATCCAGCCAATTTACTTTGGCCTATTTGGAGCTTGTTTTTCCTGATGGGGAGGGAATAAATTTCCAAAGCCCACTTTTAAGATCAGCCTAGAAAAGGTGAGTGTACAAGTGAGGAAAAATAGGCAGTGGAAGCTGCCAAGCTGAGCTGGAAGCAGTAAATTCAAACCACTCCCATCTCCCCCACACGTGTGCCCTGCTGGGCACTCAGGCCAAGTGCACGGTCTGGAACAGATGGCAGAGGAGGATGATGTAGGTTTTGGCTTCACCATTTGTGAAAACTTACTTTGGGGAGACACCTTCACCTCTAATCTGAGTGTGTTTGATTGAAATAGAGCATTGGGCAAGAGGAAGGGAATGGCCAGGGACGTGGCCTTCCTGCAGCCAGAAGGCAAGGGGGGAGGAGGGCATCTTTGGTCCAGCAGCACCAGGAGTGAGAAATTGGTGCTGCGGTGATTTCAAAGGAAGCCAGAACCTTGTGTTCCTTTTTCTTGTGACTGTTTAGAAAACAATCATAGAGTGGCTAGGAGATGTCAGCCAGTCCTTTGGGGAACAGATATGGATAAGCAGTAGTCTCTAGTCTCCTCTCTTAGAATCAAGAGAGGAGACAGGCAAACCAGTGCAGGACACTGTATGGGAAGCTGATACCCAGCTGTTCTGCACCAGCTGCTTGTGGCTGGTGTCTCTAATCTGATAGATCTGTGTCTTATTAGTTTATTACCATCCACACTTTGTGATGGGGGAATAGTACAAGAAAACACATGTATACACTCTACCATGGTAGCACAGAGTAGGAAAAACGACTCTAGAGGAGTTGAAGTAAGCTTTCCAGCGTGGAGGCATTTGGTCTGTGTCCTACAGTTAGCGTAGGACATCGTAGAAAGGGTGAGAGGAGAAGGGATGGAGACTGCCAGGGCACAGCAGGAGCCACCACGTTCTGTGGCCTGAATATGTGCACAGAGGTTGGGAAGCTGAACAAGTGGGCTGGTGAACTGAGCATAAGTTGTTGGAGAATAGCTGTTGAGGAGGTGAAAGTGGAGTGCAACAGGCCTACAGTCACTGCTTAAAAGCCTGGCCTTGCTCATGGGTGCACCTGTGAGCCCCTGCATGTGAGAGGCTGGGTGCTGTGATCAGGCCAGTGTTTGAGAAGCTTCATCAGGGCCCCAGTGAAACTGCAGGTCTAGGAGGTGTGAAGGCCAGAGAGAATCACTTCTGCTCAAGTGCCCAACAGCTGGCTAGGTTTTTCTTTCTGTTTAGTAAAAGCTAACATTTGCTGAGTGCTTACTCTACGTTGAGCCCTTGCAAAATGCTTCCTCTTACATAATCCTCCGTACATTCCCGGCTCTGCTGATCCCAAGTTACAGATGAGGAGACTGAAGCTTAAAGATACTACCATTGGCCCACTGGGAGGCAATGTGAGGAGGAAGGAGTAGAGTGACCTAGAGGCTGTTGGAGAGGAAGGGACACTTTGTGGGTGACTGCTACGTGCCACCCTCCATGGGATGGGCATCCAATTTAACTGTTACAAAACAGCTGCAGCTCTGCAGATGGCAGTCACATTCTCCTAGCTGCTCAGGCCAAAAGCTTTGAAGATATCCCCCCTCTCTCTCACACCCCATAGCCAATCTATCAAGATATCACGTTAGTCCTCTACCTTCAAAACATACAGTATTCAACCACTTTTCCCCCTTCACCGCTGCCAGCCTGGCCCAGCCTACCACCTCGCTCCCTAATTCTGCCCCCTACAGACAGCTCTCTGTACAGCATCCTGGGTCATTCACCTAGAACCCAGGTCAGATCACCTAACCTTTTATCTGCTTAAAATCCTGCAGTGGCTCCCCTGTCACTAAAGTAAAGCAATGTCCTGATAATGCCACCCTGCCATCACCTCTTGATTGCCTCTCGCCCTTCTCCCTACATTGCTCACTCTCCTCTGATCACTCCAGCTTCCTTCTTATTCCTCAGACTCACCCGGCACACTCCTGTCTCAGGACCTTCGCTCCAGCTGTGCCCTGTGCCTGAAACACTCTTCCCTCAGGTCCCTCCTCTAGGTCTCACCTTCAGATCTTTGCTCCTGAAGGTGGTGCTGAGAACCCTAGTGAATTCTGTCATCTCATCTCCCATTACATGGGGGATCTACCCTCCTTGACTGGATCTACATTCCTGTCTCATATCAATTATCTAATCAGTGGCAGAGCTCGCACTGCCCAGTGGCAAATCCTGGGCTCTTGCTGTCACACCTGAGGAGAAGGAAAGCCCATGGGAGCCCTGATGGGAGCATGGGCAGGCAGCAGGGACCACACTGGTTGTGCTGACTTGGGGCAGCACGGCAGATGCTGCAAAGAGGAAAGCAACCTTTTCTTACACAATCTTGTTGCTGTAGTTTTTTAAAAAATAAAGAAAAAATGACCCTCATGGCTGAGAAGACATGCTGTGTGTGTGCGTGTGTCTGTGTAGAGGCATTGGCTTTCATCCTAGAACCTTACCTCATTCAGCAGGCATTTAACAAAGGCAGCATTATTGAATACCAACTAATTATCTGGCAACAGAGGGAGAGACTGAGAGATGGATGGGCCAGAGCGCACCTGATGGATGAAATATGAGTCATTCACAGATAACCTCCAGAAAGAGGCATCGCTGACAAGCACTGCTTTAGGAGTGTCACATACAAACCCTATACTTCCCATAGGTTTTCTGAACCTGAGAGGCAAGGCTGAATTTTCAGGACAGAGCCTCAGAGGAGGCAATTCCGAGCTGCTTCTGGAGTTGCTGCCCAGGACCCATCCTGCTGTACCACCTTCCATTGGTTCTGGAGCTGGGACCAAGTTATCTATTTCTCTAGGCTCCAGGTTAATACTGCTTTCACTGGTTAATACCGAGGACTGTCCCCAAGGATAGAGAGGAATGTCACTTACCACAGTGGCCTTCTCTAGAAAGTAGGCTGGATTGGGAGGAGGCAGGCAGGTCGCAAACTCAGAGAAATGAGGCTAGTCCTCACCTAGCCGAGGGGGTTACTTTCTTTCCTCAACGTATGTTCACTCTAAGTGTTCAGGCTCAGAAGTGTGCTGGGGGGTATGGGGATGGAAGCGTGTTTTGATACAACACTTGTGCTCTCTGTAAGGCTTTGTGCAGAAATGAACCAAGACTTCCAGTTGCGGTGATGCCTTAAGTGAGTAAAGCCAGCAAGCACTTTGAGTGATCAAAAGAGAAACAGAGGTGCCTCCTGGCTTCTTCCATGTCACAGGCAGCCCTAGAAGGTGCTGCTGGATAAGCTGCTGTTATGACAGAAATGAAATTTGTTTTACACAGGCATCAAATGATGACCTCCCCCAAACACTCCATATTACTAGTCAGAAGCCACCCAAGACGGTATCAAAATGTGAGCGCCTGAGAAAAGTTATTATGAAACAGCTTACTTTATAAGTGATTTCTCCCGCAAAAGAAACATCCAAATCTCCACCCCCTCTCTCTGGATCCCAGCTTGCTTGTATTGGTGTGTAGAAAAGTGAATGGATCCATTAAGTCCCAGCCCTGTTTCAGTCTGCCCACTTGTCACATTTGTTTATTGTACTACTTGAAATTTGCAGCCTCTGTGTCATGAAACATTTCTGATACAACGTCATCCTGGTTTTACTATGGCTTTTTCAAATATTCTCATTATAAACGCTAATCATGTGTGCTCCAGAGTCTACATGCCTCCCAGGTAGCTCAGTGGTCAAGAATCTGCCTACCAATGTAGGAGATGTGGGTTTTGATCACTGGGTTGGGAAGATCCTCTGGAGGAGGAGATGGAAACCCACTCCAGTATTCTTGCCTGGAGAATCCCATGGACAGAGGAGCCTGGCAGTCTATATAGTACATGGGGTTGCAAAAGAGTTGAACACGACTGAGCTACTGAGCACACACACACCCACACACTACAATCTATAATGAGTATGGACACCCTCTATGCCAAGAGTTCTCAAGCTTCAGCTTGCATTCAAGTCCTCTACAGGGCTGGTTAAAATA
The DNA here is from genome assembly GCF_019923935.1 of Bubalus bubalis. NCBI lineage: Eukaryota > Metazoa > Chordata > Mammalia > Artiodactyla > Bovidae > Bubalus > Bubalus bubalis. The sequence goes on along the minus strand of NC_059159.1, from coordinate 103,262,373 downwards.
CAACCCTGGGCCTCATCGCTGGAAGTTCTGCTTCAAGAGATCTGGGGTGGGGCTTGAAAAAGTGCATTTCTGACAAGTTACCAGGGGCTGCACTTACTGCTGCCTCTGGTATCATGCACTTTGAGAACTTCTGTCATGCTTTATACTTGGCTTGCTCCTTGTAGGAAAGACAAACAGTTGTTTCATAATTGAACCCAGGAGGTGTTAACAAAGTGAGCACAGGTATGAGGCCAAACAGTAGCAGGAGGACAAGATGGGAACTGAGTGCTGTATGGAGGTGAAGGTGGGTGTTCACGCATCTCACAGTTCCCTGAAGGATCCTTTTTCATAGAGGAAGAACTCAAACAGTGAAATGGTCAGTATTGGTTTGAATTCTTCAAGTTGCAAATGATAAGAAAGAGAAAGGGTATTTTTGGCTTATATAATAAATGGAATACTTAAAAATGCACTGACTTCAGGCATGTCTTGATTCAGAAGCCCAAGTGAGTTTTTCTCTAACTCTGTTCTCTGCCTCTTCTCTTTCTGCTCCATTCTCAGATGATCTCTCAGATTCTGGTGACAAGATGAATAGGAAGCAGTTCTTCCCACTGGCCAACTTTTTAGGAAGCCAGAGAAGACTCTTGCAAGTCCCTTAGACTGCAAGGAGATCCACCAGTTCATCCTAAAGGAGACCAGTCCTGGGTGTTCATTGGAAGGACTGATGCTGAGGCTGAAACTCCAATATTTTGGCCACCTCATGCGAAGACCTGACTCATTGGAAAAGACCCTGATGCTGGGAGGGATTGGGGGCAGGAGGAGAAGGGGACAACAGAGGATGAGATGGCTGGATGGCATCACCGACTCGATGCGCATGAGTTTGGGTCAACTCTGGGAGTTGGTGATGGACAGGGAGGCCTGGTGTGCTGGGGTTCATGGGGCCGCAAAGAGTCGGACACGACTGAGCAACTGAACTGAACTGAACTGTGCTACAGCTGTTCATGAGACAACTGTAGGGGTCATCCCCTTCCTGGGTTCCAGCACAGAGAAGTTCAAGAACTGGACCAATCCACAGTATATTATCCACAATGGCTGTTACTGCTGGAACATTGAGGGAAGTTGGGACAATGTAAAAATAGCACAGGACTATGTTTATTATCAAAGCTTCCTGTTATACATACCCAACCCCATCCAGCTAAGAAAATAACAACTTTTACTTTGGAAACTTTCACATAACTTTTATCTCTTTTGCCATCATCAGATACAAAGTGTTTACTGGTGGGCTTAGTGTTGGAAACCTGTCATTTTAATGGGAGAATTTGCCAGAGGGGGTGGCATAGGCTAGGTGAAATTGTAGCCTTGTAGCCATCATTTCCCCCAGATTCACAATAACTTTTAAAAAAATCTTTTCCTCTGCTGAAAAACACCTGCCTAGCTACAGAGTCTAATAGGTGATTCTAAGGGGACATAATGTTATTTTGAGGGCTATTTTCAGTCCCGTAGAGTTTTCATTTAGTTCTTCATGTAATAGGCACATGTACAAAAGCAATTAAACTAGAGAAAAAGCAAAAAATAACAGCAGGCAACTTGCTGCCTTCAGTTACTGTGCTCCCAATTGGGAACACTGTCAGTCACCAATGGGGCCTACAGAATTAAATTAGTTGCAGGGGGGTGGGGATTTTTTTTTGGCTGACTCAGCATCTAAATATAGGAATCCTTCTGAAGGACTGCAGGTTTCTCAGAGGGCTATGCTGGAGGCAGGGAGTAGACTGATTTTTAAAAGTCTATCCAGGAAAAAAGAATTATTGCAAAATGTGCAAATTTCCCGAGTTGTGGTTAGGAAAAAAACATTTTTGTTTGGCTTTCCTGTTTGGGACCTAGTGAAGGGAAAGTGTCAGTCACTCAGTCACATCTGACTCTTTGCGACCCCCTGGACTGGAGCCCACCAGGCTCCTCTGTGCATGAGATTCTCCAGGCCAGAATACTGGAGTGGGCAGCCATTCCCTTCTCCAGGGGATCTAGACATTGTCTTTATTTCATTAAGATAAGCCAGTAATCATGTTCTTAGAGTGATATAATCTAAAGTATGAGCTGGGGTTATGTTTTAGTAAAGATGGGTTTTAAGTAATAGGGACTAAATTCACTTACGTATTAAGGGGATGTGTTAGAAAGACACTAGAGATTAACAGAATCAGAGGGAGAGGACTTGCTGGACTTAAGGGATTCACTACTGTCAAGCCCACTCACTCATATACTCTTCCCCATCATCTCTCTCTGTCTTGGTGCAGATATGCCTGGCTTTATTCTCTCCTGCTGGAAACAGATTTCCACAGATAATGGAAGACAGCCACCAACAGATTCTAATTCATGTCCTCCAGCTTCTATGACCTAAATGCAAGACATATTCTCTCCACTTGACACAGCCCAGAAAAAAAGGAGTTCACAAAGGAGATGAGAGACAGGTGACCTGAAGAGTAAGAGAGGACCCAGCAGAGAGCTATGTCATGGAAACCAGAGCCAAATGGAGTTACAAGGAGGTGGCAATGGTCAAAGACATCAGACAGCACAGAAGGACCAAGTAGAATGGGATGGAAAAGTTCCTTACAGCATTATTAACACAAAAGTTAAAGTCACGTTTATCTGTGCACTTAATATTGCAGATGTGTAAACATCACAGCCCTTTTCTTGAATTTCGGTGCTCCTGTGCTGTCACACGAATTCGGCTAACTGCCCACAGATTTGTGGCCCCATGTAGAGGTAGCTCAAAAGTATTAATTAACATTAAAAAATTGGATAAAGGACCCACAAACAGCAATGAAATAAATCTCAGAGAAGAATCACAGTGGGCCGAGCATAAGTCACACACCTGCCAAAGTGAAAGAGTTGGCCAGCCTGGGGCCAATAGACACATCATGTCTATTCCTGTGGGTGAGGACTGGGTACTATGATCAACAACCCAACCAGGATTACAGAATTGGAGCTGGGGAGAAGCTGGTTCCCAAGGAAGAGAAGGACGAAAGGTGTGTGGATAACCAACACAAATGGTTACAGGCACACAGCTAAGGGTAAACACATCCCAAGATCACTAATAACAGCTATTAGTTATTCATATCAACGCTTCTGTTGCACCTACTTGCGTCTTACATGTGTAGGTCTGGAGTATCACAAAGATGAGTGCAGTGAGATCCTCACCTTCAGAGTTCAGGTAGTTGGTGCATTGCTGTTGTTTAGTTGCTAGGTCATATCTGACTCTTACATGAACCCATGAACTGTAGCCCGCCAGGTTCCTCTGTTCATGGGCTTTCCCAGGCAAGAATACTGGAATGGGTTGCCATTTCCTTCTCCAGGGGACCTTCCAGACCCAGGAATCGAACCCCGGTTTCCTGCACTGCAGGCAGATTCTTTACCAACTGAGCTACAAGGGAAGCCCAAAAAGGAGTGCAGCAGGAGAGAAAAAGGGATGAATTCCATTGGGAGTGTGATTAGGGTGAGCTTTGTGATGAATCCAAGCTTACAGGAGGGCTTTGAAGGAAGCACTGGAAATTTCCAGGAGGACAAGATGGGTTCCCAAAGAAGTCTCCTCATCTTAATTGACCACTATGCCCAACTGTACTGGAGAATATTATGGTTTGCAGTACACAGCACAACAGTTGGAAAATACAGAGCTAGTTAAAATTTCACACTGAAACTAAATCTTATAGAAATTAAGTGATTTGACCAAAGTATTATAAGCCAGCTAGAGAGAGACAGGCTTAGGGTGAGACTCAGACTTCTTGGCGATGCAAGTAGAGATTCTTCCGTTCCTCCACATGAAACCTAAATAGCCAAGTCAAGAGGCAGTCTGAGCCCTTCCCTGGTTTTCAGGAGGCACAGTCTAGAGGACCAGATTCAAGCACAGATATGGTGTGCCCCAGGCATTACCAGCTCATTAGCCTTGAAGAATTCTAAGCAGCAAGCACTCATTGTGACTTGTACATTCACAAACAAGTTGGAACAAATCTGTTCCTGAAAAACACAGCTGGCCACCACAGAGCACTGAATGCTTACCCAGGTTACATCCAAAACTCATGGACGTTCGGTTGCTTTTTAATTAAACTGAGGGCTGAGTTCTAGAAAGGCTATTTCCTTAGCAAAGCCGTGACTCCAGGTGAAGGCAGGTCCTGTGGTTTCCATCAGGAAACAAAATGCTAGGCCAAATGTGTGTCTTCCTCACGTGAGCTGGCAGGGCAGACAGCAGAGCTGACAAGGAGCAGAGCTCTGAGGAGATGACAGTCTGGAAGTTACTGGGCTGAGTCAGCAACTAAGGCTTTAGCATCTTCCTGCCAAGGCTGAACTGGAGACCCTGCTGACTTCCTGAGTAGAGGCTCTGAAGTCCTATGCAATGACAGCATGGGACTGGGCTAGGTTGGTGGGGCTGCTGGGCCAGATGGGCTGGAGGTTTGCGGGCTAGGATCATAGGTGGATGCCCTCTTCTACACTCCTGTGTACAGGCATCCCTGGCTCCTCAAATACAATCCCTAACCAGAAAGCCATGGAAGGCAGCAAGTAGGCCCTCACCTGTGTGCACGTGCTCTGAGCAGGAGTGTCAGGAAGTACACAAGCATCATGAAGAGACTCTGAGAGAAGTGATAGAGGAATACAAACCAAGCATCCTGTGTTTGTGGCAGGCTGGTGAGAGGCAACACCAACACCCCTCTAAAAGTCTCAGTGTAATATTCCGTCACTCCAAAGAAAAGACCGAAGCTCACAATTGTCAAGAGTTGGAGGGAAACTGTCAAGAGCACAGTAAACCAGCCATGGACAACGTGAAACGATCCATCACTCTTGCAATGGGGTAAAAGTTCCAAATCGTCATCAGAATAAAAAAGACTGTCAGTGCCACAACATGGAAAGTCCTGAGCCACCAAAGACCAAGGTCTCTGCCAGCCTCTTCTTCTCACCCCTTTTGACTATGTATACATATGTTGCTGCTGCCACTGCTGCTAAGTTGCTTCAGTCGTGTCCGACTCTGTGCAACCCCATAGACAGCAGCCCACCAGGCTCCCCCGTCCCTGGGATTCTCCAGGCAAGAACACTGGAGTGGGTTGCCATTTCCTTCCCCAATGCATGAAAGTGAAAAGTGAAAGTGAAGTCACTCAGTTGTGTCCAACTCTTCGCGACCCCATGGACTGCAGCCTACCAGGCTCCTCCATCCATGGGATTTTCCAGGCAAGAGTACTGGAGTATACATATGCTGCTGCTGCTGCTACTGCTACTAAGTCGCTTCAGTCGTGTCCGACTCTGTGTGACCCCATAGATGGCAGCCCACCAGGCTCCCCTGTCCCTGGGATTCTCCAGGCAAGAACACTGGAGTGGGTTGCCATTTCCTTCTCCAATGCATGAAAGTGAAAAGTGAAAGTGAAGTCACTCAGTTGTGTCCGACTCCTAGCGACCCCATGGACTGCAGCCCACCAGGCTCCTCCATCCATGGGATTTTCCAGGCAAGAGTACTGGAGTGGGGTGCCATTGCTGCAACAGGTTGGAGAGCTTGGAGCCACTTCCTGCAAAGGACTGGGCTACCTAGTAATATTTGCTTGACTATTTTTTGTGTGGTTTTATAGGCAGATTCTTCAAGGTATGTATCCTGGCTTTGCTGCGTGGTCTAGGGTAAGTTATTTAACCTCTGTAAAACACACCTCAAGAATCTTGAAAAATGATGATTATATAAGAGAATATCTATAAAATACCGAGCACAGCACTGGAACACAGTAGGTGCTCAAAATGGTAGCTGTTAATGTCATTTTCATTATTAAACCTCAGACCTTGCCTCTGAACAGCTCACAGTCTAATGAGAAAAGAAACCTAGTTATGACTCATGTAGGATATAATAGAATGGTTTTATAAGTGTAGGTTGTGGTTATTTAAGATAACTTTTGCATAATCTGTTCCAGGTAGATGGTGACAGCATTTGCAAAAATTCAAAGGAAAAATCACGAAGCCTCTTACCAGGCTAGGAGGAGGTTCTAGATTCTAGAACACATTAAGATCTTTGTCTGCTGTGGAAAGGCAGAGAGGTGAGATGCTAGCACCTTCAGGCAGCTTGGAGCTCAACTTTGTCTGCACCAGGGACACTTTCAAAATCCCAGTGCCCATTCAACAAATATGCCAAGACAATTCAATGAAGAATGGATAGTCTGTTAAACAAATGGAACTCAAACAGTTAATATCAAAATATGCAAAACCTCACAACATAAATAAAAACCAACTCAAAATGATCATAGATCTAAATGCAAGAGCTAAAACTATAAGACTTCTAGAGTTAACACAGGAGAAAGCTTTCATAACTTTAGATTGGGCAAAGAGTTTTCAAATATGACACAAAAGCACAATCTATAAAATGAAAAACTGATACCTTGGACATCATGAGGAATTTGCATTTCATTTGCATTTCAAAAAGCACCAATGAGAAAATGGAAAGACAAGTCAAAGACTGGGAGAAAATGTTTGCAAATCACATGTCTGATAAAAGTCTTGTTTACAGAATATATAAAGAACTCTCACAAGCTCCTAATAAGAAGACAATTTGATGGAAAAAATGGGCAAAAAATTTGAATAGACGTCTCACTAAAGAAAATATACAAATGGCTAATAAGTACTTGAAAAGATACTCAATACCATTAGTCATTACAGAAATACAAATTAACAATTAAAAATACTGACAGTACTATGTGTTAGCAAAATGAAACCCCTAATCATTGCTGGTAGGACTGTAAAATAGTACACATTGGAATATAGTTTGGCAGTTTCTTAAAAAGTTAAACATAAACTTACCATATGACTCAGCAACTCTGCTCCTAGAAATATACCTAAGAGAAATACAATACCTAAGAGAAATACAATACCTAAGAGAAATATAAACATGTTTCTACACAAAGATATGCCCATAAATGTTCACAGTAACATTATTCATAATAACCACAAACTGGAAACAATGTAAACGCCCATCAACTGCTGAATAAATGAAATGTGGCATATTTATGGGGGGGAGTACTGTTTATCAATAAAAAAGACCACGCTACAACACAGATGAACCTTAGCAATATTATGAAAAGTGAAGGAAGCCAGATGAACAAGACTACACATAGTCTGATTCTGTTTACATGGATGTCCACACAAGATAAATGGATAGAGATAGAAAGTAGATTAGTGGCTGTCTAAGGCCAGACAAGGAGCAAGAATTGACTGCAAACTGGTAGTAGGAAATTTGGGGGATGGTGGAAACATCGTAAAACTACATAATGGCAATGGCTGCACAAGTCTATAACCATGAATTTTAATATAACTGAGTTTATAATTATAATGGGTAAATTTTATGCTATCTACAATAGATGTCAATAAAGCTGTTTTAAAAATTCCAGTGTCCAAGACTCTCTCCAGATCCATTACATCAGAATCTTTGCGGCTGGGACCCAGGCATTGGTATTTTTTAAAGCCAGATACTTAAACTGAACTATCCAAATGTTTGCTTTGGACTTAAACTATCAGATGTCATCAGGGATAATACTGATGGTCAGTATTACACCTTATCAATTTAGGGTAATATTGCAATTGGAAATAGGGTCAGATAGTTGAGATCCTGAAAACTCAAACCCATCAACCTAGCCTCTCACAGCTGCTATAATGATAACCAAATATTTTGTACCTATTCAGGGTATGTTTGGCTGCAAGTAATAGAATCTTATTTTCAGCATCTTAAATCATGATTACTTTTCATTAACAGAGAGTCTGGAAGTAGGCAAACTAAGTTTCTTTTGGAAATTCAGTTGTGTCATTAAGGACAAAGGCTCTTTACATTCTTGAACTTTATCATTCATCCCATGTGCAGGCAGCATCTCTCCGCGTGATCAGAAAAGGGTTGCCAGATCTCCAAGCTACTCATTCTTACATGAGAGTACCCCAAGGAGAAAGCTGCGGCAGGAGGGCTGGGGGGAGTGGCAGAAGTTTCTCTTTATATACCTTTCTCTTATTAGAAAGGAAGGAGAACTCTTTCTCAGAAGTCCCAAGAAGCCCATCCTTGGTAACATCTCTGCTGAAACTGGGTCAAAGGTCCACCTGTGAGCAAGGGAGAGGGAAGACTGGCTGCTGGAGAGGAACAAAAGCATCTGCGGTGTCCCTTGTGTTCATATGGTGTTTTACAGTTATGCATATGTGGCAGACAATGTTCCTAATTACAAGCAATAGAAAATGTTCCTGGCTAATTTAACCAGAAAATGACTTTATTCATTGGATTTTGAGTAATTCAGAGTTGTCAGGATAGCTGAAGAATGAGGCCTGAGGTTAAGCTGCCAGAAACAATGTCCAAAATCATGAGCATTATTCTAATGAAGAAGCCCCTGCTGCTGTCCCTCTCCACACACAACACCTACAGTTTGCACCGTTGCTGTTTCTCTGCTGAGAATTTTGTCTTGTTTCATTGTTATTGCCGTGGCCATCAAAGAGAGAGAGAGAAAGTGTGCTACCCAACCTTGGCTGTTGTGTCACTGACTCCCAAGATAGAGTGTACTGTGAATCATCTGACTGGTGGTGCCTAGGTCAGATTATTTTACCTGGCTGCTAAGGAGTCTGGGAAGATGAGTATGTGGCATTTTGGGTATTTCTAATGGAAGAAAGTCTTTATCCTCAACCAAGAATTACTAAGTGGAGAGTTCCTGACGTAGATAGAGCTTTAGATACAAGGGAGCTAGAGTGAATTACACATGTCCACCTCAGTGTTAACAATCCTATCTGATTCTCACAGCCTCTTGCAGTCATCTTCATTTTATTGAAAGAGCTCAAAGGTGCCTTGCCATGTTCCAAAATCTAAGTTCCACAGTAATACACAAGCAAGCAAAGACTAGTGTCCAAGACATGCCCTGGGCTCTGTTGGGGCAGATTACTAGAAAACAAACCAGATGTCCATGATCAGGTATTTATTAATAAACTGTTCTACATTTATACAATGGAACTCCATCTAACATTTTAAAAAATGAGGTAGTTGTTATGTGGTGATAAGAAGAGATCTTCAGGATGTATTATTAAGCAGAAAAAGAAGTTTCAAAACAATATGTATAGTATAACTCCAATACAGTTCTAAGATATTAAACTATATTTTGTGTGTGTACCAAACGATTAACAGTGGCTGTCTCAGGGTATGTGAATAAGAACCTTCACTTTTAAACAACAGAACATGTGACAAATGAATTTTTAATTGAGCCAACAGATTATTTGCTAAACCATAAAGGCAAGGGTCTCAGCTGTTTAGAGGATGGGAGGGTGGAGATGGGGAGACTGTCCATGTTACTTAAGGGCTCTTTCGCCTCTAGGGCTGAGATGTTGAAATGAAAATGAATGAGTCACTCAAAGAGTAAAGTCCATGGGAGAGGGAAAAGGCAGGTAGCTTGGCATTCCATGAGAAGCTGGGTCCTCAGCTACTGGGGCCAGAGGGGTCACCTGCAGCCGAAGTCATGGAATATTGAGAGGGTTCCATGCAGCGGAAGAGTCAGTGCTTGGTCACAGATCTGGAGAGGATCAGGAAGAGTGATTAAGATCAATGCCATGTGTCAAAGAGGCTGGACCCTCCTTGCAGACGGGGTATGAGGAACTGGGCTCAGGTTGGGACTAGGCTTTATTCTCAAGCACAGCTGTTCAGGCAGGAAGTTGCAAGTTATCACGTGGAATATTTTCTTCTTTTTAATTGCAAATATTTCTATCGCAATTTATTATTGATGAAAATTGTTTCTAGCTATAGGAATCTTATATTCCAATACCACAGATGGTACAAATAAATGTACCAAGCCCTGAGGGAGAGGCAGTAAAGCTTGGGGGAGAAGAGTGTAGATTGGACTTGGTTTCTTAGGCAATGTAGACAAAGAGTTGACCCTGGGTGGCTCCAGAGGAGAATCTCTGATCGAATGGTTGGCTTTGGGCAAGTCCTCCTGAGGAAAATGGCTTCAGTACTAATGGGAACATCCCAACCCAGGCTTCTCCCTGATGGGTGTATGTATATGACCTGGGCTTTAGTTGTGGGAGCTGTGGTGGTGGGAACCCTCATGCTCTAACCCTGAAATGCTTAGGCTTTTGCTATAAAAGAACAAAGAAAGAATGTCTACTATGTACCAGCTTGGGCTTTCCTGTTGGCCCAGTGGTGAAGAATCCGCCTGCCGATACAGGAGACATGGGTTCGATTCCTGATCCAGGAAGATCCCATATACCGCAGAGCAACTAAGCCTGTGCGCCACAACTACTGAGCCTGTGCTCTAGAGTCTGGGAGCCACAACTACTGAAGCCCACGTACTGAACCCATGCTCCCCAAAGACAAAAGCAACAGCAACAAGAATCTCGCGCTGGGAAACTAGAGAGTAGCCCCACCCCCTCTCCAGGATTAGAGAAAAGCCCGCACAGCAATGAGGACCCTGTACAGCCATAAATTAATAAAACTATAAAAAGTACTACTGTGACAATAACATTAAAAAATGAACCAACTCCAGTTTGTGCCGTGAGCCCTGTTGTTGTGTCTGGAGAAAGTCAAGGCAGGCAGCGTTGCTCCTCACAGGTCAGAATGCCTGACGCCTGCTGCTGGGTGCTCCCCGCAGACCTGCCAGCCCTGGGCTGGCCCAGCCTCCAAAAGGAAGGAAGAGCCCTGAGTCGTGACAGAGACATCAATGGTCTAATGCAGAGGTCCCCAGCCTTTTTTGGCACTGGGTACTGGTTTCACGAAAGACAATTTTTCCACAGACAAGGGGGCACAGGTGGGATACAGTTTCAGTTTTGCCACTCACCTCCTGTGCAGTGCCCCAGTTCCTAACCGGTCCTGTACCAGTACTGGGCCGTGGCCTGAGGGTCTAATGGATGGGGGCACTTACGTATCTGAAGCAAGGTCCTGGAGCGACATCCCTCCACCTGCAGTGCAGATGGCAGGTGGCAGGGGCAGCAGCATATGGTGGCAGCCTTCGTGATGCGGGAGGGGGAGGTTACCAGTTCCTGGGGGAACTGACTTCTGGTCTTCTTGTTGGTTACCAGGGAAACTAGCAGGGCGGCACACCCCTCACCGCCCCATGATATCTACCAGGTGATCTAATTAGAAAGATAACTAGCTGGGACTGGAGGCAAGTACCTAGGTGTGTTGATTCAGCTGCATGATGAGGAGGGAAGGCCAGTTAGGACAGGAGGGTAGAGCTAAGGCAGGGACTGGTCGAGCAGTGGAGGTACAGAGAACAGGGAACAACCTTCTTGGGTGGCCTGATCAGACACCCACTCAACAGGGAAGGACACCCTGGCTGAAGGACCCACCACGTTGTCATCTTTAGCAGCTCACTCTCCCCACTCCCCACCACACGTGTGATGTCTGTCAACACAGGTGTCAGAAGTCACTGGTGAAGCCCTGCGCTCACAGAGGCAGAAATCTAAAACAATCGTGTGACGCAAAGAAGGAAGAAGGCTTCCCCGGAATGATCCTTCACCATCCATTTGTGAATTTCTGGCCAAGTCTCCTTGGCCAGCTCTCATGCTAAAGACATGACTTGGTGGGCAGTTTACAGAACAACTTGGCATATATAACATTTGGGGCTTTTTCTTTCTCCATTTTGCTTTGCTTGGCTTTTCAATATCAAAGTAATTCTAAGCCACTAGACATAGCTTCTATTCCATGACTTCAGATGAACAACCTCCAGATGTGCTACAGATGTATAGTCTGTCCAAAATTTAACAGTTGTAAAGATGTAAATGTCCACTCCCCGGGGACAGTATAGCCTAACATACCACACAGGAGCCGGACTGCCTGGGATAGAATTCCAACTCTACCACTAGGGCAAGTTTCTAACTTCTTTGTGCCTCAGCTTTTCACCTGTTAAATGATGAGAATTATAGTACTACCTCATAGGGATGCTGTGAGGATTAAATTAGTTAACTTCCTTTTTTACTAAAGAGCATGTAGTTAGAGATGCTTGCAGCATAGTAAGTGTAAGCACCGTTATTATCAAAGAATCCTGTTGGCTGTTCCTACAGGACCTCACAAGGTTGAAGTAAGTGGATGAATGGGCCTTGGGCATCATGGTTCGAGAAGCACAGCTTTACAGATCTAGAAAAGTGATCGCCTCAGCGAGGTCACAGTTAAGGGGACCTAAGGGATTATCCCATGTGGACTAGATTCACAAACTCACAAAAGGTTTGTTGTCCGTCTGCCAGAGTGTTTACCTGCAGCAAGGCAAAGGTGCCAATAACACAGGCATTCATGTAGCACTCCCTCCTGAGAAAAGTTACATGGGAAACCGAGTTTTAACTTGAAGGTTACTTGCGAACGCAGCAGAACTATGCTGACTTAATGCCGTCATCCCCACCATACGAGGAGAAAACTGAGTCCTTGTGTACAAAAGGGGACGTGTCTTCCAGTTGTCTGGTCAGGAAACTCCCTCCTGTGAACAGGACTGACACAGCTCTGGTTCTGGTTCTACACAGAATGTCTCACTGTGATGACACGCTTTCTTTGAGACTGTGGACCGAAAGGAAGGTCAAAAGCTTTAGATAGGCTAATATTGGACCCTGGGTACATCTGAAACTTTTTAGATGTTTCAGCTTCAAGTGAGCTTCTTTCAAACTGACCTAGGGCAGAGTGGAACTTCCATTGCAGAATCAGTGAAGATGTTGAGTATAATAGGATGAAGGAATTTATACTTACCTGAACTCTTCTAAAAGACAGCCTTTTGCAGAGTTGAAGACTGTTTTATGAGCCACTTGACGTCAATGCGTGTGTGTTGGGGGTGGGTGGTGGATATGCTTAGACAGAACAGATTGCCAGTGGACTGCAGTCTGAGGACCAGGGTTCTAGTCACTTCAGGGCTTTCATTTAACAGAGCTGGAAGCCATAAACAAGTGAGTGCTGTGCTAGGGTCAGAAAGAGAAGTAGTACCATGTATTAGAGGGGCAGCCAGGAAGAGATGGACTTGTCAGATGCACGTGTTTGAGGCTGATGCCGCACAGGGGTTGGGGCTATAAAGCGGATCTTCTCTTACTTCCTGTTTTATCTACCTCTCCCGGTGCAGAGCACCTGGCAGCGCCCAGTGCCCAAGAGTTCTGGAGTGCAGCCTACTTTTTGAGCCCCACTCTCCATCTTCCCAATGATTTTGTGAGCTCAGCTATTAGTCTTTCTGTGAATTCCATTTTAAGCTACTTAGAATTGCTTTCTGTTGTTTGCAGCCAAAAATTTTGAATGATACATTCTTATTTTAAAATATATCCTCTCCTTCACTGTTCTTTCCTCTCTCTCTCTCTGTTTCTTTTTCTCCCTATTGATTTACACAAACACACAATGGCAATAAGGAAGAAAATCAAGGCAAAGAGAAAATCATTTAAGAATAGAATCCAGCAAGAAGTGACATCAATACACAAAGTTCATGTTACACATTTCCATGCCTTTTGTTTAGGTGAGAGCACGTTAGAATCTAAGCTTCCTAGGAGCCAAAGTGAAGACAGGAACAAAATTTGTATACAATTCTGTGTCCATAGGAAAAGAAAAACAAAACATAAACTAGTAGCTCCAGGAAGCCATGCCTGACCTGACACCAAAGAACAATTTCTCCCATGGATCCTCCTACAACACAGAATGAGAAAGAGAACGTCACCCTGCACGATATCTCCACACCAAATACAATAGAGGTTCATAAAACTGCAGAGCAGAAAACCTGAATCTAATCTCACCCTTTCACCAACGCATAATTCAGTCAGATCACCTCTGTGAACAATACAGCAATATATCCCAGTTATTGGGATGGGTCTGATTTAACTTAGGGACAGATTTGAAAAAGTAAAGCTTCAGGCAATTCTCATTTAATAAGGTATGTTTTTCAACTGATCTTTGGAAGGGTACTGAGCCACATTAGATTTCAGATTATACTTTCTGACAAGTACCTGGAATGCAGCTCTTCAGTGTTTGGGGGTTAATAATAAACTCATTATGTTTCAACAGCTGACTGAACTGGGGTTAGGGCTAACATATTTTGTGAGATGTTAAAAATCTGAGTAGGTGATGTACTTGAAGGGACAACCAAAACCAACCCAGCTTTTATCAGAGGTAGATCAAGGCAGTTCCTAGGAAGAAGGTCAAATCTTCTTATATACATGTTCACATCAGCACTACTCATTATAGCCAAAAGGTAGAAGCCACAGGTATCTATCCATAGATGAATGGATAAACAAAATGTGGTATACACATACACTGGAATAATAGTCAGCCTTTAAGAATGAAGGCAATTTGACATACAGCACAGCATGGATGAACACTGAAGACTTTATATTAAATGAAATAAGCCAGTCACAAAAGGTCAAGTATTTATACAATTCCTCTTCTATGAGATGCTTTGAGTAGTTAAATTCATAGACACAAAGTAGAATGATGATTGCCAGGGGATAAGGAAGAGGAGCACGGAGAGTAGTTTAATGGGTGTAGAGTATCAGTCTGGGAAAGTGAAAAGGTTCTGGAGATGGATGGTGGTGTTGGTTGCACAATTCTGTGAATGTACGGAGTGCCACAGAACTGCATACTCAAAAATGGTTAAAATGGTAAATTTTGTTGTGTAAATTTCACCCTAATTAGGAAATAAAGCATGGAAAAAAGTAAACTAGGAAAACTCCAAAAAAAATGGATGAATGGTCTCAAAATTTGACACCTTAGAGCCTCACGATATAAATTTAACTTGGAAACCTTTAAAAGCAGGCACTGCCAAACATCTACCTTGGCTATAAAAAATCCTAATAAATCTCCTAGGTTTAGAATGTCTAATTTTGAGCAATGAAGTTTCCTGGTAAGCTCTCCAAGATAAACTGATTCCAAAACACACATTTGTGTAAATGGATTTATTGGCTTGCTGCCTTGGGGTTGTTCACTACAGCCAGTAGGGGCCATGATCTTATCAATCCCTATAACAACACTGTATGAGTCAGGTCCATTTTGCAGATGAGCAAACCACAACTCAGAAAGATCAAGTAGCTTTCATAAGGTCACCTAGCTCAGAAGCAGTGGATCTTCGATTTGAATCAGACCTCCATCTAATGTTCAAGAGGCTACGGTTCAATACGTGGGTCAGGTCAGAAGATCCCCTGGAGGAGGAAATGGCAACCCACTCCAGTATTCTTGCCTGGGAAATCCCATGGACAGGGGAACCTGGTGGGCTGCAGTCCCTGAGGTCGCAAAGAATCAAATACAACTGAGCACACACATACCCATTTGCTCTAACACGTACCGTGTCCACACAGGCTGGAGAAAGCCCGTTATCTTTTATTACACTCAATGAATCTTTAAGCAGTGGAAATTTTACCCTGTATCCCTTTGCTGGGTTTTAGAGGCTTTGAGGGGCTGCTGCTGCTGCTAAGTTGCTTCAGTCGTGTCCGACTGTGTGTGACCCCATAGATGGCAGCCCACCAGGCTCCCCCGTCCCTGGGATTCTCCAGGCAAGAACACTGGAGTGGGTTGCCATTTCCTTCTCCAATGCATGAAAGTGAAAAGTCAAAGTGAAGTCACTCAGTAGTGTCCGACTCTTAGCGACCCCATGGACTGCAGCCTACCAGGCTCCTCCGTCCATGGGATTTTCCAGGCAAGAGTACTGGAGTGGGTTGCCATTTCCTTCTCCAATGCATGAACGTGAAAAGTGCAAGTGAAGTCGCTCAGTTGTGCCCGACTCTTAGCGACCCCATGGACGGCAGCCCACCAGGCTCCTCCATCCATGGGATTTTCCAGGCAAGAGTACTGGAGTGGGGTGCCATTGCCTTCTCTGTGAGGGGCTAGTACAAGACAACTGAATTGTAACTGAAAATAGCCTGCTCCCCCTCTGCAAAAAACATCCTCAAAACTTACATCCAGGCTGAGGACAGAAAGGATATGCATGAATTGCCTTCACCATTTCATTTTACTTTATTTCCTCATTAGTGTACATTATTGAAAATATACTCTGTATCACACTGGCTTAAAAATTCACAGAGAAAATAATTGGTACATTTGAGTAGGAAAATCCCCTTTGATTTTCCAATCTCCATCTTTGAGCTTTAGAGCACAAAGTCTGTGACAAGTCAGTTCAGAAAAGCCCCAATGGGCCACCTCCCACAGTTCTCCAGGGAAATTATTACCCAATCAAGCCTGTTCCACATTCTATCCGCTCCCCTCTAGCCCTTGCTAATTGCTCCTAATTACATACCTCAAGAATTCCTCTCTCTCGGTGTGTGTGTCCAGAAAACACACTGTGTTTTGTCTTTTCTTAGGCTAATTAGGATTTGCTGAAGGAAGCAACAGGGCTTGGAGCCCTCTGATCTTCCGGAGAGGCCCTGCCCTCATTTGTCTTCTGCACTGAATTTCCTTGACTCTGTCTTCCTCTGTTTAGATGCCTCAGCTTCTCTGGGAGCCAGGTGCAGCCATCCTACAATCAGATGTAAACAGTCTCTCCTCTCTTTGTGCAGGTACCCTGTACCCTCGTAGCCTAAAGAGTTCTCGCTGAGTGTGCTGAAAGCTCAATTTATGCTGCTTTCTCCTTTTTGCTTTGCTTTAGAGCAAGCTGTACTTTATAAAGTTTCAGTGGCAATTTTCAAAGCAGAAAATGGTCTCCATGTATTCTTTATATGTGTAAATGTGAGCTCCTCTGAATTTCTTACACAATGTCTTCAGGCACACTGGTACATGCAATATTCATTAACTCACTCAAGTTTATATTTATCCAACTTTAAAAAAAATTGATTTATTTTTGATGGTCATTAAAGGCAAAATAACTAGGTGTTTCACACCTTCTAGGTCCAGGTCTTTTTCCTTTGGCCCTGCTGCTATTTTGCAATAATACTGTAGAAATAGCTTAGTGCTGTTGAAGGTTGCTGTACCAGATCAGACTAGGAGTACTCCCCCAAGTGTGTTCTGGAGATGCTTAAAAAAATAGTGGAGTGTATTGGAAAACGAAGTGGGCAGAAAGTCAGGAACTCAAGGTTCAAGTTACGATTCATTATCAACATCCTTGGGAAAGCTACCTCTCCATCTCTGCATCTCAGCTGTGCCATCTCTACAGTGAAAATGTTTTATCAGATGACATCCTGTCTCTGTCTTCATTTTGTTTCATCAACTGCTTTTTTGTTTTAAGAGATTTGATGAGGTTGTTGACATACAAATTGAAGAAATCTTGAGTTGATCATCATTTAGTCTTATTCTCCTCCCAGTAAATTGTTGTCTTGAACCACCTTCTTCAACCTAGCTGACTATTTTTTACTGACCCTGAATGAAAAGTCCTTTCTGCTCCACTTGGATTTGTGACTTCTCTACCCTCCATCTCCTCAACTCTTGAAAGACAGGGTCTCTGCTTTTTCCCCTGTGGGAATTCATCCTATCCCATCTTCAGTGTTAATTTTATCTTACTAGTTACAAATTCACCCATGTTTCCCTGAAAGATTTTTAAAATCCAGAGAGTTGTATATGAAGGTCAAACTTAAATTCTGATTAACATTTGGTATTAATTTGTTATTAATCACACAAGTCCAGAAATAGACACTTTTTAGAGAAAGAAGTACCTGCTATAATTCCACCACTTGCTTTGGCTTGGAGGATGCCATTTTGGACAGCAATGTGAGTTTCCTTTCTTTTTTTTTTTCCTGCCTCTGTGAATAAGGAAATGCCAGAGACCTTCCTACCCCCTCAGCCAACCCAGTACTCCCTGTTCAGGTGCTTCTGCCAACTAATTAACACCTCCTTCACAAACTGTAAATTGGACAGCAGATGCACATGAATGCAGAACCTGGTGGGGAGTCTCCTGCTTTCTCTATACATGTATTTCATGAAAGGCAGGAAGTGAAATTAAGAAGGCTGTTAGGAAATTCATTTTGCCAAAATGGCCACCCCCAGAATCTTAAATTTATAGGGCTTTTAATGCAAAATACAGTTCTTATATCTTTGGAGGAGAGACCTTTTTTTTGTTGTTATTGTTTTTCAAATGTAACCCAAGGGGTTCTCAAAATTCCGGGAAAATTACTGAACATCTTTGGGAAGCCCTTAGATGGCACCAGAGATGCAAGCACATTTGCACACACATTCCACACTCTGCGTCCACTGAACATTATTCTTCCAACCTCTAAGGACCAGGGTCTGGATCATCAAATCCTTGCCACTAGTCTCAATCTGTTCCAATCTATCCTTTATTTTGCTAACAGTGTTCTGTTTACAAGCCAAAAAGGATCATGTCACAGGCTTAACGCAGTTTCATGCTTCTCCAGATCTCACAGGATATGTTCTAAACTATGTATGGGGGTCCTTAGCCTCTGAGGACCTGTTTCCTTCTTACCTTTCTCTCCTGATTCCCACTCACATTGTGTACACCAGCCAGACTGAACCAGCTGTAGTCCTTCACAAGGGTGATCTCTCACAGCTCTGCACTCCAGCTCTGTCCCTGTCCCCTTCTTACTCCAGAAGCCACAATTTTCACTTTCTCCAAAGAGCATGGAAGTAATTTTTTCATTCACCTGCAATTCAATTCAATTCAACAAAGTTTATTAAGGACCTTTTCTGAGTCAAACACTCTGCTATACTCAGAGAACACAATGATGCATAAGTCATAAGTTCTCTCTCTGGGGAGCTTCCAAAACAGCGGAGTGGAGGAGACATCAGTAAATAAGTATAATAAGCTTTGATGGGTCTTCCTAGAGGGCACGCCCCAAGACCTGTGGCAGCACAGAAGGATTTATTCTTCAGAAATGGTAGCTAGTGTTGGGGAGGACAACTGTTAGGGGAAATTTTAGAGAGGGGATGAATATTCGAATGGGTCCACTGTATTTTTCTTATCTCTTTGCTTAGGTCTCATGCTTCCAGGTGGGTACAGGGCAGCTCTTTGTGCAAAACAGGAAGAAAACAACACAGAGATGGATCAACCAAATCGCATGAAATGGACATAGAGTGCTGAGGATATTAAGTGTCATGGATACTGGAAAATGTGCAGAAATAATCCCCCAAATGTGTCAGATACTAGCTAACTTCCTTTTAAGTAGAACTTATCCTTTTTTTTAAGGGAAAAATATCTATCTCTTTGTACACATGCACTTTCATATCTGTAACAAATTGCTAAACAGAGTGTGTTGTATTCAAGCAAAAATGTAGACATTTGTAACCTATTGCTGAAAGAGCTTAAACTAAAACTTCAGAAAATTTTGAACATCTAGGTAAATGTGAAAAAAATACAAGAGGCAGGAGGCAAGAAATGCAATGCAGATGCCTTTAAGTCTTCACTTTTTCCCTTACTAATTAGCAAGTGATAACCTTGGCCAGGGTGTGCAAAGGACTAGTCTGCATGGATGTGGCTGGGCCGTCACGTCTGTGCAGGTCAGCCTGTGTGGTGACGTCCACTTCTGATGTAGGTGTCTGTCTCTGTCTCTGTAGCTGGTCAGCAGCACCAACATCATGTGTGAGCTTCTGAGAAATGCAGCTTGTCAGGCCCTTCCTCGAGTCTACTGAATCAGAATGTGTGTTTTATCAAGATCCTCACCTCATTCAGATGCACACTGAAGTTTGACAATTGTTATCTTACCTCAGTCAAACTTCACAACATCCCGATGGGGTTCTCAGCTCTGGGCCTCAGGCCTCAGGTCCACAGTAGATGCCTGCTGCGATCCCTCGCAGTATGTGCACTTTCGTGTAAAGGTCTTAGGGAAGAGAGGTGCCCCAGACTGCACTTACTTCATTTCCTTCCTCATCACATCAGTGCAACCACACACATTTTGAGAAGTAAATCAATAAAAAATGTTTTCCCATTAAAATGTCTCCCCTTGACTCTCTCCCAACACACACACACAACTCTTATCAACTTCTTTTTTTTCGTTGTTGTTATCAACTTCTAAGTAGCATTTATAAAGCCAGTGAATGAGGAGGGACACTTGTCAAGGGGGTACCTTTTTTGTCTTGGAGGAATAAAGAAAACTTAAATTACTGCACACAAATTGTAGTGAGAAGGGAAGCTAGAAGGGAAGCCTAGTTAGCCCTCACTCTTGATTGTTTGTTTCTGTTGTTGTTCCTTTCTTTTAAATGCTACCTCATCAGTAGAAGAGAATTGCTAAACCACACCTAACCCCACTGAGGAGGACCAAGGGTGAGCAGGACGGGCATACCAGCAGCCTGCACTTCTTCCTTTAGCCGAAGATACCTCTGTTCTCAGCTGTATTTAGATAGAAGAGGTAATGTATACACACTGTGAACAGCCCAGTCAACCAGCAACAAATTTAATTTCTGCTCTTTCTCAAAATCTCTCTCCCTGCTCTTTCCTCTTCAGTTCAGTTCAGTTCAGTTCAGTTGCTCAGTCGTGTCTGACTCTTTGCGACCCCATGAATCGCAGCACGCCAGGCCTCCCTGTCCATCACCAACTCCTGGAGTTCACTGAGACTCATGGCCATCGAGTCAGTGATGCCATCCAGCCATCTCATCCTCTGTCATCCCCTTTTCCTCCTGCCCCCAATCCCTCCCAGCATCAGAGTCTTTTCCCATGAGTCAACTCTTTGCATGAGGTGGCCAAAGTACTGGACTTTCAGCTTTAGCATCATTCCTTCCAAAGAACACCCAGGGCTGATCTCCTTCAGAATGGACTGGTTGGATCTCCTTGCAGTCCAAGGGACTCTCAAGAGTCTTCTGCAACACCACAGTTCAAAAGCATCAATTCTTCGGTGCTCAGCCTTCTTCACAGTCCAACTCTCACATGCATACATGACCACAGGAAAAACCATAGCCTTGACTAGACGAACCTTTCCTCCTAAGTGTTAATTATTTCTGAAAGGGAGAACTAAATACTGAGGAACTATTGAAAGAAGCAGGTCTGCCAGGCAGTAGTCAACTGAGGCAGGTTTTGAGAAACATCCTGCTGTCTAAGGGTCACTATTCACTTATTTCTGATTTGTGGTAATCTTGGAACGATGGAGCTCCTCTGACTCTAGTCATGACTTTGATTGGCTCAGCCTGCAAGGCTGCCATGCATATATTTTAGAGCCTATACCAGCATCACAGAGATCCCCCCTTTTGTCCCCTCACTCTTTGTGGCAAGTGGGGAGTTAACTAAACTACCAAGCACAAGGAGTAAATGATCAGGCCAGGGGTGGCTACCTGAGTCAAGATAGACAGCTCAAGGACTTCCCTGGTGGTCCAGTGGCTAAGACTGCACTCTAATGCAGGGGGCCCAGGTTCAATCTCTGGTCAGGGAACTAGATCACACATGCCACAACTAAAAAAGACCCATGTTACTGTATGCCACAACTAAGACCCAGCACAGCCAAATAAATAAATATTTAAAAAGCTGGGCACCTCAGAAGGCCTTCTTTGTGAATCTGAAATCCAGATTGATAGGATTTCTACCCATATCTATGTCTATGTCTATACGTACATCTATATTTATCTGTGGCTGGAGAGAGGCTGGCTGATGTATTCTTTCTTTATACTGGTAAAGCATAAACCTTGGAATGTAGGGTGGGCAACATTTGCCTGTTGTGTGGATTGGAGAAGCAGAGGAGGCAGGTCTGCAGAGACAGAAGAATAGAACAGCCAGGCCAAACTGAGTAGCGATGAAAGATGAGAGAGCAAGTATGCTGGGTTAGCATTTCAGTTCCATCACTGGTGTCTCTTTATCTTGTACCCTCTGTCTTTTCAATAACTTTTCCTTCACCACTTAAGCAGCTCAGGGTAGCTTTTGTTAATTATAAACAAGAGAGCTGCTGCTATCCATGTGGCCGTGCAGAGCTGAGCTTTTACCCTCTGAAAGTTTGGCTCTCACCCCCAGTCCTCCACTGTCTGCACCAGTCCTGAGATTGTAGCCCAGGGGGAGGAAAGCCGGCAGGGGAGGTCTTGGTATTGTTCTGTGGGCTGCAGCCTCTGAGAGGAGCCTCCCCTGCCTGCATGAGCCCTGTGGTTCCCATGCCTCAGGATGGCATGTTCTACTAACCAGAGTTCCCCTGGAACCAGGTGGCACAGAAGGCAATCTTGTTACAAGTCACTTCCTGGATCCATCTTCTGGGTGGCCCGCTAGTAGAGCCACCCGCCAGGTGTTCTGGGAAGGTGAGGGATGACACAATTTCATGGCAAACTTTCCAATGAGCACAGTAGGGCTGAGGAGGGAAAGGACCCCAGAGGGGACTGGATCTTGGATCTTGGGGAAAATACTGAAATAGGAAGCCAAGTGACAGCATGCTAGAGCTGTACAGATCATCTACTTCAACTCCTTGAATTTTACAGCTGGGGCAGGGAAACAGGCTTATTAAGGGCCCAACCACTTGATGGATACATGAGTCCCTAGGAACCCTGTTGCTCAGGTATTATCCTCATTGAATAGATGAAGAATCTGAGGTTTAGAGAAGCCAAACAATTTGCTTCAGGGCTGAAGGAGTGGATCCTGGGGCCATCTCATTCTAGAGCTCAAGAGCTGGTCAGAAGCGACTTGGCCGTCATCACCCAGTGGGATCCTGGTTTCTGGACCCCAGACCGGCGCTTTTTCCCTCTCACCATGCTGCCTCCATCACACTGCAGTTGGCGTGGCTGGAGCAGCACTGAGCTCAGGTCATTAGAGCCCAGCCAGGAAGCCTGAGGCCCACTGCAAAGAGGAGATTGGAACAATGGCCTGAGATTCCCAGAGCAGCTTTCCTCTTCTATGGGTGGTGAGCAAGCCTGACTAGTAATAGCTCAGCACAGCCCGGTCAGGTTTTGATAAGGGCAAAGATTCTAGAAAGCCTGGGAGCAGAAGAAAAGTGACCACAGTCTAAACAGAAGAGCCCAGGCTCCTTGGTCTGTTGTCTCACTTACTGGCCTTGGACAAGCTGCTGATGCTGCATCTGGGTTCCTGTGCATGAGCAAGGCACCTGGACTGGATCGTGTCCGGTGACCAAGCTCTGGATTCCTCAGGCATCCATGGGGGCCTGGAGCATAAATGGGCCTGTTACATCATGAGCCCTATGCCTCAGACATAAACCCTTCCTGGGGACATGAATCTGGCCTTTTGAAAGACTCAGCAGAAGTGAGCACTGAGTCTAAGCCAGGGAGAAGACAGAGGGTGGTCTAGAGTTGATGATGGAAGACCCAGCTGTGTGGCTGGGCTACACAGATGTGCCCCCCCCCATACCCCCAAAGAGACTGCTAGCTTAATGTGCCTTGCAGATGTGCAGGCAGGGGTGAGGGGTGTCCCATAAAGCAACTCCTCAGTTTAATGGGTCGTACTACATATGTACTACATGGGCAACACAAAGGTCTCAGCTGTACACATGTTCCATGGCCCATACATGGAGACATGGTACACATGTTCCCTGTGGACTGAGGAGCACAGCCAAGTCACTCTTGGATTAGAAATAACTATACAGTATTTTGTTTTCAAAAGCATCAGAGTGCAACAAATGTTCGCATCATGCACCATTTGCTGTCTGGCAACTGTCAAGGTATTTGCTGAGTTCTGATGCTCTGACATTCCTTAAAGAGTTTTAACAGGCTTTCCAGTATCTATTGGAGAAGGAAATGGCAACCCACTCTAGTACTTTTGCCTGGAAAACTCAATGGATGGAGGAGCCTGGTAGGCTATAGTCCTTGGAGTTGCAAAGAGTCAGACACGCCTGAGCGACTTCACTTTCTTTCTTTCTATAGTTCCTTTTGGAGAAGGAAATGGCAACCAACTCCAGTGTTCTTGCCTGGAGAATCCCATGGACAGAGGGGCCTGGTGGGCTACAGTCTATGGGGCTGCACAGAGTTGGACACGACTGAGCAACTAACACACACATGGGTATCTACTGCATGCCTTCTCTCCTTGTACTTTAGGAGCCTATAGACTCCAGGCTCTAAGACTCCCCCCAGGCCCACCTGGAATATTTATAGGTCCCCAGGGCTGGATTGCAAACTGAAGCCCACAAACTGAGAGATCAAAATATTTTTAAATTCCAAAGAAATCTAAAATAATTGTTAACTAATGTACTGTCATGATAACCTGGAAGGCCAGGTTTGATTTAGAATGATCAGAGACTGTGGATTTCTTCGCCAGAAAAATGGTGGCACTAAGGAAGCCAGTCCCTGGCCTCAGGCCAGTGACCCATCCCTCTTCTCTCCAAAATGCTGGTTCCATCTTCAACCACCAGGAGACTTTATGCTGAGATATAGACAGCCCAGCCCCCACATATAGCTCCATCCACAATCCCACTAAGGCACTCCCTGGGTACCCTGCAGGCTCAGGGATGTACACACTGAAGCCCTGATCCACTCTTGGGAGGATGTACTTGAGAAAGAACACTGGGCTGTCCCTGGAAGCAGTGTGGGACTGTTTGCAAAGGGAATTCTGAGGTCACAGATAGATACCTGGACTGGGTCTAGAAGTGGAAGGAAAGTGGGTTTGGGATGGAGACATACCTTTGGTCAATCAGCTCCTCACTTTGTGAGGCAGGGCATGGCTTGAGGATAGTCAGAGGGGAGCCTTGGAAGCACAGGGCCCAGGACAGAAGATCCTCTTCTTTGCTTCTAAAGGCAGTACCACCTATCTTGATGGTCCCAGGAAGATGTCCAAGAGGCATCCGTGTGTACTACAGGTTGCTCTGAGCTCATGGCAAAGACAGATCTTTGTGGGCAGTGTCATCTGGGTAGTTTTATGACAAGCTTGCTCTTAGGCTAGCTCATTTCCTTCCTGCTTCCATGCACTGGTCTGAGAACGATGGTCCTTTCTGTGCTCTCCTCACAAATTATCATTCTACTCTGGGTGCAGGATCAGTAATGTTTAAAATACGAAGGTCACTCTTTAGCAAGTCCTGTACATGTACCTGAGATTATGCCAGATAATATGCATGATCTCATGGCCTGGGAGAGGAGCATAATTATTCCTGCTGGAAGAAGAAATGGGCTCAGGGCAGTGTAGGCTAGGGATTACTTCTGCTGCTGCTGCAAAGGGTGTGACAGAGAACAAGTTCTGCCTGACACCAAAGCCTGTGACAGTCCTCGATGCCTCCTGGATTAGAGCAAAAGCAATAGGTCACCCACCACCCTACGTCCCTCAAAATTCCTCACCACTGTTCCCAGCAAGGAGGGTACTAAGCCTTGAGAGGAAATACTCTTGAGATGCTGAAATCCCAGTGACCCTGTGTGTGTGTGTGTGTGTATGTGTTAGAGCTAGCAGAAGAAGAGCTGAGTCATAAATCCATTTTAGATAGTGTGTAGAAGTGTATACCCCAATACACTCTTTACTACCAACTGGGGAACACAATGATGGAGGTCCTCTGCTTTTCCCTAATGCCCTATGCAGCAGGAACAGAGCTATGCTGTTCAGACCCAAGCCCCCTCCTCCCCAGGCACAATGTGTGTGGTTAGAGGACACTATTAACTTTTTCAGGGGTCCTCAGCTTTCTGGCTCTTTGGAAGGACCTCAGCCATTGAGTGACCAAGAGAGTGATAGCCAAGACACACCCTTCTCAGGATGGACTTCAGCATGGGGGTGGTACGATGGCTTAGCTATTTCCACCCAGCATGGTGCTCTTGATGTGGTTCAGAGCAACCTCTGTTCCAGGGCACTGAAAGAACCTCTGTCCAGTTAGCATCATGGTCTGACGGTGCCTCCTGCCCAATCCAGCTTTGGCCCCTTTGCTTTCACTCTTCAAAACTTCCTCAAAACTGTTTCCATTCCCAACTGTGTCTCAGCATGTTCTTCTTGGAGAACCTAACCATCACTGACCTTCCAGAGCCTCATACATCACAGATAAGCAGAGCAAACAATTTGAAATGCCAGTCCACTGCAATGCAATGCCATGAGGACAGGCAAAATACTGTTTTCTTTTCTGACTATCGCAGCACCTAGAACAGTAAGAGGCACACAGCGATGGGAGTGGAGCTCAGTCAACGCTGGTCTAATGAATGAACAAAGCCCAGATCTCTGCATCTGCACACACTGGGATTGGTGGGGACTATGCCGGTGCCTCCTGTCTTCCTCTGCAGCCTACTGTCTCTTCCTTCTGCTACCTAACACCCATCCCCTTTCCTCCATCTGCCTTTCTCTCCCTTCCTCAATTACCCGAGAATTTACATGGGCACAGTGCTCTGGTGCTCAGAACTGTCTTCTGCAGTTGCTCCAAACCACCTGGCCCTCTCTTCTGCTTTCTCTACCAGCTGGTACCATTTGTAGCCTCTACTTCCACCTACCCAGGGCCAACACCATCACCCCACCATGGGCTTTACCTATGTCTGGAGTTCCCATTCCCAAACTGTGTCCTAAGGAAGACTTACCTATCAGGGTGCTTACTTTAAAAACTATCTTCTGCATGGCAGGCACCCTATTAGGTGCTCTGTTTATATTACACTTTTTATTATGATAAAACATACCTAACATAAAGCCTGCCATTTTAACCATTTTTGAGTGTACAAGTTTAGTTACAGCAAATATAATTGTATCTCAGTATCCATGGGGCATTGGTTCCATGGATACCAAAATCTGTGGATGCTCAAGTCCATTATGTAAAATGACAGAATACAGTTGGCTGGCTCCAAATCTGTGGCTACAGAAGCCTGGTTATACGTTCAGTGTGGACAGACCACACTTGGTTTATACATTCATCAGCTGGTGGACTACGTTTTGGCTATTGTGAATGCTTTTGGAGCATTTGGCTTTTTGTCAATTTGGCTGTTGTCAATGCTTCTAGGAGCATTGGTATACACATATCTGTTTTTGGTCCCAGTTATCAGTTCTTTTTGAGTATGTATATAAGAGTGAAATGGCTGGATCATATGGTAATTGTATAGTTAATTTTTTGAGGACCCACCAAACTGTTTTCTACATTGCTAAGCTGGTACTTTTTGGAAAAAAGCATTTCACAGTCAATAGACTTCATCCTCTCTTTCTTGGAGAGTCACATTGCACTTTAGCATTGTAAAGTCTCTGAGAGGTCCTGCAATAAGAAAAAAGAAAAGAGTCTTTGTAACTTTGACCCATCACTTCCCAAACTAACTTGAAAGTGTAACTCTGTTTTGCAGAGTAACTGGTAACATACTGCTGGTTTGGGAAACAATGCCCTGAGCTCCATGGGGTGGACAAAGAAGGGCTGGGGCTCCGGACCAGAGAAGAATCACTTGGAGCCCAGAGAAGGGACAACCTACAACTCTCCAACTAGCTTATTGGGTGACACTTGACAAGTTATTTTCCTTTTCCTAGCAGCTCTGCACACAAGATGTTTTTGCCTGGTACATCCTTTTGCTGGGCTTACCTTGTGGCTCAGTGGTGAAGAATCTGCCTGCTATGCAGAAGACACAAGTTTTATGCCTCGGTCAGGAAGATCCACTGGAGAAGGAAATGGCAACCCACTCCAGTATTCTTGCCTGGAGAAGCCCACAGACAGAGGAACCTAGTGTCCATGGGGTCACAAGATTCAGACTCGACTTAGCAACTAAGCAAAAGCAATACCCTTCTGCTGCTTCTTTGCTTCTTCAAGATTGACTTGACCTTCAGGACTAGCTCAGGGAGCCATCCCTTCCCTCAGGAAACTCAGACCCTGCTCTCCTGTCTCCCCAGGCAAGGATTGGAAGGCCGTCTTTGCTGGCTCTTACTACACTGTGTTGCCCTGTCAAATGGTCAGCTTCCTCTACTAAATCGAGGCAGGTGGCCGGGGGTGGGGGTGGAGGTGGGGAGGGGAGGGGAAAGGGTCAAAGTTAGTTTCCATAAACAACCACCTGGAGAGCTTAGTTAAGAATGTATTTGCAACAGTCTGAACCCTAAGAATTCCAGCTCAGTAAGGCTGAGATTTGTGTTCAGCAGCTTTAGAGTATGAATTTTGAATAAGCACCTGGCAATGCTCTCAGGCAGATGATTCTTGGAATCCTCTGTGGTCAGCTATGTGAGGATAAGATTCACTTCTACTTCTGTGTTTTTTACATAAATGTTAAATGAATGAACAAATGAATGAAACAACCTGTTTCCTTCACTGTAAAAGACGAGGTTGGACTGAATGTTCTCTAAGCTTTCCTTTGGTTAAACTTCTTTTTATAAAGTTCAGATTATTTCATCCAAGACGCTGTGTTCCTTGCAGCTTTAATATCCAGACCATACACATCATATGAAGCCAAGCACACAAAACCACCAGGGAGACCCTCCGTGGAGGATTCAGTCCACGCTAGTATTTAACAAATGCCCCAGGAGTCACGAACAACCTTGCTTTTGAAACGATTATCCATTTCTTCACAAGCTGGAGAAACAAAGAAAGCATACACTCATGACCAAGTGAATTCACGCTCGCTCTCAAGAGCATGAGTAGCCGACAGGCAGCACTGTCAGGGCTGAGAAACACTTAAGTTTGAGAATTAGGGAGCTAGGCATAATGAGAAACCAGGGGCTAGAAAAGGCGCTGGGGTGCTGAGCACTTTCTCCTGCTATGAGGAGAGGGCACCGGTGATCAGCACCATCAGGGCTCCGTGACTCCGCTCCAACCATTTCTTGGAGGAGACTTTGAGCATAAAACCTTGACTCTCCTCTGCCTGAGAACCCTGCAGGTTTTGAGAGGCAACTCCAGCTTCTCATGAGAGCTATGGCCTGAGAAAAATGAAGTCTCCTGTTACTTGTAACCTCTTAGCATTTCAGAGGAAAAGGTTGGCTATGGCTGCCAAGATCCAGCAAATATTTGGTTAGCTTGGAAAGAATGGGTGCTCATTTTCCAATTCTCACAGATTTCTCTCTGCCCAGTTCTTTTTATTAAAAACTTCAAATCCAGAGATAAAGTCGAATGGCACTCCAGGCTCTTAAGCATTCATCTGTATCCCGGGGAGCAGAACCCAGAATCTAAACAAAGAAAAGCTTAATCAATAGAGCTCATGAATTTCCTCCAGGAACAGGACTTGGCATAGCCAAAGAATAAGCAGAGGGGCTCCTTACTGCAGTTTTCTTTGGGTGGATATTTACGAGAAGGGCAGGAGAATGTTCCCTCAGTTGACTAGGGATGGCACGCTGTGGCCCATGCGCAAATCTTGCCTACTGCCTTTTTTGCTTCATTTTGTATGGCTCCTAGAATAAGAATTTTTTTTTTTTTACATTTTTAAATAGTTGAGAAAAATCAAAAGACAAAAAATATCGCATGACATCTGAAAACCACAGGAAATTCAAATTTGTGTCCATAAATAAAGTTTTATTGTAACACAGCCATATGCATTCATTTGGAGATTGTCTGTGGCTGCTTTTGAGCTGTAACAACAAAGCTGAGTAGTTGAGACTGAGACCGTGTGGCCCTCAAAGCCAAAAAATACATTCTACCTGGCCCTTTACAGACAAAGTTTTCAGACCCCTGGAGCAGAGGATTTAAGAGTTGACCTTCACTGGTATTTGAACTAAAAACTAAAAAATGTGTATGTACAGAGCAAACATCTGTTTAATATAATACGTGAGTCAGGAAACTAAGCATGGGTGCTCAGCACCCCAGTGTTGAGTCCTCTGGGTGCCCTTTCTTCCTGACCTCCTGTCAGGAGGTATCTGGGTCTTTGTGGTAGCATTTTCCTCTCTGTTGTTTACACTTCTGTCCTCTAAACGCTACATTTGAATTCTGCTTGTTTTTGAACTGTGTATAGATAGAATAACACTGTATATTTCCTTTTCTGTCTTGTTTTTTCTTTCAGTATAGTTCCTGAGACTCAGCTCTGGATGACTGCAGGTGGCCGCAGTCTGTCACTGCCTCCGCTGCATGCATCACATCTCTTCATTACTTGAGCACAGTTCACTTCTTCTTTCCACTGATGGTGGACAGTTGTGTCATTTCCAGCTTTTGGCTATTGAGGATGGCATTCAACATCTTGTATCTGAACCATTGTTGACTCCCGAGAAAGGAATGGAATAGCTGGAGTGCAGGGTATGTGTATCTTTAACTCTACCAGTTAATGCCACACTGTCCTCCTAAAAGATTGGACCAAATCACCTTCTCGCCAGCTGCCTCCCTTCAGGGAGCAGACACTCTCTGTGTCTTGTCATATTTCCACCTCCAAACCCTGAACCACATGAGTTTGCTGCCTGTTCCCCCAGCACCTTGAAGAGCCAGGCGAGGTGCCTGGGAGCCATCATCCCTTCGGCTTTGTATCTCCCATTAACAGAATTTTCAAGTCTTAAAATTTCTGTGAGAAAACTATCAATTTTCTAAGAATGATCCTTGAGATAATGTGATGTCTTTCAGAGTCCTGTGCTTGGCTCACCGGTCAGTCAGATGTGCGAGCTTCCTGACCGCTCTTTCCCCCTTTCCCGGCCCCTGTGGATGGGAGGCAGGGAGAGAGCTCATCACAGCCACACGGACAGGCAGCGCCCCCCAAGGCTGCAGATCAGACAGGACAAGAGATCAGGGGAAACGACAACTTCCCCTTTCTCCTTCAGGAAATCAGAGGACTCACAGATTAGGAAGCTGGTACTTGTGTCTTTCTTGGCAGGGTTTTAGGGCAACTGGGAAGAAAGGGCCCACTCCAATGGCCATCACCTGGAGGACCACGCACTAGAGGCATTTCTGAGTCATGATGAAGCACTACATTGAAAAGACGCAAATAAGCCCGAAACACCAGCACACATTTACCCAGTTTTTGAAGCAGATTAATAGAATAACCAATAAAACATGTATAAAAGCTTTAATTAAATCTGATGAAATAAAACTTCATGTTTTATTTATGGACACTCCCAACATGTAAAGGATTCAGAGACACATTCATTTTTACTGCCATTTCGTCCTCATATCTATAATTAAATCCAGGCTGCAGCTCTGGCCCAAAGCGATGCGGCATTTTAAAGCTGGCCTTGGACACGCCCTCCCCCATCCCCATCTGCTTTTAATTATAATTACCGACCCAATACGAGGGAAGCGGATGGTAAAAACTAAACAAAATAAAACAAACAAACAAACAAAAAATGGTTGCTGCCATTGTGTTTTAAAACAACATGCTGAAGGAGGATTTCAGGCAGGTGGGCGCATCCTCTATTTCCAGTTTTATTATGTACCAAGTGCACAATCCCTTCATTTTACTTTTGACATAAAAAAAGGACTTCATGAAACAAGACAAAATAACTTATGATTATATGAAACATAACTGTGACAAATCACAAAACTATACATATTAATAGAAAAAAGTGTACCTAATTCTTTAAAAGATTTATGACAATAAGCACCAGATGTGCCCCTAGAGTAAAATCAGCCCCATATCCAGTATGATATATGCAGTTCATTTCTCTACGTGAGTGTATATAACTATGTACAAGAGTCTCTGTGATTTATGGAAAACAGATTTCCACTTTTCCCCCCCCCAAATGCTTTATGTCAGCAACATTACACAGGATGCTCTGCTGTCTGTACAAAATAAATCTCCTCCTTTTTACACTTGCCATCTCTCCAATGAGTGTTTTTTTTTTTTTTTGCTTTACTCATTGCAAAGAAAAAAAACTGTAACCGCAGAAATTCCACACCACCAACAAAAAGTGCTGTTAAAAATGCTGCTTTAAAATGAAGTGGTCAAAACAGTCAAATAAAATATCAAATAATTAAATTGGACATTTATAATCACTATTCCCAAAATTCAAGGCAACTGGGAAGCAAGATTCTTGAAGATGGGGTTGGACACTTACCTCTGTTCTAGTATGCTAATATGCTTGACAGCTGCTAATTTAAAAACAAGAGTAACACCAAAGCTCTGGTTCATCAGTGGAAACTTTGCTGTGATTGACTGATGACCTTTAGTCCATTTTAGAATCACCAAAATAATTTGGGGGGTGACACGGGTAATGCGAGACATCTTACAGGAATAGAATATTTAATATTTAACACTAATATCAGAGGCTAAATTACAACTTACATTTTGATGCAGTCCCTTTAGGGAATTAAGACAATGCAGCAAGTAAAATATCTCTAGGCATGCTGATTTTTTTTTTTTTAATGTAATAGGATAATTGGCTTTGGGCTGTGTGTATTTTCACAAACATCAGCTTCTTTTTTTTTAAAGGGGAATGACAATCTCTGTTCAGATGTTTACGAAAATGGTTATATATCAAGAGTAAAAAGACCAGAAAATGGAAGGGAATGATCTTTTGAAGTTTCCACTTTAACCGTTACAAACATAATGATGAAAACATATATAAATCTTATGTAATGTGAAAGCAAGCAAGGAATGAATTTTAAGGTCAGGTGAGATCCTGGAATCTAAGGCCAGCACGTGTCACCCAGAAGGAAACTGGAAGTGGCATGTCCTGGGGTCCTGAGCTCAAACCTGTAGGCAAGGGGAAACACGAGATGGGGGAGGGAGTAGGAGGGGCGCTTGGCCTTGCAGATGGTCCTGGGCCTGCTTCTGCTAATTCCTGCCAGGGAAGGAGGCCCTGCAGGTGCGGCTGCCGCCTGGCACCCCCAGGCTCCCTTGGGCCTCAGTGAGGCCAACGGGGAGACTACAGATGCTCAGGAGCATCTCCTCCAGCCAGAGTATCTGGGGTTCTTCTGGCTTTGTCCTCCTTCCCTGTTTCCATGGCAGATTACAGCCAGAAGCCACAAGTAGGCTGACACCATCAGCTGCAATGGCCTTACCTTTCCATCTTTTTCCTCATCACATGAATGAAATGTGTTTTAGTTCCCTGTAGAGGCTCCGGGATTTAGAATGAATAGATTGTCTAAGATACCAGAGCTTCCCCTTCTCTGCAGTGTGAGGCAAAGGACATGGTCCCTGTTTAGGCCCAGGTGACACAATCTACTAAGTCTGCCAGAAGGGTGGGACTCTGTGTGCGTCGGAGAGCTCCCTTGGAAAGAAAAGTCTGACGTGCGTCCTTTTGTAAAGCAGAGCAGATTTCTGTAAAGTGAATAACTTGTCTCTTTCTCAGACACAGATGTCTGCATGATGGCTCTTCTCAGATCAGAGCCCACTAGCCAGAGAAATGAGATTGCCTGAGAGCACTGTGGAAACGGACCCCGCACTTGGTTCTTTATTAGCCTGATTATACTGCATGTGAGAATGAAGTCCTGAATCAGGCAGAACATGACCGACTGTGCAGCAGATTGGAAGGACACGTCTGTCAGGATGCAAACTGTCACCAGATCCTAAGTCTGACACCAAGCTGTTTAATTGTGTTGTTGGAGATTGTAATTATCCCAGTTTGACAAATAGCATTGTTTCATTTTTCCTCAGAGAACATTTTTAAAGAGAGAGAAAAGAAATCATGAGATGTGATAGTACTGGGATGTCAGAATTTACCAGGTTTTGGGGGATTTGGCAATTTTTATAGCCTATGTCATTGGACTTGGGACCTTTTTAATTGCTTGGTAAAGGTGTCACAGAAGACAGAGGAGCCTGCAGGGCTATAGTCCATGGGGCCACAAGGAGTTGGGCACGACTTAGCGACAAAACAACAGCAACAAAAAGGTGTCACAGAAAATGACTTCTTATTCAGGTTTGAGATCAAATGGCCAAGATATCTGTGAAAATTCTAGGCCCTCAAAACAGAGTTTCAGACAAAGCATTGCTTCTTTTTGGCCACCCTTCCAGAACTATCTCCTCTACCTGCCCTAGGCCAGACCCTGCTCAGAGCTGGTGGGCAGGCAATGGCAGGTGGTGGGTATGTCTGAACTACAGTCAAAATAAAAAGATGAGAGCAATGAAGAGGGAGGAGAAGGGCAAGGGAGCAACAGAGAGACTGGTGAGGGGAGACCCTAACAGAGGCAGCAGAGGCTGTGCAAAGGAGCTGGACATCGGGCTCTTCCAGTTTGGTTTTCTGAGAGAACCCGGGAGCACACCTCCATGTGTCCCTGCTCTCACAGCTTCTAGCAGGCTCTGGGCAGAGCACCAGAGTGAAGGCCATGGGTGAACCAGTCAAGAGAAATTTTCCTTTGAATAAAGTCCTCAAGGTGGAGTCACTGAACAGTCAACACACGAGGGTCTCTGTGGTAGCACTGGGAAGGGGGTGGCCAACCCCATGTCCCTCAGGCAGCCTTTGCAGAACATTCCTGGTGCACACAGGAGCTACAAGGCGGGGCCAAGCCAAGCCACAGCAGAGGCCAGACGTATGTAGCTGGGGTGATTAAAATAATTATTTCCATCCAAAGAACAGACCTCTAAATATTTTTTTCCTTTAAAAGTACATGTAAATAACAAGCCTTTAAAATCAAAGGACTAGGGTAGGTTGCAGGAATACAAAACAAGTTGTCAAGCTTTTCAGGGGGCTGTGCTTGACAGAACCTTCTCATTTTGCTTTTGGAAAAACCCTGAAAAGCAATTGGTTATCATGGGAGTACCCAGGAGGAGAGAAGCAGCCAGCTCCCTGGATGCCAGGCTGGTGCTGGGAAACTGGGGCTCCTCCAAGAGCCGAGCCCATGCTGGGCTTGGATGTGGATTTCCCTTGTTGCGCCTGGCTCTTGGGTGAGGCGATTCACTGTGCTGGCAATCTGGGTTGTCCATCCTTATTTGGAGTTTTCAGCAAGGGTGATCTCCAAATTACATTTTCACATGCACATCGTCTCACTGGTGTCCCTTGAAGGTTGACAGTTGGGAAGTAACAGATATCTAGCAGTGAGACTCCGAATTCCCTTTGAAAAGACAGTCCTGCTGGTCACTGGCAAATCCAGAGGGAAAAAGGAGCAGCTGCAAACACACCTACAAAGCCCAGCTCTGACCATCCAGCCCTGCTCTCCAAAGACACATCTGTGATGTGGCATATTGAGTTGATTTGCTTGACATACTTTTTCTTAGGGTCTGCGAAAGTATAAGAACAAAAAGTGACAAGGAACAAAAAGATTCTGGATGCCAGCAGCAGTGGAGGCTGGGGGTGGATTTTAGCCTTCAGTATAGACAGAGGAGAGCTGGCTAGGACAGCGGTCCACAGCACTGATCTGTAAGAATGTGGCATCTTCAGGTCCACTGCGAAGAGTCTCCCCAGAGAGGCTTGAGGAACCCGAAGGCAAATCATACACTGGAAAAGAAAGAGTGCACAAATCAACTGATGCTTCATTATACTTGCCAGGCATGCAGGGAGCAAATGTGGACGGGGGAGGCAACAGTGCTGGGCAAGGCCTTTCAGCGGGTCCCATCCTCAGGCTCCATAGGTGGACAAGTGCCTGAATGTGCAGGCAGATGGCTAAAATAGGACTTGCACAAAAGATGGGCTGAGTAGCAATGAAAGTAAAATTTTGTAGGTAAGAGTGAGGATGGCCTCAAAAAGGAGATGATATAAAAGTTGAGTCATTTAAGAATGCATGGGATTATCATAGATGGGGAGGTAAAGAAAGAACATTCTAGGAGGAGGAAACAGGGAGCAAAGACAGAGAGTGGGGTACGTGGGGCCAAGTGTGTTGGCAAAGCTCAGGTGCAGAGCAGGTAGGGAGACAGATAAGGAAGATACATGAGGTAGGAGGGTAGGTCCAGGGAGTTTGATCAGGCTCAGCTCCTGGGGACTACGAATGCCTTACTGCAGACAGTCAACTTTATTCTCTAGGGCAACTAGAAACTACTCAATGTATCTGAACAGGAAAGCACCTTATTTTTTCCTTTATTTTTGGAAGGCAATGGTTACAGGTAGCACAGAGAGCAGAATGGGAAAGTTAAGGAGTTGACGCCAGGAAACTTGTTGGAAGGCTCTTGCTTAAGTCTGGGAGAAACATGATGGCACCTGAGTGAGAGTGGTGGAAGTGGGGCTAGAGGAGGCTGGAGGGGAGGATGAATAGGAAAGACATTTCTCAGGTGGACTAAATAGGATTTGATGCAGTTGTGTGCTAGGTCAAGTCTAGTCCAGCCTGGTTATGAGAAACCCACCTGATCTCACCTGCTAGTCTGTCCGAGTGTCTAAGTCACAGATACCAACATACCTGTAATGCCCGAGTGAGTTGAGAAGGCTCTGTGGAAAACATCAAAGCCAGATTGGCCCATGGATGTGGGGACCACACAGTCCTCGAAGGAAGGCATCACACTGCAGGAACTGCTAGGTGGCATGGTTCTTTGAGAGTCAGGGTAATTCGGGGGGCAGAATGTCTGTAGTTGCCCATAAAATCCTGAAATTCAAGACAGAAGTAGGGATAGATTTATGAACAGGCCATATCCACTGTAGAAAACAAAATAATATTCTTTATAACTAATAAGTAGCATACTTTTTATAGAACCAAGAGAAAATTCCCTATAAGGTTTGGGAGGAAGATTAAATTCATGTTAGCAGTGTGTGTGTGTGTGTGTGTCTGTCTGTGTGTGTGTGTGTGTGTGTGTGTATGTGTGTGCAC
Organism: Bubalus bubalis; assembly: GCF_019923935.1. NCBI lineage: Eukaryota > Metazoa > Chordata > Mammalia > Artiodactyla > Bovidae > Bubalus > Bubalus bubalis. Next base: position 103,226,208 of record NC_059159.1, on the reverse strand, counting down.
ACATGTGCTCAGTTGCTTCAGTCCTGTCTGACTCTTTGTGACCCCATGGACTGCAGCCCACTAGGATCCTCTGTCCATGGGGATACTGGAGTGGGTTGGCATGCCCTCCTCCAGGGGATCTTCCTGACCCAGGGATCAAACCCACGTCTCCTGTGTCTCCTGCACTGGCAGGTCGGTTCTTCACCGCTCAGCCACCAGGGAAGATCCATGTTAGCAGTAAAGACTAGGAAAAAACAAGAAAATTCCATGTCAAGGCAGGAGAAAAAAGAAAGAAAAACTACTGGCTTTTCTCTTTTTGATGCCCTAAGGCCTCTGCATGGACTCAGCAGACAGATGGGCAAAGGACCTAAACAGACCAGTCAAATACTCACATAATTTATCAACTAGTCTGATCAGATGGTAAAGACTCTGCCTGCAATGCAGGAGACTCAGGTTTGATCCCTGGCTTGGGAAGATCCCCTGGAGAAGGGAATGGTTACCCACTCCAGTATTCTTGCCTGGAGAATTCTATGGACAGAAGAGCCTGGTAGGTTACAGTCCATGGAGTCGCAAACAGTCAGACATGGCTGAGCGACTAACACAGACCCATGGTCAAACTGACAATTCTTTAGTCGGTAAAGAAATAAAAATCAAGACAATGATATAACACCATATTCTACCTATCACATTAGCAAAGATTTCTGAGACTCATTCTTGGTGCCGGACTGAGACTGGTGACCAAGGCACCTGTGTGTAGTGTGCAGACCCTGCAAAGGAGTACAGGCTTCTGAAAATCCCTTGACAACTTGGCTCTGGAACCTGAGAGTGTCCTCTTGGACAGGGGAATTTCACTTTCAAGGATGTATCCTAAAAGTATATTTTGAAAAATAGAAGTTTTGCACAGACACAGTTATCACAGTGCTTGTTGTCAGAACAGAAAATGGAGGAGTCAAACTAGCCAATCATGAGAGAGTGGTGGAGAAAAGACTGGTATATTTACCTAATCGGAACATTAAATAGCCATGGAAACAATATTTACAAGGAGTTTTTTTTTTCGTACTGTTCATGAGAAATTTCAGATATACATGTGGATTTAGAAAAGGCAGAGGAACCAGAGATCAAATTGCCAACATCCGTTGGATCATAGAAGAAGCAGGGAATTCCCCCAAAAATCTACTTCTCCTTCATTGACTACGTTAAAGAATTTGACTGTGTGGATCACAAAAAAGTGTGGAAAATTCTTAAAGAAATGGGAATATTAGACCACCTTACCTGTCTCCTGAGAAACCTGTATGTAGATCAAGAAGCAACAGTTAGAATCAGACAAGGAACAATGGACTGGTTCAAAATTAGGAAAGTACTACCTCAAGGTTGTATATTGTCTCCCTGCTTATCTAACTTATATGCAGAGTAATGCCAGGATGCAAAATGCCAGGATGGATGAAGCACAATTTGGAATCTAGATTACCAGGAGAAATATCAATAACCTCAGACATGCAGGTGATAATACTACCCTAATGGCAGAAAGCAAAGAGGAACTAAAGAGCTCCTGGATGAAAGTGAAAGGGGAGAATGAAAAAGCTGGCTTAAAACTCAACATTCAGAAAACTAAGATCTGGTCCCATCACTTCATGGCAAATAGGTGGAGGAAAAGTAGAAACAGTGACAGATTTTATTTTTCTTGGGCTCCAAATTTACTGCAAATGGTGAAATTAAAAGATGCTTGCTCCTTGGAAGAAAAGTTATGACAAAGCTGGACAGCATATTAAAAAGCAGAGACATTACTCGGCCAACAAAGGTCCATATAATCAAAGCTATGGTTTTTTCCAGTAGTCATGTATGGATGTGAGAGTTGGACTATGAAGAAGGCTGAGTGCTGAAGAATTGATGCTTTTGAACTGTGGTGTTGGAGAAGACTCTTGAGAGTCCCTTGGACTGCAAGGAAATCAAACCAGTCAATCCTACAGGAAATCAACCCTGAATATTCATTGGAAGGACTGATAATGAAACTGAAGCTCCAATACTCTGGCCACCTGATGTGAAGGGCAGACTCATTGGAAAAGACCCTGATGCTGGGCAAGATTGGTGGCAGGAGGAGAAGGGGGCGACAGAGATGTTTGGATGGCATCGTCAACTCAATGGACATAAGTTTGAGCAAACTCTGGGAGACAGTGAAGGACAGGGGAGGCTGGCCTGCTGTAGTCCATGGGGTCACAAAGAGTTGGATATGACTGAGGGACTGAACAACAACAATCAATTCATACAGGCAGGTTGCAAGGCAACGTTCCTCTAGCTGTCTTTGGGGGACTTTCTTTGGCTTTATATTTTTCTGAATTTTAATAGTGGTGATGAATAAGTACTCTGAAGCTAGTCAGATTTCCTGGGTTCAAATCCTAGTTGACTCCTTAACAACTGTGTAGTCTTGGTAAATTACTGAGCCTCCCAGTGTTTCAGCTTTCTAAACTGTAAAATGGGATTAAAACTAGTACTTATATCTCATTGAGTTATTATAATGAAGATTAAGTTAATATTTGCCTGTTATACAATATAATCTGAGAATTAATTATACAATTAATATTAATATATTTAATAATTTATATATGTTTGCTAAATAAGAAAAAAGTAAAATTATGTCACAATAGTGTAGCTCTCAAAATTTTTATTAAGAGAAATAAAAATTTCCAAAAGGCAACAAGTAGTCCTTCAACAATAACCAAATGTAAGAACAGATAAGACAGTGGGCAAGTCTCTCACTTCCAGTTCTCAGGTGGAATCCTCTGGAACATTTTTGGCGCTTGGGACCTGTGCTACATACCTCTTTCCCGTGTTGGTTCCTAGATCCTGCACTAATCGATAACACATTCTGATTTCTTCACTCACCCCAGTGCAAGCTCAAAAGAGCAACAAGCTTGAGTGGGCTGAAAGACCTGGGATGTACTGTTTCATAGTTTGGGAGGTTCCTTGAACTGATCCTCACTGTGGGTACCCCACGGCCAGGCACATATAATCACGGCTTCCCCATTATGAGGAAAACATTACCATGAACCATCACAGTCGGTTTATTAGAATGTAATGTCTCCTCACTGAACAAAATAGGCAATATTTGCTATTTATATCCCTATGCTAGCTCTGTTCAAATCTGTAACCCATAAACACCTTGATAGCATTCCTCAGTGTAATATTAACCTTCCAGGAAGAGAAGACATTTTTCACTAAACTCCCACAACTCCCCAAATAGGGACATTAATCATTCAGGTATGTCAGGGACAGTGATAGAGACTTTCACTGCCCTTTTGTGAAAACCAATTCATTCTTTCTTCCCTGTCTTCTCCCTGCTTCAAAGAGAGCATGACTTCAATCTATGTTGCAATGTGCTAGAGTACGAAAATTTGTGATACAGTGAAATACACCCAGTAAAGTTAAATATTAATAGTAAACCCAACATTGGGCTTCCAGGACTGGAGTTGCAGAGAGTTGGACATGACTGAGTAGCTAACACTTTCACTTTCACTTTTTCAAATCCAACATTCTGGGCTCCACCTCCCTGTTTCCCCAGTCAGTCTGGATCTGAGTGAGAGGGCAGAGTGAACTACAATTCCTGTTTGTGGGTGTCTTGGCTGACATGAGAAACAGTCAAAACCAGAATGGCCCCACAAGCATGTTTTATCACTCTCACAGCCAACTCACAGAAAGAAAATCCTCTTTATGAAATCCCTCCCTTCAAGAAGCCAGTTACTAAAGTTGCCAAACACACTGGTGTGGTTGAGTGCGGTCACTCAAATCAAAGAGCTTTAACATAGCCTCTTCCCACTGCTATTTCCATAAAACTAACAAAATTTTTAAAAATTCCATTAGGATCTTGCCACACACACAAACTCAGAGAAAGCCTAACTCATTTTCTGGTGAATGGCTCCTGTATTTCAGCTGCTGAATTTCATGTAGTAAGTTTGGAAGGAATACTACCTTGAGGACCCAAAGCAAAACGAGGCAAGATGTTAGTACATTTCGTGGGAATAAAACATGAATGATGGCAAGGTCAACCAGTCAGTCAGTAAATGATGTTATTAAGTACTGGTCAAGGTGCTTTTAGAGAGACCAAAGAAATAAAAGGTAATACTGCGTCCTTGAGGATGGATAATGCAGTTCCAACAAGAACACATACACTTAGAATAGCATAAGAAGGCACACATATGTTTATGTTGGCCGCAAATGTTAGTCCTCACGTTTAGTTAGAAAATCACCCCTCCTCCATTTTAGAAGTTATTTTAACCCAAGGATGGAGGGGGAGGGGGTATTTGCAGATAAACTGACTTTACTGAAGTTGTAGCTCCTGAGGATCAAGGTCATTCCTCCTCTTGTTAATTCTGGGAAGTCTTTTTTTTTTCCCCCCTTCTAGAAAGAAGCTTGTTTTCTAATTATAAAAATATTCTGAATTAACTGTATCAACTAGAAAATGTAGAGGCATATACGTAAAGAAAATAAAAATTATCTTTATTTCTAAGATTCTGACATAACCAGATACATACATACAAAACTGGATATATATATTATATATTGTTTTGCATCCTGTTTTCTCCCTTAATATTATCTATGAGCTCACATAGTATTAAAATTCATCCTTAAAAACCCCTCCTCTTTGTCACATGGGGTCACTGACAGCTCTATGATGACAGATTAGATTGGGAGATCATGGTCACCCTTGCTGCCTAATGATGATAAAGCAGTCCATGAAGCTGGGTGTGGATTCTCTTCCCAGCATGGAAGGGAAGTGGAGGAAGTCAGTGAAAAAAAGGAATCACATGACCAAATATGATATTGAAAGGGTATTCCCTAGGGTAACACTAAGAGAACATTGTGTGTTGATGGAAATGATCTATATATCTCACTGTCCAATACAGTAGCTGCATAACATGCCTTGTAGCTTCTGTACTGGACAGCACAACTCTAGGGCAATCTGTACTCTCAGGTTTAACAGACTTTGTTTTAGGAATGTTTCTGATTAAATTCTTAGAGAAAAAAACCTATGACCTACCAAGAGTTTAAATAAAAACCAGATAATGATTCTTAGACTCCTGGTCTTCAGCATAGAAAGTATATTAGAGCTTTATTACATTTATCTTTTCCTTACAAATTTACACTTTAGTCATTGTGGAAGGAACCAGAATATAAATACTTCAATGAATAAATAATGGTCACCCAGCTCCCAACCCTCCTGAGGGCTGATGAGCATTGTTCTAAGTTAAACTTATAGGGCATTTCAGCTCTCCTGCAAAAATCACTTTCCTTTCTGGAAGTAAGAGAAGGAAAAGGAAACATCTCACCTACTTTCTGCAGACTACGGGCCTAGCTCACTGTGTGTTGGAGGCAACAGCATAGGTGGGTCTCCAATTTCACTACCAGTTGAGGATGGAATAAGGTACCGAGGCTTTCAGTACCGAGGCTCTATCTTACACTCACGGATGGAGATGAATACCACCAGCCCAAACTTTGTCAAGGTGCTATGTCCGCAGCTGTGCCTCTAGTGGGTTTGTTTATATAGCAGATAGTTTTGTAAAACAAACTCTTCTTCTCCTTTATGGTGAGGCTGAGAACCACCACCAAACTCCAGGTGCCAGGAAAAGATGGACAACATTCAGAAGACTGAATCTTCTCTGCTGTAGGTTCTGCCTGACCTTGATGCCAACTTGCAGACAGCCCACGTATGGAGTCCATCACAGGCATCAGGAAAGGGGCCTCAGAACTAATTTCTCAACCAGAGTGTGGCCTGATCAGGCTGGGAAGAACCCTTTGTGAAGCTACTTGGAAAGAATGCTCAGAGCAGTTGCTTCCTGACACCCCTCAATATCTTCAGATGGGAAAGCCCTTCAACTCCTGTGTGATCAGAGAGCATCATTTCAAGCATCCAAGCCGAACACTGTTATTTTCAGATGTTGCCCAAATCTCAAGAGTCATCTGTTCACTTGACCTTTCAGAAGAAACACTGACTAATATTTTTTAATATTAATATTTTAATATGTCTGTATTTTTGCTATTGTATATTTGTAAAATGGGGCATTCACAGTATCTACTTCATAAGGCAACTGCAAAGGTTAAAGAGGATTAAGGGATGATCCATGTAAAGAGCTGAGCATGTGTCTGGCATAGCGCACTCTACAAATATTACTTTTCACTTTTCTTCCCTATTCTTTTAACACAAACATTTCAACTTCTATGCTTTTGTTTACTTGACAACTACATTCTAAGCACTTACTCAAGTCTGGAGACACAGTGGTGAATAAAACATACCTCATGCCTTTTTGGAGTTTATGTTTTAGTGAGAAAGAAACATAAACATATAAATGAGAAATCAAGTAATATAATTTAAGATTATATATGAACAATAAAAAGGATTTTCCTTAAGGAATATACAAAGATGCAACTCTTTTCTCTAGACTGCATTCAAGATAGGAAAAGGGAAAAAGCTCAAATAAGAAAGAAGTTTGGCAAGATGAGAAGCAACCCTCAGAATGGAAGAAAATAATTGGGATGAAACAAATGACAAAGGGTTAAACTCCATAATACACAAGCAGATCATGTAGCTCAATACCAGAAAGACAAACAACCCAATCAAAAATGGGCAGAAGACCTAAACAGACATTTCTCCAAAGAAAACATACAGAGGCTAATAAACACATGGAAAGAAGCTCAACATTACTTGTTATTCAGTTCAGTCGCTCAGTAATATCTGACTCTTTGTGACCCCATGGACTGTAGCACGCCAGGCTTCCCTGTCCATCACCAACTCCTGGAGCTTGCTCAAACTCATTTCCATTGAGTCAGTGATAGCATCCAACCATCTCATTCTCTGTCGCCCCCTTCCCCTCCTGCCTTCAATCATTCCCAGCATCAGGGTCTTTTCCAATGAGTTAGTTCTTCGCATCAGGTGGCTGAAGTACTGGAGTTTCAGCTTCAGCATCAATCCTTCCAATGAACACCCAGGACTGATCTCCTTTCAGATGGACTGGTTTGATCTCCTTGCAGTCCAAGGGGCTCTCAAGCATCTTTTCCAGCACCACAGTTCAAAGGCGTCAATTCTTCAGCTCTCAGTCTTCTTGATGGTCCAACTCTCACATCCATACATGATTACTGGAAAAACCATAGCTTTGACTAAATGGACCTTTGTTGGCAAAGTGAGATCTCTGCTTTTCAATACACTGTCTAGCTTTGTCAGAGCTTTACTTCCAAGGAGCAAGTGTCTTTTAATTTCATGGCTGCAGTCACCATCCACAGTGATTTTGGAACCCGAGAAAATGAAATCTGACACTATTTCCACTTTTTCCTCATCTATTTGCCATGAAGTGATGAGACCAGATGCCATAATCTTTGCTTTTTGAATGTTGAGTGTTAAGCCAGATTTTTCACTCTCCTTTTTCACCTTCATCAAGAGGCTCTTTAGTTCCTCTTCACTTTCTGCCGTTAAAGTAGTATCATCCGCATATGTGAGGTTACTGGTATTTCTCCTGGCAATCTTGTGCCAGCTTGTGAGTTATCCAGCCCATTATTTTGTATGATGTACTCTGCACAGAAGCTAAGTAAGCAGGGTGACAATATACAGCCTTGAGGTATTCCTTTCTCTATTTTGAACCAGTCCATCGTTCCATATCCAGTTCTAACTGTTGCTTCCTGTCCTGCATATAGGTTTCTCCAGAGGCAGGTCAGGTGGTTTGGTATTCCCATGTCTTGAATTTTCCACAGCTAGTCATGATCCACGCAGTCAAAGGCTTTAGCATAATTAACAAAGCAGAAATATATGTTTTTTTAAATAATTCCCTGGCTTTTTCTATGATACAGCAGATACTGGAAATTTCATTTCTAGTTCTGCCTTTTCTAAATCCAGCTTGTACATTCGGAAGTTCTTGGTTCACATACTGCTGAAGCCTAGCTTGAAGGATTTTGAGCATAATCTTGCTAGCATGTGAAATAAGTGCAACTGTACAATAATTTGAATATTCGTTGGCATTGCCCTTCTTTGGGATTGTAATGAAAGCTGACCTTTTCCAGTCATGTGGCCAGTGCTGAATTTTCCAAATTTTCTGGCATATTGAGTGCAGCACTTTAACAGCACCATCTTTTAGGATTTGAAATAGCTCAGCTGAAATTTCATCACTTCCACTAGCTTTGTTCGTAGTGAATCTTCTTAAGGCCCACTTGACGTCATGCTCCAGGATGTCTGGCTCTAGATGAGTGACCACACCATCTGGTTATCTGGGTCATTAAGATCTTTTTTGTACAGTTCTTCTGCATAGTCTTAAAGTCCCAGGGTCAGGGACACAGAAGATGCATGACCCACTCCCTTTGGCTACGCTAATTTCTTCTTCTCCAACATTATTATAGCTCTTTGTGCATTCCCTCCTCTTCTCTGGTGACCCTTGCACACCCTACTTTGAATACCTTCTGTAACCCATGATATAAATCAATGAGAAGAAAAGAGGAAAATTAGATAAGTCTCTGGTAAAGCTCTTAAAGGCCATAAGAATATGATCTCTGGCATCACAGCTTCTCAGCATGATTTCATGCTCTCCTACTTTACTCAGAGAAAGGCCCAGGGAATTACACACTTACTACTCACACGGTATGATTTAAAAAACTTTTAAAAATTCCTTCTTAGGCAGCCTCTGATATACCTGTCTTGTAAGTAGGTAATTCAAACAAATGTTCTCATTTTATAGACAAAGAGATGGAATTTGAATCACTTGTCTTTATAACCAATACTTTTGTTTATATAATACTATGCAAATAAGAGAAAAGTAGAAAATTCATACAATCATTTTAATATTTATGAACATCCAGTTATTTGGAATTATTCATGGATCTAGTAGAGAAGGCAATGGCACCCCACTCCAGCACTCTTGCCTGGAAAATCCCATGGACGGAGGAGCCTGGTGGGCCACAGTCCATGGGGTCACTAAGAGTCGGACACAACTAAACAACTTCACTTTCACTTTTCACCTTCATGCATTGGAGAAGGAAATGGCAACCCACTACAGTGTTCTTGCCTGGAGAATCCCAGGGACAGGGGATCCTGGTGGGCTGCCGTCTATGGGGTCGCACAGAATCGGACACAACTGAAGCAACTTAGCAGCAGCAGCAGCAACAGTCTTTGTCTTAAAACAAATGGGGAGTAGAGCTAAAAGTCATCATATACTTTTCTACTAAGTTCAGAGCTTTCTCATCTGTAGTCTCTTTGCTTTTGGCATTTTCATAGACATTTTGGTTAGTGTTACACCAACCCGCTCCCCCCACCCCAGAGAATTCTTTCAAAAGGAAGGAAAGGAACTAATATTTATTTGTTCTGAGATAGGTATTGTTTTAGGTGTTTTACATTGAAAATCTTCATTCTTACAACTTTGTAAAAAAATGAAATATAGTTGATTATAATATTCTTTCAATATCAAGTGTGCAGAAAAGTGACTCAAATATATATATACACACACACACATATATATACACACACACACATATATATACACACACACACATACACACATACAGGTTATTTTCCATTTTCAATTATTACAAGATATTGAGTATAGTTCCTTGAGCTATACAGTAAATCTTTGTTGTTCATCTATCTTATGTTTATCTGTTTGCATCTGTTAATCCCATACTCCTAATTCATCCATCTCCCCCCACCATTCCCTTTAGTGACCATAAATATGTTTTCTATGTCTGCGAGTCTCTTTTTATTTTTTATACAGATTAATTTGTATTATTTTTTAGATTCTACAATTAAGTGATATCATATAATACATATTTCTCTGCCTGATTTACTTCACTAAGTATAATATTCTCTAGATTCATCCACGTTGCTGCAAATGGCAACACTCCAATCTTTTTTTACTTATAATAACTTTTGAATTATGTAGTACTGTCCCCAGTTTATAGACAAGGAAACATAAAAGTTCAAATAACTTATCCAAATCCTCATAGCTACCAAGTTTCAGAACCAGAACTCAAACTCTAATCTGTTTGGTAACATAGTTCATATAGATAATACGGTTTAAGCTCACAGACAAATCAGTTTAAACAAAATCTGGCCATTTTTGTTGAGGTCCCTTACTACTAGATCACAGGCAGAGTTACTTGGATCAACATTTCATAGAGTACAAACATTTTCATTAGGGAGAAATAATTGAATTCATTAACAAAATTGATGAAATTATCTAAACACTGAAAAATTCAAAAAACCCTGAAGAGTAGAAATAGACATTTCAGAAATTTTTTTTGGCTAGTTTCCTGATTTAGTCACTATTTTATTTCTATCCATTATATGAACAACTTGGATTTGGGTTCAAAGCCTGGATAACCCATTAACCAACTATGTGTCTTTGCATAAATCATTTTCCTTCTTGAGCCTTATTTTCATTTAAAATAATATCTATTTTATAGGGTTTCAGAAAATATTATACATGGGAGCATTTATAAAATCATCCAGTGCATTCCCCAGCATGTAGTAGGCCCTCAATAAATAGTAGCAATTATCTCACCATGAAATAAGCTTAGAAGTATTTATAGATTCTATATAATGCACATGTAATTCTTAAACAATTTTTCTCACATAGCCCGCCACCCTCAGGTATAAAATGATGCTGCTCTTAAAAATGAAGCCTCCGTAGTCCAGTTGCCATTTTTCACCTTGGTCCCTGCTCTTGGCCAACAACCTCAGCCAGGTCTTCATGTAGTCAGAACTCTCTGAAGCTTCCCCCTGGGAGTGATGGAGAAACTGACTCTTCATTTTAATACAGAGTCTATAAATGGGGAAGCTACAGGAACAGCTCACAGACTGTGTTAGGAAGACAGATTTTTCTTCAGGCTGAGAACTAAACCAGCTTGCAAAAGCACTTGAGCTATTTAAGACTGACATTTAAGCAACTACTGTACTTAGGAGAAGGAAAATAATGGAAATAATAACCCTTAACATTCCATTTGGGCACATTCCTATTGAAGGAACCAGGTTACAGTGGTTGGAAAGCTGACCAGTGCAGCAATCGCCTGGTCTCCTTGCTCCTTGTCAGATGGGTGGCAGCAAGAGGGCATCAAATTAGACAAATCCCCCTGGTTCCAAGAAGTGGGGCCATTTTCATCCACTAGCCCGCAGGCCACAGGGAGATGCTTCTGCACACTCCAGGGCTCTCCTCTGCTCCTGAGCCTCACAGCACCTCACCTGGTTTGCAGCAAGCTGCTAACAGAATGTATTACTGTGAGCCAACCACACTCTTGCCCTCTGAGTTGTATACTTGGGGTAGGGGAAGAGGAAGATGGTCTGCTACTGATTTTGCAAAGGTTCAAATAAGGGGATGAGAGTGGGCAGAACATGTTGCTGAAAGGAACAAAAAGGAAATGGGAGAAAGCAGAGTGAGAAGAAAGGCATGGATAAAACCTTCTTGGTTAAAAGATGTAACCTATTTTCATTTAAATATCTTCAAACGAACCAAAACCCTAATGTGTGGTGGCCTATGGCTTCCAAATTCTCAAAATGATAAGCTGCTAAAATAAACTAATTGCAATGTGTCTCAGTAATTGCCATGTGTTTATATATACAGTTACAGTAAAATGTTCAGTGAATCCTGATGGTGACAATGCACATATGGCAAAAAAGCAGACACTCTCTAAACCAGAAGATCTGAAGACTCTTAAGATGAATATGAAAGCCAGCTTTGCCATTTATTGGCTATGTGGCCTTGAGGAAAACATAGCCTCTCTGAGTCTTTGAGTCCCTACTGATTGAAGGGAGAAAATAATACTATTGGGGCAGCAGAGTCCTCACAGTAGAGAGGGGAAGAAGCACAGGGAATAAATGGAAAGAGATTCAGTGCCCAGTTGTACTCCATCACCTGTCTAATGACTCAAAAATTCAGGATACATATGAAGCTCAGAATGAAGAATGGAGGACCAGGACATCCTGTTCTGGTGAGTGTGTGAAGTAAACACTTTGGCCACTGGTCAAGTTTGAAAAGAATGAGTTGGGAATTTCTCTATGAGAGAGGGTCACTCTGTTGCCAGTGTATGTATCCCTCCTGCTGCTGCTGCTGCTAAGGCGCTTCAGTCGTGTCCGACTCTGCGACCCCATAGACGGCAGCCCGCAAGGCTCCGCCCTCTCTGGGATTCTCCAGGCAAGAACACTGGAGTGGGTTGCCATTTCCTTCTCCAATGCATGAAAAGTGAAAAGTGAAGTCGCTCAGTCGTGTCTGACTCTATGCGATCCCATAGACAGCAGCCTACCAGGCTCCTCTGTCCATGGGATTTTCCAGGCAACAGTACTGGAATGGGTTGCCATTGCCTTCTCCGATATTCCTCCTAGGCGACCACAAGGATCAAGTGAAATAATAGGTGTAGGAATATTTTGCAAACAGTAAAACACACTGAAAATTCCAGCTCGTTTTGTCTCATTATAAGCTTGGTGATACTTATCATCCTCCCTTCTCTGAGTACAAAGGTAAATTTGCCCTCAATTGAGTCAAGCTGTGTTGCATAAAGTTCACAAGCAACCCTTTGACTCGGGAGTAGTTGAGTCTAAAACAGAACAAGGAAAGTATGGCAAAGGATGAAGATTTAATTCTATCTTCCCTTGTCCTTCCAAGCAAGCTTTGCTGGAAGAAAGGTCTGGCAGAGAAGAGGATTACAGATGGAGATTAAAAGGGACATTAACATGAAATGCTGCAGCCTCCCCTGAGAGCCATCCTGGCTCTCTACTGCTTTTAGGTTGTCCTGCATTTACAGGACTTTCCCCAGAAGGTAGACGGAGAAAGAAGATGGAAAGTATTTCCTCAGGCACTGGCCAATTGCTTCCTTTGGATTATCGCTGATTGGGAACCATGGTGAGGGGGCACTGAGTCCTGCACTTAGGGTCTAGGCCTGTGATTCTTAAACTGGAAGCCACAGCATCAGCTCCATCTGGGCTCTATAGTAAGCTAAGCCCTAAGAACATCTTTATTATTTTTTTTTTTATTTTATTTTATTTTTAAATTTTACATAATTGTATTAGTTTTGCCAAATATCAAAACGAATCCACCACAGGTATACATGTGTTCCCCACCCTGAACCCTCCTCCCTCCTCCCTCCCCACACCATCCCCCTGGGTCGTCCCAGTGCACCAGCCCCAAGCATCCAGTATCGTGCATCGAACCCGGACTGGCAACTTGTTTCATACATGATATTTTACATGTTTCAATGCCATTCTCCCAAATCTTCCCACCCTCTCCCTCTCCCACAGAGTCCATAAGACTGTTCTATACATCAGTGTCTCTTTTGCTGTCTCGTACACAGGGTTATTGTTACCATCTTTCTAAATTCCATATATATGCGTTAGTATACTGTATTGGTGTTTTTCTTTCTGGCTTACTTCACTCTGTATAATAGGCTCCAGTTTCATCCACCTCATTAGAACTGATTCAAATGTATTCTTTTTAATGGCTGAGTAATACTCCATTGTGTATATGTACCACAGCTTTCTTATCCATTCATCTGCTGATGGACATCTAGGTTGCTTCCATGTCCTGGCTATTATAAACAGTGCTGCAATGAACATTGGGGTACACGTGTCTCTTTCCCTTCTGGTTTCCTCAGTGTGTATGCCCAGCAGTGGGATTGCTGGATCATAAGGCAGTTCTATTTCCAGTTTTTTAAGAAATCTCCACACTGTTCTCCATAGTGGCTGTACTAGTTTGCATTCCCACCAACAGTGTAAGAGGGTTCCCTTTTCTCCACACCCTCTCCAGCATTTATTACTTGTAGACTTTTGGATCGCAGCCATTCTTGTTCCCGGTGGAACAACTAAGAACATCTTTAGATGATTTTCAATCTTTGGAAAGTTTTCCAAATGAAATACCAATAGAAAAAAAAAAACAAAAACAGAACAGCTCTGATTTCATTTGGAATGCAGAAGGATAGCTCTTCCAGTGGGCATCTTTTCCCCCTAGGCTGACCCCCAGCCCCTTCTGCTGGATTCCAGGGGGTCTTGGGGATGAAGTGATAATGGCTGTCCCAAAGTGACTCTGAACTACAGATGGATCAAGATGACCTCTGTCCCCACCCCGGTGCCATTCTCTCACATGTAAGTTCTTGGGCAAGGTGAAATCATGGGACCTCATTTGAGTGACTCAGAAGTCGTGGTCTTACTGATGACCCCACACTGATCTTGTGGCCTAGACTTCTGATGTCTAGCTGTAACCAAGCTCCCACATTATATCCATTCCACTAACTAGGTGATTTCTTGTTTCCCCGAATCCAAGTTTATGACTATACAGTTTTCCAGCATCCTAATCTCTACAGGTGGGCACCATCTCACACTTGCATCGATAGCTTGCTTGTTTCTCCTACTGAACTTCTGCCTCACAGCTAAGTCCCTGTTACACACCGTTAAGCTGCCCCCAAAGCTACTGGCTAGACTATTACGTTGAGATGAAGTCTGGACTTGAAGTAAAAGAAATCTATATAGGTGGGTTTGACAAAGCAGAGAAAGCTTTACATTTGTAAAAACCTGATGTTTGTCACTGTATCCCCAACTTCCTGTCACTTCCTTCCATCTGGCCACCAGGAAATTTGCCTTTTCATCTTGCCCTTGTGGACACTGACTGCTAATGTGAATAACCAAATTTATGATCTGCCATCCTCTGCTCCACCCCTCCAGCTGGATAATCTTCTTCTCACTGGCACCTGGTGGGGGGAGGGTCACACTCCGATGAGTATGTCTAGTCTGCAGGGTCTTTCCTTTCCTGCTTACTCTCATCCCACTGAATACCAAACTCTTAATTTTTAAGTATATAACAGGCATCTCAGTTGTGCCAAGTGCTAGAGGGATTAAATAGAAGACATGATTTCTTGCCTACATATGGGTCATGAGGAATACTCTCTCATGGTTGAGTTCAAAGGCTTTGCTTGCTAAGAACCATCCCTTAGGTATGAGCTCTGGGCAGGCAGGGATTTTTGTCCACTTTCTCTATTGATGTAGCTTTAACACACGAAACAGGACCCGGCACATAACAGAAGCTGAATGTTTGAGAATAAGTGTATGAGTGAACGATCCTACAAGAAGAGCCTTTGCTGAAGATAGTGATGGTAAGAGGAACCATGGCTGAGCTCAAAGATTTTGATCTGTGAGCCTGTACACAATAGCCTATCAGGAGTTTCAGAAAAAAATAAAGAGACTTTCCTTTCTAACGGAGAAGGAAATGGCAACCCACTCCAGTACTCTTGCCTGGAAAGTTCCATGGACTAAGGAGCCTGATAGGCTGCCATCCATGGGGTTGCAAAGAGTCGGACATGACTGAGTGACTTCATTTCACTTCACTTCCCTTTCTAACACTGAAATTTTTCTTTTAATTGAGGGAGAAACAAAAATGATAGAAATACAACTGGCACTATCAAGGTGACCTGGAGAGTTTTGCTGCTCTAAGCCACCATTTTCTGCTGTACATCAGGAGGCCACCAAATCTGAAGAGAAGCAAGAGTGGGCAGGAGAATCAATTGGCTCAACTCATCCACAGAACACGTTGCACTCTTTTAGAAAACCATCCCAACGTCAAGTAACTCAGTCAACTAATCTGAATTTCATTTCTAAATAGGAACAGAAACATATCTTTTACTCTCTTCATGAAGTTATAATGAGGATTCAGGTGTTTATCCAAAAAGCATTTTATTGAGCCATTCCTTTGAGTTTCCAGGCACTGAAAATGATTTTGTACCTAAGAGTAATTTATAAAACATACATTGCAATATAAATGTAGGTATTATCACTGACCTCAATGGTATTGATAAAAGCACTATATCAGCCCAGAACCACAGGCACAAACAACCTTGGGGGTAAATATTTGGATAATTTCAATCCTTGGAATCATTATGCCATACTGAGGACAGAATTAAAGAATCTGAAGCTTTGCTTTAGGATGTGTGATATGAGATTGGGTTTGTGGAGGAATGTATTAATAAGAGAGGAGTAGCTGGTCTGAATTTACTTTGGTAAACTTGCATCTTTAAAGTCTAGTTCTCAAAGACTTTGCAATAGAACTAAATAGAGAGTTTAGTCAGAACAATCTGGTTAGAAAGCAAAAAAAAATCTGCAATGAAAAAGAACTCACAATTGTAAGTAAATCATCTAGAAATTCTAAGGGAACTAGGAGCATTTAACATGGTCTGAGCACAGATTATCTGAATGGGCATAGATCAAACCAATTCTAGTGTTGTATTTTGCTCTGTTTTATTAACACAGTGGCTGTGTTACCAGTAACACAGATGTTTCTGATGTGTGTGGAGTTTTTCCCTTTAAGGAAACTCCAACCAAAGTTATTCACATTCTTCCTTCTAAACCATGAGTTGCTTATCATATTTATAAAGAAAATTCCAATTAAAACACAGGAATCACAGGACATGGATTGCCATGAATATGTTCAGACCTGAAGACTTCAACTGAGTAGCCCCTAAAATAGAGTTATAAAAAAAACATTTAATGTGATTTTAAGAGTTCAATTCATTAGAGGCTAAACTCTATGAGTTTCAGATACAAGACAAAACATTTGCTTCTGGAAAAAATGTCACTGCTTCTCCCAAAGAATGAAAGAAAGCGCTAAATCTGTAATAATATTCATTAAACACTTTTCTATAGTTTTTAAGTTAACTGGCAGAGAAGTCACAATAGCCAATGAAACAAATTTTCTGGATATTTTCCTTCTCTTCATTAAATTTTTGAGTTCCAGTTGAGAAAACAAACTGTCCTACTGCCAATGACACAAGCTGACTGGCAAGTGAACTACTTAGTAAATAATATAACTACTTAAGTAGTAGCACCTGTTACTTAATTTCCATTATAAGTAAATCACCTTTAGAGCTCAATAAAAATATTAAAACATGCTCAATCATATTGCTAACCAAAGGAAAAATCAAAACAACTTTGCTGTACAAATTGGCAAGGATTAAACTGGCAATATCTAGGGTGGGGAAATGAATGCTCTAATGCACTGTTGTTGAGTCTAAATTGGTATAGACTTGGTGAAGGAATATATGGCAGTACCTATCCAGCTTTAAAATGTACATAACAATTAATCCAGCAATTTTTCTTTTAGAAATATTCCCTAAAGAAAGTATGCAGAAAGATATGCATGTGTGTGAGAGTGCTCGTGTAAACACACAGTATACACCAGGAGATTTAGCATAGCACTGTTAATAAAAGCAACAAGTGAAAAAAATAAACGTCTTTCAACAGTGGGATGATGAAAAAATGATGATAAGTTTTTGTTAAGTACTGTATCATTAAAAATTATACATCTACATACATTGACCCAGAAAGCAAAAGCATATATTTTGTTAAGTTAAAAAAAGTCATAAAATAAAATGCTTATTATGAGGCCATTTTATAACAGGGCAGATGTCATGTACATATACATGCATATATTTCATTTTCAGAAGTATTCTTAAAGGTCTAAATAGAATACTCACCAATCGTTAACAGTCATTACCTTTAAGCAGTGGTTAAGAAGAACATAGCCTGGGAAGCAAATTAAGCTTTTCATAAACTTAAGGACCCTAAGCACCTTTAAAAAATGAAAGGCAATTTTTTTTTCTAATTTAAAAACTGTATTTAAGGAGTGTGCTACAAGTCCAGTAAACCTGGTTTGTTGATTTAGTAATCAGGCTTCCAAGCAGTTTCCCCCAGCACATGTGTACTTGAGCAAACATGGCACATGAGAGAATGCACACATATGTGCACATGCACACACACAGAGACACACACACACACATATACACACCTGTAGGGTAACACCACTGGGGCAGTCAGAGAGCCGGCACTCCCTTCCCTTTAGGGACTGTGATAGCTCTTAATCCAGGGGTAAAAGCACAGACTCTGCTGCCAGATGGTCCTGGGTATAGTTTCCAACTCCATCATTTCAAGATTAAGAAATCATGGGCAAGTTACTTAACATTTTAGTGATTCAGATTCCTCAGCTGTAAAATGGGAATAAACAACGCCTTCTTTATAGGAATGTTATGAGGACTAATGGGAAAGGGCAATGTAAGCAAGCACCATACCACGTGGCACAGCGGGAAGGAAAAGGCAGACATTTTCAGCAATCAGCATGCAAAGACACAACACAAGCGGTTGGCGGGAAATCACGTTGTCTCATGAATCATTGTACCTATATTGCTAGCAATAACTTCAGTTCTCTAAGTAACCTCATCTTTAATGGTTCCATTTAAATTTCACCCAAAAAATAATTCCCAAGTAACTAAAAACTCCCACAGTACTGTATCTACAAGCATTATCATGAAGGAGAATACGTGTGGGCTCCGGAGCCAGACTGTGTTTATAATACCAGCTCTGATACTCACTAGGTATGTGACTGGGGGCAAAGTCTCACCTGAGAGGCTGGATTATATTTATATTTTTATTAATGTTCTTGTGAAGATTAACCAATATAAGTGGAAGTAACCAGCATACCCAGAATCTGATGCATGGTAGAAAAATGACAACAGTAATAAAAGCTCTAATTAACTGAACACACACTACAGACCAGGCATTTTCTGTCAATCTTATACCAACTCTAGAAGAGAAATACCACTATCCTCATATTATATTCAGAATTAAAAAAAAAAGAATCAAAACAAAATAACACAGACTCAGAGAGAGAGAACAAATGGATAGTCTGTAGAGGGGAGGGTGGTAGGTGAAACAGGTAAAAAAGACTCAGAGGTACAAATTTCCAGTTATACAAAAAGCCAGAGCATAAGGAATAAGGTCAATAATACTGTAAGTGGAAAAAAGGTTACTAGACTTGTGGTGATCATTTCATAATGTATGTAAATGTCAGATTTCATCACACCTGAAACTGATATAATATTGTTGTTGTTTTTCAGATGCTCAGTTGCGTCCGACTCTTTGCAACCCCACGGACTGCAGCTCACCAGGGTTCCCTGTCCTTCACCAACTTCCATACTTTGCTCACACTCATGTCCATTCAGTTGGTGATGCCATCCAACCATCTCATCCTCTGTCATCCCCTTTACCTCCTGCCTTCAATCATTCCCAGCATCAGGGTCTTTTCAAATGAGTCAGTTCTTTGCATCAGGTGGCCAAAGTATTGGAGTTTCAGCTTCAGCACCAGTCCTTCCAGGGTATATTCAGGATTGATTTCCTTTAGGATGGACTGCTGCAATCGCTTTGCAGTCCAAAGGATTCTCAAGTGTCTTCTCGAACACCACAATTCAAAAGCATTAATTCTTTGGCGCTCAGCCTTCTTCATGGTCCAATTCTCACATCCATACACGACTACTGGAAAAACCATAGCTTTGATTAGATGGACATTTGTCAGTAATGTCTTTACTTTTTAATATACTGTCTAGGTTGGTCATAGCTTTTCTTCCAAGAAGCAAGCGTCTTTTAATTTCATGGCTGCAGTCACCATCTGCAGTGATTTTGGAGCCCAAGAAAATAAAGTCTGTCACTGTTTCCATTGTTTCCCCATCTATAGCCATGAAGTAATGGGACCAGATGCCATGATCTTAGTTTTCTGAATGTTGAGTTGAAGCCAGCTTTTCCACTCTCCTCTTTCACCTTCTTCAAGAGGCTCTTTAGTTCCTCTTCACTTTCTGCCATAAGAGTGATATCATTTGTATCTGAGGTTATTGATATTTCTCTTGCAATCCTGATTCCTGCTTGTGCTGTATCCAGTCCGTCATTTTGCATGATATACTCTGCATGTAAGTTAAATAAGCAGGGTGACAATATACATGCTTGACATACTCCTTTCCCAATTTCAAACCAGTCCATTCTTCCATGTCTGGTTCTAACTGTTGCTTCTTTACCTGCAGACAGGTTTCTCAAGAGGCAGGTAAGGTGGTCTGGTATTCTAATCTCTTTAAGAATTTTCCACAGTTTGCTGCGATCCATAGAGTCAAAACCTTTGGCATAGTCAATAAAGCAAAAGTAGATGTTTTTCTGGAATTCTCTTTCTTTTTCTATGATCCAATGGATGTTGGCAATTTGATTTCTGGTTCTTCTGCCTTTTCTAAATCCAGCTTGAACATCTGGAAGTTCTCTGTTCATGTACTATTGAAGCCTGGCTTGGAGAATTTTGAGCATTATTTTGCTAGCGTGTGAGATGAGTGCAATTGTGTGGCAGTTTGAACATTCTTTGGCATTGCCTTTGTTGGGATTGGAATGAAAACTGATCTTTTCCAGTCCTGTAGCCACTGCTGAGTTTTCCAAATTTGCTGGCATATTGAGTGCTGCACTTTCACAGCATCATCTTTCAGGATTTGAAATAGCTCAACTGGAATTCCATCAACTCCATTAGCTTTGTTCGTAGTGATGCCCATTTGACTTCATACTTCAGGAAGTCTGGCTTTAGATGAGTGACTACACCATCTAGGTTGTCTGGGTTATAAAGATATTTTTTGTATAGTTCTTCTGTTATTCTTGCCACCTCTTCTTATTTTCTGCTTCTGTTAGGTCCATACCATTTCTGTCCTTTATTGTGCCTATCTTTGCAAGAAATGTTTCCTTGCTATCTCTTAATTTTCTGAAGAGAACTCTAGTCTTTCCCATTCTATTGTTTTCCTCTATTTCTTTGCATTGTTCACTTAGGATGGCTTTTTTATGTCTCCTTGCTATTGTCTGGAACTTTGCATTCATATGGGTATGTCTTTCCTTTTCCTCTTTGCCTTTCATTTCTATTCTTTTCTCAGCTATTTGTATGGCCTCCTCAGACAACCACTTTGCCTTTTTGCATTTCTTTTTCTTGGGGATGGTTTTGATCACTGCCTCCTGTACAATGTCATGAACCTCTGTCCATAGTTCTTCAGGCACTCTATCAGATCTAATCCCTTGAATCTATTTGTCACTTCCACTGTATAATCATAACGGATTTGATTTAGGTCATACCTGAATGGCCTAGTGGTTTTCCCTACTTCCTTAAATTTAAGTCTGAATTTGGCAATAAGGAGTTCATGATCTGAGATACTGTCAGCTCTTGGTCTTGTTTTTGCTGACTGTATAGAGCTTCTCTGCAGGAGAAAAACACAATATTGTATACCAAATCTATCTCAATAAAAATAAAATAGGAAAATTAGGTTCAGGACATTATATGACTTGCTCATAGATTCCAATTCAGATCTGCCTGACTCCAGAGACTTTTTCTACAGACTCTTACAGCTTTTTCTAAAGTTCACTGTTTCTCTTCCTATATTACCTTGGGCAAGTCACAATTTCCCCTTCTGTAAATCTCCTCTTCTGAGATAATATGACCAAATTTGGGTATGTAAGCTAGAGGATAGGAATGCTTTGAAAACTGAAAAGTGCTTTTTAAAACAAGGGACTTGCCCCTAAGGGCCCTGTGGATGCTTCAAAATCTCTCTTCCACAGGGCTGCCACTGCTCAGAATTTCACTGCTTGACACTCAGTACCAAATGTGCAAAATACTCATGAGAAAGAGCACTGCATTAAATTTCCCTTAATGCATAAGTGAATCATTAGATCATTCTATTTTCTCTAGGGAAAAGTCTCAGGCAGTTGGTAAGCACTGGATATCTAAAGAGACAGACAGAAAATAATAGGAAGTGCCCAGAGAAAAGAAGGGCCTTGAAAATTTGATTCCAAGTCACAATTTTGCCAATGGCTTGCTCCAACAACCACTTTAAGAAATCCTGGGCAAAATTTCTCTCTTACTCCTCCCCTTTTTACTATTTCATATTTATTCAATAAACTTATTAAGTATTACCACGTGCCAAGCATTGTGAGGAGATACAATTCCTGTCTTCAGGAAACTTAGAATTTAGTGATGATTACTTGATTCAGTCCTCTATTATCCTTATTTATATAGGAGTTTAATCTATGAGTGTGTGTGCTTGTATGTGCACATGCTTAATTAAATATGTAGATTATTCATAGTTTAGTTTTCCATAATCAATCAAATGGCTCCTCTGATTAAGACGACCGTTTTACACACCTGTCATAAAACCCAATATGCTGAAATTCTGACTGTACTCATAAACACTTAATTTTAACTTTTGTTTTATAGAATTAGCACACTGTCAGAATTTATCAAGTAGTAGCTATGTAAAATTGCTCTTGGGATAATTTTGTAGTAATTAAGTATATAAGAGCAATTAAGAATTTCCCTGGATTTAATCATCAATCCCTAGTACGATATAAGCATTAATAACATCATGGCTGATGCCAAAAATTATTTCTGATTATGACTGCTGTTGATCAGAATAACATGTAGTACACTCACTGGCTCATTCTCCTTGTGAATATGTCACAGCTTTCTCAATGAGGACTTTTACACGTTGATTTATCAGTCTTATTTGTCTTCCTGAGATTTCAAGGGGAAATTGTGACAGATGCTTGAGTTCTAAGCAATACAATTTCTAGACTTACTGCTTTGTTATTTCACAATCTCATATATGCAGATGTGACTAAATTTCCTGTGGGAGGGAAGTATGTTTATTGTCTCTACAATTTGCCTTAAAAAAATAAGCTTTAAACATTTAACACTATAAACCTCCAGAAATGAGATCAGTCATAGCCGTAACCCATAGGACTCTTCCGGAAAGTACCATTGCACAATCATTGTTAAGTAAACAGCCAGCACAGAGGAAGAAGTTCAGTTTGTACCTGCCACTCCATTTCATTTAAGTGTCAATGCTCTGAGGTTTCCTCAGTTTGAAAGATGGTTAGGCTGTTTGGTAGGATAAGCCAATGACAACACGTTTTGTTCTTGGAGGCCTGCTGGTGTCTGGAAATGTTTTGTTTTCCACTGTGAGGTGCAGAAATGCCACTAGTGTCTGGGAGCTGACTGGCTTGCTTCTTTGGGGTCTGAAGGCAGGGCACACTTTAAATCATGAGAAGACAGCTATGGGACCACCAGAGGCAGCTCCTGCTTCTCCCTGCTGCCACCCTGATATCAAACAGCTCAGGCTGGGGAGATAGCTTCATGGTTATTCCCTAATGAAATCTAATGACTGGATCATGGAAGATGGAAATCTTTGTGTTCGAAACTGGCAACTCCAAAGGGGTGAAATGACAGCAACTAGTGGAAAGTATAGAAACCTAAGGAATAAGGAAGAGGGGCAGAAAACAAGGCAGAGCCCTCAGAAGAGGCCTCTAGTCTCTACCCCTGATTTCCAAGATGCAATCAATGTGAATTAATCTGTGAGATTGTTCCATTTTACACATTAGATTTGTTCTAGAGCAGGGAGGGAGGCTTACTGGGGAGGGGAGATGTACATGCTGTGCTGTGCTGTGTTTAGTCACTTAGTCATGTCCGGCTCTTTGGAACCTCCCGGACTGAAGCCCGCCAGCCTTCTCTGTCCATAAGGATTCTCCAAGCAAGAATACTGGAATGGGTTGCCATGCCCTCCTCCAGGGGATCTTCCCAACCCAGGGATCAAACCCACGTCTCCCGCACTGCAGGAAAATTCTTTACTGTTTGAGCCACCAAAGAAGCCCAAGATTACTATAGTGGGTGGCTTATCCCTTTTCCAGGGGATCTTCCCAAGCCAGGGATTGAACCCAGGTCTCCCGCATTGCAGGCAAATTCTTCACCATTTCAGCCACCAAAGAAGCCCAAGAATACCATAGTGGGTGGCCTATCCCTTTTCCAGGGTATCTTCCCAAGCCAGGAAACAAATTGGGGTCTCCTGCATTGCAGGTGGATTCTCTACCAGCTGAGATACTGGGGAAGCCTGAGCTGTATATATAGTTGCAGGAGACAAGGGTTCAGTCCCTGGCTTGGGAAGATCCCCTGGAGGAGGGTCTGGCAACCCACTCCAGTATTCTTGTCTGGAGAATCCCATGGACAAAGGAGCCTGGCAGGCTACAGTCCATGGGGTTGCAAAAGAATCAGACACAATTGAAATGACTTAGCACACACATATGTATAACTGTGACTGACTCGCATTATTGTACGGCAAAAGTCAACACAGCATTGTTAAGCAGTTATTCATCAACTAAAAAAAGAAGATGGTTCCAGAGAATTTTTGGCACATTTTGCAGTCTGTCTATCCAATAAACATTATCCACAGAACCTCAACTTTGTCAAGCGTGGCAATGCAGTAAAATATCTGTCTTCCCAGACTCCCTTGTATGTGAGGATGGCCATGGCTTTAAGTCTGGGGTGCACCTGTCCTTCACTCTTTCCCCTTATTTTTGCCTGAAACTGAGACAAGAAACGAATGGAGAACAACAGCATCCATATTGTGACCAATATGGAGGTCACAGTGGAGGATGGCAGTCACTGTTAAAGACAGCAAAACAGAAAGCTGGAGGAGGCTGGCACACGGGTGGCTCCATTGCGTTGCTTCTCCTCCCTGTGCTGTTACTTTCAGATGTCTTGTCACATGAGAAAGAGTACACTAGGCAGGCTGCTAACATGATAAACAAGTCATGAGAAGGTCTTTGTACCAACATGTATTACAAATAACAGGCTCTCTGGGAAAACTAGGATTGGACAGACCACTCGAAATCTGTGAAACCTACTAATTGCAGGAATAAGAAAATGATAAGAGAAGATCTGGGCAGCCAGTTCATTGTGGCTAGAGGCTCTATGGTGGTTATTAAAAATGCACAAAAATGTTGACTTGAAGCGACAGCTTGCAGGAACTGAGATAGCAGGTGACAGAACCAGTACTTTGGAAGAACTGTGATCTGTCATCAGCTGAAGGCTGGGCAGGCCTGGTGTGTACCTTTCTGGGGAGACAGCTTTGGGATGGTGCACCTTTCAAATTTTATTAAAAGAGTAAAGAAAGGGATCCTGCCTGTGCATCAGATAGGCTGAGGGCTTCTTCATTTCCTCCTTGCATCTCAGCTACTCTTGCCTAGGAAAGATTGTATGTGAACACACAGCGTTCCACATTATTCTGACATCATTTCCCTATTTAGCAGTTCACCCGGAGGGTGAACTAGACTGCTTACGTAAGTCACTGTTGTTCTGGTGTTCTCCACCAGAACAGTGCAATCTAATCCCTAGGGTTAGCTTGTCATGTTCCTACCCCACCCATTCCATTCTCTACACAATGCCCTAGTTGAGTTTCCTAAATAACACACTGGCTTCTTTACTCAGTAGCATAACACTTAGTGTGGCCCCATATTCCTTTATAAGCTGGCCTTGCTGGCTCCTCAGGTCCTCTCCCTATATTCCACAGCTGAGCTGTATATTCCAGTCACACACAAACTGCCTCAGGCTCGTCTCTCTAGGCGTACACCATGCTGCCATTTGTGTTCCTGCCTGTGTATCCTGCTTCCCCTTGCCTGGAATATTGCTTCCCACTTGGCTTACCCAAAGATCTATTCATCTTCAAATCCCTATTCAAGGTCACCACCAGAATCCTTTCTCTGATGTTTTCCTCTGAATAAACTGGGAGCCTCTGATACCTTCTGATATTGCATGTATCACATTGCACTGATTAAACAACATTCATGTTTGCCTGGCAAAAGTGGATGATCAATAAACACTTGTTGACTTGAACTTGGCCTCTCCTTGATGGGGCCAGAAGGAGGAAGGTTGTTAAAATACTGTTCTAGGAATTCCCATGGCATTCTAACAGCCTGGAGTGAATAGGACATTTAAAAAGAAATTATCCATTAGTACCATAACACAATGTACAAATATCAACTCTCAGGCAACTAATCCAGGCAAAATGCTGAAGCTTGCCTGGGCAAGGGAATAGTTCTAAAGAGAAAGAAAAGACTGAGGAATAAGCTTACATGATTGGAAAGAGTTGTCCTTATGTTTACATCTTAAATAAAAGACTAAAATGTATTAGGAAGTTACCTTGGAGATGCCATCCAAACAGAGACCTGTAAATGCTATCAGCATTCAAATATTAAAAGAAATGATACCTTATCCACCTTACTAATGAAGACAATATGAATGGATGAAGTAGGTGCAGAATCAACAAAACTGAGTTCTGGTCCTGGGTCATCCACTAGTTAAGGGAATTTGAAAATGCAGTGCTATTAACCTTTTAACAGTATGCCTTTTACAAAATACCTCTTAATAAATATATACATAGAGCACACAACATCTAAGCTCTTATCAACTAGTATGGCATGAATAAAACTCAATGGACCATATTTTCTTCATCTATTAGACCAAAGCCCCTCTGAATAATAACCTTTCATGGCTCTATGTAATGCAACAACATTTACATACAAGTGTATATTTCATGGATATATACACAAATCATATTTATTTCGATGTGCTTTTGACTTAGACTAAGAAAGTGGCTTGGAAATGTGGATTTCTTATTAATGATGCCCATGTACTTTGCCAAGGCAGCAATGCCTAGACATTTAACACTCTTCCATGTCTCAGTTCCCATATCTAAAAATGTAGTGATGGCATTTTTCTCTGACCTCTACCTACCACAGGGAGCACAGAGAGGATAGGGGTGACAATGTTCATTAAGGCCATGAACTTCTTGAAAGAAAGAACAAATATTCACTGCAGCTATCATGTTAGCAACCCTGACACTGCTCGGGGCTTTAAAAATCCAGTTTTATCAGGGAGGAAGTTCCTTCTTACCAAGATCCTATATAATACCATCAAGCAAACTAGTGCAACCAAAGCTGAAAGGCATAGCCAGTAACAGCAACTCATTTAGAGGATCTCTGCTCCCCTCACCCCTAGCACTGAATCACCCACTTGAAAAATATTAGATCAATTTGGCCCTTATCCTAAGGAGTAGTTGATAAGAAATGGTCATGCCAAGAAAGTGTTAGAAAAATATTTTCAGAAAAAAAAAAAAGCTTGGCAGAGGAAGTAGGTACACATGTGAGTCCCTACTCTGAAATCCTAGCAGAGGTCCAGAAGCTAATGCATGAATACTTCCTTTCCTAGTTCTTCACTGCAGCCACTTGACCACCTTCCCGCAAGAGCCGTGATCTCCCAGTGTGATAACTACAGCTTGATCTCTCCCAGAAAGGCTTGTCGTATGTGTTTATTTTAGAGCTGCTACTGTCATTGGCAAAGTCCACTGGGGTTCCCAGGAAAAATAGGACACAACCTAGGTAAGAAGATAAGCTATAATCTCTTCTTCTGTGTTTAGTTTCACTTGCCTTGCACTTAACATGTTGGATTAGAGCTCCCAGTGCAGAACTGCTGTGCCAGACACTTCAGCTTGGCATGCACTGTGCAGAAGCATTGAGCACGACACTGCAATTCAAGATGAGGACGGCACGCCATTTGCAAAAATGCTGCACCAGACCTGCAAGAACTCCTCCCACCCTTCTGTAGGAAAGAATCCTATAAAGGAGCCCAGTTTATGGCCTTTCTGGGAGAGCCCAGGCTATAGAGCAGGAGTTGGGGCCTCTCCATTCTTTTATCCAAGAATGAAGCTTTCCTTTGCTTCTGAAATGAACTCAGTCTTGTTCTATCGACTCGAACAACACTGGGCGGAAGGACCTTTGTTGGGGACCAACTAGGGAGGATTTGTAACACTATTAGCAGTTTTTATTAGTCATGGGAATTTTTAACAAGGTGAAAAGAAAAAAAAACCCCACAATTTCAAGTTTCGACTAAACTTGTGAAAATTCATTATTCAACTAAAAATGAGAAATATGGCAGAAGAGTCTTTTGCTAAGAGGCAGGACAAAATGAGAGGGTAAATCCATTATTTGTATCTTGTTTCATTATTTGTTTGGTGAATGAGAGAGTGTCAATCCCTTTTTAAGTAAATACTTACTAAATGTCTACTCTGGATCAAGTATTATGCTTACCCTAAGGCTACAAATATTATTCCTATTCTCAAATAGTCTGATAAAGAAAAGGGAGTAGAAGGAAGAACATTAATTAATTAAGCCCCTACACTGTACCAAGTGCTTTCCTTGTTGAAATCTCATAACAATGGATGAGAGAAGATAGGTAAGACTGCCTTCATTTAATGAAAGAGAATTCAAGCTCAATAATTTGTCCAGTCACACAGCTGAGTAGATTGGTATTTGTATTCCAATTGGTCTAATTCCAAAATCTTTTTTAGAATTTCTTTAGAAAGCAGGAAAAAAAAAAAAAAAAAAAAAAAGACAGGAAACTACCTATTATCCTACCACCACGATTTAAAAAAAAAAAAAAACTGTTAATGTTTTGGAGAATTTCCTTCCATTTTTTTTTCTACAAGTAGGTTAATTTTTGAAATTTTAAAATATGCTTCACGGTTGTAATCTAAGTGTGTGATATTGCATTTCATTGGAACTATGACACCACTGATTGTGAAATGCTCCATTATTCTATACAGCACCAGAAAGAAAAATCACTGCCAATTACACGATGCCTCTGACTGAGATATATTCAGATTTTAGCAGTGTTAAAATATGAAGGTAAAAACTGCGTGTCTTAGAATCAATGACCTATTCTGTATTCTACAAAGCCAGAACTTCTGTTGTTTGCCTTCCGCCCACAGATGAGGGTGGCTTCAGAGCACCTGGATCTCCCCCACATTAGAAGAGCTCCTTGTCAGGGTTGGGAACCCCCCTCGGAAAGCAGAGTGTTCTGTTTGTCTTTTTCACACATTCATTTCTTTACACATAGTAGGCACTCAAGGAATATTTCTTGGTTGAGTAAACACATAACTAAAGCTTGAGAAGAAATGTACTGACAGAAGAAGGTAAAAAATAATACCACAGGCCCAAGTTTTGTTGAGGATAGGGGGTTCATGTGATTACTGCTATCAGGTAGAGGGGAGAGGCGATGGCTTTCTTATCCACCCTGAGCTCCATAGTGCTGCTTTGTTCTGCCCACCTGGGAGGTTATTCACACTTTTCCATACACAGCTGGAATACTGATTTAGATTTGGGGAGGATATCACCCATTAATTACAAGTAATAACTCATAGAAAGCAAACTCAGGAATCAGCATGAGACAGATAGAGGAGAACTGAATCATGTTTCTCAGGTGCTAAAACTCTCAGTGTAAATATACAGTATCACTTCTGCTTAAACAGAATGTGTATCTGTCCCTAGGAAGTAAAGTGAAGTCGCTCAGTCGTGTCCGACTCTCTGCGACCCCATGGACTGTAGCCTATCAGGTTCCTCCGTCCAAGAGATTTTCCAGGCAAGAGTGCTGGAGTGGATTGCCATTTCCTTCTCCAGGGGATCTTCCCGACCCAGGAATTGAACCTGGGTCTCCCGCATTGCAGGCAGATGCTTTACCGTCTGAGCCACCAGGGAAAAGGCTATGTATATTTTGAGTCTGTATGATTTAACAACTCAACTTTCTATGGATGTTCACTAACATATCTGCCTGAGTCAGCAAAATTGGCTCAAGTAAAGAAAGAAATTAAGCTAAACTTAGTTCTCCATGCATGTTCTAGGTTAAACACATTTTGAAAACAATCACGACTTCTCTTGCCTCCTTCCCTCTTCTTCCATGAATCCATCCAGTACTTATGTATCTTTACAACGTGTGAAGAACTGTGCTAAATTCTCAAAAAGGAAGACCAATGGGACAGAAAATTCTGACTTTAGAAAGAAGTTTACACATTACCAATGAAGACAAGTTTTATTCACAGAGAAGTAAACTACAAGTGAGAGAAAGCATATGTCGTATTGGAAGTACAGCTGATATGCAGCCAGTTTAGAGCCAAGAGAGATTATGTCCAGCAAGGAGATCAGGAAAGGCTTCAGAGAGAAGTGCCATTTCATCTGGGTCCTGAAGGATGGAGAGGATCTGGGCATATGGGAATGGGGGCAAAGACCTGTGAGAGGAGAGGCAGGCACGGGCAAAAGAACCCTTGCTGTTGCCTTTTACACCGTTTATTGTCTAAGAAACAAGATGCTGTTGTTAGGACCTGTCCACAAGGTGTTAAAAGCCCTGGGTCAATGAATGCATCATTACCTTGGGCTGACCACTTGTGGGTATCCTAAGTCATACCATCTTAGGGCCAAAGCCAGGAAGATGCTACAAGATTTCATGCTGATAAAGTGTGAAATTTTAGAGGAAAGTCATGAAAGCCAAAGCCTGGTGGTATATAACAGGACAACTGAAATCTACAACAGGTAACTAAGACACTTAATTAAAAGCAACAGCACAGAATCACTTTTCAAAACTCAAGAGACTGACAGTTACTTGCTTACCATGGACATGGATTCCATTTGGTTGAAAAGAGCTTGTTTCTGGCTGATAAGACTTCAGGTGTGATCCTGAGGGCTGCTGGGTATGGGGAGGCTGTGTTCTCTGCATTATTGAAGAAGGAGCTGGAACTCTCCGGGGGCTAATGTGGTGAGGAGATGGAGCAGAAGGTGCAAACCTGAGAAAACAATTATAAAAGGAAACATGAGAGATGCAAAATAGCAGGAGCAAAGACAAAGTCTTCAAAGCCAAATTCTAATTCCCTATTCTGACTGTATAAGAGCGTGACAAAAAGCCTTTAAAAAAAAAACCTTAAGACTTTTCTCTCCCATTTTTCAACCACTGAATTCTCAATTGAGATATTTAGGGAATAAAAGAGATCAACAAAGGGAAAATCCAGTCACAGTCTGAGTTTGTCAAGCTTCTTAAAATGCATTTCAAATACTCTGGGCTTGGTGAAATTCAAAACACATCTTTTGTCAGACCCCCTTTCCACTAATTTTTAGACCCGTTTGCATTTTAGGGGAAATTTGACTCATATACTTCTGATTCATTTACACTTAGCTCATAAACATTTTGTTTATGACTTTATTAAAGCCTCTTCAGTCCTATTCTCTTTAGATAATATATTTTCTTTTGTCAAATATAAATTAACTTACACCTCAAAGGTCAAGTGTGGTTTGAAATCCAGAACTCAGATATCTGTGTAGGTTCTGTGTTTGGCAAACATTGCCAACAGGAACATGATTTGGGACATTTTTGCCATCAGACATGCCCATCTCAGTAAGATTACTGGTAGTTTCTGAGACAGAACATAAGTTTAAATAAAGTGATATTATCAACTAACCTGAGATATAAAAGGATAACTATCCATTGATCTTCTAATTGTAAGGGAAATGGCAGGATCTGACTCACTAGGTTTAAAATGACACCTTATACTTTCTAACATCGAAGTTTCCTTGAAGTGTACTTGTGCGAACAATGTTAAAGTTGAGCAATGACCACAGACTATTAAAATTGTCAGGGAGAGAGGGGAGTCAGCCTTTGGACAAGTGTCTGTTCTCTCTCATAGTTGCTGGCATTAAAATAAAGTTAACTTTCCTTTTCCAACGCCCCCTCCCCCTGCAAGAAAAAAACCAACACGTGATTTGCCAGTTCAGTAGGTGGCTGGCACAAGTGTGATAGAGAAAGGAGCAGGGACTCTGTCAGTGCGGTGAAAGGAAGCATCACGATAATGAGCAGGGAAACTGTGTTAGCAGTGAAGTATTTGGTTGTCCTCCAAAAACTCAGGAGGTTGAAAAACTTCAACAGGCTGTTTCTGTGTAGAAAGGCAGGCTTTGTTTTATGACAACGTGTAGATGTCACCATATGTATCCACCACTTATTTCATAGAAACAGGTCACTTAATTTTCCTGGGCTTTTTGTGTAGGGCCGTTGATGAATCAAAGGGAGGACGTTTCGAACCACAGTAGTTAACAAGGTAGAGCTTCTACATTTGTATTGCTGCAGTAAGAAACCATGGGATGAAATCCCATTTCTCTCTGCATTCCCCTTCTTGAGGTCTGATGAGACAATGCAGGAAGATGACATAGGAACCAAGAAGGGAGGATTTGGAATAGTTATGGAGAAGAGAAGTCAGAGGCTGCCTAAAGAAACTTGCTGGGTTTAGATGCCTAATTAATCAAGAACATGCACCTTCCCTCTGCTGGAAGAGAACAGCAACTCAGTGTGAAGGTGAAGTTGAAGTTGCTTAGTTGTGTCCGACTCTTTGTGACCCCGTGGACTGTAGCCTACCAGGCTTCTCCGTCCATGGGATTCTCCAGGCAAGAATACTGGAGTGGGTTACCATTTCCTTATCCAAACTCAGTGTTCTGTGCCAGATAAATATATATTCTCCAAGCACATCATCTTAACTCGAATTAGTCTGAAAAGAGTGCTGAGTGGCCCATTGCTCTGAAAAAAAAAAAAAAAAAAGAGCAAGCTAACCCTGACACTGTCCCCATAACTTCTATTAAAAACTTGCATGCCAAGATTCCCCATATAGAGGCTATTTTCTTGGGGAACATGTCCTCAGTGTTTCTCACAGGCTGCCCTCAAGCTGTGGAGAGAAAAGAGGAATTGTGAGACCACAGACTTTGGGGCTAGAAGGAGTTCACACCACCAACACCAGAATCCTGTGAGCAGAAGATCGCTAGGGAGGGAGAGAAAGGGGTGGATTTGAATTAGAAGGAAACCTACATCATTGCTAAGTAGCCATCTTTGGCATCTCAAATTTGTTTTTGGCAGGGGGTGGTGGGGGGAAAGAAGCAAGATTCTTTAGCTTCTTAATTGTATTTCTTTGTTTGGGAATAAAAGATGCAACACGCTCTTGGTGGCTTTTCAGTCTCCTCTCCTGGTACTTCTGCCTGTTAAGGACTGACAGGGCAGAGATTTATAGATGGGGCAGGTTACAATATTTAGAAGTGGAATCTTAGTACCAATAGCTTAATGGAGGAGAATAATTTTATTTCACAACTCCCTCCTCCACAACACAATAAATCTAACTCATAAATAAAAGTTTGATTAATAAAGAGTAGACAATGTGTAAGGGGAAGGAGGCAAAGACTGTCAGCAATATAAAACTATATTTTTGTAATTTGTGATGATGTGACTAGCATGAATTATGATTACTAGTTATAAAAAAGTAGCATAGACAACAAACTAAAAGAACAGAGTTCATTTGAGCATATTAGGAGTTATCTGGAATGTTACTGTATTTATATTTAGATTATATATCTATATATAAATTATAAATCTATACATCTATCCAGAAAGTATATACTTACATGCTAATAACAAATCATTCTTATCTACTCAGTCATACAAGTTTCACACTCAGCCATGCTCTCTTGGCTACCACATATTACTTACTATAAAAGTAATGTTGAACAAAGAAAAAAAAATGTGAAAGTACATACACAAGATTTTACCATAGTCTATCTCAGAAACCTGCGGGGAATAAAATAATACTAAGCCCTCAGCTGACCTTACACTTTGCTTTTTGCTACGTCAGGCTGGGTTATACTCCATGTTATTAAAATAAATAAGATTATATGGCACAGAGTTAATATAATTTCAAAATCTAGTATGATACTCTGTGTAAAGCATTAATAAAAATTTAAATATATACCATTCTAAATGAAATAAATGCACACCTAAAGTAGTCTTTGCTTTTAAAAGAAAAGTATTGGTACAGAAATTCTAACTTTTACATACACAGAGGAGAAATGAAAAGCAGCAAGATGTGATCGTGATAATCCAGACAACTGTTAGGAACAAAGAAATAAATAAGAATTTAGCACTAAAAAGTCCACTGTAAGAAATGACTGCATAAATATGACAGACTTTCTAGTACACAGAATCAATTTTGTTATTGCCTAAAAAACACTCCATAGTATTTTATTGAAAAATCTTACAATCTATTAACTTAAACTTAGTTTTTATAAACTTGCTTACTTGTTAACTAGCTCACAGAAATAAAAATGGCAAATAAGAATCAGCTATGAGAGGGCAGGAGAGAAGCAGAAGAGAAAGCTCTACGGTGCAAAGCAAGGCCCTGGGCGCAACCAAAAGCAATCCCTAACTTACAGCAAGAGAGATGCCAGGAATGTTATTTAAAAGGCAAAAAAAAAAAAAAAAAACCTCAAGAAACTTGAGTAGTTTGAAGCCATTTACTTCAAAAGCAAGCAAACAAATAAAAAACATGCATACTTAAACAGAAACTCACTAAGCAAAATACACAATGTTGTAATTGTTACTGAAGGTAGGGTGGGGCGGCCTCGAAACCCCACTTTCTTAGTGTCTTCACCTATTTTCCAACCTAGTCTTTTTAACACATGCACACACATGTCAAATGAATATGATCTGAATATTCTTCCCAAAGGAGAAAGATTTCTTTTTAACTCCAAAGGAGGTGAATTAATTTTTTTGATGATAAAATATAGAATTTTAATGCTGAGTATAAATTGCAGAGGTTTATAATTTTCCTCCCATGGAACATTTCATTCCCCCATCATGTCAAGACAAGATATCATCACTCTCATTCATTCTGAGTGACAGCAGTTTCCCAGAGCCAGAAGACAGAATGTCTGATGTCTTTCTAGGTCCAGCTCTGTCCCCCAGTTGCTGATCTGCAGTTGACATTTCACAGATTTCATTTGACATAGCTTACCAATCTCTTCTTTGACTTTTATACTTCTTTTAAACAATAGAAAATTGCTACATAAAAATCACACAACAGACTAGAATTAAAAAAAAAAAAATCACTGCTTATCAGAAGCAGATCACACAATAGCAATCCAGAGAACTGAGTCAACTATTTCCACTCATTTAGTGGAGGAGTTTATATAACCTTAGCATGAGCCATGTTTCAATGGTTTGGGGGAGGAAAAAAAAAAAAACTTAGAAAGGTTTCTGCAAATATTTATCTATACACCTTGGAAATTGTCTGATTATTTGGGGATATGTACTTGGTTATGCTCCTTCCCTTCTGCAGCCTGCTCCCCCTCTCTGTTCACACTGAGCTTCCCCACTTTGCAGTAAGGTGAGCCAGAAGTAAAGAGCTCTCCTGTACATGCAGTACTTAATCTTAGATTGTTTCATAGAACAATAGGCCCCAACTGAAACATGTAGAACTGGTGAAATTCATGTGCAGAGAAATTGCAAATGGCAGAAAAAGCAGATGGATGTCATAGAAGACAGATGGACGAGAAGTCAGATCCTCTGGGCTTGGAGTGTGGTTCTACCCCTTACTATAATAGCTAGCTAGTCTTGAATAAATTCCCTGACTTCTCTCAGCCTCAATTTCAAGTGAAAAATACTCTCAACTCTTGCTGGGGGGGTCATAAAATCTGAGATAACATATTTATTCATTCATTCATGAGGTATTTATTGAGCACCAACTAAGTTCTTCGGGTGCACTGAGTGAGTGAAATTCATACAGCTGGGTCCGACTCTTTGCGACCCCATGAACTACATAGTCCATAGAATTCCCTAGGCCAGAATACTGGAGTGGATAGCCTTTCTCTTCTCCAGGGATCTTCCCAACCCAGGGATTGAACCCAGGTCTCCCACAGTGCAGGTGGATTCTTCACCAGCTGAGCCAAAGGGAAGCGCAAGAATACTGGAGTGGGTAGCCTATCCCTTCTCCAGCGGATCTTCCCAACCCAGGAATTGAACTGGGGTCTCCTGCATTGCAGGTGGATTCCTTACCAACTGAGCTATCAGGGAAGGTGCACTAGAGATACAGTAACAAACGACACTGAGTTTATGGAAGCTCTACTGTGGTGAGAGGAGACAGGCAATGAACACATTTAAATCCACAAACTGTGTATTGAGCTAGAAGAAAGGAGTAGTACAGAGAAAAACAAAAATGGAAGGTGAGGGATGGGAGGGTAACTATGAACAATTTTACATTAGGTATCAAAGTCCTTTAAACAATGAATGTTTGATACATTTTTGATGATCAATACATGTTTATGGAATGACTTCTCTGAACAGAGGGTACACTTAAGCCATCTCTGATTTAAAATATACCCAATGCTTAAGCTGCTTAAGCGTTGTCTAACACAATAGCATTGTGTTAGAATATCTATTAAGCTCCAAAAAAAAAAAAAAAAAAAAAAAAAACCCAAAAACTTAGGACTCTTTTCTCCCTTGACTATTTCAATATGGAAAGAGGCTCAAGAAAGTGAGGCATTTACTCATCTGGTTAATTTTCTAGTTCTACGAGCACTTAGTTGTGGTTTTCCAGCTTTTCCAACAAGTTATTCTGAGCCCACAAATCCATACACCCATAGAATATTTGAGGTGAAGGACATTGGTGCACCATTGTATCTGGCCCAGAGACATGAAATGGTTTGCCAAAGTCACGCAGTTAGTTCTCCAGATACCACTTTATTCCAATAAGGTAAGATATTTTCTAACAGAGATGCAAAGCAAAGCAGAGAGACGAGGTAGTGTGGGCGAGGACTCCTATGGGCCTCTGAGGTTTTGTTCCTCACCGCCAGGTGATGAGGATGGGTGGGGGGTGGGCATCAGCAAGCTATTGCCTTTAAGAAATCTGACTATGTGTTTCCCAGTTCGCTATGTGTTTCCCAGTTCGCTAGGTTCTAAAATGGGGTTCTTTGTGCCCAAGCCAGGCTTATACCTTTAATCTTTCCAACTGGATAGTTCCTTTCAGTTACACTCTCCCTTATGTATAAATCCAAGATATTTCTATGTGTCAATTAACAATTGTGTTTCTTCAAACAAATTTTATTAATAGGCTGTGTTTCAAACCAAGCACATGTCATAAACATGCCTCACTTTTCCTCATTTGTATTGTATATGCAATCAGTGCTGGCAAGTGATGTGGGGCTGTGTGTTTTAGCACTGCTTTGGGGGTTAACACTTTGAAAAGAGGTGTTTACATGATCAACTAGATTAATATGTGCTTGGATAGTTCGCCCCCTCCCCACCTTCTTTCTTCCATGAGGGTTATAGACCTCCCAAAGAAGGAAGAATGCATCGGAACAGCTAGTTTCATTGTATTCACATGAAAAATATTATTGATTTGCTGCCACGGAGTAGAAATAATGAATAGAAACTGGTCTATGGTAGATTTGGGGAGGTATTCTTTATTCCCCCAAAGAATTGTGGGGTATCATCTGTAGTGGTTTTAAAATTCATCTGTGAAAACTAATCAATGAAAAATGGCTTTAGCATTTGGCTGACTGCAGAAGGGGAAAAAAGGAATCCTTTTCAAAACCTAAAAAGAAAAGCACAGTTTTAAGGATTTCACATCTGATTTAACATCTAAACCGCCCCCCCTCAATGATAATACCCCACTTTGTATAGCCAGACAGCGCTCCATTTTAGTAGACTTTAGTGGTCTTTATAACAATTTATGAATCACTTCATGAATTCCTGGCTGACTCATCTGGGTGACTATAGTATCTACTTATACTTCCCTTCTGTCTCACAAAAGAGACACTTGGACTCAGTTCAATCCAGATTTGTCCTCGAATGAATCACAGCACGTTACTGGGGGAACTGCAAATTGAATTCTGCTTCTGAGACAATCAAGACTAGTTTTCAGAAATGAAGAAACGGCCTTGGGGAAGTGTGGGTAATTGCAACATTGTCCATCTGGGCAGGACCAAAGCAGGCCAAGAGCTGTATGTTCATCTGAGGACTCAGTTCCAAACTACTCAAAGAGCTGAATCCATCCCCTGGAAGGGCTTAGTGTTTTTTTCCTTACAAGAGTCTGGGTCAATATTAACTGCAAATAATTTATCAAGTTGGATGAGTTTAAGGCTAAAAAATAACTGCCTGAGTCTTCACAAAGCATGACAACATGAGGGCTGTGAAGTTGGCTATAGGTGAAATGATCATCGAGGCTTTTTAAAGAGGCCACATATATATTATAATGACTATTTGTGGGAAATATAAAGGATGGAGTGTTCTGGAGGAATGCTTCTCCACTTGGGTTTATGGAGTAAGTTATAAGTCAAGAAAACAAAGTATTCAATGCCAAGGCAGAGAAGAGTATTTTTTCTCATGCACAGTGCCGCAGGGTCTATGGCATCACACTATTACTCCCCTGTGGAAATGCAAAGCGAGGGGAAACGGACATCCAGGCTATGTTACAGAAATGAATTATGCAGGACGCATTTAACCAAGAGCCAGGCTTTTTGGAATATCTTGACTGCAGAATTGGCTGTGACTCGGTTGTTTGTCTTATTTCAGAATCTGATGTGAAGGGGAAAAAGGAAAGAAAAGTCTGATTCTGCCAAATTCTCTTTACAAAAAGGTGCCAACCAGAAGAACATTTATCCAGAGTGGTCTTAGACATTTCATGTCAAAAATACTGCTGTGGAAAAAAGTTCTGTAATGATGTCATCCCTTGGGCAGCTCTGAGGAGGTCAAAACAAGGGGATTAACTCATGGTCCTGTGGCTAAGGGAAGGCTTTCTCTTGTTCAGCAGAGTGTCAGGCACACAGTTCAGTCTGCCTTGCAACAGAATGCACTGGATGAGAGAAAAACATTCAGAAGAGAGAGTAGTGAGAATGCCAGATGAGAAATGAGAGGAAAAGTGTTATTTTTGTCCAAACAGGAGAAAGCAAGGTATAGGTAGATTAAAAAATGGCTTCTTCCGGGCCTTCCTCATGGTCTCAAACTACAAACACAAGTCTCTTGACGACATCAGGACTTTTAGAACTGACATCCAATGTAGTACTCTTGCCAAGTACAGCTGGGTGCCTTTGAAAGCCACTGCTAAATGAGATCTCCGAAGTCAATATAATCCATAAATTTGAAAAGAAACTAGCTGGGTGGTTGTTTGTGGTCAGTAATAACATGTGCGGTTTATATGCGCTTTTTTCCCTTCATCTGAAGATGTCAGGTTACTACTGTAGTAACCACAAATGAATTTTTAATACCTTCTCTTGAAGTGAGACTCAATAATTGGCTATAGAAATGAATTAAAAGAAACATAATATATACAAAAATTCACAGTTAGAGAAAGGTTCAGTTCAGTTCAGTTCAGTCACTCAGTCGTGTCCGACTTTCTGCGACCCCATGAACCGCAGCATGCCAGGCTTCCCTGTCCATCACCAACTCCTGGAGTTGACGCAAACTCATGTCCATCAAGTTGGTGATGCCATCCAGCCATCTCATCCTCTGTCATCCCCTTTTCCTCCTACCCTCAATCTTTCCCAGCATCAGGGTCTTTTCAAATGAGTCAGCTCTTCGCATGAGTGGCCTAAGTATTGGAGTTGCAGCTTCAGCATCAGTCCTTCCAATGAACACCCAGGACTGATCTCCTTTAGGATGGACTGGTTGGAGCTCCTTGCAGTCCAAGGGACTCTCAAGAGTCTTCTCCAACACCACAGTTCAAAAGCATCAATTCTTCAGCACTCAGTCTTCTTTATAGTCCAACTCTAACATCCATACATGACCAGTGGAAAAACCATAGCCTTGACTAAATGGACCTTTGTTGGCAAAGTAATGTCTCTGCTTTTTAATATGCTGTCTAGGTTGGTCATAACTTTCCTTCCAAGGAGTAAGCATCTTTTAATTTCATGGCTGCAGTCACCATCTGCAGTGATTTTGGAGCCCAAAAAAATAAAGTCAGCCATTGTTTCCACTGTTTCCCCATCCATTTGCCATGAAGTGATGGGACCGGATGCCATGATCTTCGTTTTCTGAATGTTGAGCTTTAAGCCAATTTTTTCACTCTCCTCTTTCACTTTCATCAAGAGGCTTTTTACTTCCTCTTCACTTTCTGCCATAAGGGTGGTGTCATCTGCATATCTGAGGTTATTGATATTTCTCCCAGCAATCTTGATTCCAGATTGTGCTTCTTCCAGCCCAGCGTTTCTCATGATGTACTCTGCATAGAAGTTAAATAAGCAGGGTGACAATATACAGCCTTGACGTACTCCTTTTCCTATTTGGAACCAGTCTGTTGTTCCATGCCCAGTTCTAACTGTTGCTTCCTGACCTGCATACAGGTTTCTCAAGAGGCAGGTCAGGTAGTCTGGTATTCCCATCTCTTTCAGAATTTTCCACAGTTTCTTGTGATCCACACAGTCAAAGGCTTTGGCTAGTCAATAAAGCAGAAATAGATGTTTTTCTGGAACTCTCTAGCTTTTTCAATGATCCAGCGGATGTTGGCAATTTGATCTCTAGAGAAAGGTTAGGGCTTTCCAAGTGGCACTAGTGGTAAAGAACCCACCTGCCAATGGAGATGTAAGAGACGCAAGTTCAATCCATGGGTCAGGAAGATTCCTTGGAGGAGGTCATGGCAATCCACTCCAATATTCTTGCCTAGAGAATCCCATGGACAGAGGAGACTGGCAGGCTATGGTCCATAGGGTTGCAAAATTTAGACACTACTGAAGCAACTTAGCATGTGCAGAGACAGGTTCTTGGTTCTTAGAGATGGAAAGAACATTAAATCCCCAAAATGCTATCATTTTGCATTTCCAGCACTTCATCCAGTACAATGCAATGATAATAAATGTTGGCTGTTGCTGTTGAAGAAATACTCTGTTGAGACTACTGGTTCCATAGACATGGTTCCCAACTTAGTGTCAATTCTTGTGTCCAGGTAGATAACTTTGTTGAACTGGTGTGAATGGCCAGCTGAATATTTGTCCAGAAACCAGCTTCTGTTTCTGAGGGGAGAATATCTTATTCAAGAGAACAATTTCAGCCATTTACTCTGAGGAAGACGATTAAAACAGAGAAAAGTTTTTCTCCTTGCAACTAAACAGAAAAGCAACTAAAGACTATTTCTCAGAAAAGGAGGCTAACCCAAAGACTAACCAAAAAAGACTAACCCAAAGAACTTCGTCTCTTGGTTTCTCTTGTCCTCAGTAAGACCCCTCACCACTAATGAACAAACAGTCCTTCACCTACAAAAACATACACAGTTTCTCAGCAGCCAATTTCTCCAACTGTTTCCACCTGAGAGGGGAAAAGATGACGTTGATTTCCAGATCACACTGTTAAAACACTGAGCAGAGGCTTTCCTTTCCAGCCTTTTCTATATCAGAGAAGAGGTACTTTGTAATGTGGATATCTTGACTTGGGCTAGAATGGCTTGTGGGATTCCACTTTAGGAATTCTGGCTCTATATAACTCGCTCTTTCAGAGAAAGCATATGAAAAGAACACACCGCATACATCTGAATACTCTAATGGCTTAGCGAACTCCATGCTCCTTCATGCTAATGCACTCAAGTAGAGATCTCAAGAAAAAGAATTCTATTTTACCTCAAGCCTTCTTTGTTACTGTCATGACTCACTTTCCTGACTGAAAATCCAAGGGGACTAAAAAAACACCATCTCGGGCTTCACGTGAAGTGGATCTGTTTGGAATGCAGGAACAAAACAAAGATGGCTGATTTGGCATTCAGAGGTGAAAAAACCCCACTGGCACTTAAAAATTATAATTCCCTTTTATAGACTTTCTAATAGATAGTTTGTGGTGTGTGTTTATAATTAATTTGAAAACAGGGAAATAGTGCATTTCAAAATTTAAAATCCATGGAAAACAGTCTGATGTGAATGAATATTCGAACCGCAAATCAAGCTATGTATTTGGTGGAGTAACACACAAAAGCTCACATCAGCATCTCCTGCTTTGCCATGAAGTCACACGGAGAAGAATGTGGAGATGGGAAAGCATCAGTCATCTGTTCAGGATTACTGCTGCCCTTCACACTGGAAAAAGGAGCTTGGACTTTATTCCAAGGATGGTGGGAACACAGATGCCAGTAGGAAACCCTCAGGGATTCAATCTACCCTTTAAGGGCAGCTCTTGTTGTGGTGTGGAGCCAAGACCATGTGTGTGTTGGGTGAAGGTGGAAGGCTGTGGGTAGGCAAGACTGGATGTTGGAAAAACAGTTAGGGGGCTGTTGTACTTGAGATAGAAGGGGATAGCGGTGAAGTAGGTTTGGAGGAATAGAGTTGATTAGACTTAAAATGTATCTGAAGGTAGAGCTAAATTAGGCTCATAAAAGTTTGGCAGTCAACACAGATGTTTAAATTAGAGATAGATTAGAGAGGACTAGGGAAGCTAGCTCAGCAATGCCTTTGTTGTTCTACTTTTCTTCCAAAGGATCCATTCAGAATCACTGGGTAGGTAAGAGGAAAGTAACAAGTATCACCAATTTCCTCGTATGGGTGACTTACTGGGAATGAATCTGGGTGGCATATTTATAAGAAGCTATTATTAACAGTAAAGTGAATATCACTGTGAGAAGAAAGCTCATTCCAAAGGCCTATAACCCAACTGATATTTTCCACAGAAGATGAAGCATGGCTGTGGTCATGATCAATATTTAAGAAGTTTTAAGACCAGTGGGCTGTTCCGCCCTGGAATATTCCATCAAGAAGTACCAGAAGTTTCCCACAGATTTAAGGAAAACAAAACAGAAAAAAGGACCTCAAGCCTTTCCAGTCTAAGATCCAATGCTGTAATCTCCATTATCAAGTCCAGGATATTGGAATTTTCTTCCTCTTTGTGTCTACAGCATCAACATCAGAACAACTTTCATTACATTCAATTCTCAAGTAGACCTGTGGAGGGGGGGACTTTGGACCTCACCTCTCTTAATCTTGAATATCTGTGTAAGTCTCTTTTCTAGAAAGAAATTGACCCCTTAATGGAAAGCTAAATGTGGATAACTGTCTTCTGAATAGAAAGGGCTGAAACCCAAAGAATGATGTTCATGACCTGGCATTAGGTGAGCATCCTATCAAATCATTCAATCACTCTTAAAAATTTCTTCTTTTGCTGGGCCTAGAATATGTTTTGAACTCTTGCTCAATGGATAATAGGATATGGAGGCCTTTGAAATGTATACCAGAGTCACCAGGGTACCTGTCTTAGCCAAATACACAAAG
The DNA here is from genome assembly GCF_019923935.1 of Bubalus bubalis. NCBI lineage: Eukaryota > Metazoa > Chordata > Mammalia > Artiodactyla > Bovidae > Bubalus > Bubalus bubalis. The sequence continues at coordinate 103,183,700 of NC_059159.1, read as the reverse complement.
CCTGTTCTCTAGATAAAGCCCAAACTCCTTATAGCAGTTCATGAGGCTCTTCCAACATTTATTTATAAAGCTCCACTCTTGCCTGCTCTCGCTCCTCTTAGTTTATAAAATATATACATATATACACACATATATATACACATATATATATATATGTCAGGCAATGTCATACATCATATATATACACACATATGGTCCTATAGACCTTCAGATTTCAAGGAAACATTTCTTCTTCTATTTCTGCCTCCCCAATTTTGGTTAGGTGCCTCTACCATCTCCTGTAGCAACCTTTCCTAACATTCTAAATTATGATCACCAATTGACCTGGTTAGCTCTCACAGGACTGAGTGCTTAAAGACTGCAGGACTCCCATCAGTCTCCTTCATCACATATCCTCAGTGTCTAGTATATTGCATTGGTGCCCAAACACCAGCTGACTGACTCAATAAATGAACAAACCTCAATGCTAGGATTGATTTTGATAAACTTTAATATTTTATATGATGCTTATGATTTAGTCATTATTGCACGCACCCCATTCCAGTACTCTTGCCTGGAAAATCCCGTGGACAGAGAAGTCTGGTGGGCTGTAGTCCATGGGGTCGCTAAGAGTTGGACACAACTGAGCGACTCCACTTTCAGTTTTCACTTTCATGCATTGGAGAAGGAAATGGCAACCCACTCCAGTGTTCTTGCCTGGAGAATCCCAGGGACAGGGGAGCCTGGTGGGCTTCCGTCTGTGGGGTCACACAGAGTCAGACACAACTGAAGTGACTTAGCAGCAGCAGCAGCACACATACTAAAAGATTAAAATGAGAGAGAAAAGATTAAGTGTAGAGAGAGAATGTGTATATATGTCTATGGAAAAGGTGAGTAGGTGAAGATATCCATGTTCCTGCTTACTCAGGAAGTTCTGGGAAGGGCAATACAGCAAAGCAGGCCTAGTTTGAGCTGTTTAGATGCTACAGATGTAAATATGTGAGAATAGTTAGTATTGAGCATCTAGTGTTAAAGACCACAGGAAAGCAAATGGAACCTTAGCAATGGCAAGAGACTCTTAGCAACATGTGTATGCATGAACATTTGTATTAGAACAACTATGTACTGTATAGAAGTATGCAGGTTAGACAAGATGTAGGACCTTTGAGAACTGAGGTCACCACCCTTCAGACCAATGAATCAAGGGGAGTAATCCTTTCTAGAAACTCCTCCAGGCTAGAAACAGGAGTTGGTAATGAATCCTGTTTCTGAGGCCTTCCCCTCACTGGTCCTTTTTGCTTGTTAAACCCTCCTTAGGATCTACCACTGTGAAGAGAAGCATAAGAAACCTGGAGGTTACAAGGAAACTTTAGGTTCCTGCCCTCAGAGAACTAATAATCTAGTTAACAAATAGACATCTGGGAAATGGAAAACAAACAAGATAGATAATAAGGACCCAGTGATTTAACTGGGGAGCTGCAAGAGGCAAATTGAGTATTAAGCCAAGCTCAGGGCTGATAACATTTAGTCAAGGATGATAAGATATTGAGGGAATATCCTTTCTGTCTCTTTAGACAGAGAAAGATCCTGAATTAAGATGAAGAAATAACCAAACTAAGTCAATGAGCAGGTTGATTTGACAAGAGTTAAAGAACTTTACATAATTGCAAAGATATTACATAGAAAACAATTGCTATTTTTAACCCATTGGCATCCAGGAAAGACACAAAAGGTTCCCAATGGTGAATTAGAAAATGCTGTCTATGAAGACCAGCCCTGGTTACTCAAAGGCACAGAAAGACTGCACATACATCAAAGTACCTAGAACTCTAGCAATATTACAGCTGATATGAATAGAAAATAGTAAGTCTTCCCAATACTTCATATAGACTCCAGAAACTGACATTTCTTATTTGGTTAAGGTATTTAGATTATGTTCTCAAAAACAACTGTCCCTAACATTCTTTGATGTTGATTTCTGTACTAGAATGTATTCTCTTCAGGGAAGAGCACGTCCTTTCCTTGCTTTTCGTCTTCTCTGGCTCAGAGGTGGGACTCATAGGAAGCCCTTTACATGTCACTCTACTCTGGTAAATCCACAAGTCCCCTAAGTCTGGCACTTGTACTACAAAGCACACCATGTTTGTGGCCTTCTTTGGAATGAAGAGAGGCAGCCAACATGCTCTTAGACAAGGTCAGTGACACAAGTCTAGCTGACTTATTCTTGGGACTGGGAGATTTCTCCATCTCAAAAAAAAAAAAAAAAAGATTTCCATCAATGTTTATTTTCTCTAGTCTAACAGACATACTTTGAAACTCAGTAAATTAACATTTCCCAAGACACTGGGTTCCTCTTATGGGAAGCCACTGCCATAAAGCACCACTGGCTCAATCAACATGACATAGTAAAACACCACTTCCCATAATAATTTTAAGTCAACATTAGGTGATGTGGTGTGATTTGGCTTAAATCACTGAAACGATGTATCATTCAGATAATATTTCAAAATAAAAATGGAACCTCGTCAAATTGAGAAAACTTGCATTTCCTTTATTTTATGGTGGGAAGGATCAAAGGACCTCATGCTAACTGGATAGATGCAGTGGACATTTCCTGACTTATGACAGTGACTCAGCCCATTTTATTAACAAGTTAAAGTTAAATAAATGATGAATCAATGCCCGCAAGGCAGGGGGAAAATGCCAGTTTCCCACTAAAATTCGCAAAGTGTGATAAACTTATTTCCGTTAGGAAAACTGCTGAAGTTTTTACTGGGGGATTTCCCAGGCAAACAGAGGCAAAGATATATAAACCCAAAGCGGAAGGTAAGCACATTTCCTCTTAGTGTTTTTATGCTGAATACTAATGCAAACACAGTGAATAATTCAGGGCTGTTTTAAGTCATCCTCATCTTCAAACCTGATTGGAAGAGATAACCTTCCATGCCCTTGCTCCTTCTAGTTGGGCTGGCAGAGGAATGGGGCACACATTCTGTGGGGAGAGCAGAGCAGCAAGGCAAAGCCACAAAAGTGAAAATATCCACTTTACTCACCCAGCCATACAAAGTACACCACACTCCTCTGCCTCTCCATTTACTCTTCCATGGTTATTTACATTATCAGTCACTGCAATCATTTGACGACATCCTCTGGCTTCCAAACCTGAACATTTCAGCTATGTCAAGGTTGCCTATCCTCATGCCATGTAACTAGTCTAGGTGCTTTACCTGCTTTGGTTCATCTAATCCTAATTCCCTGTGAGTTGCACACTAAGGCTCAACAGAGCTAAGGAACACCCCATCACCTATGCGTTACTCTTGCCAAATATGAACAAATCTGTTTAGGAGGAAAAAATCAAATAAGTTCAAATTGTGGAACATTCTGCAAAATAAATATCCTGAGTTCTTAAAAAACTGTTGATGTCATGAAAAAAAAAACAATAATAATAATGATGAAGAAGATGATAATTTTTTAAAAAGCTAGGAGAATTCATTAGAGAAGACAGAAAAGAAATGAAAAATATGATCTTTATTAGATCCTAGATCATAAAAAAAAAACTCTATCTATAAAGAACTTTATTCACACATATGAGGATTTTTGAATATTGATTGCATAGTAGATAATAACACTTTATCAATGTTAAATTTCCTGAGTGTGATAATTACATTGTGATTATGTAGGAGAAATGTACTTCTGAGGAGATCTTTCCTAAGGTAATTAAGGTTAATGTTCATTGATATTCCCAACAATCTCTCAGATTGGTTCAGAAACAACAGGCAAGCAAGCAAGCAAACAAAGGCTGTCTCAAGTCAGAAAGAGAAAGAGAGAGAAGGTGGGAAAATGTTAACAACTGGCGAACATGGGTGCAGAGTATATATGGGTGTTCACTGCGCCATTCTTAGAGTTTTTAAATATGTTACCAACATACAAAAGATGAAACTTAAAAAATTATAAAATAAAAAATGAAATGTAAAAGACAAAACTGAAACAAGCTAAGCAGCAGGAGCATCTAAGGAACACATCCAAACAATCAGCAGCTGTGGGAGCTGGGACTTAATCTGGTGTTTGGGTGGCTGTTGTTTTTAACTCCATTAATGGCTACAATCTTTTTCTACATTTATTCTTTTAAAGGCTATGTACAAAAAAGAAAACACACAGATTACTTTCTTCTTTTATTCTTGTAAAGAGTCTTTACAAGCACCAATAAGAAGATGAGGCAAAGAGGAAGAGGCCCCTATGGATGGTTTCTTAGCTTCACTACCTGCTAGGGGATGATTCTCGGCCAGGCAGAATGAAACGGGATGATGAAAAGCCAATGAATAATATCACTTAAAACCCAACTGGAAGGTAAATAAAATCCTAAAATGAATAAGCTCAACTGAATTTACGGAAATATGTCCGATAACTGGTGAGTCTGTGAATTTAATAGATGATTATCATTTGTACTGGTTTGCTGACAGGTTTTGTGGGCAAAGGCTAATCATTTGTTTACACTTAGCCATGAACACAGAAGTGTTAAGATAAGTCTAACATATCTGATCCATGTTTTAATTGCCTATCAGATACATCCACATGGATGTTTCACAGCCACCTGAAACTCAAAACCCCAAAGTCCATTAATTATCATTCCTTCTTTCCCACCCTTCCCTCTACTCAACATCCTCTTTTCCTCTGTTAATGGCACCATCATCCACCTTAGTGTCTCGGGATAAAACTCAAGAATGAATTCTGGTCCTTCTTCTTTACCCCACACATACATTAATAATTAGTGATTCTGTATCCTAATAGCCCTCGAATAAACTCTCCATCTTATTGCTTTACTTTAGTTCAGATCTTCATATTGTTCACAAAGACTTCTACAATAACCTCCTTCTTATTTTCCCTGCCTCTCCCCCCTGATTCAAGTCTTAATTACTTTACTATCTTGTCACTTGAATTCCTTCTCTACCAAGGACTCAAAGGATGCTTCTTAAATGAACAGATGTATTAATAAACAGTAGGCATACATTTTTAAAATGTGGCTCAGTGGACTTAACACATTAAAAAACTCCTAGACCAGGCCAACGCCAACAAAACCACAGATTGCTGGTGACATCAAATATTCAAAACTTTATCCTTCTTGCCTATTCAACCCATTATTTTGTCCACCTAATGTCTACTACTCCAGGATTGCATAGAGGTGCCCACAAGAACTTTCTCCTCTGTGGATATTTAGGAGTAACCCCTCCATAGGTCAATTCAAGCCAGATGAGAAGTGGAGAGAATGGAAGGAGTAGAATACTGTCATACCACAAGGCAGTCCAAAGACAGGGACCTAAATGTCAGGATTTAAAAATTTTCTTTCAGAAACTCTTTACGAGGGTGGTATCAACACAAAGTATTCAGTGAACAGCCCCTTTCTGGCAGTGCATTTAAAATCCTGTGCCCTTTTATGCTGTACTGTTAAGATAACACTACTGATCTATGGTTCTGAAGGCACCATCTTACATCTGGAAAAGCATTTCAACCTATAGGGACATTACCTTCAAACTGAGTCCCTGAAACAAACTAAGGAAAGATGAGAAAATTCTGATCTGTTTGGTCAGTATCAGACACTTCAGTTGATTATTACCAGTATCTTCATTTTTTTCCCCCATGGAAAATTAAACAGATAATGAGGTATTTGATTCACGTGCTCTGTGTATGTACTTTTAAAATGTCACCTTTGTGTAATTCAACCCACCAATGGATTATTAATAAAATGCAGCAACTGTCAAAGCTCTTCTCGGTGGAGAAAGGTTTAGCGGCGCCACCTATTAGAAGAGAGAGACAGATGGCCTTACCTCTCAGCTCCGGCGTCCACAGCTGCCAGTGGAGGTAACTGGGAGGAGGGGTTGTGGGGGCTCCCCTGTACAGTATGTCCCGGAGAAGGGTGACTGACAGGATGTGGGGGTGGCACGGCCCCAGCAGCTGTTCCGCTTCGGCTTGAGTGATTGCTGGAGAAAATGGAAGCTGAAATCAAGGGAGAACAAGCATCAGGCTGCACCCCAAATGAAGTGCATGCTTTTTAAATACTGAAGGCTGACAGCAAGCATATTTTAGGGGCTTGTTTGTTTTCCTCTCAGTGGTTTTAAGGGAACAGATCTCCCCTTACTGGATATACACAGCTTCTGTTTTCATGGTGGAACAGGTTCCTGGCTAATGCGCCTTTACTGCTTCTTGAGGTGTTCATGTCCGCTCGCTCCAGGCTGACGTTCATGGTTTCTCGTAAGAGCTGCCCTGCCCGGCAAGGGCCCTGTCTGGACACTGTGTAATTAGTCCATCTTGTAATGGTTGTACCTGGGCGAAGGTCTCTGTATTTGCACTTTTCAGTCACAGGGGATGAGAATAACACAGTATTCGGTCTGCTGACCCGGAAGGACACAACATAGGCTTCCCCCCTTTTCTTGGAGCCGCAGTGAGGCGCTGTGGGTCACTCCCAGCCTCCCTGTCACTGCTAAATCAATGTAATTGAGAACAGAGCTTCCCCTGATCCTAATACCACTGCAGGACCCTACATTCTTTTAACTTCAGAGTCTCTCCGACCCTGGGCATTTCCCAATGGTGTGATGAATAAATGTACCCAGTCTTTATCAAAAATGAGTCCTCTCCCAAAACCACAAAGTATGGAAAAAGGGCCTCTGGGATCTTCTCCCGCTGTTGTCTGTTATGACACAGAGAGTCAGTTAAAGCCTCATTCTTGAGGGCAGTCTACCCTTTGAGAACTGTAAATGACCTCAAACTTAAATATGTACCTATTTAGATCAGCTAATTGGTACGGTATCATAGAAGAACTGGGGCCTGTCACTTTCAGAGTCTATCACTATCAGAGGGGCTCTCTCCATGTTCAGACCTACTCAGCAGATATCTCATTATGCTGCAATAAAAGCAGCATCATTATGCTGACTCTTTAACTGCCTTCTCTATACAAAGCTCTGCAGAGCTTTATACCCATCTCTGCTCTTTTTGAACTTACTCTACTGATATCAAAGAATAAATGGATTTCAAAAAATTTGAAAAATCAGGTTCAGGATTCAGAAAAAGAAGCCACATAATCAAAGAGATTTGAAGGTTTAGAAGTTCAGGAGCTATATTTTTAGACCAGTACACTTTTCTCCAACCTCTCCAGGATAGAATTAATACCCCAGATGACCCAGCCCCCAAAAGCGTAATCCAATGGAATAAAAGTTCAAGTACTTAAAGGAACATGTGAAGAAGCAGAATTACCATCTTCCCGCTCAAAAAGCTACTGACAGGAGTGTGATCTGATTTGAAGGTTTTATTTTTGGTAAGTCAGCATTGTGTCAGGCTGACTTCTGTCCTCAGACGCCTGCATCCTCCACTGTCTTCCAGGTCTTGAAGAGGTGGTGAGACTAGAAAATGCTTACCGGCTCTAAAGGGCAATGCAGAGTTTCTGCACGTCAGCCTCCAGAAGAGCCGCACATTTGCAAACTCGCTAGTCACATTATGAATCACTACCTCATTTATGCTCAGCTCGCTCAGGCAACCACATTCTGCTTGTATTCCAAATAATAATTTTACCCACAGGAGAAGGCTGTTTGGATTGACTGTGGCAATAGTTTCAATATGGGGTTTGTCAGCATGAAGCTTGGTGTTTTATATACTATTCCAAAAACTAATGGAATAATAAGAGGTCACAGAGACACTGCGAAAACACAGCTAATTTTTTTTGTGCCTTAATGTGGAAACGTGAACTCTGCTATTTATTTTGTTGTACCTGCTGAATGCACCCATCACTTATTATCCCCTGGAGGTGTTTTTGTGTGTGTGTGTGTTTATCACAGGCAAGTGCTGCCTGCTGTTTACAACCCATGAGTAACAGAGAAATCTGGTATGCACACTCCATGCTCTGCTCTGTGTTTCGATAGAAAATGTGCTACTTCCCAAAGGTCTACATTAGCGATATTAGCTTTGTTTTTGCATTAGCTGCAATGAAATAGGCTGTGAAATTTGGTATTGTGTGTAGCCTGCCACACACTGAAAGTCAGGCCTGTTTAAGGTCCTCTCCTTCAGCCCACTTAATAGCCAGGCCCAATCATCCATCAATCATGCATCCATCCACCCATTCTCCAACCATTACTTTTTTTAATTCAATATTTATTTGGTATCTACTACATGCTAGCCACCCTACTATATGTGGCTTCCTATCCTTGAGGAGGTTGAAGTTGAATAAGGGGTACAGATCTCTATAAATCATTATACCAAAATACTGAGACTTACTAGGATACAGCATCAAATGGTGTCCAAATCTATAACATACTATCTCATTTGTGGCCTCCAAATGTGCCCTAATCTCTGGCCAAATCAGACAACTGACCACACCTCAAATATGTCATAGCAATTTATGCTACTGTGCTTTTTGCCTGTCATACCTTTCTGTACTTATTTCAGTATTTTTGCTGTGTGCATAGAGTTACTTGTGTTCTTCTCATTTATCTCTCAGCAGCCAATTATTCCACAAGTATTTATGGGGTACCTACCATGTGACAAACACTGAGCCAGGTTTTGGGATAGACTAGAGAACCAGATACTCTTAGTGCCTACTGTCTCCAATGCATCATTCGTGTTTATTTAGTAAATGAAGATGAACACAATTTAAATGCCATTGGAGACCATCCTGGGTTCCATGAACAGGACAAGGACAGAAAGGAACATTCATCCACCAACTCCTGTCCCCCATTGGTAAAGGGTATTACTTCTCTCACACTTCCAAGTAGGTACATGTACCACAGTGGTTAAAAGTTCTCACAGATGCCCAACATCAGGGAAGCCTGAGGACAGAAAACTAGTGCAATTGAGGGGAGGTGCTGCCAAGTTATGCTTGGTTGCCGTAGCAATGGCCATAGGTAGGGACAGGTAGTGAAGGGGATGTGAGATGGAACGTAAGAGGTGTATGGTTTAGGTTTGAAGGCTCAGAAACTTTCCCTCCAGCTGTGCTGAGGTCACGTGTTGACTGATCAACAGTTAAAACATACATCTACACCTCTTCCATTCACTGCTATAGCCAGTGACTGGCACTGAAACAGGCAGAGACCCTTTGACTGGGGACCCCATAAGAATAAGGAAGGGAGGCTTTAGGGTTCAATATGAAGCATATTAAAGAAAGTGTATGGGTTTCCCTGGTGGCTCAGCTGGTAAAGAAAGTGTACAGAACAGTTTCTTAGGTAGGGTATAAGAAATTACCTGTCAGCAAAAGGAAACCTGTGATTTGCCTTTATATTCTAACAGATAGAATGAGAAGTATAAAACAAATTCTATTCTTCTTAATTTTGTAGAAGCTTATAATTCAGTGTTGACACAGAGTGCTTTGCAAGCAGAGTCCAAGGCAATGTTTAGGGATACTGCCTGAGACAAAAATAATTACCAGAGACTTGGAGGAATTAACTATAGAATTGTGGCTCAGATCAGTTCAGTTCCGTTCAGTTCAGTCGCTCAGTCTTGTCCGACTCTCTGCGACCACATGAACCACAGCATGCCAGGCCTCCCTGTCCATCACCAACTCCTGGAGTCCACCCAAACCCATGTCCATTGAGTCGATGATGCCATCCAACCATCTCATCCACAACCATGTTGTTCCCTTCTCCTCCTGCCCTCAATCTTTCCCAGCATCAGGGTCTTTTCAAATGAGTCAGCTCTTTGCATCAGGTGGCCAAAGTACTGGAGTTGCAGCTTCAACATCAGTCCTTCCAATGAACACCAAGGGCTGATCTCCTTTAGGATGGAATGGTTGGATCTCCTTGCAGTCCAAGGGACTCTCAAGAGTCTTCTCCAACACCACAGTTCAAAAGCATCAATTCGGTGGCACTCAGCTTTCTTTATAGTCCAACTCTCATATCCATACATGACCACTGGAAAAACCAGAGCCTTGACTAAACAGACCTTTGTTGGCAAGGTAATGTCTCTCTCTGCTTTTTAATATGCTGTCTAGGTTGCTCATAACTTTCCTTCCAAGGAGTAAGTGTCTTTTAATTTCTTGGCTGCAATCACTATCTGCAATGATTTGGGAGCCCAAAAAGATAAAGTCAGCCACTGTTTTCCACTGTTTCCCCATCTATTTGCCATGAAATGATGGGACCGGATGCCATGATGTTAGTTTTCTGAATGTTGAGTTTTAAGCCAACTTTTTCACTCTCTTCTTTCACTTTCATCAAGAGGCTCTTTAGTTTTTCTTCACTTTCTGCCATAGGGGTGGTGTCATCTGCATATCTGAGGTTATTGATATTTCTCCCAGCAATCTTGATTCCAGCTTGTGCTTCCTCCAGCCCAGTGTTTCTCATGATGTACTCTGCATATAAGTTAAATAAGCAGGGTGACCATATACAGCCTTGACGTACTCCTTTTCCTATTTGGAACCAGTCTATTGTTCCATGTCCAATTCTAACTCTTGCTTCCTGAGCTGCATATAGGTTTCTCAAGAGGCAGGTCATGTGGTCTGGTATTCCCATCTCTTTCCGAATTTTCCACAGTTTATTGTGATCCACACAGTCAAAGGCTTTGGCATAGTCAATAAAGCAGAAATAGGTGTTTTTCTAGAACTCTCTTGCTTTTTTGATGATCCAACGAATGTTGGCAATTTGATCTCTGGTTCCTCTGCCTTTTCTAAAACCAGCTTGAACATCTGGAAGTTCATGGTTCACATATTGCTGAAGCCTGGTTTGGAGGATTTTGAGCATTACTTTACTAGCGTGTGAGATGAGTGCAATTGTATGGTAGTTTGAGCATTCTTTGGCATTGCCTTTCTTTGGGATTGGAATGAAAACTGACCTTTTCCAGTCCTGTGGCCACTGCTGAGTTTTCCAAATTTGCTTGCATACTGAATGCAGCACTTTTACAGCTTCATCTTTCAGGATTTGAAATAGCTCAACTGGAATTCCATCAATTCCACTAGCTTTGTTCGTAGTGATGCTTCCTAAGGCCCACTTGACTTCACATTCCAGGATGTCTGGCTCTAGGTGAGTGTGAGTGATCACACCATCATGATTATCTGGGTCATGAAGATCTTTTTTGTATAGTTCTTCTGTGTATTCTTGCCACCTCTTCTTAATATCTTCTGCTTCTGTTAGGTCCATACCATTTCTGTCCTTTATTGAGCTTGTCTTTGCATGAAATGTTCCCTTGGTATCTCTACTTTTCTTGAAGAGATCTCTAGTCTTTCCCATTCTATTATTTTCCTCTATTTCTTTGCATTGATCACTAAGGAAGGCTTTCTTATCTCTCCTTGCTATTCTTTGGGACTCTGCATTCAAATGGGTATATCTTTCCTTTTTTCTTCTGCTTTTTGCTTCTATTCTTTTCACAGCTATTTGTAAGGTCTCCCCAGACAGCCATTTTGCTTTTTTGCATTTCTTTTTCTTGGGGACGGTCTTGATTCCTGTCTCTTGTACAATGTCACGAACCTCCATCCATAGTTCATCAGGCACTCTGTCTATCTGATCTAGTCCCTTAAATCTATTTCTCACTTCTACTCTATAGTCATAAGGGATTTGATTTAGGTCATACCTGAATGGTTTAGTGGTTTTCCTCACTTTCTTCAATTTCAGTCTGAATTTGGCAATAAGGAGTTCATGATCTGAGCCCCAGTTAGCTCCCGGTCTTGTTTTTGCTGACTGTATAGAGCTTCTCCATCTTTGGCTGCAAAGAATATAATCAATCTGATTTCGGTGTTGACCATCTGGTGATGTCCATGTATAGAGTCTTCTCTTGTGTTGTTGGAAGAAGGTGTTTGCTATGACCAGTGCATACTCTTGGCAGAACTCTATTAGCCTTTGCCCTGCTTCATTCTGTACTCCAAGGCCAAATTTGCCTGTTACTCCAGGTGTTTCTTGACTTCCTACTTTTGTATTCCAGTCCCCTATAATGAAAAGGACATCTTTTTGGGGTGTTAGTTCTAGAAGGTCTTGTAGGTCTTCATAGAACCATTCAACTTCAGCTTCTCAGTGTTACTGGTTAGGGCATAGACTTGGATTACTGTGATATTGAATGGTTTGCATTGGAAATTAACAGAGAGCATTCTGTCGTTTTTGAGATTGCATCCAAGTACTGCATTTTGGACTCTTGTTGACTATGATGGCCACTCCATCATAGCAGTTCATGGTTCACATCATGAACTCCTTATTGCAAAATTCAGAAAGTAGGGAAAACCAGTAGACCATTCAGGTATGACCTAAATCAAATCCCTTAGGATTATACAGTGGAAGTGACAAATGGATTCAAGAGATTAGATCTGATGGAGTTCCTGAAGAACTATGGATGCAGGTTTGTAACATAATATAGGAGGCAGTGATCAAAACCACCCTCAAGAGAAGAAATGCAAAAAGGCAAAATGGTTCTCTGAGGTGGCCTTACAAACACCCAAGGAAAGAAGAAAAGTGAAAGACAAAGGAGAAAAGGAAAGATAAACCCATTTGAATGCAGAGTTCTAAAGAATAGCAAGGAGAGATAAGGTAGCCTTCCTAAGTGAACAATGGAAAGAAATAGAGGAAAACAATAGAATGCGGAAGACTAGAGATTTAAGAAAATTAGAGCTACCAAGGGAATATTTCATGCAAAGACAGGCACAATAAAGGACAGAAACAGTATGGACCTAACAGAAGCAGAAGATACTAAGAAGAGGTGGCAAGAATATACAAAAGAACTCAAGGAATACAAAAAAGATCTTAACGGCCCAGATAACCATGATGGTATGATCTCTCACCTAGAGTCAGACATCCTGGAGTGCAAAGTCAAGTGGGCCTTAGGAAGCATCACTACAAACAAAGCTAGTGGAGGTGATGGAATTCCATTTGAACTATTTCAAGTCCTAAAAGACAACGCTGTGAAAGTGCTGCATTCAATATGCCAGCAAATTTGGAAAACTCAGCAGTGGCCACAGGACTGGAAAAGATCAGTTCTCATTCTAATTTCAAAGAAAGGCAATGCCAAAGAGTGTCTAAACTACTGCACAATTGCACTTATCTCACACGCTAGCAAAGTAATGTTCAAAATTCTCCAAGCCAGGCTTCAATAGTACATGAACCTACAACTTCCAGATGTTCAAGCTGGATTTAGAAAAGGCAGAGGAACCAGAGATCAAATTGCCAACATCTGTTGGATCATAGAAAAAGCAAGAAAATTCCAGAAAAACATTTATTTCTGCTTCATTGGCTACGCTAAAGCCTTTGACTGTGTGGATCACAACAAACTGTGGAAAATTCTTAAGGAGATGGGAATACCAGAACACCTTACCTGCCTCTTGAGAAACCTTTCTGCAGGTCAAGAAGAAACAGTTAGAACCAGACATGGAACAACAGACTGGTTCCAAATTGGGAAAGGATTACGTCAAGGCTGTATATTGTCATCTTGCTTATTTAACTTATATGCAGAGTACATCATGCGAAATGCCAAGCTGGATGAAACACAACTGGAATCAAGATTGCCAGGAGAAATATCAATAACCTCAGATATGCAGATGACACCACCCTTATGGCAGAAAGCGAAGAGGAACTAGTGTGCTTATTGATGAAAGTGAAAGAGGAGAGTGAAAAAGCTGGCTTAAAACTCAACATTAAGAAAACTAAGATCATAGCATCCAGTCCCATCATTTCATGGCAAACAGATGGGGAAACAATGGAAACAGTGACAGACTTCCTTTTCTTGGGCTCCAAAATCACTGCAGATGGTGACTGCAGCCATGAAATTAAAAGATGCTTGCTCCTTGGAAGAAAAGCTATGACAAACTTAGCATATTAAAAAGCAGAGACTTTACTTTGCCAACAATGGTCCATCTAGTCAAAGCTAGGGTTTTTCCAGTAGTCATGTATGGATGTGAGAGGTGGACCATAAAGAAGGCTGGGTGCCAAAGAATTGATGTTTTTGAACTATGGTGTTGGACTGCAAGGAGATCAAACCTCAGTCCTAAAGGAAATCAGTCCTGAATATTCATTGGAAGGACTGATGCTGAAGCTGGAACTCCAATACTTGGGCCACCTGATGCAATGAACTGACTCATTTGGAAAGACCCTGATGCTGGGAAAGATGGCAGGCAGGAGGAGAAGGGAACGACAGGATGAGATGGTTGGATGGCATCACTGACTCGATGGACATGAGTTTGAGCAAGCTCTTGGAGTTGGTGATGGATAGGGAAGCCTGGCAAGCTGCAGTCTATGGGGTAGAAAAGAGTAGGATGTGACTGAGTGACTGAACTGAACTATAGAGCATGGCTTTGCAATGTTCATCTAAATCCCAACTCACATACCTTAATATAAAATGGACACAACTTTGGGATCAGGTAGTGATGGCTTCAGTAGGATTGCCCTTGAACTCTTTCAAAGATCCACATTTCTCAGATACTTCCACTATGGCATAGGAAATGCATCCTACAGAGTCTTCTAGGAATTTCCAGCTATCAAAGTCATTCACCCAGGATTCTATCTCACTATGGTGTAAGAATTTTATTTTATTCATTCAAACACAATTTTCTAGCCCCTACTATAGACTTCCCTGATAGCTCAGTTGGTAAAGAATCTGCCTGCAATACAGGAGACCCCGGTTCGATTCCTGGGTTGGGAAGATTCCCTGAAGAAGGGAATGGCTACCCACTCCAGTGCTCTTGGGCTTCTCTTGTGGCTCATCTGGTAAATAATCTGCCTGCAATGCAGGAGACCTGGGTCCTGGGTTGGGAAGATCTCCTGGAGAAGGGAAAGGCTACCCACTCCAGTATTCTGGCCTGGAGAATTCCATGGACAGTCCATGGGGTTGCAGAGAGTCGGACATGACTGAGCGACTTTCACTTCACTATGGACCAGGCAAGTGCTGATCTCTAAATGTCTCAAATACCTGAGAACTTCACATAGACCAGCCCACTACAACAAATACAGACAAATGCTTGAGCTTTGCCAAGTGATTTTTTTTTTAACCTAGGGAAGATAATCTCTATGTTAGAGTGCAAGGGTAAGGTCATTTGCAAAAGGAAAAATTTCCATACACACTCAGAATGATTTTCCAAACTCTACTAATGGGGCATACAATGAGGCCTATCAATCAAAGCCTAAGGAAGAGAACTGAACCCTCCAGCATCCAGGGCAATATTAACAAAACTGTTGTGATCAAATAAACCAGCACACACAGGCTACCTACCGGGGCATCACCTCAGGGGTCAGTGTTGATTTCAGGGCTGGAACAGGGCTTTTAGGTGAGCCCCTAGACCGTGCTGATGACTGGCAGCTGGAACAACTGATTAGGCGTGGCAGAGCAACATATTGGAAATTCTTATTGCTTTTGTGATTAAGAGATGGTGGACTCCCCAAGGAAATAAAAGCTTGGTCTTGAGATGAATCTGTGAGCCCTTCTTCCAGCAGAGGACCAGCAGCTGGCCTCCCTGCTGCTTTAGGCTTTCTTTCTCTCTGGGGCTTAGCTCACCAAAGTCCCTCATCCTGTTTCCTTATAGAGGTAGGTGGAGGTGACTCAGTTGGGCTTTTTAATTTTGACAAAGCAGCATGTGTTGATCTATGTGGTCCCCAGATGTCATCTCACCAGCTACTGGGACCATGGCATTCTAGGCTTGAGTCTTTAACAGGCTCAGTTTAGTCTGGGTTAATAGGCAGCTCTCTCTCTGTACCCAAATGAAAACAATTAATCTTTATGTCTAATGGGTATGGACAGGACACCCCTGGGAATTCTTCAGTTGTCATGTATTCACTGTGTGACTGGAGGGAGGCAAGGCGTTCACAGCATTCTGAAATGAAATCCACTTGTCTCAGGCCCATTGCCAGAGCCAGGGAAACTTCCATAGGCATTGTTCGGTGACTAGGTTTTCATCATTTTAGAAGGCAGGGAAGAAGATCTCCCTTGTCAGGCTTAGGTGTTAAAAATAGTCAATTGGAGGGTATATTCCTGTTCAAAACTGTATGAGCAACTAGAATCCTGCTTTTCAAGCTTTAATTTGCAAACCAATGACCAGGGAAAAATATTGATTTGGATTCACTAGGTCTTGGAGGCAATGAGTGCTGAGATTCTGAATTTCTATTAAGTTCCCAAAGTCCCAGGCAATGCTGAGGCTGCTGGTCAGCAGACTGCACTTTGAGCAGTCGGTGTTGGACCATGGCTCTACTGTATTTCATCTTCTTGTCTGCCTCACACCCCAGTTTCAATAGTTAACATCTATTCAGTACTTTGCAAACTTTTCTCCAGTTTCTCCTGATTAGGTTACCTGGCACAGGTCATGTGGCTCATAAGTAGTGGACCTGGAATTCAAACCTGGGAAACCTGATTTCAGAACACGTGCTTGTAACCATCAAATGCACAATGAATGCAAAAAAAGTCCCTAAAGAAAAGCATAAGAGTGTTGGTACCGTATCAGAATTCCTGCACGCTCCGTTTGTAAAGGCTGTGTGAAATCCCTAAGCACTCTTTTGCCACCACACATAATGCATACGCATAGTTTTAACCACCAAAATGCTGATTACAGGTCAAAAAGTATATTCCCATTTTTTCTACCTACCCTAAAAGAACTTAAAGAGACCTCAACGTAGCTGAGAGAAGATTTCTAGCTCTGAAAATTAACTCAGGCAAGAAATTAACTGAATTATTTGGTTTGGAAAACAAACAACTGGTAGAAGATGTACTTTTTTCTGAAATAAAGATTTCAGATGCTTGTCAGGAGCATGTCAATCCACTGATGGGGAAAGAAAGAAGGCAGGGAGGGGTTGTTCATGAACTATCAGATGTATGCACCTGTTACCACAAGCGAGTGTGATGTTTTCTGTTGTGGGCTGTAAGGCCACTGTCTCTGTCAATGATACATGAAGAAGAGATTTGCTGGGCAGATCTGTTGCCACTGGGAAGTTACAGTAAATCTGCTTTTGGAGTCATTTGTGATTACTTGAAAATCCATGGTGCTGCACTTCATAGAGGGCCTACTCTCATAGGAAAGGGAGAACCTATCCACAAACTGTGAATTCTCTTATAATCAGTGTCAAAGGAATGCTGGGACACTGAGCAATGACATTTAATGCTTGATGACTGGTACATGGGAAGAGGTATGGACTTACCTCTCATCTCCAGGGCATTATTTCCAGGATCTGGGTACAGGGAATAAGCTGGCTTTCACAGAGATATTAAAAAGAATTAGAGGCCCCATTCAAATGGTAAGCTCAGTCTTGTCTCTCTCTTTCCTCTCCAAGGTTCCCTGCAGGAGAAATTTGAACCTGGGAAGGATTTGGGAAACAGCTGAACTGCAGTGAAAATTTTAGCTCCTTCAGGCTTACCAGAAATTGGGCACTTGGGAGAGACAGTGTCAGGGTGGTTATGAAAGGAATAAAGAGTATGCGCTATGGGTCAGGTGGGCCTGGGTTTCAATCTGAGCTTTTCCAGTTACTAGCAAGGTGTCTCGGAGAAGGCAATGGCACCCCACTCCAGTACTTTTGCCTAGAAAATCCCATGGACGGAGGAGCCTGTTAGGCTGCAGTCCATGGGGTCGCTAGAGTCGGACACAATTGAGTGACTTCACTTTCACTTTTCACTTTCATGCATTGGAGAAGGAAATGGCAACCCACTCCAGTGTTCTTGCCTGGAGAATCCCAGGGACAGGGAAGCCTGGTGGGCTGCTGTCTATGGGGTCGCACAGAGTCGGACATGACTGACGCGACTTAGCAGCAGCAGCAAGGTGTCTTGGGCAGGTCACTTGACCTAAGCTCTGTTTCTTCATCTTGAGTAAGGATAATACCTCGCAGGATGGTGAGGAGAATTATATAATATATAGAAAACACTTAGCACAGGGTGTAGACCATGGTTAAGTGCTCAACAAATCATTGATTCTATTCCTTGGCTATTTATATTGTTGTAATTAATCCTATAATTAATAGGATGGGGAAGACAAAGGCATGCTGCTGCTGCTGCTAAGTCGCTTCAGTCGTGTCCGACTCTGTGTGACCCCATAGACGGCAGCCCACCAGGCTCCCCCGTCCCTGGAATTCTCCAGGCAAGAACACTGGAGTGGGTTTCCATTTCCTTCTCCAATGCATGAAAGTGAAAAGTCAAAGTGAAGTCGCTTAGTCGTGTCCGACCCTCAGCGACCCCATGGACTGCAGATCACCAGGCTCCTCCGTCCATGGGATTTTCCAGGCAAGAGTACTGGAGTTGGGTGCCATTGCCTTCTCTAAGACAAAGGTATATGTTGCTCTAAAATGGTAAATCTACAATGAAGAATGGCCTCTTACCTAAAGATGCATACAAATACAAACTGAACCAGAGTCATTTTAAAGTGCAGGAGAGTATATACATTATACTCTCTAATAATAAGTATTTTTGTTCCATTTTTCTAATGCAAGTTACTACAAAGGTTCAGGGCCTGTGAAAGAATCCTCATAGGGTTAAAACGCTGCACTTTATTTTTCATGAGTAACACACACCTTTGAGTTACAACCCATAATGTGTTTCAGTTTAAAAGATAACAAGTTATTTTCATGCATGACTGCACTTCGTTAAGGAGTGAAAATGGGCTGTTACTAAAATGTCAACACAATTGTCCCCCTTGAAGCTTAGTTTATCTTGAAGTATTTTTACATTTTCAGCACTTCTTTGTGTTTGTTTCTCCAAGAGCATAAAGATCCAGCCATGGTTAGTTTTCAGAATTAAAAAACAACAACAACAACAACAACAAAAAACTTACCCTCAGTCATTCTGAATAAAATGACGAAAACAGGCGGGGGTGGGTGACTGGAGTTTTGGTCCTCAATAATGAGAATCTGGGGCCCAATATCTTCCGTAGTTCTTTGCATTTCTCCATGAAAAAAATTAGTTGCACTGTTGTTCAGTGGAAAATGCTTTCATGACCTAAATCCACAGGCCAGAGTTTTCTAGCAAGGCACGGGCCCTGGCAGGGTCACTTGGAAGGCTGCATTTGCTGACTGAGGTTAACTAGAAAATTGGAGAGGGGCGGCAGCTAATCCCTGCCTGGTTGCCTATGAGTAGAAGGGGCTAGTTCCTCTTTTTCTTTCCTCCTAATGTCTGGGCACAGCACCACCCAGCACCGCCCCTCCTCCACCCCGCTTCTTCTCTCTCTCCATCAGGAAGGGCATCATTCCATATTCCATCTGTATTAGGAAAAAGAAGCTTCTTAAGGGTTTGCCCAGTCAGCTCTCTAATCTTTCCCTTCTCCTTGAGGCATGAATAATTTTAATATTGCCAATCTCTAAAAATCTATTCTTTCTGCCTGTCTTTTTTCCCCTCCCGCTTTGCAGTGTAGAGTATCATCATCCAGCAGCCCTGATAAGAGGATAATGAAACAATCCCTTTTCAACCAGATCGGGTGGCTGTCAGACTAAAATGACACCACCCGTACATCCTTGACATGCTACCCCAAGCTAATTGATGGCAAACAGTGGTAACTGTCACTGGGGCACTAAGACAAAGAAAGCACACTCATGTCACCTGATGGGAGAGCTACCTGGCAACCGATAAACAAATGTGTTAGGGAGATGTTCTATTACGGTAAGAGAGGGTACATCTCTGAAGAACATGCCTATTAACTTTGAGCTGAAGAGCACTGCTGTTCACTGGGGAACAGAAATAAATAAGGTAAAATGAGAATTTATTGATGTCTGGACAGTTACATGAATATTCAGGTTCTCTTACAAATAGATATTCCCACATGAGTTCCAAACATCTATGAAGGCTGCCCAATTACATTTCCACATCATGCAGCTGGATTTATAGCCAGGAAAGACGTTATTTGTTTGGAAGAGGATACATGCTTACATGCCTTTCTGGAATACACAGGATACAACTAGAAGATAACAGCTGATGTCATCCATGTAAATGCCAAAGGTTACCATCAAGCCTTCTGAAATACCAGGTGTAATTAACTTCATGTTAGGGAAAGCATCTGAAACAACTGCATTTCAGAACAAAGACTGTTAGTTACAAGTCGAACGGCAGCATCTGGCAGCTCTCTCAAATGCTCTGGGACCAACATTTCATGCAGCCCTCTTCGGTCTTTCGAGACAATTTATGACATAGCTAAAACCTCAAATCTCATACCTTAGGCTTCTTTCCTTCACCTCCCAACCTACATACTTATTCACTTGCAGAGAGTTAGTTACACAGAAAGTCAGTAAAATAACTTGAACAAGCAAACAACTCAGACTAATCCATGAAAAATCCAGTACTGCCTCTGTGTATTGTTATCCCATTCTGAACAGAGTCAGCAAGCAGAAAGAACAAAGATGGAGCAGGAATGGATGACCATTCCTGGACGTTCTTACAGGAATGTTCCTCATCTCTTTTTCTTTTTGGAAATAAAGTCTGACTTGTCACAAAAGCTGAAGTTTTAGTAAAAAAAAAAAAAAAAAAAATATTGGGTTCTCCTACTCTTCATTATTCATTCCTTAGCTATCTCCTACCTGTACCATGCTGACCATAAAGGATGTTTCTCCCTTTCAGATACTGCCAAGACAACTCCACTCACTCGAGTTTCCTCTGAAAACATTTCACAGAGAACGCTTTCTGGCAACAGATTTTTAGCACAGATAGCCAATCTAATTTTTAATGCAATATTCTAGCCAACTCAAGAGCTGATTCACCAACTCTGAACTCTCCCAGGAAACCTCTCCTTTTTACAATAGCCCTTTGGGGGAACTGTGCTGTAGAGGGGGAACCAAAGCCTGCAACTGTCTCTAGGCCTGGGAAAATCTGCATAGATGAGGAATTGGTTTGGTTATGACTCCAGAAAATCCCCTTCTCTCTTTTTTCACACTCTGTCCATGAAGTGGACACTGTTCCCATTTTTCCTTCAGATTCCTCCTACTTTACTTTCAAGATAAGACTCTGATAAGTCATTTATGTGTTATCCTAAATTTATGCCCACATACAATCTCTCTCAAGGAAAAAGGCTTTTATCTACTTGTGGAATGGAGGGTTCAATCTTCAATTATATTAATTTCAAGCATCTCTGTTGCTGCTAGAAGGTGTATTTTTGAGGAAGAAAGTATCTTTCCTGTTGGAAGGTGACTGTATGGGTTTCTAAAGTTCAGTATTTCCACTTTTTGCCTTTCTTCTGGACATTAACTTATATATCAGCAAGAGACCTTGATTTTAGGAAACTTAATCCTGAGTATTCAAGGGGCTGAGGCTTTTCTCTTTTTAGGAAAAACAGACTTGGGTAGAATTAAACTGTGACTACTCCATCGCATGGCTCTGTCATTCCTGGGCTCATGAGAACAAGAACCAAATCTTGCCCATCTTCTGGCAGCTTCTTCCTAGGGGGAGCCACATTAGAGAGGGCTTACCAACATATTGGGCCAACATATTCCCAAAATTCCCAACATAGCCCAGGCTGAATCTGCAGGTATTTGCTTGCAACGTGAAGCCTTAACTGGTAATAACTTCATTTGAAAACCACTGTATCTGGGATTCTGTAGAATGCCCAAGGGAGGACTAGGGGTTCTAGGCAAAGGGCAGTACAAGTAGTCTGGATCCCTTCAACTAAAACAGCTCTGCTGTGACCTGTTTAAAGCACTGGGCTATATAAAAATCTCTTCAAACTTATTATCTAGAAAACTACTAAAATATTTGCTAAATATAAAATATTGAAGGGCTCAATAAAAGCTACATGTACTGGAAGGCTTTTAAAACAAAATATGATGAAATACATGGAAGTCACAGGCTTCCTTGATCTCTCTCAGTGACTGGTGAATGTCCCAGAAGTAAATATAAAGCAGGAGTTGGCAAATCTTTTCCATAAAGGACCATAGAGTAAACATTTTAGGCTTTGCGGGCAAGAGGCAATGTCCTCAATTCTTTGAGCAACTGTTCTCACCTAAAGGCTAAAAGTCTTTTCTACATTTTACATGTAAAATCTTAAAACCCTCCTGAGCTCTCAGACCATGCAAAAACAGAAGGCAGGCAGGCCAGAGTTGGCCCTGTGTAATACATTAGCTGTCGCATTTTAACTACCAAGAACCCTCATGAAAAGTCTAGGGGACTGTTTTTGAAGTATGGAAATGAAATTTGAGATAAGCTACTAGTCAAAAATAGTTTTCTAGACACCCTGCAGTGTATTTTGAGAAAAATGACACATCTGGGAGAGTCTATTTACAAAATGATATCAAAAGGGGCCAAGGTTATACCTCAGCAAGGCCAACACGATGACTGTATACAATTGGCTGGTCAAAGCCATCAATCCTATTTCTTGTTTCCTCCACCTACTTCACCCTCACAGATTCAATACTGATTAAGTTCATTTATCAACCAGGCACATTTATCAACACTCTGTATGACAGCCTAAGTGTACTTCTATACTTCATGGCAACTGAAAAAAATGTCTAATGTATAGATCTGAAGCTGAGTCTTAGAATATGTAATTTTATGAGTCCTCAACTTGACCTGAATTCTCCTTGGGAGAAATATTTTATCTCAGGACAACAATTTCTAAACTCCAAGTTGCTGCACCCAATACTAAGAGGAATTGATAGAAGAGCTCCTAGTCCCTGTCACAGACATAGGCTTGGTTTGTGAGTAATTCTCTAAGCTTTTAAGCAAAGAGAAAGGAAAAGAAGAAAGCACCAATTGAGTATCTGTCTACCAGCTGCAGGCAGTGTACTGAATTCTTATATGTGAACTCACTTAATTCTCACAGCAGTCCTATGAAATCAGTAACCTTATCACCATTTAACAAAGAGGAAAGGTAGCATTTACAAAGCAAACACTCAGTGAGCAGAGAAGTAGAATGGGGGCTCAGGAGCCCCACATTCTTTCTGTCAATAGCATACTGTCTATAAACAACAAAACAAATAAAAAAACGTGCTATTTTTGAATACACAAATACTGGTACTCATCCAAACACAATTTTGATTTTGTGATTCTGGGGGCATTGCCACCTAAGTGAATCTGTGGGTTTCTGATTCCAGTTTGTTTTTTCTCTACGGAACTACAGTAGATTTTCCTAACTAAAAACACTATATGAACTACTGGGCAAACTACTGAAATATAAAATATAAAGAATTATATTTTGTTTTTCTTTTATTCTACTGAATGATGCTTATTAAATTTCCAATTTGTTCAGGCTTCCATATTTTCCCCATTTCTTAAATAATGTGAGTGGTGGGTAATTTTTGGCACCTGTTTTCTATCTGCTTTACAGAGATATATTTTTCTAGTATTTGGATAAAAGTAACAATAATAACTACAGATGCTGAACATTTACTGTGTATTGGGCATGTTTTAAGCATTCTGTATGCCATTTAATGTATGTCAGATCAGTAACTGATCTCAGTAAAAGGGAAATTATTTTGAGTTAGAGGAAGAAATAACATTTCCACTTATAAATGTCCTATTTGAGCATAGATTGGCTACACAGTGATCAGGGGGCTTGTACAAATGTGACCAATAATGTAAGTTAAGAAAAGAGATACTAAACACTGTCCATCCTTCCTTTTGTGTAGATAGAACTCCCAACTGCCTTAGTACTTCAGAAATATGGAACCTAGATCATTGTTTGACCAGTTGCAGAATCTTCTGGTGCAGCTGGATGCAATGCATTTTCCTGAAGTGAGTCCATTTCTCAGAAAACTTGATAAGCATTCCTGTGAATGTGTCTGAGGAACAAACCCTTATGTGCAATGATGAGAGTTTATTCCCCTTTCAATAGTGAATATAAGTGACCCCTGAGCAATGCAGGTATTGTATAACTTATAGTCGCCTCTGCAGTTTCTCCACATTCGAGGATTCAACCAACCACAGGCTGTGTAGTATGGAAGTATTTACTATTCAAAAATACCCATGTGTGAATGGAGCCACACAGTTCAAACCTGTATTGTTCAAGGGTCAACTGGGTACTCTACTTTTTGTAGTCTCTCCTATAAGATGGAAATGGGCCATTTATTAAATCCCCAGGGAAAGGTTCAAATAAAGATTACAAATCCCTGACTTTTTAATATATGGCTAGGTAGGAATTCAACACAAGCTGGAATCAAGATTGCTAGGAGAAATATCAATAACCTCAGATATGCAGATGATACCACCCTTATGGCAGAAAGTGAAGAGGAAGTAAAAAGCCTCTTGATGAAAGTGAAAGTGGAGAGTGAAAAAGTTGGCTTAAAGCTCAACATTCAGAAAACGAAGATCATGGCATCCGGTCCCATCACTTCATGGCAAATAGATGGGGAAACAGTGGAAACAGTGGCAGACTTTATTTTGGGGGGGCTCCAAAATCACTGCAGATGGTGACTGCAGCCATGAAATTAAAAGATGCTTACTCCTTGGAAGGAAAGTTATGACTAACCTAGATAGCATATTAAAAAGCAGAGACATTACCTTGTCAACAAAGGTCCGTCTAGTCAAGGCTATGGTTTTTCCTGTGGTCATGTATGGATGTGAGAGTTGGACTGTGAAGAAGGCTGAGCACCGAAGAATTGATGTTTTTGAACTGTGGTGTTGGAGAAGAGTCTTGAGAGCCCCTTGGACTGCAAAGAGATCCAACCAGTCCATTTTGAAGGAGATCAGCCCTGGGTGTTCTTTGGAAGGAATGATGCTAAAGCTGAAACTCCAGTACTTTGGCCACCTAATGCGAAGAGTTGACTCATTGAAAAAGACTCTGATGCTGGGAGGGATTGGGGGCAGGAGGAGAAGGGGACGACAGAGGATGAGATGGCTGGATGGCATCACTGACTCAATGGAGGTGAGTCTGGGTGAACTCTGGGAGTTGGTGATGACAGGGAGGCCTGACGTGCTGCGATTCATGGGGTCGCAAAGAGTCGGACATGACTGAGCGACTGAACTGAACTGAACTGAGGTAGGAATTCAACTCTGAAATCAGAGATGATGCGAGTCAGAGTAGAAGCCAGATGTGAGCAGCTAAGTTCACTAGGAGAGAACATGATTGGAGTCCAAGAAGCAAAACTCAGAGAGCAACTAGAAACAATGTCATGAAAGTGAATCTAGAGCAGCCTTGAAACTCAGGTAGGAAAATTAAGGTCCTGAGAAGGCAGCTGTAACTTCCAATGAATCAACGGTTACTGTTAGAGAAGCATTAATGGTTCAAGATGTGGCCAGGGCACCTGAACGGGCAGATAATCCTCTGACAATATGGAGGAAGACACTTCATATAAGGCAGTCTTTGGAGTCAGTGCTGCTGGTGGCTCAGAATGGGTCAATTCCACATATCCTTTTTATACAATGCCTGCAATATACTTCCTTATTACCGTTAATAGCAAAACATGACAAGTAATACTGAGCTAATGCAGTGATGTCCTTCACTTCAGGGTTTTATGCTCTTCTTAACATTTATTTTCAGTGCTCTAACAAATGTTAAAAAAAAAAAAAAGAAAGAAATTTCACCGTGACTACAAACACCTTGAAAATGTCCACTTTCTTTTTTCTTTATTCTTCACGTGAAAGAGATATAACTACCTCTTCCTCGTCTCTCTTTCCTTGGAAGGTAAATTCAGTTGGAGCAGAAAGGCAAAACTGTGGACCCTGAAGTTTGGCCCAAAGCATCCTAATCACAGAAGCTACTAGGTCCTCATTCCAAAATTCTGTCCTGAATTCTCTACCTTGCCATCCATCTACCTCCTAAGACTTGGTTGGGGTATACTACAAAGTAGGGCCAACCTTTTCTTCCCACACCCCATGTGAATGCCAACAAAATAAAATAACATGAGGGATAGGAGAAATAATAGTATAAAGACAATCCTAGGCTTACCCAGTGAGAACACAACTGTTGATACAATCATCCAGCTTCACTACCTTCTCCACCTCCCTAAAGGGTATGGAATTGTTTTTGTTCACTCACAAAAATAATTTTACAGCAAAAACCTGTACATATTATAAAACCAAATAATTCAGCTTAATCTTGCATGGAAAAGCAACATGAAGACAAGGGAATAAGCAGATATGGAAAACTAAAGCACCAAATTAGGTGGCCTGCAAACATACAGTCATTAATTTTAGCTGCACACATACAAATGTGCCCTGTGCTGGCTGGGAATCAGAATTTACTTTTCTTCAGTTGGGTGGTTATAAGATCTCATTCTTAACCAAAATATGAGCAGTACAATTATAGTTCTGGTGTGGGAGGACACACAATATCTACCTATAGGGTCTCTGTAATAATAAGCAACAGAAATAGATACTATAGGGTAATTTCCCCCCACTATTTGATTCAGTTTTATTATCTTTGTAATTATTTAACTGTAAGTACCAGAGTAGCATTATTCCACTTATCATTATAAATACACAGCATGTCAGCGATATCATAAAATCACCTTTTGTGGACAGATTTCTATCACAGTTTTCACATGATAAATTCACTTCATTTTTTAGTACTTCTTTTTAAATTTCAGCTTCACTGAGGTATAATTGATATGTAAAATTGTAAGCTATTTAAAATATACATCATGGTGATTAGCTACATGTATACATTGTGAAAGGATTCCTCTCATCCAGTTAATTAGGGGTAATTCTTATTGTAACTCCCACCAGTCAAAATTCAGATCATGCTTTGCTAGAAGTCAAATTCCCACACTTTATGATACAGAACAATGACTTTCAAAGTATGGTCCCTGGACAAATAGCACCTAGTGTCGCCTAAGAACTTGTTAGGAAAAAGAAAAAATCTAGTTCTTGTGACTCACTCAGACCTACTAAATCAGAAATTCTGGGGGTGGAACCCAGCAGTCTATTTTCATAGGTCTTTCAGGTGATGTGACACGCACTAAAGGACAAGCTCAGGAGCAAGGGACCAAAGCTGGAAATTAAAGCTATCTGTGCCTACAACACAGAAGGATAAGCCTTGAGCCTACCCTCAGTGGAGTCAATGCAATCTGTGGACGAACCACAGACTCAAGAGGCGTTACAAAAACAATGCAAGATTTTGACAGCAGTTCAGAGTAACATCAAAGAGACTTGCCAATGACTTTACTGCTGAATGTTTCCCTTTAAATCCTTTCTATAACCCCAGTATCTACCTCCTCCTTGGTACTGGACCATTAGTGTTGGTCCAACACCAATTCCAAATAGCTCTGTCCTTTCTTCAACTCTTGTGACTTCTAAGCAAAGGAGTGCTTTTGAGATAATGCAAGTAATAAGTATTGCATTTTTTATAAAGCAATATGCTTCTTAAGGACTTGTATATAGATCATGTTATTTGATCTTCACAATTCTCCTATAAAGTTTAACCTATTGGGAACACTTCT
The DNA here is from genome assembly GCF_019923935.1 of Bubalus bubalis. Taxonomy (NCBI): domain Eukaryota; kingdom Metazoa; phylum Chordata; class Mammalia; order Artiodactyla; family Bovidae; genus Bubalus; species Bubalus bubalis. The sequence goes on along the minus strand of NC_059159.1, from coordinate 103,156,515 downwards.
AATAAAGTCCTTGACCTAACAACCACTTTTTGAGACTAGATGATATGAGGCACATTTATATAAAACTATTTCTAGCCCCTACAACTCTGCAAGCTATCCCAAGATAGCAAATATACTCAACTCAAGAATGTAGAAAATGCATTAAGACATATGCCATAACATTACATTAAAATGAAACCTTAACTATTTCATGAAGTATGCTAAATACTCTATGGATTTAATATGGTACTAGTTATTACAAAAAGTGATGGTATTGCAAGAGAGAAGCCTTCATTTTTTCAGTACTCCAAGAAGGGAAGGGAATGTATCCTCAGCATCTTTGGGGATTGGTTCCAGGACCCCCACAAATACCAAAATCCCTGGATGCTGAAGTCCCTCAGTATCCTCAAATTCTGCAATCTGCAAATATGGAGGACCAACTGCTATGACTTCAAAAATTCCTGCACTAAGAAACTCTTGTATTTTCCTCCTATAGTCCCCTATGATATCTGAACATTTGCTTTTTCTCCTGAAAAATCTATTAAGTTACATTCAAAATTCAGATAATTCAATAGGACTTTTAGGCTCTAAAACATAATTATTTAATAATCCAATAGAAGTAGTATCAATAAAATCCCCTCATTCTTGTAGATTTCCTGGTTCAGTTGTATTAGCTCTTCACCTAATGGGTGGACTGTGGGACTCAAATATCACAAGCACACTGGCCTCTATGATGTTTTCATGGTTAATGGCATTTGCAAAGACCATGTTTTATTGAGTCTGTAGTACAGTTTTAGTTTGGAGGGAGCTGTAATTTTTACGATCACTCATAGGACAGATCTTCTTCCACAGAGCATGTTTTATTCGTGAATGGACTCTCGCCAAGACCAGGCAGTGGTCCAGGCTGTCCATGATATTGTAGACTCACTAATTGTAGGCTTATCTACTTTATTAGTTCACTGAGGAGCTGATGAGAAGATCTACACAGGCATTTAGTCTTGAATGTGGCATTCACACCTTGATCTACTGGCTATAAAATACTTCTCCCTCAGATTACCACATAAACCACCTGAATTTACAGGCTGGCCTGGGGCTTTATCTATCTGGGTTACAGAACTTCTGAACAAAAGCACAGAAATATAAGGAGCCATCCTTGAGAATTACCCATCACTGCCCTGGCCTCCCTGTTAGATCACAAAATTAATCTCACTTTAACCTAGGAGCAGGCCTGGGGAGCCCTGGGATTTTAAGAATAGAAGACAAGTAAACAACTCAATTTAAAATCTTTCTCAGTGTGGCCTCAAGTGATTTTTTGGCTGCTTTAACCTGGGGCAATATTGTCTTCCAAAGAAATAAAAGTCTTACTGTGCAATCCTTTCCAATCAAACTTAGTCTTATCAACTGAAAAGTTTGTTTCAATAAGGGAAGCCAGTATGTTAGGAAACTTGCAAGACTTGTATGTATCATAACTGCCATCTTCCCTGTTCACCTTAATGCTCTGCAAACTACTCCTGTCTTGGAATCTTATAAATCATTCTCTACTAGCCTCTAAAAATTTCCATTTCAAAACCATGATTTCTTCAAACCACAAGTCCCCAGACATTGTGGCTTCTAAAAAATCATGATGTTCATGCTAAACTATTTTGATCCCTTGCCCATATACACTCAACAGGTTTCCATCAAAATATTTTATGATAAATCAATTTATTAGCACTTATAGGTATACGTTCTTAACAATCTTTAAAAAATGTTTTCTTGATTGTGTGTAATAGAATGTTAAGGGAATGACTCCAAATCCCTTTGCCATTTAACCAAGCCTTAATCTTCATCAAAATATCTTAACATTTCAGATTTTACATTGAACTAATTGATGAACAGTTTCCTTTTCCTTTGGTATTTTTTTGCTATTTGTCTTCTTTCCATAGATCTTTAGCATAGGCTTGAGACTGGTGTGAACATACACTCCTGGCAAGTAAATTTCTAAAACTATAAAAGGAAGGCTTCAGATTTTTGTGATTTAGTTTTTCCACTTGCCTTGTTCTGCTCTGGGTTTGTTGCCTTCTCAGCAAAACACAGAATATAATCAGTTTTTTTTTTTTTTCAAGTCAAGAACAAAGAAAGTAAAATAGAATCTGAGGGAAGCAGGAATAACGAAAGAAGCAGGGCAGATAAACTTTCATAGCTATAAGCTAACTGGAGAAGTAAAATTCTAGGAACACAGTTAAGCAAGATGGCCCTCTGCCTGTTCCCAATATTCCCAGAGTCACAGAAAATCTGAGTCATTGTGAAGATGCTCTGTTGACGCTGTGGTAACCTAGGCTCCTTGTCCACTCTGGCAGCTTGCCTGCCACAGTTAGAGGCTCAAAACTAAGAGCTCTTTTTGAAGATCAAATGCAGAAAAGCATCACAAACAAAAAGAGGAATTCTGTTTGGAATGACAAAGCCATTTTAAAAAGCTTTAACAATACTACCAGACATCCAAAACCACACAAGACAAATGTGACTCCTGAGTTTTGAAAGTGAGTCATATACTGCATGCCACATACAGCAAAGGTACTGTTTTTCATAGACAAAGATAGCATGGCTTCCCAAACCCATTTCCAGGAGGTTTAAACTCAACAAGGCTAGCCCCTCACCATAAACTATTTATATTGGATGTTGGGCCATTTTTCAATTGATTTCTGTTTAATTTTATCTCTTTAATTGTTGGGTTCCAGGTATTTAATAAGATTATGGATTTATGGACTGAATAAGTAGGGATATAGCCTAAAGGCTGTTTCAAACTGATTGTAATTTAATTCGTGAGAATAAATGTTCATATATCAAATGTTTGGCAAATCAAACAGACATATGTGCAAACAAAAGCTAGTCATGCTTTTTCATGTATATATCTAATACAAAATATTTGAGTGTTGATAACATTGTACACTGGCATATTTCATGTGTGTACCTGCACTCAAAACCTTTGTCAGACTTGGTCAGCCTTTCAAATAACTTTTCATCTAATCTCTTATGGTCTCAAAAGCTAAGGCTTTGTTTTCTCCAAGAGTAAGTACCCAAAGCAACTGATAAAGGGCCACCAACACTGGGACAACGTTAAGGATGTCTTGATGACTGGCCCTTTTAAAACATTTGCTTAATACTCTTTCCTGTGCCTTTGGATCAGTTGAGAACTGTCAAATTTAAAAAGTTATACAAGCATGGCTTTCTCCTGTTCCACTGTTATGCATCAGTAAATCCTTCATTCTTTATGGCTTATTAGTATGTTTAAAAAGAAAAAGCAATCTGCTGCCAAAACCTGGCGCTGGAACCAGATGGGGTGGGAGTAGAATTTGTAATTCACAGAAAACAGAAAATTCCCATTGTCTGGAGTGTGGAGTTGTGGGATTTTTGCTTTCATATTCATAGCATATGAAGCACAGTAAGAGCTTTCCATATATGAAGACTATAACCAACCACGTTTGTACCAGTACATCACCATTATAGAGAGTGGAAAATGCACAAAAGCCCAGGCTAACAAAGTAAATGAAAAAAAAAATATCCTTATTGAATAATAATCCTTTCTCATTTTTCACTGCATACATAACATTTTTCTAAATGTAGAGTCATCTATTATTCAAACCTAGGCAGACGGAAGCTATTCTGGGAGTGCCATCCTATCCCTCCGCCCCCAGTGGTTGACAAACACTAATGGACATTCTTACAAATTGATTTACTGATGTGATTTTTTTTTCTGAGAGATATGGGACTGGCTTCCTTTTGCAATGCAAAGACAACAATGACTGCTCCGTTAAGAAATCCACAGGCAGCCTGTTACCTGCTTAAGGGGGAAAGACTTCCTTTGAGTGTCGATAAAGTTAATAAATTTAAGATACCTGGGAGGGTTGGGTACATTGAATTTTTGGCAGAAAGCCAGGACTAAAAGAGCTAATGTATTATTTTACTTTGTTTCTTTATGAGAAGAAACAGTCTGCTGACAAACCCAGCTTAGGAATCAGATGGGAAGGACAGGAGGGGGATAAATTGCAGTTTACTGATAAATACAGATGATCTTAGAAGCATTTTCATATATGCATTCCCTTTAACCAGAGTCAAGGGCCTAGACAAGGACAGTTGATGTGGTTGGGTCTGCCTTTGCTGAATTTGCTGATATTACCTGGATAGAGGTCAGGCCCGGGCTCTGGGGAGCATCCCACCGCCCTATCGACAGCGTCTCGTGGGGAGGTGGAGGGCTGCAGGGGCTGCACCGTGAGGCAGTCTGTGAGCAGGTCGGAATGGAGCTCTGCACTGGACCGCAGCTAAGAGAAGGAGAAAACAGAAGACAGATGGAAAAGGAAGGCTATTCCTCAGAATACTTTTTTCTGGAAAGGATATCATGCCCTAAGGTTCATGCACAAATATTTATCAAGTAACAACTACAGGTTAGGCACTGGACTTAGAGAGTCAATACAAGGGTCAGCTTTCCAATTCTAATAACACCTGGCAGGTGTTTCAGGAAAAATGTGGCTAGAGGCAGATTTTATTTCAGGCCTTGATATTTCCACTTCCGGGAACCCAACTTCCTATTATGTTTTCTTTGATTTGCTCTGTATCTAATCAGAACTTGTAGTGATATCAAAAACAAACTCAAGTATATTTAGTCCATATTGTAAAGTGTTTTTAAAATACAGAGATAAAATAAGATGAAAATATCTTAGAGATAATTAAGAATGCCCACTGAGATTTGACACCTATAGATTTTTTGGAACATGATAACAAGAAAAACCAACGTCATTACAAGCAATAAACTATCCCAACAGTAAGGTACATAAAAAAATTAGACTTCATTTTATCACAATAACACCATAAATTCTTTATATATTAAAGAGCCATAAAAATATCAGAATAAAGTATAGATACAAAGTTATGTGATTTATTTATGAAACAGAATTTTGTAAGTGTAATCTGAATGGAAAAAAATCACAATGGAAGATTTAGTTATATAAAAATACCAACCTGTTTGTCTAAAAACATAATATCTTTAAAAATCTAGACATATATTTGTCACAGATATTACAAATAGTTATCATCTTCTGTCCTCTTTAAACATATATGTTCTCTGTTTAAAGGGAACATATAAGTTGATTTTGCCTTCATCAAGATAAAACTAACCCTTTAGATATAGGACTTGAATATACTTACTTATTCAACAATTATTTAATGAGCATTAGACACTCTCTCAGAGAAGGCAATGGCACCCCACTCCAGTACTCTTGCCTGGAAAATCCCATGGACAGAGGAGCCTGGTAGGCTGCAGTCCATGGGGTTGCGAAGAGTCAGACATGACTGAGCAACTTCACTTTCACTTTTCACTTTCATGCATTGGAGAAGGAAACGGCAACCCACTCCAGTGTTCTTGCCTGGAGAATCCCAGGGACGGGGGAGCCTGGTGGGCTGCCGTCTATGGGGTTGCACAGAGTCGGACACGACTGAAGCGACTTAGCAGCAGCAGCAGCAGCAGACACTCTCTAGACTCTAGAGATACTGTCTTATGGAACTTACACTCTAGAGGGGAAGCAGATGATGAACAAATAAAATATATAACACAGCAGATAGTGATAAATGCTATAGAGAAGAGTGATAGAGAGAAGATATACAATGAGTTAGAGACAAGCGATGGCAACCTGAGATGGGGGGGTCAGAGAAAGTCTGTTGGAGATGGCACTGGCAAAAAGCCTTGAGAGAAGTGAGGGAGTGAGCCCTGCAGATGTATGGAGGAAGAACTTGCTTGCCCTGTGGTGTGTCTGGATTATGTGATGAACAGTAAGGCAGGAGTGGAGGGAGTCTTGGGCCCGGAGTAGAGAAACAGGAAAAAGCCGAGGTGTAAGTAGGGGAAAGAGGGAACAGGCTTAGTGTCCCTCTCTTTCTTCCTCTCAGATGAGTAGATTAGAAAAGGGCCTCCCACATCATTTAAAGCTTCGAAACATGCCCAGTCTAGAAATTATCAAATGAGTGAGGGAGGAAGTAGACAGCAGGATCTCCAGGGAAGAGACCAATTCACCATACAGCACTTCACATGAACAAAAATTTTAAAAAAAGAGAAACAAAAATGAGAATAAACCTAAAAAATATTCAGCACAATTGCAAAGAAATAAATGCAATGCTATAACTTTTAAAAATTTTATCAAATTATCAAAACTTTACAAAAGAGGTAGTTGTAGTGAAGGCAGAGTGAGAGAAGCATCCTAAAACACTGCTGGTTGGAGTGTACATTGTTACAAACTTTCCACATGATTTGGAGGAATACTTTCTTAAGACTCATAATTGAAATTATTTGTTCTTAGAATTTCTTAAGGAAATAGCCAGAAAAGTGAAGAAAGATTTATATTCTTTATATTCACCATTCTAGTGAGACACAGAACTGCTGCTGCTGCTGCTGCTGCTAAGTCGCTTCAGTCATGTCCGACTCTGTGCGACCCCACAGATGGCAGCCCACCAGGCTCCCCCGTCTCTGGGATTCTCCAGGCAAGGACACTGGAGTGGGTTGCCATTTCCTTCTCCAATGCATGAAAGTGAAAACTGAAAGTGAAGTCACTCAGTTGTGTCCGACCCTCAGCGACCCCATGGACTGCAGCCTCCCAGGCTCCTCCGTCCATGGGATTTTCCAGGCAAGAGTACTGGAGTGGAGTGCCATTGCCTTCTCCGAGACACAACACTATTTATAGCAATATTAAAAATTAGGAAAAATTACTTAAATGTCTAAGAAAGTGAAAGTGTCAGTCACTCAGTCATGTCCAACTCTTTGCAAGTCCATGGACTGTAGCCTGACAAGCTCCTCTGTCCATGGAATTCTTCGGGCAAGAATACTGGGGTGGGTAGCCATTCCCTTCTCCAGGGGATCTTCCCAACTCAGGGATCGAATCTGAAGCCACCAGGGAAGCCCTAATTACAGCTGATAAATGACGCCACATCAATTTGATGGAATATTATGCAACCATTAGGATGATATTCATGAATATAAAGGCAAATCAAAATTATGTATACAAAGTGATAACAATTATGTTAAAACACAGCTAAAATACTGTAAGGAAATATAATTCAATATTAAAAATCATTTTTGTCCTCAGAGCAGTATCATGAATTTATTTCCTCTGTTTTCTTTTTATTCTTTCCTCAGTTTTCCAAACATTCCAGTGATGTGCTGGAGCTGGCTTGCACCAATCTAAGAATGCCGATTGTGTCTACTTTTCCCAAACTTGCAATGACGTCATATTGATAGCATTTACACTATGGAAACTGACAAATACTACAAACGGGCTTTCCCATGTGGAGAGCTGGTTGTTGCCAGCACAATGACTCTGATCAGAAAGAAAAACATACACACAGATACAAAACATCAGTAAGTTACTATTTAGAGAACAGTATTTCTTGGAACTGAAAAAGCTTTATGAAGAGACAAACACATGTCCAGCTCTTAGTCCAAGAATCTGAAAATGGCACAGCGACCCTAAGTTTAGGGAAGCAGCGTTTAACACATGTAGTGAACAAGACAATTATAATCTCAGCTTTGCCACATTGGAATGTCTGCCCAAGATTATCTGAGTTAATGCCTAACTCTCTCAGGGCCTTTGGAAGGTATGTTTGATATTTTGGTACTAACCTAACACATGCCATGTAAGAAAAACTGGAAAAAAATCAAGCCTTAGAATGAGTTCTGGTGATCACTTTTAATTTATCTTTCATTGTTAAAATGTGATCTGGGGCCCACATGTTCTACTAAGAGTAGACATGAACATCTCTCTGCTTTCTATTACCAACTACTCTAGGGTTTTACAGACATGAGTATTGATGAGGTCTTTCCAAGGAATTTCACGGCCACGGTTACTTCTGGAGTTAAAGGCAGGCAATTCTTCACTAGCTACAAGTATTCATGTTTTCCAAGAGTGTGATTCCATACAACTTTGTGGTGAGAGTTAATTTGGTTTTCTCTGGGATTAGACATGGTTCTACAAAGTGCTTCTTAAATTGAACAAGCCTCAAGGACTTTTTCTTTTTTTTTGCTTAAGGTCCTTGAAGACCTTATGCAAAATTTCCAAAGCAGGGCCATATGCTTAGAAATGCAGTAATGGTATTTAAGTTTAGTATCCTTCTCTCTCTCCCAGATTATTAGACAAAGAAAAGGACTTCCAGATCATTTAAGGTTCTTAAACATTCTCCACCCAGGAATTATCAAATGGGTGAGGTAGGAGGCACACAGAAGAGTCTCCCAGGAGAGCTATCTTTCCATATATCTGTATTATGGTTTTATATTTGGAGTGAGAAATCCAATTATTTATATAAAGCAGTATCTTCTTAGCTCTCAAGAATATAAAAAAGATAGAGGAAACTTTTTCAATGGGGGATGGTCTCTAACTGTGAATCTCAAACCTGGACATGAAACTTTTTCAATGGGGGATGGCCTCTAACTGTGATTCTCAAACCTGGACATGCATCAGAATCACCTTCACGCTCCACTGCAGAACTGATGACTCAGTGGGTGTGCAGTTCATTTCTGTGAAGTTCCCAGGTCATGATGATGTTGTTGTCTGGGAACCACACTTTTGGAACCACTAGGAATCCTGATAAGAAGATGCTCTAAGAAAATGCCGATTAGAAGAGATGAGACTTTTCTGGTCATGAGAAGAGAAAATGAATTGCAGAAATAAGGGATTATAAAGCCAAACTGACTTTATGAAGTCATAAAGTCATAAAGTCACATAATGACATGAACCTCATTTTATTTTCTTAGGCTCCAAAATCACTGTGAATGGTGACTGCAGCCATGAAGTTAAAAGATGCTTGCTCCTTGGAAGAAAAACCATGACAGACCTGGAAAGCATATTAAAAAGTAGAGACATCACTTTGCCAACCAAGGTCCATATATTTAAAGCTATGGTTTTTCCAGTAGACATGTATGGATGTGAGAGTTGGACCTGAAGAATGGATGCTTTTGAATTGTGGTGCTGGAGAAGATTCTTGAGAGTTCCTTGGACTGCAATGAGATCAAACCAGTCCATCCTAAAGGAAATCAACCCTGAATATTCATTGGAAAGACTGACTGATGCTGAAGCTGAAGCTCCAATACTTCGGCCACATGATAGAGCAAACTCGTTGGAAAAAAAACCCTGATGCTGGGAAAGATTGAGGATAGGAGGAGAAGTGGGCAACAGAGGCTGAGTTGGTTGGATGGTATCACCAACTCGATGGATATGAGTTTGAGCAAGCTCCGGGAGACAGTGGACAGGGAAGCCTGGCGTGCTGCTGTCTATAGCGTCACAAAGACTCGGGCTTGACTTAGCAACTGAAAAACAACAACATGAGCCTCATGTAACCATTTCTTATTATGTTTCCCTTCAGATCTCATAATAATAAATGGTTATATGAAGTTCATATCATGAGAACAATTTGGATTTTTATACTGTTGCGGGGATAAAAAGGGTTAAAAATGTTCACCCCAGTTTAATACTTGCCCTTACAGGACAGCAAAGACATGCCCTTTATGGAGCCTTTACTGTTCTTTACATACAAGAAACAAATATCCCCTCCTTTCATTTGGGACACCAGTCCGGAAAGGCAAAGACAAGAAGGCAAGAAGAGTTTCCGTGATGTGATTCCACTACATACCAAAGATAGGTATTTCCACAAGGCCTCGACAAAACCCTTTGCTCCTCTCAAGAGCACTGTCTCGCTGTCTGCAAACATCCCATTTATTATGCTGTTCATTCCTTTTGCCTGGAATGGCTTTCCCTCCTCCCAGTAGAATTCCTCCAAGACCCAATTTATGGCTCCCTCCTGAATGAAGCCCCCTCTGACCAGGTCAGCCCACACAGGGCCTCCCATGGTGTATGGAGAGCTGCAGAGTCTGCTCTCAACAACCCTGCAACCGGATATATGTTTAAGGCTTTGTTTCTTGTTATGAGTCTAGTCTGCAGTATTATGAAGTCCACAAGGACCTGGTTAGCTGATTGCTTTTCTAACTTTCAAAACCCCATGGCACCTGGCAGGGTGGGACCAGCATCTGGGTAAATCATTCAGTGCCAACTGGATTTGTACGAATGAGACACAATACTTTATCTAAAGGACGGTACAATCTCTAGTGGTGTGTGGATGTGTTTAAAAAACACACTTGGTCATGTCTTAATTACCTCTCCTGAAGGAGAATTTTAAAAGATACAGCAAAGGTGTGCATGTTAAGTCACTTCAGTTGTATCTGACTCTGTGTGACCCTATGAACTGTAGCCTGCCAGGTTCCTCTGTCTATGAGATTTTCTAGGCAAGAATACTGGAATGGGTTGCCATGTCCTCCTCCAGGGGATCGTCCCGACCCAGGGATTGAACCCATGTCTCTTTTTTCTCCTGCATTGGCAGGTGGGTTCTTTACCACTAGCACCACCTGGGAAGCCCCAGAAGATACAGATCATAGTTAGTATATGGGAAAGGCTGCTGCTGCTCTGCCCAGATCCCTTCTGATCCCTTGGATTAGCTCTGAACTGCCCTGTCTCCTAACTTTACTGTGCCCACCACCACCCCCAGCTTCTGCATACTTTATAGCTAACAGACACCACCCGCGCCCCCAACCAATACACAAATGCATGACCAACCAGTGCTTCTTAGCGCCAAAGTGGGACAAACTCTGAAGTGTAAATTATACTCCAGAGCTCCCAGTAGGGTCGTACATGTTTATAGCTTTAGCTCCGTTCTTCATGCTCTCCTGTATTCTCCTGGGAGCAGTTCTTTAACAAATCACAGGCACCTGGATCTTTGGCTCACAGTCTGCTTCTGGGAGCACCCAACTTAGTAAATACCCACAAATCCTTTTTATTTGTCTCAGGAATTCAAAGAGCCAATCAGCAGCACTCATAGATGCTCACACACACATACTGTTTCCTTTTCTTCAGCTCCTGCTCTGCTCAAACACAGGTATAGTATAGTAACTATATGTTTAATGAAAGTAGGGTGTTCTGGGCTATTATCTCTCCTCTGTGCTCAGTCATGTCCAACTCTTTGCAACTCCATGGACTGTAGCCCACCAGGCTCCTTTGTCCATGAAAATTTCCAGGTAAGAATACTGGAGTGAGTTGCCATTTCCTTCTTCAGGGGATCTTCCCAACCCAGGGATTGAGCCCATGTCTCTAGCATCTCCTGCATTGGCAGGTGGATTCTTTACCACTGTGCCACCTGGGAAGCCCCTGGGGCATTATGGATGTTACTAAAAGCATAATTGTGGAGTCTAAATTAAAAACAAAACCCTAATTTACAAGAATAATTAGCATTCAAAAGAGCCTCAGACATCACTAGGGCCAAACCTCTATCTTATGTACTACTGCCCTATAGCAACCCCAGTAGATGGCTCTCAGACTGATTCCCTATGGTAACAGGCAACTTCCTTACCTTGGCAGTTAGCTTTCATTTCAGATAGTACCAACTATCAAGAGTTTTATTTCATACTCAGTCCTGATCTAGCCCTCAGCAACCTATTAGGATTGCATGTGTCCTCCTCTTCATAGGGAGCTTCCCTGGTAGCTCAGACGGTAAAAAATCTGCCTGCAGTGCAGAGACCCAGGTTCAACCCCACGGAGAGAGGAGCCTGGTGAGCTACAGTCTCAAAGAGGACACGACTGAGTGACTAATACTTTCACTCTTTCTCTTCGAAAACCTGCAGTAAGGTTCATGGACATACTAGGAAGAAAAGAGACATCTCTGAGTCTCAGAAACCAACCTGTGAATCTTTGAGTGTTAATAATCCTGATCATTAATGACCCATTTTAGGGCTTAATTTCTTGGCCTATCCAGGTGCAAGTAAACAAACTGGCTCCTTAGCTTGCATACAATCTCCCATTATGAAATATTTGTTCTAAATGATAGTTTTTCAACGTTAATAATGAAATCACGCATCAAGTCTTGACAAGGTTCCCGCATTTGGTAACTTGAGCTGCTTTCCTAACAACGCAGCGATTTTTCCTAATAGCTAAAAACAAGGTACCGTCAATTGTGATTTGTATTTGTTTTTTTGTTCAAGACTATTCTGTTAATGTTTATAAGCTCTTGAAACAAGAGACGGAAATTCTACTCCCATCATTTTCTCATTTCAGATATGATTGAATAATCGTCCAAGATTAAGTGAGTCAAGTGGAAATAATTAGGAAAGGGAAAAAGGCCCAGATTCTTCAATTTTTGGTTCCATTACATTTTATTCCAAGAGCAAAGGCATTCTGTTATTCTGAAGCAAGACATACTTCCAAAGAGAAAGAGGTACAATCAAAGGCCTTTTGTTTTCCCTTTCTCCAATGAGCATCCTCTATCTGGGCTGTGCATGTTTATGCATCATCTTGCAGGGACTCCTTTGTTCTCCAGAAATCAAATGCCACCAAAATATGTTTCTGAAGAAACTCAGCCAGAAGAAAAAACAAATAGGATTCTTTTTCAGAGGGTTAAGGTTTAGTACCAGAACATTCTCATCAAGCATTCTCTATGACACTTTGAGCAATGTGGATCCTGGGGAATTAACTCATTACCAAAAGGCTTAAAAATAATTACAATGAATTAACCTATTATATTAATTACAATTAATTTCCAGTTGAATCGAAAAATTCTCTCTCTAAGGGCTTCCTCAGCCCTGACATTTATGAAGTGGCTTTGGCATATCATAGGTAATTAATCTCCAACAATCTGTTATCAAACTCATTTCCTCTGGGAATGACCAATTTGCAAAGAAGAAAAGAAATGAGAGTGCAGACTTAGAAAAAGAGTATTAGAAGAAACTTCTTCGTGAACAAGAGGTACAGGCCAGCTGGACACCTTGCATTTCTATAATAGGAAGTACCTATTTGGTTAGCACTGACTTGAGAGGCCAAACATTTTGTCTTCATGAACATGCCAAAATATCTCAATAGATATACATACCAGGGTATATGTCTCAATAAGAGACATGAAAAATAAATTCCTGTATAGATACAACATAATTACTGGCTATCTAGTAAAAAATGGTGATTGATGAAACAATTTCAGAGTAAGAAGAACAAATGTTATGCATCAGGGCTATAATAATGCTGTCCAAAGGAACTTTCTTGGATGATAGAAAAGTTCTGTAGAGTACTAGTTTGTAGGCATTAGTCACGTGTGATTAAAAAACACTTGAAATGTAGCTAGTGCAACTGAGGAAGCAAACTTCATTTTATTTTAACCTAATTTTAATTAGTTTACATTTAAATGTAGGATAGCAAACTGCCAACTTAGTGCATGTCATGGTGGCAGTTCAGCCTTTTCTTAAATCCCTTCAATGACAGGGAACTCACTCTCTTACAACTCACTGTGTTCCACTGTTAAATAGGTCTAGTCATTAGGAAGGTCTGCCTCAAGTTGATCTGTAATCTGCCTCCCATAATTTCCACTCACTGGAATTTATTCTTCCCCTCTTCCCTCAGACCACATAGAATAACTCTGTTCATGGTCTACTTTATATTTCTTTTAATATATGAGAAGCCTCAAAATGCTGCAGTGTCACAGAATTTCAGCCCTAAAAGTGGCTGTAATTTAGTTTCTTTGTCAGTCCTTCCTTAGCAGTTGTTTTCTTTCCCTCCAGGTTGAATATCTTTAGTTTTTAATATAGATAAGAGTAATGTTAAGTAGGAGGAGCTTCGGTCTCTTAGTCTGACAAATTGTGGTTCAGCTACCAAGTGATCCAAGGCAGATACATTCACTTGTCGGAGTGTAGTTTCCCTTCTGTAAAATGAAGATGATATCACTGAGCCATCTTGGTTGCTTTAAGAAATAAATTAGATAATATTTAGAAAGTTCTTGAAACTCTGCTTGGAATGCTGAAGTCATCTAAAACGTCAGTCCCTGCTTTCTCATGCAGCATATTCTTACGTTCACCACACCAGTTTCTCTTAACACTGGCATTCACTGGATAGCTAAATACGCAAATGCTATCCCAATACTAATACAGTGAACTAGCTGTTTGACCAGGAGAGAGTATAATAGAACAAACACATCCCTCGTTCCAAATGTTCCACTTCTATCAATTCAACCTAAAGAATCGTTTCTTAAAATCCATGTTATACTATTCACTCATTCACTCATTCCATTTACTGAATTCCTTACTGTGCTCCCCAAAGTATACTAGGCCTAGAAGATAAAGTCATGCCCAAGATAACCTAGTTCCCTGCCCTTGCAGAGCTTATAGTGCAGCTCAAATAAAACTTGTCATTGGGTAAAATTCTTAGACCTTTTTTCATATGTGATGCTCTTTATTTCTGACGGCTCTTTATATTCAGAAGCTAGCTTTTTAAAGATCCATTGCCATTTGGTGGCACAGAAGCTCTTGGCTGCATTTCATTTGATTCTATCACTCAGCTGGTTACCACAATCCCCATTTCAGGGCCATTTACAAACGTAATTAAAATATTCTCTGCCATCAAAGATGATGTTAAATGATGATTCTAAATTTCCATCCAAGAGTGAGTTATCTCTGGAAAATAGCCCATACTCTATTGACATTAACAGACATTAACAGCTCTCTAAGCCATTAACAGTCACTTAAATAATAGTTTATGATATGGGTCGTGAAAAATAAGAATATGGGCTCTGGACCCAAAATTACCTGGATTTGAGCTTCTGTACCCTTACTTATGAAATGTTAGACAACTATTAGGTAGTTAAACAAATATCTTTAGCTCAGTTTTCTCTGTACAATGTGGGTAATTTATAAGGTTTATTTTGGGGATAACAGATAACATGAGATAATTAGCTATTTCACCAATAATGGTATAAGTCAATGTTTAACACATGCTAACTACTATTTCTATTCTTATTTTTTTCCCATTAATATCCAGTGTGGAAACATTTATAGCACTCTATTACATGTACCTTTATTTTCTTTTTTCTCCCATCCATCTTTAGATGTTTTTCTCTTTATTATTATCATACAATAACACAGCAATATGACAAAGGAAAAACAATGGAGACTTTGGGGTCACGTAGATAAAAGTTCCAACTTCATCTCTGCTACCCACTAACACATCGCCTTTGACAAGATATTTAACCTTGAAAGGCTTCCGAACTATCCTCTGTAGAATGGTGGTGATAACACCAACAATATGGGGTTATTATAGGATTACAAAAGGTGATCAACAGAAAGTGACTAGCATAGTACAATGTTATTATTATTTTTTTTGCTCAAGAAGAAAAACTATTATAATTGTTAGGACTGATACTTGTTATTGCTTAGTCACATAAACTCAGTCTGGGGCCAAACAGTGCCTTAATGAAGATATTAGCACAGTTTTTGCAGAATGAATATTATTCAAATTATTCTCTTAGAAGACTGTAGCTAGCTTTTACTCAATTTTCTAGTTGGGCTTTTTCAAATCCAATTATATTAGAAATCAAAACCAACAACAAAACATTTTCAGAATACTCTGGAGGATTTTAATACTTATATAGATGTCCTATTTACCAAAATGTGTACAACTATCTAGCTATCCTAAATCAGATCAGATCAGTCGCTCAGTCATGTCCGACTCTTTGCGACCCCATGAATCACAGCACGCCAGGCCTCCTTGTCCATCACCAACTCCCGGAGTTCACTCAGACTCACGTCCATCGAGTCAGTGATGCCATCCAGCCATCTCATCCTCTGTCGTCCCCTTCTCCTCTTGCCCCCAATCCCTCCCAGCATCAGAGTCTTTTCCAATGAGTCAACTCTTCGCATGAGGTGACCAAATTACTGGAGTTTCAGCTTCAGCATCATTCCTTCCAAAGAAATCCTAGGGCTGATCTCCTTTAGAATGGACTGGTTGGATCTCTTTGCAGTCCAAGGGACTCTCAAGAGTCTTCTCCAACACCACAGTTCAAAAGCATCAATTCTTCAGTGTTCAGCTTTCTTCACAGTCCAACTCTCACATGCATACATGACCACAGGAAAAACCATAGCCTTGACTAGATGAACCTTTGTTGGCAAAGTAATGTCTCTGCTTTTGAATATGCTATCTAGGTTGGTCATAACTTTCCTTCCAAGGAGTAAGCATCTTTTAATTTTATGGCTGCAGTCACCATCTGCTGTGATTTTGGAGCCCAGAAAAATAAAGTCTGCCACTGTTTCCACTGTTTCCCCACCTATTTCCCATGAAGTGATGGGACCGGATGCCATGATCTTTGTTTTCTGAATGTTGAGCTTTAAGCCAACTTTTTTGGGGAATTGAAAGTAAAAGTATGTTGAAATCAGAAAGGCATGCAGGTTGGATTTTCTGCATTGTTTACATTTGTGAAAACATCACTTTCCTCCTAAGTCAATATTATTCTAAAATTGACACCAAGAATCCTACTTTTTTTTCTCATTGGAAAATGATACACAACTGAACATAGTCAAGGTAGATTCAAATGCATTTGGAGGAACATCTAAAAACCTTAAATTGAAGGGTAGATTCTTTTTTAGACAAATACAGAAATATTAACATGGAATTTCATGCAACCAGGAAAGACATCCTCCTTTACCCTTTGAGGCCAGGTTATAAGGCTGTAAAGACTCAAAGGAGGACGAAAGGTTTGCTTCTATCACGGCTTCATAAATTCCTCCTGACACCAGCTCATTGCCCTAATGTGACCACACACATTCCATCCCATGCAGTCAAGTGTGGCATTTTCTTTCTATTCAAGTATTCTCAAGGTTTAATTAAAGCAGCCAGCTATCTAGTAATTACGTCCCCCGTCCATCTTCCCAGCTTCTTATTGTCTTCCTTTGAATTGATTTCTGACTACAGCCCTTCATATGCTACAGTTTAGTGTGGGGAGAGACTAACTGCAGAAGTTATTTTTCCTTCCTTTCATTTAATTGAAACAGATTGTTTGAAAAAGATTTAAGGCTGATTTTCACATAGATCAGTGTTTGGACAATTTTTAAATACCTGCTTCTGAAAGTTGAAGGCTGTCATTTCAAAGGAGAGCACTTGCTTTCTCTTCTCCCATCCATCCTCTACTCAGCAGTCAGTTTAATTTCCCCCAAGGACACTGCTGACAACAGCACCCCTGCTTCAGATCCCTCTAGAGACTCTCCACCAAGCACTGTTCACGGCCCAAACTCCCAGGCCTAACACGGGGCTCTCCCCCAGCAGTGTGCTTTCGCGGCCCTTGCCTGTGTCACACAGAGCCAACACATCCTCCCCTCTACCTGGTGTCCATTCGCATTCAAGTCTCATGCTGTCCTTCTGGCCACGTGCTTCCCTCATCTGGAGGCCCCTTTTCTTCAGTCTCTGCATATCTACACTATATCCTGCATATTCTTCAAGGTCCAATTCAATGTCACTGCTTCTTCGAAGTCGTCTCGCATCTCTTCATTCCAAAATAATTTCTTCCTTTTTAGACGTTGCAACAGCAATTGCTCTGTATCACTCTGATAGTACTGTGGTTTTCTACATTCTGTAATACTTATTTATACATTATATATGTGTGTTTGTGTCACAGAGGATACAGTCTCCTTGTAAATGGAAACCATGTCTGTCTAATCATGTAAGCTAAAACAGTGTTTCTTTTCACATGAAAGGTACTCTATAAATGTTTGGGGAAATGTGTGAGCAAATAAAGGAATGAATAATAAACAAATCAATAGCTGCTAAGGATTTATTAATTCTTTAGGGCAGCCCCTAAAGACAGATAAAATCATGTCTTCATTGCAATGCAAAGGGGGGAAAAAAGAGTGAGGTAGCATACCAAAATTATCAACTAAGAATGAAACAGGAACTAAACAAGTGAAATCTTAAAAGAAGTTTTTTTTTTTTTTAAGATACTTGGAAAGTTTAATTTCTTATACTACTCAGTCCCTGTTTACACCAGATTTCACTAGATAACAGTATTCACATTTATATATTGCTTATTGGAAAGTGTAAATGAGCAGTCTTTCCAATAGGAAATGTTCATTCATTACTTGTGTATTTCCCATCTCTGATTCACCTGGAAGGGCTGGGAACAAATCCAACTTTCTACCCTCTGTTAAAGATTCAAGGTCCAGCATAAAGTTGAGAAGCAGAAGATGGAAATTTCAAGCTGATTGGACCTGAAACGACACACTCTAGCCTCCTTTTAGACAACACACACAGACAAGACCCTCCATCTTCTGGACCCTGGTTGAGTAAGTGACCAGTTGTGGCCCTGGTCTCCCTGGTCACCGCTCCACATTCAGCTTTTAGCGGTTCCAGGATCTCTTCACCCCTGAGGTAATGCCAACCAAAGTAAGAGCATGCCCATAGTATTATTTTTGTCAAGGCATAGAAGAATTTTACTGAAGGTCATTCTCCCACTCTCACCTGAGGACTGTATATCTTAGAATGATGCATGAATCTCATGAACTTCTAACACTTCAGTGAAATGAAGCTCTTCTCTTTGGTCACGGAAAAGGAGGCCTGGTTCAGAGAAGTTCTTTAGAGTAAAGCCTGAGACTGGACTCCTCTAGAGACTTCCTATGGTCTTTGCAGCTTCTGCCAAAGTTATTTTCGTGTTTGCTGCTGCTAAGTCGCTTCAGTCATGTCCGACTCTGTGCGACCCCATAGACGGCAGCCCACCAGGCTCCCCCATCTCTGGGATTCTCCAGGCAAGAACACTGGAGTGGGTTGCCATTTCCTTCTCCAATGCATGAAAGTGAAAAGTGAAAGTGAAGTTGCTCAGTCGTGTCTGACTCTTAGCGACCCCATGGACTGCAGCCCACAGGTTCCTCCATCCATGGGATTTTCCAGGCAAGAGTGCTGGAGTGGGGTCGCATTGCCTTCTCCTCCTTTGGACACTGACATTACTTGGTCTTTCTTCTTATCCACCCCCTGCAGTGAACTTCAATTCCCTCTCCAAAAAAACTTACCACACCCTAGAAATCCAGACTAGAAAGTAAAAAATCCAAAGACAGCATGGAAGGATAATGATGGCTGCCAGCACAGTGTGTGTGACATTACATCTCAGAAACTCTGTCTGACTACGCTAACCTTGCTGGTTCTAACAGTATGGGGAGAGATGAGACTAGGTCAAACTGAGGAAGCAGAAACAGGTGCTGTCAGTATTGCTTGTTGTCCCCTTAGCTGGAGAACATGATGCTATTTTTCTTCCCCAGATGTTCTGCCATCTATAAGACTTAGAACGTACGCTTTCGTTCTCAAGGTCTACAAGGAACTCCAGGCTCAGTGGTCTGCTGTGTCTAACTCCACTCTCAAATGCTCTAGTCCTCATGTTGCTTGTCTGTCATTATTATTAGCACCCCCTTGGGAAGATATTATTGGAAGTAACTTCACATTCTGACAATGCAAGGAGCTAGTACAAGTTCTAGCTACTTCAGATCTCTGTAAAGAGCCCTGTGCGCTGGTAACTTTTAGCCCACTAGAAATATGTATATACATATATATACATGTGTATACATACACACACACACAGCACATATACTGAGGAAAGGAAAAGTGCCATCAAAAGACATATGCCCTTTTATCCCCATAATCCTTCAAAGTAGAACAAGGGAAAACAGATGTGCTGCAGAGTCAATCAACATTTAAAGCCAGTGTAGGGGGCATATTTTAGGTCTGACTTTAAGGGGGAAAATATAGGTATTTTATTTTTAAATAGAAATTAAGAAATCAGCAGGGCTCCATGTAAAAGCAAATCTTACAAACAAAAAATAGACACTAAGAAATAATAATTTATCCTTCTGAGAATTCTGTTTTATTGTCCACAGAAAGCAAAGTCTGTGCTTTTTAGCAGAAACCCAAGAGTCTGTTGACAATGGAAAGCACACATCTTTGTGAAGCTCCCACAGTAATCAAACTTCAAGGAAAGGTAGTATGCGAAATACAGGCGACTTAATTTTTCCCTAGTATTTTGAAGATCAAAAGAATATCTCTATTCTACCAATAAGATACTCCCCCAACCAGTCTTCTACCACCCCACTGGGGGAACCAAGCAAATTCCTTGGTTTCTCATGTCATTACCACAGGCTGAAATGATGTAACAATAATAGCAAACGGGGTGTCCCCCTGTGCCAACTCTCTAATCAGTTTCAAAGTATGTTTTGTAGATTCTCACTGACACCACTCAAAGGAACTGGTCACTTGTGGTCTCAAAAGTTTTACAACAAATTGTGTGATTAAATTCTTTAAATACGTCTGTCCATTACTAATCCTCTTTTGCCAACATCCTTTTCAGAGAAAAATTGCGGCACTCCATGGTGCCTGATTTATATTTCATTTTGAGAACAGGAAGTAAAGGGATTAAAGTTAAGGATTAAAACACTTACTCTTTACTGCATTTTTTTTTTTTAACCTCTTGAATGGCTTCCTGGTTGCCATGGCTACTCTTCACTGGTCCTTAGTCTTGAATGCATGTCTTTGCATTAATAAAATATTTTAAATGCAATTTCATGGAAAACAATAGGGAAAGTAGCTTTAACTTCAACTGCTCTTAAAAAAAGAAACTAGAGTATTTTAAAAAATCTCTTTTCTTCATTCTTTTATTGGCATCCTCCAGAGTGAAATGAACTAAGAGACAGCACAGGGACAGTCTAAAGATATACAAACGAAAACCAGAATTATGCAGCAGGGCACAGGATATTACTTTGAGATAGGAACGTGGCCCTCATCTTACAAACCAGTGTTTGTAGGAAGATTAAGGGTCTGTGGGAATTTCTCAAATGTTGCAACACCACAGAACATTTTAAAGCAAAAATGCACGTAAATGCAGTGTTGCAATTCCACATTGCAAATGCCAGCCAGGAAATGAAAAACTGAGGCTTTCACCACCACAAAGTTAACTTAACCATATCAATGTAAATATCACTGCTTTGCATCCAAGTCATTGACGGCAGCATCTGCACAGCAGGATGGCCAAAGAGGTGATAGCCACAAAGAGCAAGTGCTGGCAGGGTTGAAGATGTCTGCACGTACAGTGCACACAGCTGATGCCGAGCTGGGTGTTGAAACAGAAGGGTGACGTTGACAGACAAGTGAGCAAACACAACTGCATTTGCGTTGCTCCTTTAAAAACGCTCCCCTGACATTCATTTCAGAATGTACTGCCTACATTCTTTTTAAAAGCCAAGGAAAACTGAGGAGATGGAATAGCAAAAAATACATTTTAAGATCTATTCTTAAAGTCCAATAGCAGGATAGGCTCCAGGATAAATTGCGGCTGCTGCTGCTAAGTCATGTCCGACTCTGTGCAACCCCAGAGATGGCAGCCCACCAGGCTCCCCCGTCCCTGGGATTCTCCAGGCAAGAACACTGGAGTGGGTTGCCATTTCCTTCTCCAAGGCATGAAAGTGAAAAGTGAAAGTGAAGTCACTCAGTCGTGTCCGACTTCGCAACCCCATGGACTGTAGCCTACCAGGCTCCTCCACCCATGGGATTTTCCAGGCAAGAGTACTGGTGTGGGTTGCCATTGCCTTCTCCCATAAATTGTGGAGTTGCCTCCTAAAACATCACTCAGCCATTTTTTCCCAATGCTCCCCAATGTGCAGTTTTTCTCTGCCTCCAGTGGTTTCAAACTATTCCTTTATCCCCCTGAGAGCCTACTGAAAGTACCTCCCCAGACCCAAGTATATCCATCATTTCTCACTTCTTCTGATTCCATAATCCCATTCAAACCACCTTCCTCTCATAATACTCATGGAAGATAGACAAGCTACTTGAAAACTTGTAATTGAAGCCATACTGATATATTAGTGGTAGTAAAGGGACTATAGAATTGCCTTTGCCATATAATAGAACAAAATTATACAGGAATCTTCTGGAGACAGTACCTGGAAAGAATGACTGTAATAGTGGAGATTCTAAGCATTGTAACAAACTAGTGATATAGATAATTCCAGGTATAGGTGAGCAACTCTCACATCAAAACATGAGATAATTGGTGCTACCCATGGGCAGCACCGTAGTATCTGAAACAACATGAAATGGCAAATTATATACAGATCTACAAGGTATATAATCATGTTCCTTCTTTCCTGGCTTCAGTCTTTTCTTTTGGAAATCATTTCTTCTGGGACAATCCTGAAGATTTAGGGTCATCCCAGGATAGGCTGGGGTTACTATTTGGCTGTTCTTGCACATTTGAATCAAGAGGGAGCAATAGGAACCTACTGTTGAGAGGCAATTCTCTGCAGGCATCTCAAGTTTCTCCACGTTGTGGCAACATAGGCACTGATTGCCTTTCTAGACTATCTTTTTTAAGGATGTTTCTATACCAAACAGGTTTGGAAAACTGACTGGGATAGTATCTTCCTTCTTAGCAAACAGCAGGCATACTTGCATGCATTACAAAGATCCCTCACTTTTCGAAAAACTTTGCTTTACGCCACTTAGCTTTTATAAAAGACCTACATAGTAACTGTTTTCACTAACCAAAAGGAATTTAAGGAGGATTTTCACTTTTGTGGGGGAAAAAAAATGGTATTTTCACTTTCACAAAAGTGAAAAGCAAAAATAGAGTTCAGCGTTTGTTTTGTGGTGAGGTTTTATGGAGGCAGTGCACATATGAAACAGTGAGAGAGGCACCACCAACCTCCTTCCCCAGGAACTACACTACACTCAGAATCTCACCATCAAGCCTCCATAGCATTGCTCTCCATCCATGAACATCTATTCTTTATCTCCATTCATTTTGTGCATCTGTTAGCAAGATGTGTAATTGCTTCTCTGCTTTATACCATTTCTGTTTATGAAAGGTTTCACAGGAACACTCTACTTTTGTATGGCAGAAAAGATTTGGGTTCTCTAAGCTCAGAACTTCCCTTGTGTAACACAATCCACTGAGTTTTCTTCATGTCACCTTGTGGGAACTCGGACTTAAGAAACTTGCATAAGAAAAAGATGACGTTCTGGCTACTGCTACTGCTGTGAGTAATAACCTCACCTTTGTCTCTAACCAGGAGGCATGTGTCTTCTGCCAGCCTCTATGAAACTGTAGCAGGCTAATTTATTACCCTGTACCCAGGGTAAAATCTCAGATGCTTTACAGTTCCTGCCACTTATTAGACCATCCCCAGGATGTATAGAATACTGGGGAAAATATTTTTGCAGGGTTCCTGTCAATATAATCCATTTGAATCACCCCAAATCAGTATGTAGCATCACACTGAGGGCCAATCTCAGGTAATTCAGCAAAAGAAATGTACATTCGCCAGCATGAATGATCTGCCCTCTTGGAATCTGGTCCAGCCTACGCAGCCTCAGGAAGAGCCTAAAGGCATCTGTCCAAAAGCTCATTAGGGTACCTAGTTGACCCCATATATATGGTAGAGGGTGAGAGAATGCCTTGAAGGAGAGAAGTGAGGGCTGGCACCGCTATGGGTGCTAGTCTGGGCTCAGGGTTCCCCACCTGGATGGTACCTCTGGCCCAGTCACCAAAAAAGGGTTTGGAAATTTCAAGGAGGGCACTCCAAAGCATGGGGGCCCAGCTATCGTCTTCTAAGAGAAGGCTACTACAGAGCTTCTCAGAATGATCCTCATGCTAAGAACTTGTTGACAAGTTACAAAATTTCCCATGTTGGAAACTCAAGATGGCCCACAGTAAGAATGGCAGAGTCAAAGGAGCACCAGATGTGGAGTCCGAACAACTTAGCTGGAGTATAGTTCTACTTACTGAGAGTGCTTTGTAAAGACATTTAGCTTCTCTGAGGCTTATGTCTTTCATCTCTAAAACGGGATTACAATAATAATTGTAACACTGACCTTGTATAATTGTGAAGATTAAAGAGGTAAAAGGGTGTGAAAATGGCCAGTAAACTATGCTACATGAGTATCAAATGGTTCTTATTGTTCTTCTTCCCACATCCTTCAGCTTTTATTTTACAAGGGAAAAGAATAAAAATGGGTTACTGCATCCATTGTATTATTACTGGATGTCTTAAATGCTAATTCACTTTTTTTTGCCATCACTGATGGTTGAGATATAAGTGGTGCTGAGTTAGTGAGTGTTTTGCTGTGTTGAAATCTCTGATTAATCTCAAGCTTAATATTCTGGGGAGGGAGGGGGCTCATAAGTGGGATAGAGATGGGAGGTGGGGAAATCATTATGAACATTAGGTTCCTCTGTTCATTTATGCCAAGGTTGAGGGTACCCTAATGTGTCTGAGTATGACTTGAAAATTGGGGAACTCGTTTTTGACATTTTTCCATATGAAGATACAAGATTTTTTTTAAAAGAGCAGGGGAATGGATCATCCTTCATTGCTAATTTGAGTACAAAGAAATGAAACCTGACTTCTGCATCTGCTTATGTGCAAACGAGAAAACACTGACAATGTCCCTTAAACTACCAATTCTATTCAAAATCCATATTGAGTAAATATTACCTACAGCTGGAGCTTGTGTGCTAGCCTAGTCCAAAGCACTGCTGTGAATCACAGCTTCTTGCCTGACATGTTCTGTTACCTCTTTACTTATGTTTTCCCTTTTGAGCCTCCTTTTTCAGAGACCAATGATGTTCTTGCCTCATGTTGAGTGATAAAAGCTCCTCATGTAAGTGATCTTTACTATGGAGTAAAAGGGGCCCCATGTTTATATAAGATAGAAAAATAATATACAGAAAGATGTATAGCAGTGTTAAGCCACTGTGATAAACTATATCACAACTCTGCTACTACCTGGGTTCTATATTTCCTATATCTGGGAGAACCAAATGAAAATTATGAGAAAAATGATTGCCAGAAGTAGAGTGAGAGAGGAGAGCAAGGTCTAGTATAGGAGAGAAGACCACAAGAGAGGCCACTAGCTAGTCAGAGGATTCAGAATTCTAATGTCGCACTAACTCTGCTACCAAGAACATTGTAAGCCTGATTATAAAAGTATGTTCTGAGAAAGTACAAAGAAACAAGACCCAGAAAAATGTAGAAACAGAAATCTATACCTCAAATTTCAGTGAGGCAAAAAAAAAAAAAAAAAAAAAGATAAAGTCGAGAAATGCAACCGATAACCAGAATGCTTAAACTTTATGCTTGGAAAGATTCTAGAAATAATATAGGTTAGTTTCTTTCAAAAGAAAGAAAGTCAACAGGATCTAGGATGGGGTTATTGAGAACAACTAGAGAATTCCTATTTCCTTTTTAGATACCATTAGGTGAAAGCCACACATATAATGAGCCTACAATTCAACAACTTATTTAATAAAGTCTCTCATGATAGCCTTTTGGAACTTGAGATAATGATAGCATTTTGAAGAAGATTGAGAAGCCTGGAACTGATGATGGCCCTGCTGGATATGGTCATAAGTGCATGAGTCACTGTATCTAAACAATATTGATTAACAACAATAATCCAACCTAATTGTCTTATCTCCTTTCATCCTAGGTCCCTACTTCATGCCCCATATTACCACCATAATTATCTTTCTACATCAGAAATCTGACCACGGTTTATCTTTAAACATCTGCTCCCTGTCAACCTTTTCAGTTCAATGCTGCCTCAATAACCAGGAAATGACACTGCCATCTCCTGTGACTCTGCCTGAAACTGTTTTCTGTGGCATTAATGAAACAAAGAGAAAAATCCAGAAGATGGGTAATAAGTAAAAGTTGAAGGATAACAGGAATTTTAATGCAGAATTTCTACATACATCAGTAAGGTCATTAATGGAAACAAAGATGCATCCTTGGAAGACAGAACTAGAGCTTCTGTGTGGGTGTTCCACGAAGGCAGATTTTTTACTTAATTATATAAAGAATGTTTGGACTAGACTCACTAAATAACAACAACAAAAAAGGATTGTCTTAAAAATCAGAAAGCTGAAGATGTCATGAAGGGACTTTATGAATATCTTTTGGGACTTTTTGAATGTGGTTCCCCATACTGGACTCCAGGGAGGATGAGGTTCCATCCAAGGACTCACAATTCCAATGGACTACAGCTGTGCCCACAGCTGACCCTGTGCAATGGCGGCACAGCAAGCACCCATCCCAGAAAGAGGGAAAATATCTTTCTGTTCCAGTGAAAAGAACAGCCCTAACAGTTAACTGAAGAGTTAGGACTCAACAAACAACAGAAACAGTGAGCATTTAAGATGTCACATGACACTCTGCTAGAGTCTATAAAGAGGGGTCTGGATTGCCGAGTAACAGAATCATCTTTTTCCAAAATGTTCTGTGGAATGCCAAGGTTGCAAACAGTATTTCAAGACTTAATGGAAGGCTTTGCATAGGGCAGTATTAGCTATGGCACCCCACTCCAGTACTCTTGCCTGGAAAATCCCATGGATGGAGGAGCCTGGTGGGCTGTGGTCCATGGGGTCGCTAAGAGTCAGACACGACTGAGCGACTTCACTTTCACTTTTCACTTTCATGCATTTGGAGAAGGAAATGGCAACCCACTCCAGTGTTCCTGCCTGGAGAATCCCAGGGACGGTGGTGCCTGGTGGGCTGCCGTCTCTGGGGTCGCACAGAGTCGGACACTACTGAAGTGACTTAGCAGTAGCAGCAGTATTAGCTAATACTGGAGTACATTCTGCAGGTCTTGCAGGAAAACAGCATAACACCTTTGGCATCATACTGAGCTCCCTTTCCACTTCTAAACTTTCTCATTTCTCAGAAACAAACTAAAGAGAGTAGAGGTTTAAAAAAAAGCCATCTTGAAGTCATCCTGACACTAAAAGCCAGAAGAAGAAAATAAGATAATGTATACAATATAGCTCTGAAATGTTGAAGTATTAAATGTAGGCCAAATAAGATTATCACTGTTATCACATCACTATTAAAACAACTGAATCACAGAGATTGGATTCTGCTTGATGAGCAACTTCTGCCCTGCAGAAGGCTCAAAGATCTATTCATCAAGTTCCCTTAACTTTTCAAGTATGAATTCAAATAAACCAGCTGAGGCAGTAAAAATCTCTTCTCTTAGAAAATTCTTGCTATTGTCTGACTTTTGCCTCTGTGCACCACTAATAAAGGGGCTTCCCAGGTGGTGCTAGTGGTAAAGAACCTGCCTGCCAATGCAGGAGATGTAAGAGATGTGGGTTCGATCCCTGGGTGGGGAAGATCCCCTGGAGGAGGGCCTGGCAATCCACTCCAGAATTCTTGCTTGGAGAAGCCCATGGACAGAGGAATCTTCTGGGCTATAGTCCTTATGGTCTCAGAGTCAGACAGGACCAAAGTGACTTAGCACACATCCAGATGAGATCAGGTCGCTCAGTCGTGTCCGACTCTTTGCGACCCCATGAATCGCAGCACGCCAGGCCTCCCTGTCCATCACCAACTCCCGGAGTTCACTCAGACTCATGTCCATCGAGTCAGTGATGCCATCCAGCCATCTCATCCTCTGTCGTCCCCTTCTCCTCTTGCCCCCAATCCCTCCCAGCATCAGAGTCTTTTCCCATGAGTCAACTCTTTGCATGAGGTGGCCAAAGGACTGGAGTTTCAGCTTTAGCATCATTCCTTCCAAAGAACACCCAGAGCTGATCTCCTTTAGAATGGACTGGTTGGATCTCCTTGCAGTCCAAGGGACTCTCAAGAGTCTTCTCCAACACCACAGTTCAAAAGTATCAATTCTTCGGTGCTCAGCCTTCTTCACAGTCCAACTCTCACATCCATACATGACCACAGGAAAAACCATAGCCTTGACTAGACGAACATTTGTTGGCAAAGTAATGTCCCTGCTTTTGAATATGCTATCTAGGTTGGTCATAACTTTCCTTCCAAGGAGTAAGCGTCTTTTAATTTTATGGCTGCAGTCACCATCTGCAGTGATTTTGGAGCCCAGAAAAATAAAGTCTGACACTGTTTCCCCATCTATTTCCCATGAAGTGATGGGACCGGATGCCATGATCTTCGTTTTCTGAATGTTGAGCTTTAAGCCATTTCTGAATGTTTTCACTCTCCACTTTCACTTTCATCAAGAGGCTTTTTAGTTCCTCTTCACTTTCTGCCATAAGGGTGGTGTCATCTGCATATCTGAGGTTATTGATATTTCTCCCGGCAATCTTGATTCCAGCTTGTGTTTCTTCCAGTCCAGCGTTTCTCATGATGTACTCTGCATATAAGTTAAATAAACAGGGTGACAATATACAGCCTTGACATACTCCTTTTCCTATTTGGAACCAGTCTGTTGTTCCATGTCCAGTTCTAACTGTTGCTTCCTGACCTGCATACAGATTTCTCAAGAGGCAGATCAGGTGGTCTGGTATTCCCATCTCTTTCAGAATTTTCCACAGTTTATTGTGATCCACACAGTCAAAGGCTTTGGCATAGTCAATAAAGCAGAAATAGATGCTTTTCTGGAACTCTCTTGCTTTTTCCATGATCCAGCGGATGTTGGCAATTTGATCTCTGGTTCCTCTGCCTTTTCTAAAACCAGCTTGAACATCAGGAAATTCACAGTTCACATATTGCTGAAGCCTGGCTTGGAGAATTTTAAGCATTACTTTACTAGCATGTGAGATGAGTGCAATTGTTCAGTAGTTTGAGCATTCTTTAGCATTGCCTTTCTTTGGGATTGGAATGAAAACTGACCTTTTCCAGTCCTGTGGCCACTGCTGAGTTTTCCAAATTTGCTGGCATATTGAGTGCAGCACTTTCACAGCATCACCTTTCAAGATTTGGAATAGCTCAACTGGAATTCTATCACCTCCACTAGCTTTGTTTGTAGTGATGTTTTCTAAGGCCCACTTGACTTCACATTCCAGGATGTCTGGCTCTAGGTCAGTGATCACACCATCGTGATTATCTGGGTCGTGAAGCTCTTTTTTGTACAGTTCTTCTGTGTATTCTTGCCATCTCTTCTTAATATCTTCTGCTTCTGTTAGGTCCCATACCATTTCTGTCCTTTATCGAGCCTATCTTTGCATGAAATGTTCCTTTGGTATTTCTGATTTTCTTGAAGAGATCTCTAGTCTTGCCCGTTCTGTTGTTTTCCTCTATTTCTTTGCATTGATCGCTGAAGAAGGCTTTCTTATCTCATCTTGCTATTCTTTGGAACTCTGCATTCAGATGTTTATATCTTTCCTTTTCTCCTTTGCTTTTCGCTTCTCTTCTTTTCACAGCTATTTGTAAGGCCTCCTCAGACAGCCATTTTGCTTTTTTGCATTTCTTTTCCATGGGGATGGTCTTGATCCCTGTCTCCTGTACAATGTCATGAACCTCATTCCATAGCTCATCAGGCACTCTATCTATCAGATCTAGGCCCTTAAATCTATTTCTCACTTCCACTGTATAATCATAAGGGATTTGATTTAGGTCATACCTGAAAGTTTTCCCTACATTCTTCAATTTCAGTCTGAATTTGGCAATAAGGAGTTCATGGTCTGAGCCACAGTCAGCTCCTGGTCTTGTTTTTGCTGACTGTATAGAGCTTCTCCATCTTTGGCTGCAAAGAATATAATCAATCTGATTTCGGTGTTGACCATCTGGTAATGTCTATGTATAGAGTCTTCTCTTGTGTTGTTGGAAGAGGGTGTTTGTTATGACCAGTGCATTTTCTTGGCAAAACTCTATTAGTCTTTGCTCTGCTTCATTCCGTATTCCAAGGCCAAATTTGCCTGTTACTCCAGGTGTTTCTTGGCTTCCTACTTTTGTATTCCAGTCCCCTATAATGAAAAGGACATCTTTTTTGGGTGTTAGTTCTAAAAGGTCTTATAGGTCTTCATAGAACCGTTCAACTTCAGCTTCTTCAGCGTTACTGGTTGGTGCATAGACTTGGATTACTGTAATATTGAATGGTTTGTCTTGGAAACGAACAGAGATCATTCTGTCGTTTTTGAGATTGCATCCAAGTACTGCATTTTGGACACACACCCACACACCACTAATAAAAGCCAGTTTCCCCAGCAGGAAAGGATAATGACAAGGTATTTTTCTCTATTGTAATAGCATTTCTAACTCCCACCCCTGTGGCCACAGCTGTCTCCTCCAAGGATGGAGCTCCGTCTCATACGGGACCTCAGCAAGCGCTGGGCATGTGTTTCCTCACTAGTAGCGACCACATACCCATGGGATGGCTGTTCGTATCCAGATTTCACCAATGAGAACAGTTTAACAGATGCAAATTCAAAACAACAAAAACAAGGTCTAAAGTGGATATAACAGTAAAACTCTTCTGTATGAAATCTGTATTTACCCATTTCCCATTCACATAACACTATCCACAGGAAAACTGACAAGTGGTGGGGATTTTCAACCAAAACACATGGATTCTCTCCAGTAAGTTTGTCTAGTAAAGATTTTAAAACACAAATAAGACCACAAATGTGTTTCTAGTATGAAGAAAAAACAAAATAGATATATAAACAATTCACAATTATGTTATGATCTCAGTTTCCTTTAATTGCTTTTAAACAGCTAAAATCCCTTTAAGGGTAAAATAAATTAATGGAGAAGTCTCGAGCGGAGAAAAACAACTTACTAAAATTTCAACAATCACTTGTCTTCTCTGTTAGCAACCCTTAGTAGACAACATCATGTAATTATAGTAGTAATAGTTAACCCTTATTGGCCATGTATAACATACCAGACACCGTGGTAAGCATTTTACTGTCATTATTTCATTTAATATGATAAAAACACACTATATTAACAAACATTATATGACATAAACTTATGACAAAAATGACCGAATTAAAAGTTAACATATGATAAACTTGCATGATTCTGTAAGTTCTCTGATATATAACACAGAATTGTGGCTGTTTAAGCTGCTAAGTCATGTCTGACTCTTAAAACCCATGGACTGTAGCCTGCCAGGCTCCTCTGTCCATGGGATTTCCCAGGCAAGAATACTGGAGTGGGTTGCCACTTCCTTCTCTAGGGGATCTTCCCAACCCAGGGATTGAAGCCTGGTCTCCTAGGGAAGCCCATAACACAGAATACATGTTTAAAAAAGCATCTGGTTATTTGCTTAAAGTATAATCCTCCTCTACTCTTTTAGCATGGTATCTATAAATTAATTGGCATGAACTAGTTTGCTTTGAATCATCACTGGTATAGTAAAAGGGAGTAAGATTAGTATATCTGATAATTAATTTCCTTATGTTTTCCTAGTGAATAATAATTAATTTGGACTAAAATAAATTATATTTTGAGTTTCACCAGGCCCCATTTTTGTCACTAGTATCACCTTCAAATAAAGTAGCCTCAGTTAAATTTTAATATAATGTATTTTATTTTATGGGTGTGATGGTCAGTTTTACATGTCTGTTTGGCTAGCTTTTCCCTCCCCAGTTATGCAATAAAACACGAATCTAGGTATTTTTTAGTTGTGATTAACATTTCTAATCAATTTTTAATCCAAGCAGGTGAAAAGGCCTTAAAAGCAGAACTGAGGTTTCCCTGAGAAAGAAGAAATTTCACCTGTGGGCTGCTCATCCAATCCTAGAAGTAGAAACTCTGGTACCATCTTGACTCTACCCTTCATCTCTGGCATCCAATCCATCACCACTTCCTGTCCACTCATTTTTCTCTCAACTGCCACTATCCTTGTCCAGGTTTCTATAATCTTATAAAACTGCATATCATCCTACCTGGTGCAATTGCTTTAGACTTCTCCATTAATTTATTGCACCCTACTCCCCATACTTGAATTCCCCAGCTATACAATCAGCCCACCAGCTGTCAAAATCCAGCTTTAACATCTCTGATTGCCTCAAGGGAAAGGAGCCTATCTTACCATTTTTGTATTCACAAGCACTTATCAAAATATCAGACACACAGTAAATGTTGGGTAAGTAGGAGTCAATCCTCCAGAACATAAGCAGCATAGATTCTTCTTAGGTGGGCAAAGTTGTAGGGGTTTATTATCATTAAAGCCAGGTGAAACAGTCTCTAGGTATCTTACATTTCTTTTGGCTCAGAGAGTCTTTTTTTTTTTTTAATAACAGCTTTATTGAGGTATAATTGATATACAAGGAACTGCACATATGTAATATGTACAACTTGATGAGTTTGGATATATGCAAACACCCATGATATCATAACTGCAACCAAGGTAATAGACATATAACACACCTCCCAGAGTGTTTGCTTGTGTTCCTTTGTGTGTATGTATGGTGGGGTTCTCGCTCTTTTATCATCAAGAAGTCTTAATTTTGGACAGTCAGTGAAATCTATGGGGTTTCTCCTTAGAAAAATACATTTTACATAATTTCTGAGATTTCATGGACTTTATAGAACCCACTCATCCATGTATTCCCCTATGGTCCATGGACCCCAAGTAAACCTCTGAATAGAACCAAGTATTGCAGATTCAAGTTTGATTTTAATTCCCTCTGGTTTTGGTCTCAACTTCCTTTCCTTTTTCTGGATCATTTTTGCACCACCATCCAAGCATCCATATGACCTACAGAAACTAGCTATTAGTCCTCACTGAAAGAGGTCTTCATTTACAAGAGTATTCAGTTCTTACAAAGAAAAATATTTCCAAGGACATTATTGTTCTGTTGTTGTTCACAATAGACCACCCTGGATTGTAGGTATGTGTAACAACACTTTCTACCAAGATGGTTACCCTTTCACCTTTGAGGCCCTATGTTTGCCGTTCAAGATAGCTATGAAGATGGAGAAATGGAAAAACTGGGGGACTGTAACTTAAGCAAAGTCAAGGAGCAATTCATAGTACTGCATAAAAGAAGCCCATACCTTCTGACATCCAATCCAGAAACTACTCTTGAGACCCAGCCACCTTCCCAGTATCCACATGAAAAGTTTTCACATTAGGCTTATCCAAGCCCCTGTGTAAAGTCACCTGAAAATAAATCTTTAGAGCTCAAGATACAAACAAATAGAAGAATATTACTCATGGTTAGCAAAGACAAAATTCAACTGAATCTGAAAAGGAAAGACAAGAGAGAACTAGCAGAGGAAGCTGTAATTGCATGACAGGCCAGTTCTTCAGAAGTGGAGACAAAGACAAAACCGAGGAGGGCCTGATGAGCTGTGTCATGATATGGTAAGACATTATGTTTAGGCAGCAGAAAGTCTGAAATACATGCTTTTATTACAAAATCATTTTGATCAGAATCTAATAAGAGAAAGAAAAGGAGAAGCTTGGAAGGTTTCTGTCAATCAATCAAAAAAAGCAATTATCTAGGAACCATCTCTAAAAGCTGGCTGTGCTAGGCACTGTACATCCTGAACTGCTCACTAAAGCGCCTGTCATAAGGCCCTCATTCTTTACACAGTTGGCCAGAGCTCTGCCACACACTCCTAATTTTTTTGTTCTAATTAAGAATTTTCAAGGGGAATAGAACTAAAACTACTGTGCCACACATGACAAAGAATTGTGATAAAATCAAGAACAATGTAGAACTCTATAGATCTCCCCATCTCTTTCAAATAGGAGAGACTAAAACTTCACTCCTTAAGAGTGTCTATCAGTCACAAAGGAACTCCCAGATACACTGTTCCAGAAGCATGCTCTGTGTGACTTTAATCACAGCATTTCTCCTACTGCACAGAGCACATGTCTCCATGTATCTCTCACTGGAATGTAATCTTCAAGAGGGCAAGTTTAGTTCTCACTTGTTTTTAAATCCCAGAGCTGATGCAGGGTCTCACTTGCTACTTATGCTGACTGCTCGTGCATGTGCGTGCATGCCCAGTTGCTTCAGTCATGTCCAACTCTTTGCAACCCTATGGACCGAAATGCTGCCCATCTGAGTCATTTTTTCAGGTGGGAGATACAAGTAATGCTTTTCACTGTCTAGGATCCAATTCCTCTAATGCCAACTGAGGAAAGGCTGCCAAAAAGTTTAACTACAACAAAGTAAGATGATTCTGACATCTACTGCTATGCTCTCAGCAGTAGAATCTCTTAAAAGAAGCTCAAACAGAAAGGTACAATATTTCAACTTAAGCAGAGCTTTAAATTTTTTTGCAGGCAATACAGTGTTCTCATTTCTAAAGTGGTCATTTGAATGTGTTTCTGACCATCTCACCTCAACAACTCCCCCTCTTTTACCTCCATGTCAATTTCCTCACTGCTTCCTTGCCTACATTTATGCTATTTTTTGTTCATCTTTTTTATTATTGCTGGATTTCATCAAGATAGTTTGGCTCTATGAGGACAAAGAATATGTCTGTTTTATGCACACTTGCATTCATGGGTCTAATCCAATGCCTCACACACAGTAGGTGCTTAATAAATATTTGTTGAATGGAATAAATTACTTGAGAACGTATTTCTCAAATAATTTACAGAAGAGTAGTTGGATAAGATGTTCTAGAGGAAATAGAAGGTTGTTTTGTTGACAAAGTAATACTGAATTAAATCAATCAAATTAATGTTATTTTCCCTCTGGAATACTGGTGTATCTAAAGCTCTGAGAACTCTTACAAGAGGGAAACCATTGAATATTATTCAACTCAGCATTTCCCAAGTTTATATGATAACAAAAAAACTTCCTAAAACAATTACCTGATAAGATTCTGTAGATTGTGTTCTAGAGAAAACACTTTGGGAAACACTGCTTTAAGGGCTAAAAAAAGACATTGGGCCAGGCTAAGAGATGTGAGTATCTATTTTTCTGTATTCACAAAGCCGAAGACAGTTTCTCTGATCTCTCCAGAAAGGAACAGAACATTTTTCTAATTATCTATTTACTGTCATGGACAACCATCTCTACCCTTCCATTTTCCATCACCAAATGTGAATTCTCAATTCCTTTTCATTGGCTCCAATCACCATGTAGCATTAAAATGTTCTCAAAAGCACAGCTGGTTTCATATTGGATCTGCTTTAAAAAGAAGCCTCCAGGCAACTGGTTTCAACTCGAAATCAGTATTATCAACTGGGGGTTAACCTGACTTTTTTTTTTTCATTTACATTTAATTATTAGTTAGCATCACTATTTTGAACTGAAATTGTTTATTTTACAAAAAAGCATACCTAGTGCCTTTCTTGAAATCTGTTACCCTCAACTGAGACATCAGGACATTCAGGCAGGTAATATGTCTCACCATCATTGTGAGGTGTAATGTAAGTAATCTGTCAGCAACAACTGTTAAGTAGAAAAGTTAATAAGTGACTCAAACACACACAGACACACACACACACACACACACACACACTGCTGCTGCTGCTGCTAAGTCGCTTCAGTCGTATCCGACTCTGTGTGACCCCATAGACAGCAGCCCACCAGGCTCCTCTGTCCCTGGGATTCTCCAGGCAAGAACACTGGAGTGGGTTGCCATTTCCTTCTCCAATGCATGAAAGTGAAAAGTGAAAGTGAAGTCGCTCAGTCGTGTCTGACTCTTAGCGACCCCATGGACTGCAGCCCACCAGGCTCCTCCGCCCATGGGATTCTCCAGGCAAGACACTAGTGCCATTTTAATGTCATTGCTGTAATAACATCAGTTTTACTCAAATTCCAATATGATTTCCTAAATGTGAGTGGAAGAAGAGAAGCTACCAGTTCATCTTGAAATGTTATGTCTATAATATGTGTCTATGACTGACATTACATTGAGAGTTAGAGAAATTCTTAATTTATTCCTGAGCAGGAAAAAAATGGAAGGAAGGAGGGAGAAGGTTGAAGGAAAAAAGACTATCAAAATCTGGGAGGACCTCTGACTGTGTCCTTCATCTGTATATTCCATATGCCATGTAGATGATGACACAAAATAACTGATAGAAAAAGTAAGTCCCACTAACTCTTTTATACATGCTTTCATTTAGGGGAAAATGTATTTTTTCCACATAGCTTTTTGAAGATTTCAACCACTGCACAAAACAAGATGAGCCTATGTTGTATTTAATGAAATTGTTCATACTTTTGAGTATATATGGGGTGCTAGTGGCTCTGAGCAGATTCCAGAGTATCACCAGTTCTACAGCGTTAAATAAGCAATCTATTTCAGCCAGAAAGCTATATAGGGCTGTTCTCTAAGTAGAAAATACATATACATGTTGCATTCACTACACTTCAAATGCTACACTTGCTTGCTTTAAAACAGCCCGTGTTGAGGTCAGTGGGTCAAAGGTGAATGTTTAACAAACATTTAATAAATCACACCCAAAGTTTGGAATCTTTGTGGAAGTGTGAAATGGACAAAGGATTCACGTCATCTCTAACTTTTGGCCTAGTATTCTTTCCATTCACTTTTTAAAAGTCCATTTGGATAGCAGGCCAGAGTTGAAGGAAACCTCCCTGCTTATGGCACTTGCAAGGTGAAACTGAAAATTTCTAACAAAGCTCACAGCCTTGAGGAAAATTTCAAGTGGCTTATGGTCTTAGTTTTTTCTGATTTCCCCACTCATTATCAGACAAAATTGAAGGACAGATTCTGCCTTCTGCTCTGTAGACTGAATTTTATTCTCACTGGAGACCATAGCTGGTGACTTAAGTATTTTGCTACTCATTTATCTGTGTAGCCCTCTATTTAATGGACTCAAGATCTGCAAAGCACATTCTATGGAAGAAGTCTGTACATTAGCTGATGGGATGTGTGGGTGTGCACACATCAGACAAAGAGAAAAGTTACTCTGCATGCAATGAGCCAAATCATCTCAATTCTTTTGCAGAAGAGGTTTTTTTTTTTTTCCTTTGTTTTCACAGCTTGAATAATATTTAGCTGAGTTTTCAGGTTCTTGGTTTTCAGTAGGATCCAACAGGTGTGGGAAAGGGCCCCATGCCCATGACCAGGGCATCACTTACCAGATCTCTACCCCTCCTAATAAACATTTGTCTTACGGGTGAGGGTGGCTTGTCACTGGCCATGATTTCAGAGAAAGGCTTCATAAAGCCAGCCATGTTAAGACCAAAATAATGTCATTTAGTGTCCAGGGGGAGGTTGAAAAGAGGATTAGAGGCAGGCAGGCAGGCAGGGTATATTAAAGGAGTCCATGACTAACAGGGTGTGACAGAAAAGAGTTTTATTCTTTTCAACAAAACAATTCCCTAGGGCTGGGACCATTACTCCACTGTGCCTTTATCACCTTGGAATTTTTATGGTTATTTTTGATGAATTCACATTTTTGTAAAGGCTTTTTGAAATAATGCCAATTTTCAATTTTTAATTAAAGTCGTAAATAATCTTAATTCTGCTTTAAAAGGGTTATTGTTTCTTACTTTTTTAAATCATTGCTGCCAGGAAATATTCCAAATACCAAGCCCTGATGTGAGTTAGTAATTAGAATCTCTCTGAGGTCTAGTAACATTCTACCATGTAAATACTACACACCAATACACCGGCGCAAGGTTTGAAAATGTGGATTGATTGATTTCAGGTTTATTAGCACTGCTTTTCCTGGGAGTGACATTGCCTCTTTTTATTGGATAGAGCCACTTTCCTCATTTTAATTTCCATGAATTAGTCCATCAAAGATCCACACAGGGTTTTTAAAATCTTCAGATTAAAAGGCCAGGTTAAAATTTGGAAAGTAAACACAGTAAACTTGTCACTAAGGACTAAGCAAATAATGTCGGCCAAATCCAGTTTAGTCACTTGCAGGAAAGAGTGAACAACAAAAGCTGAATCACTGGAGTGATAATACCTCATTTCACATAAGACAAAATTAAGAGAATATTGTAATATTTGACATTAGATTGTAATTCTGCCCCTTGAAAGTATATCCTTTTATCCAGATTGTCTATTAAAGGTTCTTAAAAACTGTTTACAAATTTATAGTCTTAAGATCTGAATATCTTCTTTAAATTAGTGCTTCAAACATCTTTCACAGAATCAAAACTACTCTTCCCTTATAAAGAAGCTGAAATAATCTGTGTTTGAGCAATATAAGCTATTAATAACTCCTAAAAATATCACATTATGTTTTCATACCTACTGTCAACCTGGGTTACTCTCTTGGGTTGAATATCATATTACTGCTTATTTGTCTACGTGTGAGACTTACATTCTGTCATGTCCACAACAATTGTTATTCTCTATGAAGGTGCTCTTGAATCTTATAACAAATTTGCTAATACAGTAAAACCTCATACATTTGGGACAACTTGGAGGTACACAATGGTCAGATTTAGGGGGAAGAAACTCAGCAAGAGGATTTTTTGTTTAAGAAACACAATTTATTATTTCAAGTTTACAAGATACACATGGATAATGACAAAAACCATTAGACAGTGGTCCTCCTAAACAATTAACAGTATGTCATTATAACAATGGTGTGTTATTTTAAGAATATTAAACATCCTTCTTACAACTTTATTCTTATTATTAATTCACTTAGTTCCTTTGCTGTTTTAAAATACAGGAACATATTACAATCCATGTTGAATGATCATCTATTATGATATGTTGATAATGATCATCTATTATCAGTTGACTGGGATTCCAATTAAAGAGATTTAATTATACTTATGTCTGGAAGATCCCCCGGAGAAGGGAATGGCTATGTACTCCAGTATCTTGCCTGGAGAATTCCATGGACAGAGAGCCTGGCGGGCTACAGTCTATGGGGTCACAAAGAGTCAGACATGACTGAATGACTAACACTTTCACTTTCAACTATATTTATAGAGGAAAACTAAATAATTTTAACAACTGACTTATAAGAGTGGGCTTGTATGCTATTAAGAATATCTATTTTAAAAAAGAACTTTTATCAAATTTTTCTAACTGGACATTTTTCTAACTCACAGCGGAGAGGTCAAATTATTTCCAAATATGAGCCCTCAACTGGCATTGTGCTACCACCTCCCAAGGAAGAAAAAGCTCAAGTAACAAAAAGGTTACAGAGCATATGCCAAAATAAAAGAACCAAATCCCTATAAATCATAAAAGAAGGAAAGATTCTGGTTAGCTTGAAGCCATGGTGACCTGAAAACCATGCCATAGAGTTTAATAGAACCATAGGCGATCATAGGCATCACTGACTCAATGGACACGAGTCTGAGCAAACTCACGGAGACAGTGAAGGACAGGGCAGCCTGGTGTGCTTAATGGGATCACAAAGAGTAGGACACGACTTAGCAACTGAACAACAGTGTTCAGTCACTTGAAATAAGTTTAGTCTTAAACGTCCCTTGAATTTGTTATGAAGGACTCTTAAATGAATTAGGTACCCATCTAAACACAAGTGAAAAACCAAGGTCAGTTCAACATATTTTCTGCCATAATCAGAACATACTTTTTGGTCCAAAAATTTACAAAGTCTGGTATTAGAAAATGCCTGAAAGGTAGTAAGCTCTTGGTTCCTCAAGATGTTAAAGAACAGTATTGTCAACCACTTGCTGGAGATCTTATGAAGTCAGGAGGATAAGTCAGGTAGGTTGGCAGGTTAATCTTTAACATTTCTTCCAAAGCTGAGAGATACTACAGCTTTTAAGAACTCTGAGAGGTTCACTAAGCCCTCAATGATGTCAAAAGTGATTTTAGGTTCAATTTCTTTCTCAGACTTTCATATATAGTACCTATTAAGAAACGTGTTTTTTCTAAGCTTAAAGGGAACAATGCTCTATACATACTCATCCCACCATCTTCGTCAGAGCTAATAATTTTAGCCAATTGATATTTTATGTTTTGTATTGATATTTATTAAGCACTTATCACCAGAAAGAGTATTTGTTGTGTTGTTTTCCCAATTCAATTTTCTTTAACTATTTGGACTTAATTTTGTTACTTTCCAGTTTTGGTGACTTTCACTAATTTCATCAACTTCTATTATACAAATCCTCCCCAGAAATTCATATCTGATTACATCAGCTATGAAAATCACAGCCTTGCTACTACTTCATGAAAGACTTCTCTACTCAGAGTCAAAAATATGTTACACTTTGAGAAGCATTAGGATTACCAATGTCCCACAGAAGCTCCCAGTACTGCAAGAGGAATTAAAATGTGCTTTTCCTGGCTGGATAAATTTTCATTTAAAATTACCTTTTTCCTCGCTTGCTGATCTTTGGAAGAATGTGCCTTCACATGCTTTCTTAAGGAACTTGGGTCTGTGTAGCGTTTGGTGCATCCCGGAATTTGACAAGCATAAGGTTTCTAAATAAGAAAGAAAGAAAGAGCTGTGGTTAAATCATAAAGGTAACTGAGGAAGATTTACTCAAAGACTATTGACTTCAGAGCATGAACTGTTGCCAACTGATTGATGTGAATTGCTATGTGATACTCATGCATTTTAATTAGAAAGCCCAGTAAGTTTGCATCAAGGCAAAGAAAAGAATAAACTTTCAAGAAACAAAGAGATGGCTTATCTTTGAAGATTTTTAAGAGACTGCTACAGAATGCCCTCTTGCCACGAAACCTCCTGTGGCATTTTTCAATATGAAAATTATTGGTATCTCCAGTCATACTTACAATTATGTTCCCCTGAAAACAATCTCTGGTACTGTCAGAAATTAGGAAACACATATTCTTTAAGAGTTCAGGTATAAAGAAGCTGTAGAAAAGTCCAGAAAAGACTGGTAATGTTTCAGAAGAAACCTGATTCAGAAAGAGAGAGGGAGAGAATTAAAAGGGAAAATTAGTGGAAAGTAAGTAGAAGACAGCAGGTTTCAAACAACAGACACATGAAAAATCAGCCAAAGAAACATTAATATTATTAGTTGCAGAGGAGTCCTGCTGTTAAGCCTAGATTAGGTGAATAAGTTCTTGGCTGAGCACGATGAGAAAGAAAACAAGTTCTGGCTACTCCAATTCTCCCATGAGCCTGAGAGATGTAAGGTGTGGAGCCCAAGACAGAGTCTAGAATCTTTTTTATTTTTATGACCCTGGTGATCGGTACATGATAATTAGGAATGACTGAATGAGAGTATTGCACATTGATTCAAATTTTAGCAACATTCCTACTGTAACAACTAAATTCAAACCAAAGGTTCGGGAATGTGACTTTTACACTGTAGAATAAATAAAAACTTTCTTAAGAAGTGAAAAAAAAAAACCTACAAGATTAACTGCGTTAATAAGATGTATTAACTGTCACTCATCTACTTAGTATCTCATCTGGTGAGATATTAAATTTGTGCCTACATGAGGTGAAATGTGAGGAAGAGAACTGAAACTGTTTCTACAATAGAGTTCTCACTTTAGAAACATGCTATTCTATCGACCAACCCCACTTCTCCCAAAACTCAGGTTGTTTTCCTTACTATTTATATTTTGTTCCTGTTTTCATGCACTTGCTTGTCATTTTGTAGGCCAACATTTGTTTCAATTATATTATCTGCTTTCTAAAAACCATATATGTGTTTCACTTTCTTATTGCTATTGTTGCTAATTTTTATTCCAAGAACAGGATAAGGTCATGAATATATAATTTAGTTTGACAATCCTAATTTGAATTCTAAGTTTGAGTATCTGATGTGTTTGTTTATTGACTAACTGGCTGATTGAATGAATGAATCACTCAGCAGCTCTTTCGCTTCCATAATGTGCTAGACATTGTATCACATATCAGGGATCTAACAATGAACAATGGATGAACCAGCCTCTCAATAAGTCACAGTTTCTGCCAAATGATGAGCCAATTATGGGCTGAAGTCATCTGCCAAGACGTTTCCATTGGGTAAACAAAGGTTTTCTTTAACCTGGGAATCTTTCCTGGGTTCACACAGTTTTTTCCCCCTAGTCTTCCCTTTCCTGCCTGGGGGGGACATAAGCCAACATCTTTACTGGCAGTCATGTTATGACCACATAAGTTCATGTTTTGCATTAGAGATGCTGTATATACAAATTGGGGGGAACATTAATGCATTATGTAAATTGATGCCATTATTATTACAATAGTCACCATTACTTGGGTTGGAGAGATAAGAAATGGTTAATGTCATTTTGGATTTGATTTTGAGATACTCTTGAAAAAGGCTTGAATACTGATCATTCCTCCCAGCTAGCTTTCACTCTCTCCCCTGTTATCAGCCACCTGGGATCAGTATGCCAAAACAGCAATGCCAGGGATTGGTCTAAGTGGTACAAGTGTACTGGTCATTTTAACTCAGATTACCTAAGCTTTAAATGGCATGTTACACTTCATCAAACTATATTCTTCATTATTTTCCATTTATACTATAAAATTATTCCCCCTGTTTAGACATTAAGATGCTAATAGAGAAATGATTTAATAACACCTTCCGAGGTTAGAATTATGGACTCCTTCATCTCTGTGGGCAAATCATTTTCCTAGAAGTAAAGAATCCATTTAATTGAAGAAAGATACTTTATCTAAAATTCTGATAGTATTAACATAAGGAGTTATTAGCATAAGGAGTACTTAATGAAAGGGAATGTGGACCTAAATTTTAATAATAAATTCTTCAAGCAACAAGAAGGTAGTTTGAATTTCAAAGAAAAAAATTATGGTTTTAAAAGATTTAATGGAGAAATACTTAAAAAAAAAAAAAACAGTTAAGTTTTAAAAGCTACTGCATTGAACTGAATCATGAAATTATTATCTTAGGTAGTTTTTCTCAAAAGTTTTCCAAAGGGATTTTTTAAATTCAAAATGACTTTAGAAAATGCTCTTGGTTTGATTAGCTAAAATTAGCTCCAAGCAAAGAAGGGTATTGTAGAACCATAACACTTAGCCTCACAATAGTTCTTTCAAACTCCAGATAACTAGCTAGAGTAGAAGCAATTTCTCAAGACAATCTTGTCTCATGAATGTTCATTCTTCCATGATAAAGTTTAATGACAAATTGTAAAATTTATAAGATTCTACCAAGACCATTTTAGACATACAAAATAGGGTATTTAAACATAATTCATTCTCTTTCCTATTTCTACTTTTAAAAAATACTGCTATTCACCAAATTTATTCATTTACTATTCCATTCTGTTGGTCTTAAATTCATTGAATTCAATTCAGCTAGAACAGAAAGGGTCCATCTTATAGCCACATTACTCTAATTATATTTCAGATGTTTACTAGGCAAACCATCACATTATGTATATTAGGATATAATTCTGTTTAGAAAGGTTATGTGACATATAGATAAAATGACTGCTATCAATATGACTAATAGCGACTAATATAAAATTTAATAAATATGTCAGCTATAACATCAGAAGAATCTTAAATATGTATGAGAAGGTGTGTAGAAATAACAGTATCTTTTCAAAATTCAAATTCTGAAGTAGTTTAATAATAGACATCAGAATGTTAACACTGAAAAAGTACTGTCATGAATACATTACTTGCAAGAATGTGGGATAAGAGATCTGTGATGTGTATAATATATTTACCCTGAGGGCTTTGTTAAGTGAACTAAAATTACATACAGTCCACCTAGCCTCATGTAAAAAAAAATGGCATCAAAACCTG
This sequence comes from Bubalus bubalis, assembly GCF_019923935.1. NCBI lineage: Eukaryota > Metazoa > Chordata > Mammalia > Artiodactyla > Bovidae > Bubalus > Bubalus bubalis. The sequence continues at coordinate 103,113,358 of NC_059159.1, read as the reverse complement.
AGAAATGCAAAGGAGGACAATCAACATAATTGAGAAAACAAAAGACAGAGTCATGGAAAGGGCATTAGCAAGTGAATACAATGTTTCAGCACTAAGAGAATTAAAGCATAATAATGAAAATAAATTGTTCTCATAGGTTGTATGCCAGTAGATATGTGGCTGTTAACACAGAGGAAGAGTGATAAAACAGGACCCTTGGGAAAGATTTGCTGATTCTTTTTAGATCACTTGAAGGTGAAAATACCAGGTGGTTTCTAAAGCAAAAGGCCAGATTCACTTTCAAAAAGCAGGCCAGTCTCAACGTTCTTATGTCAAGAAAAAAAGAACTAAAATAGGAAAAAAAAAAAAGTGCTTCCTGTTTCTAGCAATAGAGTATCTTATCTATCTTAGTATATCTTGATATCTGAATATTTATTTTAAGGTCCAATCTCTAGCAGTCATTCTCTGTACTAAAATCTGCTATATATTACAGCCCCTAAAGTGCCTCTGCTTTATATACGAACCCTTTTGTCCCAGCCGCTGTAATATTTAGGATAACCTGTTACGATAGAAAAAGGAAAAGAACCAAACAGGGCCCCTTCTGGCTCTCTACCAGGTTTCACTGCTGCCCTTGGCCTTGTCCCTATAACCTGCAGGTCATAAAGCAAACACCTCCACCATCCCTCTATCACACGGGCACTTCCTCACACCGGGACTTAAGGCTGGAAGTTGGAAGGCTCCTGCCATTCTTACAGTGTCCAGATGTGTCCTCTGGTGCTTGGCGCGGTCACTGGAGTTACTGAAGGCCTTCTGACAGCCCGGATGCTGGCACAAATACGGCTTCTCGCCTGTGTGGCTCCGCAAATGAATCTTGAGATTTTCGAGCCTCGAAAAGGCCTTCTTGCAACCTTCAAACTGCAAAAAGAAAATAATTTTTGGTTGCTGAGAAGGACCTTGAATGTTTGGGGTTGTGGGGGACAGGAAAAATAAATGTCCTTAATTTATTCTTAGCCTATAACAACAACAACAAAAAGAAATCCAAATAGTAACAGTATTACTTGTAAAAATATCCATATGTTTGTGTGAACTGCGTTTTTCTACTGAATATACTTGCCACTTTCCATACCAGATTTGTGTCCCAAACTGATTTTTGTGATTACTTATGTCAGAGAAAATTTTCTGTGAGCCATCTGGCTTGGTTAATAAAAATACAGTAAAGCATGTCTTAAAGATTTGTTTAAAAGTTAACACACTTTCATTTCCAAATTGGTCTAAATTGAAGGAAACAGGAAGGAAGAAACTTTTTACAACTAATAAACTAATAACAACAAAAGAATCAGAGTGATGTTTGAGAAAAAGAAGTAAATTGAAGACCCAAGAGTTAGAGATGAAAAGGACATGTGTCTGCTGAATCATTATGATAATAAGCTTTCTTAATTCTATCTCAAGTGGTTTTCAACTTCCAAGAGTGACCTTTTTAATATACAGGGTGACGCCAAGCCTAATGAGATAAAGTTTTTAACATGCTTTTAAAAAGGAACAAGAAGACAATCCATCTAGTACCAAATCATATTCCAAATAAAGTTATAGTTTTATTTATTTCTATTTTTAAAGAAACTTTGTTATCTGGTTCTTGAAGAGAAGAATTGTAAATGAAAAGTTGAAGATCTTAAGAAATGTTTCATTGGTTTGTCAGTAACATTTATTGATGGTAACATTTACTTACTGTCTTCTGTGTGCAAAATATCAGCTACTATTAGAGGGTCAAAGTGATTTCAATCCTTGAAGTGACAGTCTAACAGAAAACATGTTAGAGAATGCCTACATATGAAGCATAAATGTGAGATGGGTGTTTATCCTTTAATTCTCTCTTTGGTGCTAAGCCCTGGAATATATATGTCCCTTCAGCAATTTTGATGCCATTAGAGTTCCCAGTGCAAGGGAAAACTGTAATTTAAAAACTATAAGAACAAAACATAATATGTTTAATGCAATTAAGAAGCATTACATCTTAGAGAGGAATGTAGGGGTGGTAAGGGGAACAGAAGTAAAGAATGTTAAATTGAAAACGGTTTACATTAAAAATTAGCAGGTATAACTTAAACTTACTGCAAGAAATGTTATAAAATTCCTCAGTTCTCTTACTTTTTATCAATACAACAGATTAGTACATTGCTCATGAACGGGTGACCCAGAGTTGGGTCAGGTTTTGGTTATTTCAATTTTTACCTTTACGTAGAGGATGAACAAAGGAGGAAGAATAACTAAACATGTCACAACACCATCTATTTAAATAAGTTGTCTAGATTTTGCATGCTAGAATATTTTAAGAAATTTATGAAAGTTGCACTTATTTTTGATTGAGAGTTATACATGTTTCACAGACATATGTTGGTTTATTTCAATTTTGATATTTTGCTTAAAATAATTCTAGTGTTTTCCTGATTTCTATTTCACATAAAAGTAAATTTAGCCTGAACAGAAGATGATTGCTGACAAAGCCACCTACTTTTCAAAAGAATGAAAGACATATAATGTTATATCGCTAGAGGGAGAGAGGAGTTGTGTTTATTTCTGCAGGTTTTCAAGTGGTTCTCATGTTTGAGAATCAGGGGGCTCAAAAGTAACCCCCAATTCATGGCTAAGAGGCCCTTGCCAACCAAACCTGTTTTTAAGGTTCATTCTGAATGACAATTCAGTGTACACTTTTGCTGTAACTCAGTTTGTCTTGGAATCACCTGATAGACCACATTTAGGTCTAAAATGAGCTTATGGTTTTGGACACATCAAGCCTGTAGCCCAGTTCCTAGCAAGGTTGTTTTGCAGGGTGGGCATCACTTTATAGGGGTGCATATCCAGATCTGAGTAGGCCCCAACATCCACTATCTTCTATAGTCACCCGAGATCTTGATCAGAGAAAAGCCTGCATTGTCTCAGCACCAAGACTGGAGTGGAGAATCATTTTAGAATAGCTTAATGAGATTTCTGTGAGCACCAGAAAAATAAGACCCCTGGATCTACCACAGAGTGATTAGACGGGATCCCAAAGTTGCCCCAGAACTAATTCCAACTGCCTACTTCATCAGATGTAAACTAAATGTAGACTAGCATTCCCAAGGTCTCTCTAGTTAAATGTCCATGTAAATGTTCAAAGTCAGAAAATTGTTAGTATTATTGTTAACAGAAGCAATGATCAAACCAAAGAGCTTGCTGCATTCCAAGCAAATCAGTGAAAAATGAACTATATCTCATAAAATCATGACCATTTTTTTTAAAATAGCAAAGGTGGAGGAAAATATGAGCACCCAGATTGAAAATGACAACAAAAAGATTATCAGTAAAAGCATGCAAATCCAGCTGATCTCAAATATTTCCTCTGTAACAGTGAAGTCCAGAAGACAAAAGTCTTTGTAGTATGTGTACGGGCATTATACTACTTTCAGGAGAAAAGATTAAGGACTGAAGGGATTTGATCCCACTGAGCTGAATGAATAAAGGCTAGAGCAAGGCAACCCCACGTACTGGGGGCTCATAAAAACATTACCCACTCGCTCTTATTGAAGAAATTCACTGAGAAGAAACCATGCTGCTGCAGCTGCTGCTAAGTCACTTCAGTCGTATCCGACTCTGTGTGACCCCATAGATGGCAGCCCACCAGGCTCACCGTCCCTGGGATTCTCCAAACAAGAACACTGGAATGGGTTGCCATTTCCTTCTCCAATGCATGAAAGTGAAAAGTGGAAGTGAAGTCGCTCGGTCGTGTCTAACTCCTAGCGACCCCATGGACTGCAGCCTACCAGGCCCCTCCATCCATGGGATTTTCCAGGCAAGAGTACTGGAGTGGGTTGCCATTGCCTTCTCCGGAAGAAACCATGAAACCCACCCAAACCAATCAAATGAAGTGCTGAAGAACTGATAAATGGCTCCATGAGGGACCTAACACCCAACCCATCACAAGAGTATGCAAAGAATAACACCTGATTGAACTTACTACACTAACAATTCTACAAGAAGAAAAAATAGGACCCGTTCATTTTTCTAAGAGTATCTGGATGAAGCTTGAAAGCAAACAATTTTGTGGATTCATTATCATTCATGATGGAAATAAACCTGTAATTCAAACAAGTATTTCCTCTCCCTCAGGCAAGTCTACCCTAAGATTGTAAGTTCAGTTAAATGCAAATAAATTAAAAATATAGTATTTTGGTAGAACTATAGAAGATTGTTACAAAATACACCTAAACTGGATGTTTTGGGTATCTGAGTAAACAGTTGCGTGTTTTCTACTTACATTTTCTCAGGTTTTCAAAATCTTTAATGAGTCTCACCTTGTAAAGAAACATCTAAACGTAAAGGAAAGCAGGAACCCCAGGAGAATTTCTTTGAATTTGGCTACATATTTTCTCATCAAGATTCCTGAAGTGCAAAGTCTATCCTGAGATCTAAGGTCCAAATTGTCACCTGATTGCTTGTGTCATTGCCATGAACCAACTCCTTCACAAAAACTGACCAATATCTTAGTCACTGGATATCTCCTTCCTGGACTGGCTGTGGAGCCAGGAATCTAAGGCCCAGTGACACATAGATGGATCATCAGGCCTGAGATTGCCTGTGCTTTAAACGCAGGCCACATACAGATTAGAGAAAAACAACAAACAAACTCTCAGAATCCAAGGGAGCAGCGGAAGGAGGAAAAGAACAACAAAGAGAAAGACAAATGCAGAATGGTAATGTTTGAGGGAGTGGTGGTGGGAAAAGGGTCTGGGACACATGGGTAATTTTATCTAAATAGCATTCTTATTTTCCTCCCAGACAAACATTGAGTAAGCCCTAGGAGCACGGCACTATGTGATAGACAGTGAGAGAAACAAAAGGATTAAGACTCACATTTTATTCAAGGGAATCTGGAATTAAGATCATTACATGTGGCTGGGCAGGTCATATACTGATGAGGCATGAGCAATGATTCTCAAAGATACATTTGAGATAAGAAGCATTGTCACACCCTTGGGAACCTGTCAGAAACACAAATTCTGTAGCCCAACTCCAGACTTACAGAATAGAAACCTGGGGGGTGCAGGCCCAGACATCTGAGTGTTAAGGAGCCCTCTAGGAGATTCTGATGCTACGGTGTATCTGTGAGTTTGGAATGAAACTCACATTGTAATCACTGCTGCTGTTCTCAAGACAATCTCCTGACAGAAGCAAAATGTCTTACAGAATTCATTCATTTCTAATTGGGGCAAGAGTCATGTGGGCTTGTAGCAGCCCTGGACTAAAAAAGAAACATCTCCATCCCAGGATAAATCAGGGTTATCTCCATATGCACTGCAAATGAGACAATATTCCAGAATGCCAGTCTCATACTAGAGATTCTTTAAGCTCTTAACTATTTAATCTGTTGCCAAGCAGATTCTAGTTCTGAAATAGGCATGCCTAAAAATTCCCTCAGTGACCTCTTGACCAACAAAACATCCCATGTTTCTAGCACCTATTACATTCTGCTGTTGAGAAAAAGCAGTGAAGGGGAGCCATTATTTTCCAATTGCACATTTCAGTGACTACAGACACATACAAGAACAATGCATGAAGTGGCAGAACTTTAAATCTCACGGGTTTGAAAATACGGCACTGCGTGAAGCCTTACGCTGAGAAAAATCTCTTTAACTCTGAGGCTGTTTTCAAGGAACAAGCCTTAATTAAGAAGTATAAGTTGCCTCAAATCCAGAGAAACTTAGCTTGCACCACTTTGTTAATTTAGGAGATTATTTCATATTTAAAGGATCACAACTGGACTGTAATCACCATCTATATAGATTGGCTTGATTACAGATTGTTGACATTAAGTGGCATTAAGATGACCTTTGAAATATTACTTTCCCTTTCTATTAGAGGCTTTTGTGTAAGGTTTTGAAAATGAAAGACTCATTAGACACCATTAAAATAGGATTTATTCCATATGTGTAACCAGTAATCAAGTAGAATATTACTCCTTCCCCTAATCAGCAATTTATAGTGTTGAGAAGCACAGGTTCATATTCAAAGCAGTAATAATAGCAAACCTTTCCTGATCAGGTTTCTCTACCATCACTAGTGTCAACAAAACCAAAACAGAAAGGAGTCTATGATGCTGGACATGCTTTTTAATAATATACATTTGATTTCAATTAAGGCTCAGTGTTTACGACCCTTGTAGGTATAAGCTTTTACAATTTCATCAGTCAAGACCAATTATTCCTATTAGTGATGGCTGAGCTGTGATATGCTGTGCAGAGTTGGGGACTTACTGATGAATTATATGCTAGTTTACATCTTCCATGTACAGCCCAAAGACAACAGAGATGAAAGCCATTGGTGGAAAGGTCAGCAAATATTTATCATGCTGTGGATATAGTCAAGGTGACTTCCACAATAAGCCCAAGAGTTCAAGTCTACTTGAATCATGGACATATCTGCAAAAGGTGTAAGTAAAAGATGGCTTTGTCTGTGACTCTGAAAGAGGGGCACAAAGGCACAGCTGAGGGCCCAGAGCCACCTCATACTCATGAGAAGAGGTGAGAAATCTGACTCTAGTGTTTAGCTGAGATTCACCAGCTTTCTTCCAGGACAGTGCTGGCCATCTTTATGTGCTCATGAGTCACTGGGCATGTTGTCAATATTAAAATACAGATTTGATTCAGTAGATACAGAGTAGGGCCTGAGAGTCTGCATTTCTAACCACCTCCTATATCATATTTTTAAATGTTGAATGTTCAAAGATGCCAATTTGAAAAGTAAGGTTCTAGGGGTTATTAAACTACTTTCAGGTTGAAAATGTACGGTTTAATGGGATTCAAAGAAAAGAGACAAACAAAGAACTAGAGTAAGAATAAAAAGACTTGCTTTTGATGAACCAAACTATTGTCGCTTTGTCCACAGAAGTATGGAAGAGTGAAATCTATTTGTTAAACTTAGGTTGAGAAGAGAACAGAAAGTGTTTTCTAGGGGCATAAAAGCAGAAGAAAACTCAGGGGGAAAAAAAAAAGCATAAGAAATCAAAACAGAAAGACTGCAGAAGCACACTGGAGCAATCTGACATTGTTTCTCCTTCAGTGTTATTCGCACTGGGCATATGGCTTGCCTCATGCTATCCCGTGGTTTCTGCTCCCAGTGCATCTTATTAGAACTGGATGTTCCAGCAAATCTGAATATTTACCACATCAGTTTGTATAAAGTGTTACATAAAGGGAGAAGAAAATAATTCACATGTTTTGAGGCTTTAAAAAAGTATGTAGTTCATGAATTTACTATACTGAGCAATATGGAGTTCTTCCCTCTCCAAGCTTCATTCAGACTACTAATTCTGTAAAGAGGAAGGAGATGTCTCTGCAGGTTCTCACTTGAAAATATGAGTGATTTTGCTCATGTTTTTAATCTAATCACCTTATTGTCTACAATGGAAGCAATATACTCACAGAAAAGGAGTTTGTATGTTTCCTTTTGGTTGTTAAAAGTAATATCTGATTTTATAATATTTTGAAGGGTCTACCAAGAGGAACAGTGGCCTCATTGGAAAATTATTTAAAATTGTGGTAGGGTTACCCTGGTTAATTTGAGATTTCTCTTAACTTCAGGGAAATCAGTGCACCCCAAAGTGATTTTACAAAGATTTCAAATATCTAAACAGATTGCCCTTGCGTTTTCTAGGACAGCCTTGCTTCAAAGTTTCCTGGTCTTTTGGGGGAAGCAGCCAGAATGGGGAAGACACTCTGACACTTCAGCCTCAATGAGTCAACTACTTCAGTGCGTGTCACTTATCTGGAATTCTGAAGTGGCCTACTGTACTCATTTATCGAGATTTTCTTGAACTATTAAAATTTTGTAGAATTAATATAAAACCCTTTCTGTAATGTTTTCCTAAACTGTAAAAAAGAGATCCCAGTTACTATGTTTTTCCTTGTTATTCTAGTGTACAAAATGAATCTATTAACTAGCTCATAAATACAACTTCCTGGCTTGTTGTGCTTTTTGGTTTTGATTAAGAAATCTGTATAAAACAAAGGTTACCAAAATGGGCAGTATGAATGTGCTTCTTATTGGTTTAAGAGAATTCTTTTTTTTTTTTTTTTTAACATTTTGGGTCATGGGCAGCAGCTGACTTTTAAAAGGGCACTCTAAATGAGGTGGCAAAATAAATGAGGGTGTAACATAAAAATTGAAAATGGAAAAAATGTTTTTGAGAAGCCACATGACAATGTAGAGAGAAATATGTTACTTCTGTGCCAACATTTGAACCATATTAAATTTTTATGGAAATTATCACGTGTCTGGTTTATAAAAATGGAAAGGAGTTAGAGACAAATGGAACCTTATCATGGGCATTACATTCACCACTGGCAAAAGAAGACTCCATAGTGCAACACTGATATTTAAATATATCATATTGCTGCCTCCAGTTATTCAATAAATGTAAGGAATATCATATATTATTCATGCTGTGCCAATACAATGCCAGAAAACTACAATTTCAAGCAAATAATTATTCCATGAGTGGGTAAATAATAAAAAACTGGCTATTTGGGGGTTGTTTAAACATAAGAATAAGTAAGTTGCCTGAATTTCATTCTTGTTTATTAGCGTTGATTTCATGTAATCTGCAAATACATATCCACTAGAGCATGTGTCCTTCAGAGGTTCACAGTCAGACCTCAATAAATGCACTTTGATTATATGCCAGAAAAGCAAATATATTTAAGGCTATGTAACTGGCCCTGTGTAAATATACCTAAAAGAAATCAAATTATTTCATTTTCCGTGTATCTCTGTTTCTGACCACCATCTAGGCATACTTAATTCCATACACATGGATCTGCAAAAGCATAATACTTCTATGAAGTATATATAAAGTCTACATATAAAAGCAACTTTCATATATTTTGCTACTCTATATTAAAGAAAACAGTTTTGCAAAAAATTTTGAGCATCAGTCTATATACCAATAGACCTGGGAATATTGAGTTTCTTGTTCACTCAGCACTTTATAGGCTGTGCAGATGATGCAAAAGAATGACCAGGCTCCATCCTGCCTTTCCTGCATTCATATTACATTCCAGGAGATAGACATACACTCAGAACAAATTTTGAATCTGACCCAGCCTGCTCCAACACCCCCAAACTATTTTCTATAGACTAAAGGTGAGGAAACAAATGTTGGAGAAATCATCTTTTGGATTTTAGGGATTATTTTTTGGATTTTTAAAAAGTGTCAGAAATGTTCTCTAAAACTCTAGTTTCTCTAAAGGGTCTCTCAAATTTCAGACAGGGATAGACGAAGTAAAAGAGAAATAAGAAAACGAGAAGCAGAAAAACAACAAAAGAGAGGAGAGAAAAAGAGGCTTCGGGTCAAAGGAGGGCTTAGCACAGACATGGTCAGGCCTGTCTCCTCCTGTCTGTCCTCCCACCGTTCCACCGGACTCCAGGCCAGTCCAGCTGCAGTTCCCTAATTAAGTATCATTGTTCCACTTTGCCTCTGCTTGTGCTACTTCCTGTGCCTAGTGACATCCTACTGACCCTTTAGCTTGGTGTCACCTCCTCTGTGATACCTTCCTTTATGCCTGGTGTCACCAAGGCGCAATGGATCACTACCTCCACCTCCCCCCACCCCCCACCACACACACACATCAAGACTTATCCACTGCCCGGCTAATGCATGGGGGTGCACTAATTGGGTTGTTTGTCTCCCCTACTAGGCTGTGAGCTTTATGAAGACAAGGTACTGAGTCTTGTTAATCTTTTTATTGGTATATACTTGGCATATACTCAAGTGACCACAGATTATTTGCTAAATAAACGCTAAAGGAAATGGAGAGAATGAATTCTTTGTAAAAAAAAAAAAATATATATATATATGTGTATATATATATATATATATATATATTTCCTAGACTTTCTTCTGTAGAAAGCTCATTAAGGCCTTTTAATTAGGTAGAGCCAGTCACCATTCATGATGACATCAAATGGTCAACATTGCAAAAGCTATAAAATGCATTTAAGGATTTTGTTGGATTTTAATGTTCTATAGAATTACTGCAAAACATGTAATTATTTTAATATCTAATCATGCGGGGAAACAATACTAATAACAATATATGGTTGTATTTTTTTCTGGTTGTGATGTCTTAACTTATTTATTGATGTTCTGAGAGGTCTGTAGCAATACTGGTGAAGGCAGTGGGCTGTTTTCCTACCACACCCTTTTCCAAACTTAAGCTACACATACACAGACCCACTGGGAACACGTTATTAGGAATAATTCAAGGAACATAAATGTATGCCTTCTTCATACATAAATGAAAAGAAACTGTTTTAAATTGCCCTAAGTTAAGCTAACATACTCAAATATGCCAGGAAAGAGTCTCTCATCAGAGTTTCTCATGCAAAGAAAAAAGATCTTTGGGACCTTGCCCTGAATTGCCTGAGTCAAATAACCCCAAAGAGCAGGTCAAACAGTTTCCTTTGCTATCTGCTCACCATCTGATAGCCAACCTCTCTGAACAGGACGCAGCCATTACGACCCCATATAACCCCAGGATATAACCACGCCAAACTCCAGAGCTTTCTGTATTCAGAGTATAGGGGGCTGTAGCAAGGCCTTGGCTCTGCCTTTCCTGTTGGCAGTGCATTGGCTCCCCTGTAACTCTCTTTGACTGCAAAGAGGAGAAATGCCACTGCTTGCCTTCAGTTTTATTAAGAATTGGCATGCTTGGTTTAACAGAGCTAAGCAATATATTTATTTACTATGGTGTTTCCCAAAATGATTGCTAAATTCTGTCATCTCTTGACTGAGAAACTGTTTGCGGGTTGCAACAGAATGTATGCTAACATACATACAGCAACACAAACTTCCAAGACAAACTGTTTAAGTCAATTTGCTATCATATAGGCACATAGGTGCAAATATGTGCATATGCATTTGCGGGTATAGCCATGGGCACACACTAACACTTGCACACATATCCCACACAGATTCTGTAATAGATGTGTATATTTAAGATCTATGCGCAGGGGGGTAGAGACAAGCATGAATTTGCCAAGAGAGAAGAGGAAATTCACACACGAAGAGAATAATTTACCATAAATTGGCCCATACTGAATTTACTCCAAAAAACAGAGTGCAAGATGCCAAATTTTTAATGGCTCTTACTATTCCAGATCTGGCCCTGACAAACTTTGGAAGAGATGCAAGTGGGCAGGAAAGATGGGATTAAAAAATTATATCTTAAGCCTTTTCACTTTCAAATGTAAAATTTCCACCACAGTGACAGGAGGAAAGAGTGTGGCAGGGATATTTTCCTGACACCATGCTTTTCTCAACAAAAAGTCATCAATTTTCATTATGCATTGCTTAAATATAAACTCTGTACTTGCTAAAAGTCATATGCATCTGGCTGCTTAAAAAAGAAGCAGATATGAAAATAATGGCACTCAAACCTTGCATTAGCCCTGGCAGCCATTACGAAGGTGTGAGCTCAGAGTGATGCTTGGGGCAGCTTCACAGTCAGAGAACTGACAATCCTTTGTGACAACCCACAAGATTCAGCAAGACCACTCACTTGCTTCCAAAACGCATCACCTCCAGTATTCTTTCTTTCACAGCTAAGCTTTTCAGCATGGCTCTCCCATCACATGCCTGACTGCCAGGTGGCAGGTGCTCAGAAAATCTCCCAATCTTTCCATCAGTACTTGCTCTTCTTCTTTGCTCTGATTTTAAACTACCTATCCCATCTCTGAGCCTTTCTCTTTGTTTGTTGAAGGAATCACTCTTCCAATATATATGCCCATGGTTCACTCATGGGAAAGAAAGTATTGACAAATTCATTAACCAAGTCTGACCGTTTAGGTATTAAAACCCACAGAGCATTCAATCATTGTATGGATGCACTGTTTGATCCCTATAATTCTAAAGCAAATAACTTAGCCAAGAATTGTAATCTCAATCCCCTTGACTATTCTACTTAAGATAATTTCAACCCTCCTTTCCCCTCCGAACGTGACTTCATTTATCACAACAACAACAGGTCCACATAAAATCTTACCCAAAAGTGCAAAGTTTGTGGTGTAAGTGGATCACCTCAGATGTTTTAATTTGATGAGGGTATCGGTCTATTATATAAAGTAGTTGGCCTTTTCACTGAATTTAATTTACAATTGCTTATTCTTCAAAGAAATAAAAAATTAGTAAAGCATGTTGTTTCTAAGATAGGTCTCTTGCTTTATTTTATCTCCTTAGTCATCTTACCAAGCCAACAATCCTGATGTGAAAATACTTAGGGTGGAGTAAATTCCCAATAAAAGTTAACTGTTATTACCATTATCTTTCATGTATTCAAATTATCAAGTAGTATTATCCCCATTTTCCAAATGAAGAACATCAAGACCCAGAGAAGTTCGGTGCTTTGCCACAGACACAGAGCTAGTAAGTAGTAGATGGATAACCAGAATCATGGCCTTCTGGCTCAATTATTTAACCATTTCCTCTATGCAACCCCAAGGAATGCTATTTTTCAATAGGTTAAGGAGAGAAAGGAAAAAAATATGTTCTGGAAGGAATCCAAGCACACTTTTTCTTCTGTTTCTTTATAAAATGAAAAATATTAGTAGCTTAAATTCATAAAATACCATTGACTATCCAAAACTGTACCAACCATTCTCACCAAAGTCTGAATGTAGAGGGAAGTCATTGATAAAAATGAAAAAGTATTGTGAGCCTTATGTTCTTGGCATAATCTTTTTTTTTAATAACTGTAATTCTCAAGTTAAAAAAAGTGGTATGCATCTGTAAATCACTCAGATGCTTATGCTGCTGAGAAACAAATGCAAAGTCAGAGTTAATGTGAAATAGTCAATGTGAGCATTCTGGAAGACGTCAAGGCTGCATATTCAGCCAAACAATAAAATACTTTATAGCATGAACCTTTATTCATTTAATCAAATGAAAGGGCTCCTGAATTTACTACCAATTTACCAATGGTGACAAACTTGGTCCTTCTTAAATGGCTATGTGGTTAAGCCTTTCTTCTAAGTAACTTAACTTATGAAGAAAAGAAAGATGTTCTAGAAGTTTCCATAATCTAATAGGTGCCTAGTATGTATTAGGTGCTCAATAATTTTTTTTTGAAAAATGGTTAGTAATTGAATATTTGCCTAAATATTCATTGTAGTGTTTCTAATTTGAAGCAAAATTCCTTCAGAAAATCAGTTCACTTTGCTATTTTCCTTTATTGGATATAAGGATCCAAACTGTATCACATCAGAAATACAGGGTTATCAACTGTTAAACTTGGCCTAGACCTCTCCTCTGAGTTCCAGGCCCTACTGCCTATTCAATATTTCTGTAGCGGGTCCACAGATACCTAAATGTAAACATTCCAACACTTAAAAATGACCTTTCCCCCCAAACAGAACTTCACTCTCTACTCTATTTACCTAACAGTACAGCCCAGTATCTGGAAATAATCCTTGACATCCCTTTCTCACACACCTATCTCTAATATCTAGGTCCTCAGAAGTGTCTCTCAAACACGTTTACTTTTCTCTATCAATGATGGACCTCCCCTTGTCTGAGTAGCCATCTTCTCCCACTTGATCTTCAGTAATCAGTGGGTCTCCCCCTTTACTCTTGCCCCCATCCACCATCTAGTCTCCACGGTGCTGCCAGAGTAATTGGTTGAAACTAGAAATCTGATAACGTCACTCCCCTGTGTCAAATTCTTCAAAGGTTTCTCATTGTTTTTGGATAAAGACCAAAGCTTAACCATGGCTTACAAAGTCTTGCTTCAGCTGGCTCCTGCCTACCCTCCAGCCTCATCCTCACCTCACCCTCCTCCCCTTCGCTCCCTCAGTTTCAGCCACACTGGTCTTTCAGTTCCTTGGAGATTGTATTTGCATATGCTATATCCTTGGCCTGGAAAAATTTTTCTCCCTCCTTTCCTGGTTAAGTATCTTTTCAAGATTGGTTTAAATATACCTTTTTTCAGGAAAGCAGTCTCTGGTCCCCAAGCTTAGGCTTAGTCTCCCACATATATGCCCTTAAAACATCCTCATGGACCATGAGCTCCTTTAGCACAGGGACCAGAGTGGTCCTTTTCATGATAGACTAGTGTGCACAGAAAACTTCTAATGCGGATTTGTAGAATAATGGACAAATGAGTTATTACATATTAAAATACAAGCTGTTTATATTAAAATATTTTCTTTTCCTTCCTTTCTAAGACTGTGTGGTTAGAGCTTAAAATCCACTCAGAATAGCTATATACTCATAGGAAGAGTGCTTGTTCTAACAATGGAGAATAATAAAAGATGAGTAGAACTCAAAGAACAGATCCTCAGATCTGGAGAAAAAAAAAATATTTGTGAAATTCTCTATAATTTCTAAGTGCTACATGAAATGCAAATGTTTTCTAGATTCCAACTGCACACACAGAAATATCTCAACTCATTTTGACAAAGTTATCCACCAGGGAGATGAATAAATAGCTTCACTAAATACATATGGTACAATTATACTCGGCAATAAGTGACAATAGGTCTTACTTTATAGTAATCTAAAAATTCAAAGCCCAATTATTTCAGCTGCTCAGTAAATAATACTGAAAAGACATGGTGGTAAAGCAACTTAGAACAGACTGTATTAGTAAATGCTAATGATTGCTTTATGATCCACAGAGCCACTTTCTTTTTCTTCTGAAGGAAAGAAAGCTTTTTGTAAATTAAGGGGAAAAAAACAGACATCCATGAGCTACAGCCAAGAACAAAATGAAAGCAGGGAGTACTCCTTTTGATCTTTCAAGAGTAGTATTTAGTTAAAGAATGTATGCTGGACTACAGAAAAACACCACCAGGAACATGAGCATTTGGGACCTGAAAAATACAGTTGTTGGCAGCTGGCCTTTTAAAAATATATTTTAAGGAAAAAAAGGACTTGTCTCCATAGCTCCAAATTTCAGGGCAAACTGACACTGACTTTAATGAAAGGGGTCAGCTTCAGACTTCTTTTTTGGAATGCAGAAACACTGCAAGTAATTGGTATAATTAACAGCTTAGATATGCAAATCAAATTCAAACTTGAAATGACTGAGATGGAAAAGCAACCTCAACAAGAAAAGACGAAGGAAAGAGAGGAAAGAGAAGCACGACAAAAACAACTCTGGCCTTTTTGGATGATATGAAGTCAGCTGAAGCCACAGTAAAGAGAGATGGGGTACTGCTGATCTCTTTAAGACAAGCTCCACAAAAGTGAGAGGGAAAGGAGGAAGCTGCTGAGCCACAGGTCTACCCAGACCAAGGGAATCTGAACAACAATCAACACGGCAGAGCTGGAACTTCTGCTCCAGTACAGCATTCTTGTTTTCATGCTCTCTGGACTTGTGGTGCTTATTATTTTTCTAATTTGAGCAAACCATGCAAGCTTTTGGCACCTCAAAAAATAAAATCATATGGCCAATAAAAATGTTTATTCAAGAGGAAAAAAGTTAGCTCAAAAGCAGCAGCTTCCTACTTTCTTAGCCACCTAACTATTGGGGAATGGTAACCTACCCTTTTGCTCTTCTGCCTATCTGGGATTCATCCACTAGAAGCCCACTTGAACCAGAAGCCTCCCAAGGGTGGCACCATTTGGGGAGATCCCATAGCACACTCTGATCTTCTGGACATGACCAGGTTCACCCAATTTGTATTTTCTTTGCACACTGTATTTCTCCTTCATAATTCTTTACTCATCTGCTATTAAATAAAAATTTCAGTAATCATCTACACAGTTATTTCCTGAGCTCTATCTTGTCCATACCCCTGTTTCCAGAGCCTCTAGTATAGTGCCTGGAATTTGCCAGGTGTTCAATGAATGAAAATGGAACAATCTGGGACTTATGGGTAATATTAGGTCAGATCATCCAAATGTCAAATGTCAAAGATCATCATTTATTCAATGACCAAAGATCAGTTACCTAATTAATTACTGTATGGAGACAGTGTATAATACCCAAAGCAATTACCTACCAAGTGGTATCGTAGGACAGCACTTCTCAGACTTTAATGCGCTCACAAATCTCCTGAAGAGTTCACTATAAGGCTGACCAATTCAGCAGGTCTGCAATGGGATCTGAGAGTCTACACTTCTAAAAAAAAAAAAAACTCCCAAGAGATGCTGATGGTCCTCAGGCCACATTTTGTGTAGTAAGTTCCTATGGGTCAAATTGGCAACTCAAACAGAGGTTTTTCCCTCACTTGAATCTTATTTATTTTGCATTTTGAAAAATCCCATTGTGATTATTATCCAGGTGGTTCTTGGTTTAGATATTCACAGATGTCTTCTTGGGAGGACGCTGCTGCTGCTGCTGCTAAGTCGCTTCAGTCGTGTCCGACTCTGTGCGACCCCATAGACGGCAGCCCACCAGGCTCCCCCGTCCCTGGGATTCTCCAGGCAAGAACACTGGAGTGAGTGGGTTGCCATTTCCTGCTCCAATGCATGAAAGTGAAAAGTGAAAGTGAGGTCGCTCAGTCGTGTCCGACCCTCAGCGACCCCATGGACTGCAGCCCACCAGGCTCCTCTGTCCATGGGATTCTCCAGGCAAGAGTACTGGAGTGGGGTGCCATTGCCTTCTCCACTTGGGAGGATGAAGGGTCACCATTGCTTGATTTCCTTTGTGACCTGGTGTCTGTATTACGTATTCTCTGGTGAACTCTATCTTGCAAGAAAATTTAGCCAAGTCTTTATTATCCCAACAAGAGGTTTACGTTGTCAAGAGAATCTGGCCAGGAAAGAAAGTGAGCTTGGATTTTCTATATGACACATTTTTATGACAAAATCTCTTGAGAATATTTGTATTTTGTTAGTTCTTTTAACAAATTAGTGCATACTGCAGCACTCCGGTGTTCATAAAACACAGAGGGTCCTCTTTATCTACTATGATTTCTTTCCATTTCTATAATCGATTTGCACAAAACTTTTTCCAGCAGTTTCCAAGCCATTATGGAAAAGTCTGGAACAGGCTGATAGAAATTAATATTTTGATCTTCTACATCAACTTCCACAGCTATTAATATTCAATGACTCTTTTTTTAAAGTGACAAGAGTTTGGGTTGTTTCCTCAAACAATGACACAGTAATGTAAATGTTTTCTGTAGGTAATATCTGAAAGTCTGTCTGTTCAAATGGTCTTGCTTCATACCATAGTACAAAAAGCTGATCTATACTTAATGATTTTTCTATGGATTAAAGGTAAAGAGTTTTAACTATCTCTTTGATAACAACTCTTTTGCTAGTACTTGATGTGGCTCTCTTAGAGGAGTACCGCCAATGATAATTAAATTTGCTTATTATGTATATCCCTCCTCTCCCTACCACACACACATACACATAGCTTGCATTTGCTGAAAAAGTCAACATGTGGCTTTATGTCTGTAGTACACCAATCAACATATCGAAATCCAAATTTAGAATCCCAATTCACAATACCATTTTTTCCTTTTTTTCTCCTCTTTACTGAATAAATTAAATTCAGTCTTTGTTGGAAGGAAATGTAAAATGTGTTTCACACATACATTTAACACTAATCTGTTCTCCCTACTTTAATTATGCTTTGAATTTCTGTGGGATCTTATATCCCAGAGACTCAATTTACTTTTATAAATATTCATTGATTCTTTTCCTCCTGTTTCCATTCGTGCTGCTAAATATTACCCTCCATCTCTCATTTGGAGAAACTGAGGCACCAAGGAGGAATCTAAGGATTGAAACCAAGGATAGTCACTTATAACTATTGAGATGAAAATGCAACTTAGAAGCCCCTCCTCTGATTAAGAGGCAACACTCCCGCCAAAGTGTAGAAATAATGGTACAATGTGTGAAGATTAAATCAGAGATTGCCTGCTCATATGCAAGGCACAGCTATATTCCTTATTTCATCCTCTCCCTAATACAAAGTGCAGTAATGGAATAGCTGCCCTGTGGTTAAAGAGAAATGATTACAGAAGAGAACAGTTGGAGAAAACAAGGCAAAAGTACTTGGATTTTAGTCAGTGGGAGTCCATCACAGTAACTAATGGGCCGAGAATGTTTCTATTTTTTCACCAAGTAATCCATATGCAAATTTCCTGCAGTATTCAATATGCACTTCCAAGTTCAGTAAATGTTTTCTATTCTTTTCTGCTTAGCTCTCTCAGATTTTTCCAATTAGGCCCTGTTTATTTAGAAAAAAAGAAAATGTCTAAAGAAAGGATTAAGCTCTGTATCTTATAGAGAAAGAATGAATATTAGAAATTCTTTCAGGATCTAGAGGATGCATTCTTTACTCATCCTCCCTGCTGGGATGGGTAATGAGAATAAAGTAAAAGGGGAAGGGGGCTGAGGCTTTTTACTTCATTTGGTTTGTTCAGCTGAAAATATGCTTTTGACTATCTGGAATTAAATCCAAAATTCATGACAATGCAGACAATGGTGTATATGGAATAAGACTGTGGGTAAAAATAAATAAATAAAAGAGAGATGTGAAAGCTCAAAAGGACCCACCTGGTGAGCAGAAGTTCTGCAAAAGCAAGACAATTCACCATGTGGAGGGGACAAGAGGACAGACTGGAACGAGAGAGCATGAATGGCTCAAGCTAGCAGTTATCTCAAATGAAGATGACCCAGGAAACGGAGCTGTAAATCAGAGAGATGTCTGAAAAACATGGCCTCTCAGAATAGCAGTGAGGGAAGAGAGTGTGTGAAATTCAGCTCTTTCATCTCCAGTCACTACACCCACGAAGACATGTGGTGCTCTGCCTGTGTCTTTCAGCATTTAAACTGAAAGTGGACGGTCATTCTGGGTGAAAGAAAGGAAGAGAGGGAGGGAGACTAGGAAGTTGAACCAAGGGTTTTCAACAAAAACCTTCTGCACTTGAGTTCCATGTAAGGCATTAGGACAGAGATGCCATGGTACCCAAGAAGGAATTTCTGTCACAGAGAACAGCCTGCTTCCAGAGGCTGTTATGAAGCTCAAAGAGATTTTATATATGTATTTTATATATGTATACACACACATACACACGCACGCGTGCGCGCGCGCACACACACACACACACACATACACTATTTTGAAAATTTAAAATGCATCATACCAATGAAAGAGGGATTATGAGCAGTGGTTATAGTTGGCATTGTATTAAAGAACAGGAAATATCCAAGATGCTTACAGGGTTTCAGAACAGATCATTACCAAATAAAGTTGTAAACAGCTAAGCATAAAAAGTACCCAAATGTCAGGTTAATTTTCTCTCTCAGCATTTAGGGACTCAAAAACCATAGGGAAAAATAACTGACAAACTGTATTTAAGGATAGACTGTTTACCTGGTGATTGAATAATACACTGAGTTCTTCAAAAATCCTCACATTGCATTTGGTTGCCTAAGAGATACAGCATAAAAAGCAAAATGTGTCAATATAATCAATAAAAAAAGGTTTTCCTTTAATGGCGACTATGGGAAAGAGGAAGAAGCAGAATGAGGTATTAATAGTATAAACGCACCAGACATTGGCTACAACCATACCATAGCCTGTTCCCTTCATAAATATTTTCTGCTACAACCTACATCTTCTGAATCTGGCAAAAAAAAAGAAGAAAAAAGAAAAGACTTCTTCAAGTCTAGTCAAGCCACCTGTTTACACTGTTCACGAAAACGAAACAAAAATTATTGTGGGTACATTACCCAGTGGTAATGTGCCCAATGGTCATGTACAAAAGTTAAATTCTATTCTTCAATACAGCAGTTGAAAGAAAGAAAATCACTTTCAAAAGCTTTTTAAATTTTAAGTTCTAAGACACAGCAGTGCTCTCAAATTTCAATTCCTTATGTCTTAAGCTTAGAGAAAAATAAACTAAACAAAAGTCTGCCAAAAATCCAGGCTATTAAAATGTTACAACAAAATGCCCTGGGTTTGAAACTATGGTTGGTATCCAAATGAACAGAAACGTCCTGGACAGAAGCCTTCAGATCACCATGGAACAGGCTTGGATGCCCTTTGTTTAATTCTGTGAAGACCCAAACCTCAAGCAGAATATTTCTGGCCTGTCAAATAAGGCTTTTCCCAGAAAGTCAAAGAGCTTGAAGACATGAAGTCTGATTCTTAGTCCATTCTTAAGTAACCTGGCACACTGGATTTCACCTTTAACTTTAGGGTACACTAAAAGACATTACAATGGAGGTTTTTTCTCTTGATCCCATAAATCAGTTATGGTTTTTTTTTCTCCTTTCATTACCAAGGTGGTTTCTTCCTTGAGCCAACTTTGAATATCCCCACATAGTAATTCTATTACAGAAACAGCCTTGTACATGAGAGGGCTGACTATGCTTTAACAACTTTCGATGTTTAGCCTTTATCTGGCTTTCTCTTCTGCAGCTTCGCTGAAACGATGAGAGCTCCCCCAAAAGGAGAGATTTCTGCCTTAACTCACAGGCACATCAAAGAAGAATAATCTACACCTGCAGTCACAAACTGATTAAGCCCCCGCATCTTCCCTGGCATAGCGTCTAAGAATTCCATCCTTGAGAACTTGCCCTGGAACTCACCACATGGTATAAGCAGTTGGAATTAAAGCCTGAAAAATCTTTACCAGGCCTCCAAGCCACCTGCCTCCTGCAGTGCCGTGGAATGGGAAGAAAATCTCAAAGTGGCTCCATATCTGTATATCTGTTCTTCCTTTGAAGGTGTGGCCTAGGGGTCTCAAACGGAAAAGCAGAGTAAAATCATCATCAAGCAGTGGGTTTGCAGTCCTTGCTTGAGAGTCTTTTACACTGCCTACACATCAAACCTGTTCTTGTTTATGCGGTAATCGATGTATTTGGACTGAATAACACTTCTCCAGTTTAGCTGCCTAGCCAATTAATGTCTTTGCTTTCACCTTTATAATTAGCACGTTGAAAAGAAGATTGTAAAAGTTGCTATTGAGGTGGCAGTGAGGAGAAGGCACTAGACTGTGAGTGTACGAGGAACAAAGGCCCAAGCTATGGGGAGTTCGAGATGAACCTCCAGATGGAATTTGCATACAGCAGACATGTCAACCAAGACACTTATCGAGCCGCCCTAAGGGTATACCACCAGGGTAGTACTGACACAGAAAATTAGAACCTCACCCCAGAAGCAGCACAAGAGAATAGTGATTTTAAATAGAAGCCATATTTAAAACCTTGCTATTAAGCACATACATATACTATGACTCTGAAAAATAAACAGAAAAATCTTAGTGCTGACAGACTTCATGGTGAGGTTTCTTTAATTCTCATTCCCAGTGTGGCTCTGGTGCACAAAGGAAAGAGCTTCTTAATGTTTTTCCTTTTGTCTCAAAAATTAAACATTTGCATCATCTGCTCAGGTCCACACAAAGACTCACACCGTAGATGCTGCAAGACTTTGCAAAATGGTCTGCCTGAAATGCCCAAGTTGCAAATCAAGCAGCCTCCTGGAAATATATAAAGCCCTAACACAAAGGGATTCACGGTTAATGAATCAGATCTTCAGTGCTGGTATTCTGTGATAGCAATGGTACATCCTTAAAGTTCTTTATAAAAAGCTGATTGGTAATGAAAAGCTGTGACTCTCCCATTCCTCCAAATCTCCGATTTTCCACCAGAATGTTGCAACACTGCCTTCCACTCTCTCAGTTCCCTGAAAACACATTTTAGAGGTAAACATCCGCCATATATACAACTACCAAGCCCATAAGTGAACAACTGCCCGATTCAGAGTTTCAATGAATCTTTGTGTGCTTTTCCTCACGTGTAATAACAATAAGGCTTTCCAAAGATGAGGAGAAGCAAGCACCATTTTACTAAGCATCTCGTTTGTGTCAGGCCATGGGCCAGGTACAGTCACAGAAGTTTCCTAAATTAATCCTATTCTTTTTCAAAAAAGATCATGAATCATTAGGCTTATTTTATTGGTAAGGGAATGGAGGCTCTATGACGTTAAGCACCAATGCCCAGAAGTAACTCATTTGGGGTTGAACTCAGACTGAAGCTGGTGTGCCTATGAATCCCCTCATTCTTTCCGCTTTACTCCACTAGTCAAAGAGTTCTTAATGGTTTCTCTTTTTAAGCACAGGGCCCTGACTTATACATCATCTAGTCATTCATTTAATAAATCGGTGTTGGACTCTGATGCTGGCCTGGGTGCTGAGGTAGGCTCTCAGCGCATGATGATGAATGGGCTTGGGGTACTTGCCCTCACAGAGCTCCCCCAGTAACTGGTTAAGTGGGCATGTAAACAACAGATATATGCAATACAATGTGACGTAATAAAAGACATGAGCAAAGACAGAGATGAATTCTGTGAATCTGAGCTGATGCCATGCAGGAAGTGACTTTTGAGATGGGTGTCAAAGTATGAATAGGAGTTGAATGTGCTGACAGCACTTAAGGAAAACCAGGTAGAAGAAATATCACTGACAAAGGCCTAGAGGTGGGAAAACAGGCAACATAATATGGCAACAGGCTGACAGAAAGCAGCAGCGAGTCCTGGTGATTAGGTATAAGGTGAGAGTTCAAGGCAGGCTACGGTGAAGACTGTAGAAAAGCCTTGAGCCCACTCTGCACTGGACACACTGCTTTATTCTCAGTAGGCATGCTGTAGTCTAGGCTTTAAAAGGAAAAGCAGAACGCCTAACTCCACCGACTAAAATGCTCTACTGGCTTCCTATTATGCTCTCAGTCAGATTCAAATTCCTCTTTATACTTGGCCAACATGGCCCATGTGATCAGGTCCCTACCACACCTCTGACCTAAAGCCCTCCCTCACCTTTACAAGCACTCTAGAGACTCTCTCTAAGACACATACCATCTCTGGGTCTTTTATATGCTGTTTTGTCTGCCCCAACACTGCCTTCACCTGTTTCCAAGACTGGTTTCTTCCTCTCAGGTCTCAACTCCATTAACACTCCCTCAGGATGTGCTCTCTGACCACCTTCTTCTAGCTGGCTTAACTGCTGTTATGGGTTGAATCATGTTCCCTTCAAAATTCGTATGTTGGAGTTCTGATCCTGAATACTTCAGAATGTGACCTTACTTGGGGACAGGGTCTTTATAGAGGGAGGAAATTAACATGAGGTTATGGAAAGGGGTGGCCTAATCCAATATGACTGGTGTGTCCCCATAGAAAGGGGAAATTTGAACAGAGAGACTTGCACAGAGGAAAGTGATACAAAAATATAGGGAAAACACAACAATCTTACAAGTCAAGGTGAGAGGCCTGGAAGAGATCTTTCCCTCATGACCCTCAGAATGAATCAACCCTGCCGTGCCTCGATTTTAGGCCTAGAGTCTTCAGAACTGTGAGACAACAAATTTCCGTTACTTAAGCCAACCCAGTTTGTGGCACCTTGTTAGGGCACCCCTAGCAAACTAATATATCTGCCACACTCCCTATGTATTTCCTCCTAGCACTTGCCACCATGGTGGCAATCCTCTGATTTATTTATTTGCTTACAACTGCATCTATCCATTAGAATATAGGTTCCATGCAGGTAGGTGTCTCTTCTTGGAATGAGATGGACAAAATCTCATTCCCTAATCCTAGAAGATCCCTGACACATATTAGGTTCACAATAAAATTTTTGTTGGATGTGTTAATGAAAAGATTGTATTTGGGTGGACTGATCATTGATGATCATTTACTTATTGTACACTCTAAGAAATCTATGTTTAAGGGCCTCCCCACCCTAAGGCAGATGAGAGACAGCTAGCCTGTAGTGGACAACAGAGTCTGCCAATAATGAGATTAGCATTATCCACTGGTGCCTTACAAAAATTCTCATTTTGCTCTTTGCCCAAGTTTTTCGTACGAACAAAGTTTGAAAGATCCAGTTGTTTCTTTCAATGTCCTGATGTCCTGCCAAACCAAATTCAATTGATTGAAATACAGCCTGCTGATGCTTTTGTAAGGCTAAAGAAGTGGATGGCAACCTTCCACCCCTTTGCTGAATGGTGTAATTGGCCTGCCACAGAGAATTGGGGAATTTTAACACATTCCCCATTTGGCTGAGCTCACCAATTATTCCCCAGTTGCTATCAGAGCCACAGACTTTTCTTCTTTGGGGTCATTAAGCTTGTCAAAACTAATTTGTCACCACAACTGCTGACCCTCATTGCTCTGACAGCAGCACAAGGATCACCCTAAATAGGCTCTTGCATTACAAGGAAGTAAATGGTTCATCAGAACCCACTGTGCTCTTGCTGTATGGCTTGTACTGGCCTTCTGACCCTAGAAGACGTGGAAACAGTATCCTATGAGTGACACTAGTCTCCGAACCCACATACTAATCACTTTCGTATTACGTATATGTGTGTGTGTGTGTGTGTACAAATAAACAAGTAAAATGAAAATAAATGCTTTGAATACAGGCTTGAATCTGATCTGTGACAAAAAATATGCAATTCTTGGGCTTTGACAAAATCCAAACACATTCCACGTTCTCTCCGTGCAACCACCCAATGGAAGTCAGGTGGAATTAAACATGCCATAAATCATGGGTTCCTAATAAGCCAGTCAGAATAAAATTCTTTGAGAGTTTCTTGATTGTAAATGCAAAAGTATTCCAAAATCAAGGTTGCCAACATTCAATAGGAAGAAGGAAACTTGCTGTGAGGAAATAGCATTCAGTTCTGAAACTGTACTTTGTGGGCTCACCCATATTGAGAATAGTTACTAACCATTTGCTACAGTTGGCAAGTTTAGCAGGTCTACATGCAAATCTCTGCACAATCAGACAAAGGTAAGAACAAGTCTATTAATTTCAAAAGAACGAGGGGATCTGTAGTGACTGCAAAGCAGGCAGCATAAAAAATTGCATTAACTCTTTCAAGCACAAAGGAACCATTTAATACATGGGCTAAAGTAACCCTCTTCAATAAATTGTGATTTCAACGTATCTTTATATAAACCTGTAAAACAAAAATAACACTACCAAAGAACTTTAACTCTTCTAAAGAGATTCAGTTCTAAAGATAACTGAGTTTAAAACAATTGGCTGCTACTATATTTTCTTGGTTGCCCTGTGGATTGGACACAATGATAATTTGGGTAAATTACTAATGGGAAGCTGGAAATACCTGATTGATGCTCCTGCTCATGTTTCCTTAGTTTCTTCCCCAGAAATAATAATTTTCACCTTTTAAAAGGAGTTCCAGTTTCTTAATGAAAACTAACACTAAGTATACAACTGGCAAAAGGATATTAAATATCTTGAAAAAAGGCCAAGTCTTTGGTTGTTTATTTATGTTTATTCAAACAAATCTGATAGGCTCATAGCTGGTCTCTGATGTCACGCCTTCGAGCTGTTTTTTGTTTGCTTTCAGTATGAGAAGGGACTGTAGGATGGGTTGAAGAGCAGGCAAGAGGGAAGAAACAAAAAGGGGGTTGGGGGAGATGTGGAGACCACAATTTCACAGGAGCCGCAGATTTAGCCGAGTTCTAATGATGTCACTCCATTTTTACTCTAGCGACAGGGATCCCCCACCCCCAAACTCTGCACTTTCAAAGAGGAATAAGCTAAAAACTTGGCAAATCTCATAGTAACAAAGCCCTGAATTGGCAGCCAAGATCTGGATGTGAATTTTAAGTCGTTTTCTCCCCAAATGTCCAACAAGATCTGCTGTGCTTTACGAAGGAGGAAAAAAGAGATTTATTGATGTATAAAAAGCCACATTTGAGTTGCCAGTGCTAATCAATAACTGGAATTTCACAAAAGACCATGTTAGGCTCAGTAATGAAAAGGACACACATATAAAGGCAAGTATAATTACATGGTATAAATAAGGAGAGGCTGCCAGAGTCTGTATGTTGCCAAATGCCTCAAATATTCATGTTCTTTGAAAGACTTATTTTTATGTCTATGGAGGATGAATAAACCTCGCTTAAAAAAATAAAGCTCTTCCTAAACCTTTGCTCATTTCTGGAACTGAACCCTTTTGCAGGTTCTGAAATGTTTAACTTTGTTTTTCATTAATTTGACATGTTCACACATCCCCTGCACTTCTGGAGCTCTGAACAAAACTGGCAGTGAGAGTGCTGGAAAAGCCAGGCCAGGACCGCTCCCGCAGTATTTCTGGCCCTGCTGGAGATGTGCTGCTTGGTCTCATAAGATGTGAAGTCAGGCTCTGCACCCCTGTAAAGTCTGAGTTGTCACAGGAAACCAGAGATTTTTTTGGTACTTGGCCAAGTGGGATCCCATCTCCAAGTCCTTGGTGACTCAGCTTGAGTTCAAGTCAGCACTGAG